>NC_143176.1:6270000-6895000 GCF_047325235.1 Durio zibethinus | reverse complement strand
TGAATTTCTTAGAAATCTCTAAGTGAAAATTTTTCTTTAAATTTACCCCAAATAATGGAATAATTTAAATGAAATTTTAATAAAAATAATTGTCATATTATTTTTTTTTTAAAAAAAAGGAGAAATAAAAATAATTTCTAAATAAGCCCAATTGGTGAAAAATTTAGAGATTCAAAAAGAAAAAATATTTCTAATTTTGACTTAAATTGTGAAATAATTAGATATATTTTCGACAAAAAACCCAAAAAAAAAACTAACAAAAATATTTTCGACGACGGAGCCTTTTCAAGAAATTAAATGTGATTCTTGAATACTTTTGAAGTTAGAAAATATTTTTAAGAATTCTACCATATTGGTGGAAGAATTTTATAAATTATTTTCAATATTTAACATAAAAGTTTGAAGCCATTAGATTCAAAACCTTAAGATAAATTTAAAATAAAATGGTACCATCTTTTGGATGGGTATGTGGGTGTGCTATAACATTTTTCACATGTAATTAAACTCCTAAATCTTGTTCTGATATGTAGACCCATACCTATTCTTTTAAGGACCTTCGTCAAACTTAAGAGCTTCTTAAAGAGATAGATTTATTAAGTAACCAATAACACCTAGATAAAAAAAATTGGTAGCAACTCCTTAATTTATTAAGTCTAGCTATAAATTTATGGATCTATATATTATAACAAATATAATAAAGTGATAAAATTACACCCATAAAAATAAACTATATATGGGACTCTAAGTTTTGACTATTAATTTCAGGATTAATTCTCCTTTTGCAAGAAATGACTTGGACTGCTAAGCTGAACATATAAACGCATACCATTTTAGTCCAACATTTTCCATCAACTTAGTTGTTTTGATTTATTTGTATTCTAGTAAGTATTTAACTCAGTAAGATCCCTTCTTTAGTTAAAGCAACCTCTAGAACATCAACTAGGGAAACTTAGTTTTGACTAGCTGTTTTGCAAAAAATTAAAAATCAATCTAATTGTATGAAATTATGATGCAAGGAATTATTATAGCAATTCTTATGCCACAAAATAGTATGTGATTTGTCTAATGTCTAGAGGGAGGAAGAAATGCTATTCAACTGAAATTCAGAATTGATGAATTTTCACGTGACTTCCTTACAGAAACACAAAGACAATTAAAACGTGCACATTGATGTTTTAAAAGGTCCTTGTTTTCAAGTCTGCTAGTGGAAAAGACAGCAAACTATAAACTTTTAGCTGATAAAAAAAAGACAAATAATCAGGAATGCAGTCTTATGTACCCTCATAGAAATTAGCGTTCTAATATGATCGCAATTTTTGGCTGCAAGTCTATGAAGTTGGCACAAAGTTTTGTGAAATGCTGCAGCAAATTAGCGACTGCCTCATTCACTGGTATCTTCTCAAACTCACATTCATTTCTTCATCTCCGTACTCTGAAAAAGTGTGCTACCTTTATGTAAGAACACCAGCTTATATCACTACCAATTGGCCATGTTTTTTGTTGAGCTCTAGTAGACTCTTCCACTATATTTTCATCAATTGATAGGATTGCCTGCAAAACAAATTAAAGCATGGCACGTGAAGACCAAGAAGCATGTATAATTCAGTAAATTGAAATAATAACGCACCAAGGACCATTGAATGAACCCAATAAGAAAGATTAGCACCCAATAGAATTGGGAATTAATATTGCCAGCCAATTACATTTTCAATTTCATTAGGAATTAAAACAAACACTTGGATGACAAATTTCAATTGAAATCCATAACATGTTCCATTGAACAGACGAGATTAATATTGCATAATTTATAAGCTGAAAGAGGAAATAAAAGCATGAAAAATGTAAAACAGATGAACCTCTGTTCATAAGCTTATCCAAGTTCAGCCAGACAAAAGGCAGGGCAGCTTTTGATACTTTTATATTGAGAGTTAGGGAGCGTAGCGTACCTCTGTTTTGGCATGCCCAGATTGCTCTGAATCAACACTAAAGCTCGTGGTTATATTGGGACAACCTCTTACAGTTAAATCATACAAAGATGGGAATACGAAATGATAACGCACAGGGCTGAACCTCACAAGGTTTGGTAGCTCGGAAAGATGTAAGGTGCCCAATTGAGGTAGCTGTATCACTTTCTCTTTTTCCTCGCTACCATTTGCCTCATCTCCTGATTGTTCAAATACTTGTTCTAATTTGGAGACGTTCTCAACAATTAACTTCTGCAGTTTTGAAAGGCCATGAGCAACACTAATCGGAAAGAAACTTTTCAAGTTTTCGCATTTATGAATCTCTATTTCAGTCAGATTAGGGAGGCATATAGGTTGGAGATGATGACCTTGTGATGAAGCTTGACCATCCTTTTCAATAATTTGCTCCAATTCCTCACACTCATATATCCGTAAAGAGCTCAATTGTGGCAAATTCCGAGCGATGGTAGGTGATAAGATATATCTTAACCTTCCGCAACTAAAGACATGCAATTTAGTGAGGTTTTGAAAGTTGACAACTTGGACGGGATCTTTCCATGCCACCCGCAATTCAGGTAGATCATCCAATATTAGTTCCTTCAAACTTGAAAAATTATATCCACCATCAAATAACTCTTCAAAATTAATGATGGTCAAATATTCCATGTTTGGTAATTTTTGTCCCAATTTAGGAACTATCATATTGCATGATTTCTTCTTTTCTCCCATATCCTTAAATTGTAACACCTGCAATCATATCATTTAACTATTAATTCAAAAAATATAAAAAAATAACTAAAAACTTATTTATTCTTTATTTTAAATTCTATATAAAATTTTGATTTTAACAATCTTATCATTATATTAAATATATTGCTTTAAAGGTCCACTTAAACCATGATTAAATGAAACGACCAATATAAGTAAATCTAACGTGAATTAAGTTTAAATTTTAAATTTCTTTAAATTTTTTATTCTAATCAATTAAAATTTAGAAAAATCCTTAATTTAGAACCATATCTCTTATAATTATTATAGTACAATTAACTAAACATAATTTACTATTGTGCAAGGCCCATCAAAAAATTGTTTAGAAGCCACATTTTAAATGGTGGCTACATAATTCTTAATTGTGATTGGTTAACTATAATATAGTAACAAAGATAATTATAAATGAAATACTCTCAATTCATTAATTTAAATCAAAGACAAATAATTTAATTAAAATATAAAACAACAGTTTTGAAAAGATTAGTTCTATATCATGAATAAAAATGAATCCATATGAAACGTTTAAAAACACAAAGTACATACTACATATGGCTTTTCAATATATCTAAGAAATAAAGTTTGTTCTAAGAATTATGCTTAAAGAAATATATTTTCTTATATGCGTTAAAACATTTACAAAAATATTATTACTTTTAATTAATTATTTTATTTGTTTTAATTTTTAACTCAAAACTAAATTATTAATTCAGTTTGGTTTGAAAAGTTTTTGGGGTTAAACTAAACTGAGCCAAATCACCTAGTTCAGCTTGGTTTTTCTGTTTTGACCAATTAAAGCTCACACTACTCTCAATAGTGCTAAATGGTGATATTAAGGGTTTTTTAGTTCATGGTATTAATTATTTATGTTTTTATGGGAAGAAATAACAAATTTCTGTGCTATTATTTCTAGACTCCCTGATATGCATGTCAGGGATAAGGAATCCTTAGAAAACCAGAGTAATATTGTTCTGTAGCCCCTGTTATGCCAGCAATAGGGAATTCTTAGAAAACCGGAATCCAGTAGGGAATACTTAGAAAATCTTGCAGATATTTTTGGATATTTCATTTGAGTGACTTGAAAAATAATGCATTAAGATAAGTGGGTTAATCAGACAGAAAATCATCATTAAGATATGAAATGCATTTTTTCAATGCATTTCATTAGTACAAATGCAATTTAATAATTATTTATTAAATTATTTTTTATTGATTTAAATAATATAAGATTGATTTAGTGGTAAAATTTTTTTTCAGAAATTTGATGTTTTAAATTTAAATCTTATTATTTATGAATTTAATTTAATTTTATGTTAAATTTATCTTATATATAATTTATTTACTTTTTAAGTGAAACATTTAAATATAATTATAATTTTTTTATTAATATTTTCATAAAAAATTATATACTTGCAATCGTAATTAGTAAAATCAAAACTAATTTTATATTAAAAAAATAGATAAATAATGCTAAATAGTACGAACATTATGTTTTTATGAGAAGAAATAACCAATTTGTGATATTAATTATTTAAGGCTTTTTTTATGAGAAGAAATGACTATTTAGCATTTTATGCAATAATTAATTGAACTTAAAATGAAATCTCCTAGCTACATATTTCCTAAAAACTCATTCTCCTAAAACATTAAAATAAATAAATGAGATAGATATAAACAACTCAAGAAACTAATTATAGTAAATTCCTAAAAATTGAAAACAAAAAGTAATAACATATTTAGAATGGACAATTCCTACTTCAAATATAAAGAAAAAGACAACTAGCAAAGAAAATGTGGATGAAAATTAAAGTAAATTACACCATACATCTATGACTTTTGTACAATATTCCATTTTCATTCATGGTTTTAATTAAAATTCAAAATATTCATTCACCATTTTTTTAAAATATTTCAAATTCATCAATTTCAACAATTAAATATTAAAATTTGACTAAATTTGTCATCTCAAAATACTGTGTATGTGTATAACCATGTAAACATGCATGTGATGAAAAGGTGGGAGTTTTTTTTACTTTTTAAGTTGAAATTCTTGTCATATGCACATCCATGTGACATTAAAAAAAAATTGTTCTGTTAATTTTTTAATAATGATTGTTGTAATAGATGAATTTAAAATATTTTAAAAGGTGTAAATGAAAAAATTGAGTTTCATAAGATTGTGGATGAAAGTAAAATAATATTGCACAAAGCTTATCGATGTCTGATGCATTTTAATAGTGACAGCTATCTTAAAAGTCCACAATTGAGATTCTAATTATCACTACTTAAGTAGAGAGAAATAGATTCACATTAATTTTACCCAAAGTAATACAAAGTCTATCTTTTAAATGTTGTAGCACTTGAAAACTTTTTAGTCACCAACTTATCAGGAAAATAAATTTAGTCAACGGCATTAACACTATGTAGTCAAATTATTTTACTTTCTAAGTGTTTGTTTCCAAAGATAAAAAATTATAAAAAAGGTTTTATTTTAGAAAAAAAGAATTTTCTCTCCCAATTTAAATGGATTAAGTTCCCATTTTTTTTCTTTCAGCTTTCTTTATCTATTCTTCCATTCTTTATATTCCTCCTACAAAGTATAGTTGAAAGTGTAAAACCACAAATAAATAGGATTACCTGTATTTTAGCCGAAATGATAAAAGGAGTCAATTGTGGACAATCATCCACATACAACTTTTGTAAAGATGGCAGCGTGAGTACAATGTCATTCCCATCCCTTCCTTTTAATTCAGGCAATCTTCCCAATGTAACCTCATTCAACTGCGGAAGACCTTCAGCCATTGAGATTGGAAAAGTATATTCCAATCGAGAGCAACCCCAAATCCTAAGTGTTGACAATTTCTCCAAAATTTGACCATGCGACAATGAGGAAAGAGATGTCAAGTTATTGCAGCCACTTACATATACTTCCCTTAGACTTTGGAGATTTATGTTTGCCACTTCCGTTTCGGGAATTATTTCTTCCAATTCCAAGCAGTCGGTTATGTCTAGTGTTTCCAGTTGTCCAAGACTTTTAGCAACAGACGTTGGGAAGAGATATCTCAATTTATTGCAGTTGTCTATTCTTACAACCTTCAAACTTTGTAAGCTTACATGATGACTGGGTCCTTCTTGTATGCTCCTCAATTCAGCAATCTGAAATAGCACTTGTATCTCATCATAAATTCAATAATGCTAAATGGTGATATTAAGGGTTTTTTAGTTCATAGTATTAATTATTTAAGGCTTTTTTATGAGAAGAAATGACCATTTAGCATTGTATGTAATAATTAATTGAACTTAAAATGAAATCACCTAGCTAGATATTTCCTAAAAACTCAATCTCCTATAACATTAAAATAACTATATGAAATCAATTTAGACAACTCAAGAAACTAATTATAGTAATCTCCTAAAAATGGAAAACAAGCAGTAATAACATATTTGGAATGGACAATACATTCTTCAAATATAAAGAGAAAGACACCTAGCAAAGAAAATGTCGATGAAAATTAGAGTAAATTACATCACGCATTTATGATTTTTGTAAAATATTTCATTTCATTCACGGTTTTAATTAAAACTCAAAATTTTTATTCACGAGTTTTTAAATTCAAATTCATCAATTTGAACAATCAATCATTAAATTTTGACTAAATTTATCATCGCAAAATATTTTTTGTGCGTATATGTGTATAACTATGTAAACTTGCACGTGATAAAAAGGTGAGAGTTTTGAAACTTTTTAAGTTGAAATTCATGTCATGTGCACATCCATTAAATTTTTAACAATGATTGGAATAACAGATGAATTTAAAATATTTTAAAAGGTTGTGTTCTATTAAACTTTTAATAATGATTGGAATAATAGATTAACTTTAAACATTTTAAAAAGTTGTATATGAAAAAAACTGAGTTTTATAATAACGTAGGTGAAAGCAAAATAATATTGCACAAAACTTATAGATGAAAGTAAAATAAAGAAAGCTATCTTAAAATTCCACAATTGAGCTTTAAACTATCATTGTTTAAGTAGTGAAGAAGTAGGTTTACATTAGTTTTACCCAAAGTAACACAAAGCCTATCTTTTAAATATTGTAGCTCTTGGACTTGAACTTTTCCAACACCAATTTATCAAGAAAAAAAAATATGTCGACAACATTAACACTATGTTTAATTGGTTGGAAGAAAAATAAAGGGAGGGAAAAAGGGTGAGGAAAGCAAAAATAAATGATAGAAAAGAAAATTAATTTTCTTTTTTATTGTTTGGTACCAAAGATAAACAAAAAAAGAAAAAAGAAAAAGGATTAGAAGAAAAATTATTTAAAAAAAGGTTTTATTAAGTATAAAAGAATGTTTTTCTCCCAATTTAAAAGGATTAAATTTTGATCGATTTTTTTTTCTTTCCACTCTCTATTCTTCTACTCTTTTCCACTCCGTCCAACCAAGCATAGTTGCAAAGTAAAAGACAAAAATACAAATAAATAGGCTTACCTGTATTTTAGTCGAAATGATAAATTGTGGACACTCTCCTATTTCCAACGCTTGTAAAGATGGCAGCATGAGTACAATATCATTTCCATCCCTTCCTTTAAATTCAGCCAATCTTTGCAATGTAACCTTATTCAGCTGCGGAAGACCTTCAGCCATTGAGATTGGAAAAGTATATTCCAATCGAGAGCAATCCCGAATACTAAGTGTTGTCAAATTCTCCAAACTTTGACCATGTGACAATGAGGAAAGAGATGTCAAGTTACGGCAGCGACTTACAAATACTTTCCTTAGACGTTGGAGATTGATGTTTGACACTTCCATTTTGGGAATTATTTCTTCCAATTCCAAGCATGAGGATATGTTCAGTGTTTCCAGTTGTCCAAGACTTTCAGCAACAGACGTTGGGAAGATATATCTCAATTTATTGCAGTTGTCTATTCTTACAAGCTTCAAGCTTTGTAAGCTTACACGATGACTGGGTCCTTGCTGTATGCTCCTCAATTCAGCAATCTGAAATAGCACTTGCATCTCATCACAAGATTCAACTTTCAACCTTTCAAGACTTTGTAGAATTGGAATTGCATTGGTTAGCACCTGCTGCTTTGTAGTATCAATGAGACATTTCATATACTCGCAACTCTCAATACCCAGAGAAGTCAGCTTACTGAGTACCACTTGGCCCAACTCCAAGCTTGGAACAAGATTTTGGTAACCCACCATATTTGTCAGATTAAGAGATTCTGTATCCCCAAATAACTGCTTGCATGCCTCTATTACAGACCCCTCAATCTTTAAAGATCTCGAGAATGGGCAGATCTCAGAGTCCATCTTCAATCCATAAAAATTAGAAAAGCCAATGCCAACGCATACATAAAACCTTTGTAATTTAAAGAACACAAAGTCTCTTGGAATATCTTCAGAACAAACCTCTAAAGATAATACAATCAAGTTTGAGAGGGAATTCAACTCTGATAGACTGGCAAATCTTTCTTCTCGAACAGTGTTCTCAGTGGCCCATTTTAATAATTGACAACCATGCAAGTATAGTTCTTCTAATTTGGACAATCTAGGTATTAACTGAGAAGGGATTCTCTGTAGCTCTTCACAATATGATAAATCCAACAATTTAAGATTATCCAAATCACCTATTTCTTCTGGCAATTCTTTGATATCAGAGCAACTAAATGAAAAAACTTCAAGTTTCTTCAACTGCCCAAGCACTGAGATGTCCAAGAGTTTGCAACTTTCCAAATGAAGAGTTGTAAGGTTTGTTTGAAACTGAAATGCATCCGGAGATATCAATCTAGAATTCAAAGCGCAAACTTTTAATGCTGTCATTCCTTCAAAGAATTCACTTGAAGTTGTCATCTTCTTATCTCCACCAAGTACAAGAATTTTGAGATTTGGGCATAGCAATCCTTTAGGAAGTTCAACAATCCGACTAGTCTTGAAGGAGACTGCTTTGTAAGGCTCAAAACTTTCATCCGTTGGCCACAATTCAACAACCTCAGATTTTATAATAAAAGAAAACTCCGTTCTGCTTGATGCTATCCACAAAGCAAAGTCACGAACCAAGTCATGCATTTTAACATGCCTTTCTCCACAATTTAACAACAAACAAGAATCCCTGAGGATGTCCATCGCCGCAAGCACTTCGCTCCTCACTGCTTCAATCGAGCCCATACCTTTATACAACTCTAGTCCCCATGCATATCTCACCAGCTCCTCTACATAAATCTCATAATCTTCAGGAAATAAAGAGCATAACAAGAAACACATCTTGGTCTTATTCTTCAGATAATCAAAACTTACCTCAAAACATAGGTAAGCATTTTGTTGATCAATGTCTTCTACGTCAAGCAATGTGCGGTTTTCGAGTCTCCGATATGCTGCTTCCCACCCATGACGATTTTTACCTTTCAGAGCACTTGCCAATGTAACTATAGCTATGGGCAGACCTTTACATTTTTTGATAACTTTAGTTGCCACATCCTCAATAGAAGCACCAGAAGAGTCGTTTAAACCAGCTTTGGCGTTAAATAAAGCCCGAGCTTCATTGTCTTCTAAACAACCAAGTGGTATTGTCCTTTGACATTCCATAGCATCACATACTTGTCGACGGCGAGTTGTTAAAAGAATTTTGCAGCCTTTATGATCCTCGGCAAATGGAATTCCTATATTCTCTTTCAAGTCAATTTTTGCCAAACATCATCAAGGATTATTAGAATCCTTTTATCCTTCTGCAGTTTCTGCAGTTTCAACCAGAATTCTTGTCTTGATTTTCTTCCTCGTTCATCCTTCATATTGAAATCCAAGTATTTTGCAATTTCATCTTGAATTGTTTCAGCGTTTGGCTTTTGAGTCACAGTAGCAATCACAACTTTGTCAAACAGCTTAAATTTTTCGGCATGAGTTCCAACTTCACGCACTAGGGTTGTCTTGCCCACCCCTGCCATCCCCCACAATCCAATCATGCTGACCTTGTCATGTTGTAAGGCCTCAATGATCTGATCGAAAGCTTTTTTTGAAGATTTAGAAACCGTAAAATCCTTAGATGAGAGGAATTCTATGGTCGGAATTGCACTAGTTGAATGGTAGCCCACTGTTCCAAGTTGATCAAATTTGACAAGAAGCTTACAAATAACAAGAGTGTTCTTCATTGCTTTCTTGCTTAAGCGATACCGCCAAATCCAATCAGGACACCAATTGAAACATCTCTTATTTTTTTGTATTTCGCTTTCCAAAGTTTCCAAATTTGGTAGGATTTTGTCCACCTTTGATAACAAGCCTCCAACATCATCTTGAATTGCTAGAAGTTGCCTCTCAGCATCCTCAATCTTATGTAGCAGCCGAGCTCGAGCACCTATCAGTTCGTCTTTTCTTTCCTTAAGCATTTCAACATTGTTGTGAAAACAACAAATGTAATTAAATTGACGTCCTACTGGCTTCGCCACCCAATCCACGAGCAGTGTTCCCACGCAGTTAGAGAGAGCATCCTCGCAAAACCCACAAGCCATTCTTGACAGCTCAAATTGAAGAAACTTCTGCCAAACATAAAAATATTGGCTATGAGATAAATCATGGTGAAGATACTAAAAAGAAAATTAAAGAATAATGAAGGTGAACTCTCTAAACATACCAAGCAAGGTGAAGATAGTCCAAAGTGTGACAACCAACTGCTTTTTCTTCAGTTTTCTGTCGAGTAACACTTTTTAAGTACGTAACGAGGCAAGGTGAAGACAATTCAAAGTATGAGAACCAAATGCCTTTCTTCAGCACTCTACCAAGCTGAAAACACGTGATAAAAAACAATATTTTTAGATAATTTATAACGAAACATTACTCAGAAAACATGAAATAAAAAAATTTGTGTTAATAGGATAGAAAACCAAAAAAATCGTATCATACTGTAACAGTTAAGCAACAGTCTAAAAACGATTAATTACTTGTTTGGTCAAACAATTTTAGTTGATTTTTTATTTTGGACACCCAAGCTATAAAAAGTAATGATTTAGTCACCAACATTATAAAGATTTGTTTCTTTGATCATCATACCATTTAGAGTTAAATGTTGGATGAAGATACTACAGGAATATATCATCTGCAATCGTATCACTAACAATAATTATAGTATGCAATTAACCAATTATAATATATAATTGTATGAAGCACATCAAAATTTATAGGAAGTACACACTTACATAAGTGGTGAACCTTACTTACATAATTTTTTATTGGAAACATACTGTAGACACCCAATTGGGTCCAGGCCCAGACCAATTGGGCCTGGCCCAAAGGGGTAAGCCCAATGCAATTTTTTCTTGTATTATTTTTTTTTCTTTTCTTTTTTTGTATTTTATTTATTTTATTATTATTATTATGTACTAATATATGTATATATTGATTTATTTAGTTATTTTTTTTTGTTAATATTTATATGTAATTTATTTATATAGTTATATATTTATTATTATATTATAAGTTATTTATTTATTTATTTATTCTTTTTCTGGATTTATCTTATTTTATTTTTTTAATTATCTATTAATTTTATTTTATTCATTTATCTGATCCGATTATTATTATTATTATTATTATTATTATTTTTTGAGGGCTGAGATTAAAGGTTGAAGAATCCCACTGTGAATGGGAATTCAATCAGAAGAGTCCAGTTGGACTCAAAAATTGAATCCCCGTTCCAGGAGGAATTGGGATTGATCAGGAACTCCTGATCAATCCCTATAAAAGGGACCTCCTGGAACAGATGCTGGACACAGAACAAACAGCAGCAAAGCTACTGATTTGAGAGAAAAGGAGGCATATAGGAAGCTGAGGAAAGGTTTAGGAGTGTTCTGGGAGTGAGAAGAAATTTTTTGAGAATTTTTGGTGATTTTTTTTCTGGGAATTTCTGGAAAATTCCAGATTTTGGTAGAATTTTCCGGTGAAGTTTGAATTTTTCGACGAAAATTTCGGCCAAACTTGAAGTTTCCGGTGACCTGCCCAGTTTCCGACGAGATTCCCAGAAACCGGTGATCTTTCGACCAACTTCTGACGAAATTTTCTAGATTTTGGCTACATTTTCCAGAATCCGGTGAAAATCCCACCGGCGTTCTTTAGCCTTTTAGAGAGAAGGGAGAGAAAAAGGGAAGAAGAGAGAGAGAGGGGAGGAGTGTTCTGCCGAAAAATAGAGGGAAGTGCATTTTATACCTTCTCAAAACGACGTCGTTTTGGCCTTAAGTAACCCAGAGGATCCGCATGTTTTACCGAAACTCGACCCGACCCGACCGTCGACCCGCTTCCTGACCCGCGCGTGCCTGTCCCCCTCCAAGCCGAGCCGAGCCGAGCTCCAAGCCGCCCCCCTCGAGACGTTTCTCTTCCTTGAGCCGAGCCGAGCCGATAGCCGAGCCGCTCCATGTTTTATTTTTTTTTATTTTTTAGAATTTTTTAGAATTTTTTTTATTTAATATTTTTTATCTTTATCTTATTTTTATTTTTGTTTTACTTTTCTTTATTTTTTATCTTTATTTATTTTCACTTTTATTTTATTCTATTTTCTTTAAATAAAAATAAAAAAATATATTTTTGAGGAAAAATTGAAAGTATCAATTTTCCTTAAAAATAAATTTTCAAAAAAAGATTTTTGAGGAAAAGTTGAAAGTATCAATTTTCCTTGAAAATCAAAATTTTTGAAAAAATATTTTTAGGGAAGAGTTGAAAGTATCAATTTTCCTTAAAAATAAATTTTCAAAAAAAGGATTTTTGAGGAAAAGTTGAAAATATCAATTTTCCTTAAAAATAAATTTTCAAAAAAAGGATTTTTGAGGAAAACTTGAAAGTATCAATTTTCCTTGGAAATCAAAGTTTCAAAAAAATATTTTTGAGGAAAAGTTGAAAGTATCAATTTTCCTTAAAAATAAACTTTCAAAAAATATTTTTGGGG
The DNA here is from genome assembly GCF_047325235.1 of Durio zibethinus. Classification (NCBI taxonomy): domain Eukaryota; kingdom Viridiplantae; phylum Streptophyta; class Magnoliopsida; order Malvales; family Malvaceae; genus Durio; species Durio zibethinus. Next base: position 6,882,334 of record NC_143176.1, on the reverse strand, counting down.
AAAAGTTGAAAGTATCAATTTTCCCTACACAAGAACAATCATCCTCTCCTTCCTTTCTATTTTGATTTTGATTTTGATTTTGATTTTTCTTTAATTAATCCGACGACGGAGCCTCTGCAAGTGAAACAGTAGTTTTCTTGCATACTCCTGCGGTGAGGGAATTCTCTCAATTTTCTGCTAAAAGTATTAGAGTCAATTGAGAATAATTTCCAATAATTAATTACTTGGTAAGTTTTAAGGCTTTTTGGATAACACAAATTTAAGCTGGTACCATCTTTTGATGGGTGTTGTGAGGGTGCTATAACCTTCCTCACACGTAACCAAACTCCCGAACCCTGTTCTGGTTAGCAGACCCGAACCTATTCTTTTAGGGACCCTTAAGCTTAGGTGTTCCATGAAATGACAGATTCTTTAGATGGCCAATCGCACCTAGATAAAAAAGATTGGTGGCTACTCCTTTAAGTCAATATCTAGCGATAGATCCTCGGATCTAGACGTTATGACACATACCACCTCTAATTATTGTAAAACAACTAACCAACTAAAATTCAATATTTTTATAGGGTTTACAAAAAATATGTGAAATCCACACTTTTAAATGGTGAACCTTTATATAATTTTTTTTATAATTGATTAATTATAAGATTATAAAAAAATTTTAGATTTATTTTTTTATTATGATTGGATAATTATAACATTAAAAAAAAAAAAATTGTAGGATCACTATTATAGGTAAACTGATATTCACACATGGCCTATGCTCAATTACCACACGGTTATGCCAACGTGAATTTATTTAAAAAAACAATTCCTTATAAAAAAAATCAATTTGTTTCATTTTCTAACTTGTCTGACTACCCTACTTCATTTAATAGCACCGCCATCGTACGCCGCTCGTCGGCACCGTTTTCCTTCCCAAAACTCACCCAAGTCTTCTCCTTGATCCTCCATTTCCTCATATCATATCAAGTCTTCCTAAAAACTGATAGAAACTTCTAAATTTAAAACAAAACCCAAGACCATAAAAACTAGAAACGCCACCCTCAACCACTTATCACCACCAATGGCACCGTTTCCTCTCTTCTCTCCTCCGGCTCCCCATCACAAGTAGAGAAGCTCCAAAAACACAAGATCAAAAGACCCTAGAACCCAAAAATATATATATCCGGCTTTCTACTCCACTGCAACCAACTTTTTTTGTTGTTTTTTTAATTTTGACAAAAAAAAAAGTTAAATGAATATTCCAACCTTACCACTTCTAGATAGAGGTAATAGATCCGAAGCTTTCAAGAGGAAAGTTGCTTGAGAAATAAATCCAATCCTTTTCAGATCTGATCTGCTTCACTGACAAAATTGCAAATTAGATAAAAAAAAATTGTAAGAAACACACTTTTTTGGTATTTTTTTTATGAAAATGACAAACAAAGTGAAAACTAAAGAGAAAGAAAATATTGAAGAGTAGCTTTTTTTTTTTTTTTGGAAGTTACAAGGAAAGAAATGTAGAATCAAACAAAATTCAACTGAAGTTTTTTCTTTTTTTTTCTCTTTTTGAGTTGAAGAAAAAGCCAACAGAACAGAAATCAACCTTAAAACTCTTGGCCAAAAGACAAAAGAAATCAAGATGGCACTGAACTGATAAAAAATCTTGGAAATTGAAAAAAGAACGTTCACTTGTCTACCTGGAAAATTCAAACAAAAGAAATTAACAGAACAATCAACTTCTGATAGCAGAAATGGGTTTTTGCATTTTTTTTTTTTTTTTTAGATGAAAATGACAAACAAAGTGGAAACTAAAGAGAAAGAAAATATTGAAGAGTAGCTTTTTTTTCTTTTTTAAAGTATCAGTCCTTCTATTGGGGGAAATTTCCGAAAAGTAACACAAATATTTATTAATTCGTACCATATTACAAAATAATTAGTGAAAAAACAATAAATATTAATAAATAAAATTAAAAATTATTTTATAATCGTAATGTTCAATGATCTTTATTCAAAATTATAATATATTTATATTTAGTTAACATACACGTGTAATTATTTTATAAAATATGTACATCCAAAAAATAAAATAAATTAATTACATCTTTTGATATTAATATTATAAAAGTAAATTAATTTGTTATTAATTTAAATATCAATATTTCTTTTCAATTAATTATTTTTTATTATAATATCAAATAATAAATATTTTTTTATTAAAACATCTTTCGTAGTTCTTCTTTGTTTATAGAATTATTGTTTCATTCTCTTTATATTTGATAAACGAAATTTAAAACTAATTCCAAAGAATTTCTCATTTTTTATTATTTTAATTTAAAATTATTATTTTATTTTTATATTTATATCAATTTAAATTTAAATTTAAATATATAATCAAGTTTAACATTAAATATAAAAGAAACAATTAAAACAGCAATTCCTAATTCATTTTAAGAAACAATTGAAACAGCAAAAGAGTTGACCTATAAATATCTGCCCATGTTCACTAATTAGTAATTGAATTAATTATCATGATTCATCACATAAAAAGAAAATTAAATTAGTAATGCACTTTAGGTGAAGAATTGAGATATATTAAAAAGATATAGAATACAAACAGCTTAAATATACAATAAAGGTATAGTCATATTTTTCATATACTCGAAAATTATATATTAAGTTATTATGAAACAAAAACATAATAATAACACCAATAAAATGGGGAAGCTTTAATCTAAGGTAAGCTTGGCTATTCATTGAGCCTTTTACGAAGGTTACGTCGGTAAATTTTATTATTTTGTGCAAAATGATTACATTGTATAATTAAATTTTCTAGTACTTTATTAATTTTTTTATGTAGAAAAAGAAACTTCAGTTATTATCCTTGTCTTGATTAACTTTAATAATTAAGTATGAAGGAAAAAATAGAATATGATATCCAACAAACGATCAAAACAAGCAATAAAAGATGAACAATAAAAGATGATACTCCCGTATCTACCACCTAAAGATATTCATAACAGATTTTTAATTTGTTGATTATTTTTTACATTAATTACATGTTTACTTGTAGCGGATGACTATACCATGTCAATGTAATTAGTAATGGATATCAAATTTTTTTAATTAATTATAGCATTTGAAATAAAATTTCATTATAAACTTTAATTTATTATTAATCTCATATATTATTTTTATTTTTAATATACTATATTTTTTATTTGTATTCATCGGTGCGAAAAAAAAGAGTAAATAATAAAACATAAGTAATTAACTTAGCAAGTATTCAATTCTTACAAAAAAATATAGAGATAAACTGCTTTACTTAATTACTTCAAGAACGAAGCATCGACAACTTACATATTTGGTAAATTATTTACAGTGAGGTGATGATTGTTAAATTAAGAGTAGTCCAAAGGATAGAAAATAATGCAATTCTAGCGATCAGCTTTAAAATATACTACTTCATTTTCATGTCTTCCTCGTTATAGACACATGTTAAATTTAGGAATATAGATGATAAATTAATTTTTATAAAATTTTTTAATTTAATTTGAATAAAATTAAAAATTAATTCAATTATTATCAATTTAAATTTGAGTAATTTAAAGAGTTTGAACATTTTAATACTTAAATAATTTAGAAATTTAATTATATTTTTATATTTTTATTATTTAATTAAAAATTATTATTTTATCTTTAGTTTAAGTTTGAATACATAAACGAATTTAAAATTAAATATGATTATTGAATTTATTTTTTATTAAATAAATTTAATCAAAAGAGATTAAATATTTTAATTTTTATTTTAAGTCAAATTAAAGCTTAAAAATTAAATTTTAATCAAACTCGAATAAAATATAAAAATAAACTTATCTTTTTGAGTTGAAGGGAAAATAGAGTATAAATCAACCTTACAACTCATTGAAAAAAAAAAAAAAGTGAAGCGTTGAAATGATCAAAAAGCTTGGAAATTTGAAAAGAAAATGTTCACTTATCTGCCTGGAAAATGCAAACAAAAGAGATTAACAGAACACTCTGCTTTTGTTAGAAGAAATGGGTTTTTGCATTTTTATTTTTTTGAGGTTTTATGGCCATAGGATTTGTTTTAAGATTAGTATGTAAAAATGTAGAGAAACGAAGACTTATTTGCTTCTCGGTCTCCTTCTTTTCTTTTAATTTCCTTATTAAATTTCATAGTGGCCGACAAAAGCCATGTGACTCACAAAAGCCATGACCCATCACTTCTTTTCTTCTTGGGTCTTCTTTTTTAACCCTTCCTTTCTTATCTAAAGTCTTCTTTTTATTTTATTGTTCGTTTCAAATCTTTGGAATGGAACAGCCCAGATACCCGTCCTTTATGGGGAAAATTTCCGAAAAATAACAAAAATATTTATTAATTGGTATTATATTAAAAATAATTAATGAAAAAATTATAATTTTAATAAATAAAAATTATTTTGTAATCATAATGTTCAATGATCTTAATTCAAATTTATAATATATGTACATTTGGTTAATATATATGTATAATTATATCATAAAATTGTAGAAAAAAATAAAATAAGTATTTTTTTTATATTATTTTTTATTAATTTAAATATAAATATTTCTTTCCTATTAATTATTTTTTAATAATATCAAATAACGAATATTTTTTTTTATTAAAATACTATTTGTAGTTCCTCCTTGTTTATGGAACTATTGCTTCATCCTCTTTATCTCCGACGAACAGAATTCACAACCAATCCAAAGGAATTCCCCGTTACTTCTGCCCATGTTCACTAATCAATAATTAGATTAATTATCATGATTCACCACACGGTTGAACACCTAATAAATTACGTATAATAAAAACAATATTTTTAAAAGAATAAAAGTAATAAATAATTACAAATCTAAAATTTTAAATTTTTTTATTTTCAAAAGTATTATATTTTTTAATATATGACATATAGTAGATTAACTAAAATAATAAATTAAATTAAACATTTTTATTAACAATATTTTTTAATTTAAAAATATAATAATTAATATAATATTTATGACACTTTTAATTACGTTTTTATGTTACAACATGTAATATTTGATAAATAAAAAAAAATTATGTATACTAATAAATACGTTTTTTATTATAAAAATGTAATCATTGATAAATAATAATTTTTTTTAAGTATTACATTTTTACATATGAAAAGTAATTAATTTTTTTAAAAAATAATAAAATAAATATAATATTTTTAATATCAATAATATTTTTAAATATAAAAATATAATAATAAATAAAATATTTATAATAAAATATTTTAACTACATTTTTAGGTAAAAAATATAATTTTTAATATTAATAATTACGTTTGTTCATGTAAAAAATGTAATAAATGTGTTTGCTTCAAGTAACGCAACACTTTCGATATCCTAAGAATGAACATAGCTACTCATTGTTGTAAAAAAGTCACGGTTTCTTCATTTATTACCTGTGGCCAAAATTAATTGCAAGTGACACTTTCGTTCGTACTTTTCTTCTTTACTTTTGTCAAACAAGTAATAGATTAACACGGAAATTTATATTTTTAATTCACTCCAATTCCATATATCAAAATGTTATATATATATATATATATATATCTTTAAATTTTGCTTCCTTCTCTTTTCTGGGCATTTAAAATTCTGATGAGTTTGTTCGACTTGTTGCTGTAGACTTAATTAATTTGTACAAATTGTAGTATTAATTAATTAATTAATTAATTTTTATTTTATGATGTTGGATTTATCTCTTCATTATGTCATTATGCAAAACAAAATTTTATATTTTGTTAGATTTTTTAAATCCATACTTTGTGCAATTAATTTTATAATTAGGTAGTATTAGAATTTATAAAATTTTACTAATTATATGATTTTATATTGTATTATCAATATTTTTTTTCAATTTTATACTTAAATTTTAAATATAAATATAAAATATTCTAATAGTAAAGATGAATTAAATTGTTCCTTTTACCTTAACAATTTGAACATAAATGCTAGCTTTATTCTTTTAGTTATTTGATGACGAAAAAAATTATTTGTATCACAAATTTATTCTATTTAAATTTTATTTTTTTGATAAATGATGCGTTTTATTTATCTAAAAATAAGAGAATATCATGTTATTATTATAAATAGTACAAATTATTTATTGATAAATACAAATGCAAAATTAAATGAAAAAAAGTTAGTGAAAATCTCATACACTTATACGCTATACTGTTAATCTGAGTAATAAGATGCATTATGAATTCTTATAATTTATAATTACACTAAAATCTATATTTCTTAGAAAACATATTTTTGAGGAGTTAAATCCAAGAAAATTCAACCATGCCAATCATTTTGCAGTTGAATTCATTATAAAAATATTGTTGGACCAAAACTCTTTAAAATTTATTTATATTAATTATTTTTAAGTGGTTTTGCTCTATTAAGATTTAAGCTAAATATTATTTGTGAATCTTTTAATCAAAATATGTTATATACATAAAAACAAAAATATAAAGACATAAAGAGAATAATAGATTCTTAAGTTTTAATCTAATTACATGTTAAAATTTATTCAAAAGAAAAATTTACTACCCCTTACATGAAAATTGATCTTGTGAATTACATTGATGAATTTGTAATTCTAATGCTAAAAAAGATATGCTACTAAATAATTAGTTAGAAAAACTTGGATAAAATATTTTTTTTATTTTTAATTAAAAAAGTATGAGACTCAACTATATTAAATCCAATAAAAAATTTTAAAGTGAAAAAATAAATACTACAAAGAGCATTTATCATTATTTTTAAATAAAATAATCAAATAAAAATTATTGAATTTGATTATCCAATTAAAAAATAAAAATAAATGTGAAATAATATAATTCTTCTTATAACTTTATGAATTATTAGATGATAAATTTAGAATATAAAAAAATTTAAATTAAAACTTTGTTATCACACATTAGAACTTCTTTAATATTTTAACTTTGTATAAAAATTCAAGTGAACTTATTCCAAGCAATAAAATTTTTAAAATTTTAAAAGACAAATAAATTATTTATACTTTTAAAAATAATACTTTTTTAATTAATAAATTTGTTAACAAATATATTTGTCAATGATCATAAAATTAATTATATAATATATAATAAATTTAATAATTAATTGTGATAATTACTTATTTGGGTTTTCTTTACCTTCTGTTTTCTTCAATTTAAAAGTAATATTTATCTATTAATTGTGTTTTCTTGGCTTTTTTTACTTTTTCATTTTTTTAGATTTTAAAAATAATATGTATTAATTAATTATGTATCTTTGGCTTTCTTTATCTTTTCAATTTCTTTAGTTTTAAAAATAGTATTTATCTATTAATTATGATCATTGGTTGTGTCTTTTGAGTTTTATTATCTTTTAATTTGGTACGATATTGAAAATAATATTCATTTATTTAAAATTAGATTAATTGTGATAATTGATTGTATTTTTTTGACTTTATTTATCTTTTGATTTTTTTGTTGGATTTTAAGTATTAATTGTGATAATTGATTGTATTTTTTTATCTTTTAATTTTCATAATTTTAAAGAGATATATGAAATTGGTTATGTATTCCTTTCTTTGCCTTTTGGCTTTACCTTTTCGTGTTTTTTAATAATACTTATCTATTAACTGTAGTAATTTATTATTCATTTTTTGTTTTTAACTTTTTTCATTTTTTTTGACTTTAAAATTTATATTTATCTATTAATTGTAATAATTAGTTGTATCTTGTAGGCTTCCTTTATCTTTTAGTTTTTTAAAATTTTAAATATAATATTCACTTATTTAAAATTAGATTAACTATGATTATTGAATATGTTTTTTTAACTTTATTTGCCTTTTGTTTTTTTTTTCAATTTTAATAAAAATAATGTCTATTTATTAATTGTAATAATTTATTATATTTTTTTACTTTTTTGACCTTTTCATTTTTCATCACTTTAAAAAGATACACATTATATTTTGTGTATTGCTTTTTATGCCTTTTGGCTTTAAGTAGGATAAAAATATATAGTCATGTATGTATATATATTTTTAAACTCTTTATTTCTTTAATGAGATTTTCAAATAATTTGGATTAATATGTATTTAATAAATTCCATAACAGGAATAAAAAATGCATAAATTTGCTAATGGGTAGAGAGATATATTTACAATAATAGTCTTACAAATATAAATTGCATTATAATAATTTATTTAATATGTGATATTTAAAATTTTGTAGAGATATATTTAACTTTTAATTTTAAATAATATATTAAAAAATCGATCTTGTAGCACATGGGTTAAAATAACCTACTTGAGTAAAGAAAAACATTTATAATGTTAGAATGTCATTAAAAGCATTCTTCTAAATGGAATATATTTTTATTTGCTATAAAGCAAATTTTGTTTAGGAAATTTTAGTATAAGTTGAAAATTACCAAGATTGCAATTTAACTAAAAAACTAATTAATTTATGAAAGAATGAGGTACAGACAAATTTAAATGAAAAATATAAGAGATTTTAATAAATCAACTATGCTTAACTAATGTGAAAAGGTAAGAATTCATTATTCAATATTGATTATTAAATTTATTTATCTTTCAAAAGAAGAAACACTTTTTTTAATAAATGTATCAATCTCATGAGAAAGAAAAGGTCAATACCTAAAAGGTAAAAGATTACTTAAAGTTCTTTTCACTAATTGTTTTATTTTACTTTAAATAAAAGTATCATATCTAAATAATGAAATTTGTAAATTTGGTATTAAATCTCTAGTGTTTATTTTGATCTCAAATTTATTTAATAGGAAAATTTTCAACTTTTCTTGTTAGCTATACTTATGCCTTTTATAAATGAAATTTATAGTTCAAACTTGAGTTTTAAGTAATGGATGTGGAGGAAAATATGTAAAAAAAAAAATTAATTATCTCTTTGCTAATTAATAAAAACATAAATTGCTTAAGAATGTAAGACCTTAAACTTGATCTAAAAGCCACTAATCAATACCGCGATTAAAAAGAACTATTATCTTAGACAAATTCAATAAATTCTTTTGATAAAAATTAATTTTAAAAAAATATTTAAAAAATTTAGTTCAAATTGTAGGTCTTATGAATTAGCATTAAATCCAAAAAAATTATACAAATTCACATATATTTAATTACAATATTAATTTATTTATTTATTTTTTCTTCATATTGTTAAAGTAGAAATTCAAATGAAAGTTTTATTATTATAAGTTATTGCTTTAATTTGAATTTTCAAGTATGAGTGTGAATGAAAAAAATAAAAAAAGTATTTAAGGTGTTGTTTTGGGAAGAATTTATTTACAAATAAAATAAGAAAATAAATAAATAAATTTAAGTAAACATAAGATTTTTGAAATTAAAATTAAACCCTTAGAATCTAGTTGAGTTATATATATATAATATAATATAACATAATATAAACACTATCCCCCTTCTATTTTACTATAAAGTTTTTATTATATAAATCATTATTTTAACCTATATTTTAATTAAACAATAGGTGCATAAGAAGAGAAATAAAAATATCTATTAACCAAGTTAAAATGTTGCTTTATGAATAGTAACTTACAAAAAAATGTAAAAAAAATTATTATGATTTTTATATTATTTATCAATATTATATTAAACTCCTAGCTTCATTCAAATTCGTACAACATTTTTTCAAATAATTTTTATGTGTATTTGATCTTTTTAGAAGAAAAAACTATACAAAAATTATATTATTAAATCTTCAATTGAAGCTTATATTTTAAGTAGTTATTGTACAAGAAAACAAATATATCCATTTTATTATTTAAGTTATTAGATAAAAATATTAAATTTAAAAATAGTAAAGTAAATAAATTTAGTTATAAGATTTATAAACCCTCTATGTATTTAATATTAACATTTTAACTTTCCCTTTTGTGAATGTTTGTGCCTTTTAAAAGGAAAATTTTATAAAAATTTTAACTAAATATTTTGGTATAATTTTCTTTTATCTATTGAAACTTATCACTTTGATTTTGCTCTATTTAAGACCTACAAAAAAAAATGTTAAGATTTAATTGTTAATTAGCAAAATAAAATAAAATTTTAGTCTTTATAATATTTTTGGAGGCTTCAATTGAGTATTTTATTTTACTTAAAAATTATTGATTTTATTGATTGATTGATTGATTATTATTATTAACTCTAATGTTGATGGCAAAAATATATTTAACTTTTTTATTAATAATAATCTAATGTAAAAAAATCTCAAGAAATAGATAAAAAATTGGAAGTAACATGGATTTTTAAATATTCATACCCTTAAAATAAAAAAAAAAGGCTAATTTTTTTACATCTCTTGAAATTATAGCAAGATAAATAATCAAATAAGTACAAAAAGATTTTATTTACTCACCACAAATAAAATAAATAAAATCTTTTTAATAATCCCTTTTCCCATTTCATTCATAAAAATGATTTGATTGTTGATAGAGTTTTTTGGAAGATAAAAAAATCAATAAAACAGAAATTATAACTTTAAATTTAAGATAAAATAGTTAAAATATTAAATATATTGAAAATAATTACCCATAAACTACATAATTTTACATCATAAATGTTATTACAAGTATATAACATTTCATTTTTAAATACTAAAAATTTTAAAAAATATATCTTCATCTTAAAATGCATTATTTCACAAAACTTATCAATTTTATAATTATGTTGTACATGATATATTATAAAATTATAATAATTATATGATTTTTTTAGTCATATTATAATTAGTTTAATTAGTTTTATCCTTATAAACCTTTATGTCTATCATTTTAATTAATTTAAAAAGTTTACAAATAAAAGAGAAAATGACTAACTTGAAAGACGAATAATTTTTTTTTAAAAAAAAAACTACATTGATCTCAAGTTGTTGAAGAATCTAAGCTGTTATTTTAACAAAAAAATCAAACTATAATCACATAGAGAAACCATTAAAAATTAAAAGAAATCTTTTAAAGAAATCATAAATTTGTTAACAATATAAATGAATATAACAACATAAAATATCTATATTTTATAGTTTAATTATTATATAAAATTATGGAAAGCAAAAAAAGAAGAAAAAAATCAATAAATAGATTAAGAGAGAAAAAAAAAGAGAAAAACATGAGATAACAAAAGAAATCAAAATCTTATCTAAACATTAAAATTTGAGTATCACTTTTTTATTGTCAATGAACTCATACATTAGCAAAAATTTAAAATTCCTATAAAAAATTAAACACAATGAAAAAAATAGAAAAAGAAGTAAATTTTATGTTAACTTGATTTCCTAAAAATAAATATCAGTTCATACTTTTAAAATTAAAGGAAAAATTATGTACAATTGATAAATTAAACCTTTTGATCCTTATTGCAACAATTTATTTATCACTTAAAAAAAATTCAAAAGTCATAAGCAAAAATAGATTCTAAATGGGTCTCAAATACCAAATGTATATTCGATCAGCAAAAACATCAATCACAAATCATATAAAACTAAAAAAATTATAAAAATGCAAACATAAAGATGATGCATAGAAATCTTATGATTAGTAACTTGGTACATAACAAAAATCTAAAAAATAAAATATATAAAAGATTGAAAGAATTTATATAATCCAAAAAAAGAAAATCAAAAGTCATAAATAAATAATATAAAAAACAATATTCATGCTTATGATTTAATTAAAAAATAATAAAATAAATTAGAGATAAGAAAATAACATCACAAAAATAGAGAAAAAAGCATATATACATTTTCATCAATCAACATTATTTTTGTACTAATATGTTGTTTAGTCTTAAAATTATATGCATCTCACTATCAATAAATAAAAATTATGAATCCATTCATCTTTTTAAGATATAATCATCAATCATTGTATATTTTAATTTGTTAATAGCCAAGTTTAAATTGAAAAATAAAACACGGTAAAAAATTATAAAAATACTAACAATAAAAAATACACTAATTGACTAAGAAATTATAAAAATGAAAATATAATAATAAACAAACCTTATTATTAGTAATGATTAATAGTCAAGCTTAAATTGCAAAAAAAAAAAAAAGATCATGGTAAAAAAGTAAAAATTATAAGAAAAATAAAAACACTAAAAAAATACATCAATTGACTAATAAACAAACATAAAATGTAAAAAAAAAAACATAGATCATGATTAAAACATTATAAAATTATAAAAAAAAACAATAAAAAATAAAACCGCATAATTAGCAATATGGTAAATAAGAATTTAGAGAGGAAAGTGTAATAGATGTATAAAAGACACTCATAAATTCTCTCATACTTAAAAAAAGATGAAAAACTATAAGTCACAAGAAAATCAAAAGGTAAAAATATAAATGTTATAAAACCAAAGATTTGATCAATAAATTTTAATAGGTAATAATTTTAAAGAAAATGAATATAAGAAAATCAAAAGTCAATAATTCAAATAATATGACAAATAAGAATTGGAAGAAAAATATGTAAAAGAGACATGAAAACAACTCATATAATTCTCACCCTTAAAAGAAATACAAAATCATAAATCACAAGAAAATCAAAATAAAGTCAAAAATATAAATGTTACAAAATCTAAGTTTTGATAAATAAATTTTAACAAATAATGGTTTTAAATAAAATGAATACAGGAAAATTAAAAGTAAATAATCAAAGTAATATGACAAACAATAATTAAAAGAAAAAAGTATAATAGAGATGTGAAAGACACTCATATAACTCTCACCCTTCAAAGAGATAGAAGATCATAAGTCATAAAAAAATCAAAAGTAAAAAATATAAATGTTACAAAACTAAAAGGTTGATGAATACACTTTAAAAATAATGGTTTTAAAAAAAAAGAATACAAGAAAATCAAAAGTCAATAATCCAAATAATATATTAGACAATCAAACTTTTATTGTGTTTAATATAATCAAATTAAGATGTATAAATTTATAATTTATGTAAAAAAGACTTGACATTTATTACAAAATATTTGAATTATACATATATATATATATATTATATATGATGATTTCTTAAACATTGCATTTATTGCCATAGAAATATAGTGTTTGTTACAAATATCGTGTTTATACAATAAAAACGAAGTGATTGGATCAATGCTTTTTTTAATATTTTTTAAAGACTATGTTTATATTAAAAAAATGTTTTCTTGAACTTTATTATATATATATATTTGTTTATAATAAACAACCTTATTTTAAACATAATAAAAATGAAAACATTCTTTGTTTTTGTTATTTAATGGTTATCACATGTTTAATTTTAATAACATCAATTGGCAATAAAAATATTTGTTATATGTTATTCACATATAATAAAAAATATTATAGTAAAAAATCTTCATTACGTAATTTGAGATTTCATGAATTAAATACAAGAATATAACATTCTCATGATAGAAAGAATTATCCCTTATCAAGAATCCACACTTCCCTAAAAATCAGGCTTCCTCTTAAAATTTAAGATTCTGCTAACTAAACGTACCTAAAAGGTAAGTAATAGGTAAGTAATGAACTTAACAAGTATTCAATTCTTACAAGGAGCTATAAGGATAAACAACTTTACTTAATTACTTGGGGAACAAAGCATTGGCAAGTTATAGATTTACTCGACCTAGTAGGATTTATAGTGACGCGATGACCTTTGGATAGAAAGTAGTCCAAAGGCTATAAAATAATTTGACGGTCAGCATTAAAATTTACTATATTTTCATGTGTTTCTCATTATAGATAAGGTGTAAATGATACCCTAGTTTTTGCATGTTACTCGAGTTTTATTCGGATAAAGTTTGAATTCAATTTATTCATTATCAATTTGAGCTTAAACTTATAGAGTAAGTCGAGTTCAAACAATTTAATACATGATTTAAATAATTCACGAATCTAATCGAACTTTGTATTTTAATTTTTTATATTTTTTAATTAAAAAATTATTATTTTATCTTTATATATATTCATTTGAACTAATTCGAACGTATAATCAAATTTGAAATTAAGCATGAGAATCAAGCTATTTTTATTAAGCAAATCTAATAAAACGAGTTGAAATAACTTAATTTTAATTTCGAGTTGAACTTAAATTTAAAAATTAAATTTGATCGAACTTAAATCAAATTTCGAGTCGAGCTAAAACTCAAACTTCTCAATATGATGATTCGATTTGATTCAATTACACCTTTAATCAAATTTAAAATCAAATCTAAATAAGGTAAAAATAACAACAAATTTTAAAAAGAAGCCCAAACAAATTTGAGGAAGGAAAACAAGCCCAAACAAACTCAAAAACAGCAAACCCAAACAAGCCCAAACAAACTCAAAAACAGCAAACCCAAACAAGGTCTAAAAACAAAAAAAAACTAGAAGATTACAAGATAAAGATTTGCTTTTTATTCTCTCTTATTACTTACTTAATATGAAACAAATGGCAAGCATCACTGCTTCTTAGAACCTATGGCAGTTAGGATGCGTTGGTGTCGAGATGATGACTGGAAAACCACCACGGGATTCTATCAAAAACCTGAAAGACCTGGCGGTGCCATTGCATTGACAAGGGACTTCTTGTCGAAGGCGGAAAGATTTCTTGATGGGAATCCCTGTGAACACTGGACTGCTTATGGGCTACTCTGTCATCATTTTCTCTTTCCTGACCAGACATTATTGGCACCACAAAGAAGATTTCTTCAAGATGCTTTGGCAGAAACTTACCTGTCTTGGTCAGACAATCAGCTGTTTTCTAGCTGCAGATGTGCATCCTCTTAAAAATTTCCTTTTTTTTTTTTTTTTTGCGTTCTTGTAAATTTCAGAAATTATTTGTAGAAAATGTCACTCACTTTAGTGAAGAGGAAATATTTGAGAATCATTATTGGTTTTATCTGTAAATTTGAGTTTGAACTTTAATTGTCAATTGTTTAATAATAATTCTGATGGAACTCATGGAATTTGCTTAGATTATTTTTCGTATTATGTAGTCAATGGTTTTATTTTATCATAAAAAAGACATAATTTCTTTTGGTTTTAAACCGAAAGAGGAAACAGAATATGATTTGAAAAATGAAACTTATTTCACTGGATTGGCAATTGAACTCTTTAAAGAAGCTGTTAAGCATCTGCCATTTTATTTGCCTTACAGATTCTTTCTTTCCAACGGAAAATATGGTCTAGTTTATTTGAAGGTGGTATGTCATCTATTTCCGGTTTTATTTGAGGTTATATTGCATCAACTACCAAAAATTTGCTCATGAAAAATATTTGTCAATAATTATTAACGAATCACTGATGAATTATTAATAAAACATAATTATAAATTAATTCAATATTTACCAAGAGAATATCGAAAAAATTTATTTACAAAAATTATTTCATTGATATTTCATTAATAAATTATTGGTGAGAAAAAAAATTAGTGCGAGAAATACTGATAGAATAATCTATCAGTAAAGGTAATACAGACGGATTATTTCATTGATAAATTATTACGAAAAAATTAAATTAAATCAAATTTCGAAAAAAAAGAATTAACTTACCGATAGAATTTCTATCGGTAAGGTATTCTATCGGTAAGTTGGGTAAAAATGAAATCCTTAAATCCTTTCTTATTTTCTCCCCTGCATTGAAATCCCTAAACCCCCCCTCCCCCCTTTTCACCTTTCTCTCCCCGACTTATCTCTACCATTCTCCCCTCACCGCCGTGCCGTTGATCGTCTTTTCTGGTGCTGTCGATCGTCATCAGTCGTCGGGTTGGTTCCTTTCCTCGGCCGATGATGTCGTCCGTCGTATGGCGTTGGCTCTTACAACAGGTATAGCCCGTCGGTTTCTTTGTTTTTTTGCTTTGCTTTGCAAAATCTGTGGCTTCCGTGTATTTGGTTTTTTTTTTTAATTAATATTTTATTTTTTATTAGGATTTTTAAGATTAATTGTAACTTTGAATGTTCTTTGATTTATTTGTCACTAGAATTTTGTTATTGCCAGGACGGTCAATTAGTTGAAGTTGCTGTCCTTTCTATGCAGGCTGATAATGTGTAAAATTCAGAGTTTGAACAACGAAGTGGACCACTTAAAGAAAGCTTGGAGTTTTGTGAATTAAAACTTTTGTGCCCTTCTTTTAAACCTCCTTTTCTGATAAGTTGATTTAGGATTATCTTAATATATCTGTCATTACAAATACTCTATATGTGCACTAAAAGAATCTCGTTTGCTACTGTAGTTTCTGAAACTATTCAATTCAAAGATTGCAGAATAGATTTACGTTAGAAATAGGATTTGCACCTTAATAATGACGAAACTTGCCAACCAAATGGAACTAGTCCAGTTAGTACCCACTAACTTGTTAAAGCCTTGGTTTTATGGTCAAGGTCAATGTTGCAAACTCCTGCAATCATCAGCGATACTAATAATAATTTAGTTTATTTATACTAAAAAAAATGCTGCTTGCTACAATGGATTTTGCCTTTGCGTACGTAAGTTTGCCATTATGCTAAGCAAGATCCTTTTCATTATGTTACTGGTTGCAGATTTGTGCCATGTTACCGTGGCTGCAGCATCCAGCTTGATAATAGCTTATGGACTGAAAAATACCAGCCAAAAAATGCCACAAAGGTGAGATGTTATTAGGTTGTCTGTTCTCAACTGCTATTGATACTAAAAGGGAGATGGGTAGAGGGATGTAATATTATGTTTCATTTGTATTCAAGCAATCAAAGTCTTCAATAACAATCGTAAAATCAACATGCAGGAAGATGATGATGATTTTTGCTTAGGATTGAGCTTAAGTCTTTCATGGATAAGATGATGTAATTGATGAAATTCAATACTATATTATTGAGGACTTGTATTATGGAATTTATGAATTTCAGTACTATATTTTATAGATTTTAACTTTATAATTTGGCTTGTTTTAGAGTTTATGTGGCTATAAACTTTATGATGTGGATTTGATCATTAAATAAATAATGCACAAATAATAAACTTTTAAAATAATTGCACATGTTTTTTTAATTTAATGATTTCTTGAATGATTATAGATGGAATTAATCAAATTATAGAAAAAATTTAGATTTTACCGACTGATTTTACTGACAAAAATTATTACTTTTAGTGATGAAAATAAAAAATTGCCTTCAAAATACTGACGGAATTTGAAGGAAAACTAACGAAAGATTGACGAATTTATTAACGAAAATCAACCTTTATTGACTAATTTTCAATCAATTACCGATGAATTATCAATAAAATATTGGTGGATTACAGATAGAATACCGATGGATTATCAAACTATATCCTTATTTTCATCTGGATCACTTAACTTTAATTTGTACTAACAAAATCATTAAAATTTGTTAAATGTGACAAATATAATCACCTAGTTTTTTTTATCCAAATTACTAACAGAAAAATGATGTGGCTGCCACGTCATATGCCGCATAAACGGTCATGTAAGCTAAGCCTAAATTATTATTTTTTTTCATTTCTTTTCTCTCCCTTCCTCTCTATCTTTCTTTCTAAAGAATTTCAACGCTGGCCAGCCACCATTCAAAGCTCAATTTTTGACGCTGTATGGTTGCTCTCTCTGCCATCAATCGTTTCTTGTCGGCATGTGATCTTCATCAGAATTTAATTGTTTGCTAATTTCCACCTCCTCATTCTTTTTCTTGGCTCATTTCCTCGTAAAACTTTCTAAATTATCCTGGATCTAACCTGAAAACAAGATCTACTACCATCTGTTCAGCCTTCTACCACCATTTAGACAACTATAATTCCATTTTCCCATTTCCAAATCAAAAAAGGGAAAATTATTATCAAGTTAAAAAGGAGAAATCCACCACGAACACTCATAATTCCACCCACATTCAATAAACAAATGTATACAATTAGACATTAGTCTTGAAATAAAATCTAGCAGATTTAGTGTTGTAATATTTTATTAGTAGCTAAAACAAGGGCACCTTCCTTTTCTTCTTTTTCATTATTGATAAAATAAAAACCAAGAAATAAAGCTAGCAAAGAAACAATTTTAAAAACATTCTTTTATAGAAACAATCTAAAACATTCTTTCTTCTATTCAGGGGCAGCAACTGGAGACAAACAAATGAGGAGATTATTTTTTTTTTTTGGCTTTGCTGGGGTGCTTATGCCTCTAGCCTCATAACAAACTCTGCTGGACCCAAAAATCGACTTTAGGCCTGTTTACGAGGTGGTGGAATGTTAGTTTTGGGTGGCTGCAGATGAAGCTGAACAATTAAACGGAGAAAGAGTGACATTTAAGGGAAGGAAAGAAAAGAAATGAAAAAAAATAATTTAAACTTATGTGGCATAAAATGTGGAAGTCATATAATTTTTTTATTAGTAATTTGGATAAAAATAGTTAAAGTGGCCATATTTGTCACATTTAATAAGTTCTAATGATTTTGTTCATACAAATTAAAATTTAAGTGTTCCAAATATATAAAAAAGAAAAAGCATAATTCAGTAACCAAAGATAAAATTTATTCTTATTTAAATGTCGCGGTATTTAAAATTATCAGAAACACTCCCATATGTCCATGACCGTCATAGTAAGGATGTCGCCCATCATTAAGGAGAATAAAAGTGAGAGACATAGCGACAGAGTGATGCAATGCAACGAATAGAGTAGTGTCACGTGGAACAATAGCCAATTGGAAGGGTGAGTAGGTGCGTGAGGGGTGAGAATCAAGAGAAAGAGGAAAAATAGAGAGCCCTCTGGTGCTGTTTGAATCGTCGTCTTTGGTTGGGCAAAGCCTTCTTTCTCTTTTCCCTAAACCCAAAGCTCTTTTGTTTGTCTCTATCTATTTACCGACGGCTGAGGCTAAGACTGAGAGTATAATTGGTCCCCGTTATTCTTCCTTCTAAAACCCACAAACTGAGCTTTGGGAATGCTATTTAGGGTTTAGAAATATTGACTATGTATTGTTATTTCATCCAAAAATTAATTCCATACTTTTAGAGAGAGAGAGAAGGATAAAGAAGCATTTCTAAGTTTTATACATTTATTTTACTGATTTTTTCCTAGTATAATATTTAAATTATAAGATTTAATGTGTTTGGTATATAAGATTATAATGAGATAAGATAAATAATATTATAAATAAAATTAGATTAAATAATATCATCTTATTTTATATTTGATGTGTGTAAAGATTAAAATGAGATAATTTATATATTAGTTAAATAATTTATATATTGGTTAATTAATATCATCTTATTTTATATTAGATGTATGTAAACATTAAAATAAGATGATAATTTATTTTATATTTGTTAAATTACATGTGTTATAACTCAAGATGGAGTTAAAAGTTTGAAAATTAAGGTAGGTTAATACTTAATGTTAAGGCAGGAAATTTCATATGGCTTGATTTGATTAAGAACTTATATATTTGCATTGAGTTAATTACACAACTGTTAATTAGAACAATAAAAAATTAATATTTAAATAAAATAATATACAATCTACATCTTAAATTTTCAAATTAGATATCGATTTAATCCATCTAATAGTAAACATCATTAACTCAGCTTGTCTTCTGGCATCTTATCAATACAATCGGTCCATTTGTATGCCAAATATTAAATTAAAAAATTGAATAATTTTATTAAAATTTTCATGTGAATGCCCTATGGCAACACACTATTGATCCAAGAAAATAATTTACTTTTCTTTATTATGCAATTAAAATAAAAAGAATTTTTAACTTTATAGAAGTAACTAAAAGAAAACATATGAAAATTAAAAAGAATTACCGAAAACTTAAGTTTATTTGTTGTAATTAATTTCTGGTTGATTCTTCCATTTTGCTCTAAATTGGAAAGTAAAAGAAAAGATTGAAAGTAATTTCAGAGCCCTAACAAAAAACAAACCATCATTCAAATTAAGAAAATCTATGCCTAACTTAAGAAAAACCAATCAATCAATTCCATCTCCAATTTTAGTAATCCAAGTGCCAACAACATCCTTATTAGGAAAAGGAAATTGAAGATGAAAACAATCCAACCTTATATATTTATTGTATTCCCAACTTAAATTTAATACTTTAAGAAGATGACAATTGGACGGATTGAGTTATTTCAAATTAAAAAAATCATATTGTTTTGAATTCAAAATTTTTTAAATTTCATATTTAAGTTTTCTAAGTTTGGATTATCGAATTAAGGTTAATTTAGATCAAATTGTTGAGTTTTAAATTAATTATATAATTAAATAAAATTTGATTCATTATTCAAATATGAAATACATTATTGATTGGGAATATAACTAAAATGTTGACAACCAAACTCTCAAAGAAGCAGTAAAACCCAATTGATTAATGTGCAGTGGTGGATCTTGATATTTAATTTTGAGAGAGTCAATTAATATTGGCTTAAGAGTAAAAAACATCCCTCAAACAAAAAATCATTTATCAATTATGCTTCTCATATTTTAATGCAATTAATCAAGCTCTAAATCTTCTATTTCAAACTATTGAATTTTAAACATTTATTTTCACCTAGTTGAATTTTTTACATATATTTTCACTCAATTAAGCCATTTATTGGATAGAAAAAGTTAACCTTTTTTCTCTAATAAGAGTTCGATTAATGAGAGTAGATATTTGAGGGTTTAATTGATTGTAAAAAAAAGAAAAAGGGCTTAGATGATTATTGAATTTATTTTAGAAGCTTTGTTGACCTTTTTTCCATAAATATTATATTGAATTTTAATTTTTTTCTTCATAAGTAACCTACTATATATATCATCAATATTAATAAACATAACTTACAAAATTATAAATTTTATCAATTCATATAAAGAAATATAATACATCAAATAAATCATTTTACGTAAAATTGTGAATGATTTAATAAAAAAAAAAACAATTGCTAAAAAACATTTTTTTTATCAAAACAAGAGAAATAAAATATACCATTAAAAGAATAAAATTAAAACTTTAAGATTAGAAGTTAATAATTTTTTAACTTTTAAAAAAGTTATTCAAATCTAACTTTTGTCTTGAATAAAACATTGCATTATAACAGGAGAAAAAATCTAAAATAAAATTAAAAATGAAAATTATATGGAGAGAAGTTGCGGTTGATTAAAAAAAATTATAGATTTGGAGTCTTACGAAGAAACTAGAAAAAAATTATATGGGTCAATTTGACTTTTGTTAAATGGATATGATTATGATTGTAACAAGTATGGGCTTCCTAATTCTTATAACAAATCTCTTGATTTTAAGGATTTGTAAGTAATAATTGACTGGTATAACAAATAAACAAAAAAATAATATGATTTTAATCATTCTTAAACTATAATGCATAAGATAGGTACGCACCCATAAGCATAAACATGCACAGATTTTAACTACCCAAAAAATGTCTTTACAATACCTTTTTATAGGTCTTCCGCAAATAAGCCATTCGGATTTCAAAATATTATTAGCTAGTTTAACTTAGTGAACTAGAGATAATGTATTCACATGAAGAATGGAACTTACAGATTATTTGATTCCCTTAACACACTTGATTATTCTTAAAATTTGGGAGGAGCCAAAGACCCCTTTTGACTTGTATAACCATCCGTCTCTGCCTCATGTTACTGGGGTTTTTAAAATTTTAAGGGTTCAAGGAGCTTTCAGGCTTGTATAACCACCTGTCTCTGCTAGTGTACTTGAAAGGCATAAAATAGGTTGTTGAATTCCATGCATGTGTTGGGGAACAAAGTGAATGTCCCGCATTTAAGTCCAAAAGTCGCAAACCCAGCAAAAGATACCCGGAAATGAAAACAAAACAAAGCTAAGGTGACCTTAGGAACTCAGCTTCTTTTAGAACTTTGAAAACATAAATTGAGAGAGAAAAAAATAAAAGAAAAAAAAAAGCTGAAAGAGAGGGTCTTGGAGACTCTAGGAATGAACAGAGGAAGTGCGGAGCGAGGACTTGGGAGAGAAATGAGAGACAAATATGTTCATAGCAAAGCTAAAGATTTGCATGGTTTTGAATTTTGAAAAAAAAAAAAAAGAATGTACAACTTTGGTATATAATTTTTTTGATCCCTCAGACAAACAAGGCCTTTGAGAGAAAATCTGAAACCTCTCAGATACAGTGATCCTCTCTTTCCACTCTCTTTTCATTATGTTAGCTGAAAACTTGGCTAGGCTCATGGGTTTGTTCTCTTGACCTCCAATATCTGCGAGATTTGGGGCATCTTTTTCTAAACTTTGTTGCCTCTTCTTGTATATTTTCTCTAGATTTTCCTCTTGTTATCCTTAATTTTTTTATTTGAAAATCCTTGTTTCTTGATTTCAAAGATTTCCTTCTCTATAAACCTCTTTTCATCAGTTTTTCTTCTTGAAAAGAATGGAAACACACAAAAAAAGTGCACATACAAATAGTGAAATGCTTGAATACCATGGTTGGGATTGCTAGCATCTTGTTTCTGACAAGTTTATAAGATTTAGGTCTGAAGCTTTATATTCTTGGATTTTTCCTCAATTTTTTCTTGTGAAAGCTTGTGTTTACATATATATGGAAGCTAGTGAAAACAATGGCTTAAGAACATCAAACCCAATGTTGTAGCAATAGTAATACTAACAGTGGTGGTGGAATTGGAAGCAATATTGGTAGATCTTCCTAGAAGCGAAGGCCTAAAAAAGTCCCAAAAATAGGACTTGGTGTGGCACAGCTTGACAAGATAAGAATAGAAGAACAAAAAAAGAAAGATGCAGCTGTAGCTGCTGCTGCTGCTGCAATTTTGCCTTCCCCGTAATCTGTTATTTCACCACCAATTATTCATCATAAATCATCATATCTTTCTTTGCCAATCCCAAAGTTCCTTCCTTCAAATCAATCTTCTTCTTCTGCTGTTTCTGCTTCTTCAATTCCATTTCCTGCTGAACTTATTGCCCCACCAAATTCAATCTTTAGAACACCTTTATTTGTTCAAAATATTGATATTGTCAGTACAGAAAACACTGTTCCATTGACCTGCAGTGGTTCTCCAGGGTGGCATCCTGGTGCAGCAGTACTTTCAGGGAATGATAGTGTTAATAATGGTCATAAAATTTTGTTCTTGTGAGTATAACATTGAAAAAGAGTGTTCTCGGTTGGACCCTGGATTGGCCTTCGGGACAAATTTGAGTTTGCCTTATGAATCTGAATCCATTTGGCTTTGCCTAGTTTGATTCGAAGGTTACAACCATTTCAATAACTTTCTTCTTCAGTGGTAAGAAAATTGATTTTGTGTTGTAACTTGCAGTAGTTGGAATCTTTAATTTATTTTTTAAAAAATATTTTCATTTCTGGTAACGTTGATCGATAAAGAATTAGGTGAATTAATGGAATTCTATTTTTTATGTACGTGAATTAGTCATCAAGAACTTCATCAACATCTCTACTGAATTTTCAGATGATGCCTCCTTCAAACCAAGGCTATTATGGAAATTGTACACCTTTATTGCCTGAGGAAGAGAAGGTATTTGTCTTCAATCATGTATAACTTATTTTTGATCCAATGATAAATTCTAGTTTTTAATATCTCTTTCCATTTACTAATTAATATGATGTTACTTGTGAAATTCATGAGGTTTATGGTCTGAATTTTACATCATTTTGCCTTTTTTTTTTTTTTTTTCTGTTTTTTAATTATAGAGGCCTCTAAACAGTACCTTTCACAGTGGGAAAATTGCCTGCTGAATTAACCTAAAAAAAAAAACTAGATTTATACAATAGTTTTATAAAGAATTAGGTTTCCTTCTTTTTCATCTTTTATAGAAGTCTTAAGAATGTTGCTTCTTTCTCTTTTAGACCTTGATATTGTGTAATAGTAACAGCCTAACAGGGTTGCTTTTTTTGTGTGTGAATTTGGTTACCATAAATTGTAGGTGGTTGGCTTGAAGAGATCATATCCCTTCTCTCTAGACAATGCTCTATTCACAACAAATATCCTCCCATTGCTCATTCCATCAATGAACAAGTTGAAGCAGCTTCAAGGAGCAATGGTAGAGCATTCAATTTTAAAACTGGCACCCCGATTTTTAGGTTTGATTTTAATTTTTATCTCTCAAACATAATGAGTATTGAGGTTTAATATTCAAAACACAACTTCTCTTTGTACTTTCTCATATGTACTAAAAAGAAAAATAATCATAACTGATTCTATATAAGTTTTTCCCCATTTATGTTTTCTTTGTATCATTTTCAGGGAAGGACCTTCATGTTCAACATCAAATTTGGATTCCAAGTCCAAGAAGAACATCAAACAAAATGGGGTCTTTGATGGAGATTTTCTCATATTAACCGTTCCATTAACTACTTCAATGTGTTCAAGCTCAAAATTCAAGCATCCTCCATCCATTTTAATCTATTACAATTATGAATTGCCCAAGCTCGAGTCATTAGCTTATCAAGTGAGCTTAAAAAACAAATTACACCATCTCCATTTTCATTAATTTTATGCTTTTGTATGATCATTTGTTCTTCAGTTGCTCAAATATACTTTTGTTATTTGTCAAAGGCAAGCATTGAAGTTTCAATTACCCGGCAAGGAGCTAGTGGATTAAATATGTACTATCGACCATACTATAGTTTCTTTCCACCAGCAATGGTGCAAATTGACCGACCAACTGCAATAACCATGGCCAATTGAAGAGGTGGGAAAGTAGGAGGATATGTTGGCCTCAATTTGAAACTATAAAATACTTAAAAATAAATATCAAATCTCTTGTACTCGTTTCTTTTGTATCATTAAAATTTCCTTGTATGATTGAGCATGAAAACAAACAAAAAATTCAAATCTTAGACTTTGAGTTTCTGAATCATTGGTTCAAAAGTCATGTACTATAAAAAAGAATTGAATTTCTCATTTCTTACAGTTTTCCTTATCGGTATTCTTGTAATAATCATTTTGTATATAAATTGTAGAATTTTTCATCACAAACAATTTTATATATACACGTTATGTGTCTATGTAATTGTAAATAAATAAAAAAAAGGTATTACATTGACATGTATAGTTAATGTGAACTTCTGCATATATCTAAACTAGTTTTTTAGCACTATAAAACATCATTAATTATTAAAAATATAATCATTATTTAACAGATGTAAAGTTTTATATAATTATGTAAACTCAATTACATAAATATAAAAATTTATCATCAATTTATAAAAAAAAATCCAATAAAATTATACATGATCGAAGATATTTTTATATCTTTAAAATACAAAAATGTCAACCAAAGTTTTATATCACTAATAAGAGAATAAAAATCTAAAACACATCTCAACCTAAATCTTGGCCAAGTAGTATATGTTAATTTTGATGTTGATGTGCTAGTTGATTGATAGGTTGCTTACGGAGCTTTGAAGGTATTCCCTTTTTTTTTTTTTTTTCATATTTTCTTCGTTGGTTTGTGTGGTGAATGGGCTAGGTAGAGGCAGGCACTGGTAACAAACTTTTGCATATGGGATTTGTGGGGATCTGACTATGCTTTGTCCTGTCTTTGTAAGATGGGTCCCCCAAATCTGACCCTTCATTATGTGAGTTGCAGATGGTTATGTCTAGAAGGGTCCATACTGGATTATAGAGAAAAAGAAGAGTAATATTGCTGAAAACGTAAAAATCAATTTCAGATGCTTAAGGCAGATTTCGAATTGAAAATAGTAATAAAGGTAAAATTAATTACAGTAGTGATAAAATTAAAATTAGCAGTGGAGATATGTATTTGAATGTAAATATAATGATAATGATGAGGTGAATTGTAATGAAAGAAGAAAAGACAATTAAATATGTTAATTTAAAATGTGTAAATTATTCAATATTTATAAAATTAATAAATTATTAAAATTATTAAATTATTTTAATACCAATAATTTTATTAAAAATGATTAAAAATTAATAAAAATAATATTAATATATCCAATAATATTTTCTTTATTTTTTATTATTTTATGTAAATACTTGTTAATTAATAAAATAATCTCCAAAAATTTTTATATAATATTAAATTTTATTTATTTATTTATTTATTTCTTATATAATAATTTATTATTTATTAGTCTATATATTTATTAGTTTATTAGTTATTAGTTTAAATATAAATATTTTTTCCAATTAATTATTTTTTATTATAATATCAAATAATAATATTTTTTTTCTTAAAACACTCTTTGCGGTTCCACCTTGTTTATGGAGCTATTGCTTCGTCTTCTTTACCTCCAATAAATGGAATTCACAACCATTCTAAAAGAATTTTTCATTGGCAAACCAGATCATTCCTAATTAACTCTAGGAAACAATTAAAACAGCAAAAGAGCCGGCCTGAAAATATCTGCCCATGTTCACAATTAGTAATTAGAATAATTATCATGATTCATCACATAAAAAATAAATTAATACCAAAAAAAGAAATTAAATCACTAATGTATTTCTGGTGAAGAATTGAGACATATGATACAAACAGCTAAAAAATACAATAAAAGTATAATTAGATTTTTCATACACTTGAAAATTATATAATTAAGTTATTATGAAACAAACACACAATAATAATACCAATAAAATGGTGAAGCTTTAATCTAAGGCAAGCTTGGCTCTTCATTCGGCCTTTTATGAAGGGTATGTGGGCAAATTTCATTGTTTTTTCCATATTGGTTACATTGTATGATTAATGGTTTTTATGCTCATCATCTTTTGACTCAATTAACTTCACTAATAAAATGTGAAAGAAAGAAACTGAATATCATATTCAATAAACAATAGTCAAAGATAGAGTTATCGTGGCTACCGGTCAATAAATTAATTAAAATAATGCTAACCAAAAGATATCTATGATAAATTTTTAATCTACTGATTATTTTCTACATTAATTATAGACTTACTTGTCACGGGTGACTATACCATAGTAATGTAGGTACTCATGGATATCAAATTTTTAGTATTATAAATTAAAATTTCATTTTAAACATTTATGTATTATTAATCTTGTATTATTTTTCTTTTTAATATACTATATCTTTTCTTATCTATACCCATCATTGTGGAAAAAAAAGTAAATAATAAAAATGCATTTGGTTCAGGAAAAAATTAAATTACTCAGAAATCTTGATTTTCGTAATCTAATTCTCACATTTGATTCATGGTATTTGATTTTTAAAGGTATTTTAAGATTCTTAATAGTATCCAAATGATCCGAAATCATAAATCTATCTCTCTCTATGGTTTGTTAAGATTCTAAGAGGAAAATTAATTTTATCCTACTTTTAACCTTAATAATAAAATTTTTCAATTTATTTTACCTTTAAAAATCAACATAATGACATGATTAATGGAAATTCATCCTAAAACTGAAATGGGCATTCATATCTTTGTAAATTTAGGATTTTGAATTTTTTATTTTCAAAAGCACTACGTTTTTATATATGACAAGTAATAGATCAATTAAATAATAACAAAATAAATTAGATATTTTCTTATCAATGATGTTTTTTAATTTGAAAACGTAATAATTAATATAATA
Source organism: Durio zibethinus (assembly GCF_047325235.1). NCBI lineage: Eukaryota > Viridiplantae > Streptophyta > Magnoliopsida > Malvales > Malvaceae > Durio > Durio zibethinus. Next base: position 6,854,733 of record NC_143176.1, on the reverse strand, counting down.
TTATAATATAATATTTATAATACTTTTAATTATGTTTTTATGTCAAAAAATATAGTATTTGACAAAATAAAAAATTTTAGATATATTAATAACTAGTTTCTTATTATAAAAATGTAATCATTGACAAAGGATAATTTTTTATTTTTATAAGTATTATGTTTTTACATATGAAATGTAATTGATTATTTAAAAAAATAATAAAATAAATACAATAATTTTTTAATATCAAAAATGTTTTTTAATATATAAACATAATAATAAATAAAATATTTATAATAGAATATTAAAAAATGTTTTAACTACATTTTTATGTAAAAAAATATAATTTTTAATATTAATAATTACGTTTTTCTATGTAAAAAAACGTAATAAATCTATCTGCTTCAAGTAACACAACACTTTCAATATCCTAACGAACGTAGCTACTCACTGTCCTAAAAAAATCACCTCTCCTGTTTCTTCATTTATTACCTCTCACTCTATCTTGAAGGTTAAGTTCTGTGGCCAAAATTAATTGGAAGGGACACCTTCATTCGTGCTTTTCTTCTTTACTTTTGTTAAACAAGCAACAGATAACGGAAATTTATATTTTTAATTCACTCCAATTCTATATATCAAAATGTTATACTATTTTTTCCTTTAATTTTGCTGCCTTCTCTCTCTCCTTGGCATTTATAATTCTGATTAGTTGGTCCGTTGCTGTAGACTTTATTAATTTGTACATAGTATACTAGTAATTAATTAATTTTTACTTTATGACGTTGGATTTCTCTTTATTATGTCATTATGCAAAATAATTTTTTATATTTTACTAAATATTTCACACCCTTGCTTTGCGCGATTAATTTCATAATTAAGTAATATTAAAATTTTAATAATTATATGATTTTATATTGTATCATCAATATCTTATTTATTTATCTTTTTTAATTTTATACTTAAATTTTAAATATAAATATGAAAAATCCCAACAATAAAGATGGATTAAATTATTCCCTATGCCCTAACAATTTGAATATAAATACTAGTTTATTGTTCTTTTAGTTATTTGATGATTAAAAAAATATTGTTTGTATACAAAATTTATTCTATTTAAATTTTGTTTTTTGATAAATAATATGTTTTATTTATATAAAAATAAGAGAATATCTTGTTACTATTATAAATAGTACAAACTATATATTGATAAATACAAATGCAAAATTAAGTGTAGATAATATTAGTGAAAATCTCATGTGCTCACATGGTATACTATTAATATGAGTAATAAGATATATTATGAATTCTTATAATTTATAATTGTACTAAAATCTATATTTCTTAAAAAATTTATTTTTGAAAAGTTGAATCCAAGAAACTTCAACCATGCCAATCATATTGTAGTTGAATTCATTATAAAATATTATTGGATTAAAATTCTTTAAAATTGATTTATATTAATTATATTTAAGTGGTTTTGCTCTATCAAGATTTAAGCTAAATATTATTTGTGAATCTTTTAATCAAAATATGTTGTATACATAAAAACAAAAATATACAGACATAAAAGAAATAGGTTCTTAAGTTTTAATATAATTCTATCTTAAAATTTATTCAAAAGAAAAATTTGCTACCCCTTACATAAAAATTGATCTTGTGAATTACATTGACAAATTTGTAATTCTAATGTTAAAAAAGACATGTTACTAAATAATTAGTTAGAAAACTTAGATAAATTTTTTTTATTTTTATTTAAAAATGTATGAGACTCAACTTTATTAAATCAAATAAAAAATTTTAAAGCAAAAAAAATAAATAGTACAAAGAGCATTTATCATTATTTGTAAATAAAAAATCAAATAAAATTATTGAATTTGATTATCCAATTAAAAAATAAAAATAAATATAAAACAATATAATTCTTCTTATAACTTTATGAATTATTAGATGATAAATTTAGAATATATAAAAATTTTAATTAAAACTTTATTATTACACATTAAAACTTCTTTAATATTTTAACTTTATATAAAAATTCAAGTAAACTTGTTTCATGAAATAAAATTTATATTTTATTTCGCTCCAATTCTATATATAAAAAATGTTATACTATTTTTTCGTTTTAATTTTGCTGCCTTCTCTCTCCCTGGCATTTAAAATTCAGACGAGTTTGTTCAACTTGTTGCTATAAACTTTATTAATTTGTAAAAACAATAATAATAATTAATTAATTACTTAATTTTTACTTTATGACGTTGGATTTATCTCTTTATTATGTCATCATGCAAAATAAATTTTTGTATTTTATTTATTAAACATTGTGTTTTTTTCATAAAAATATAGTTTTTGTTATCAATACTATATTTATATAATAAAAACGAAGGGTCAATAATTTTTTATATTTTTTTAAAAATTACGTTTATAATTAAAAAAATATGTTTTGAATTTTATTATATATATTTTTATAATATATATTCTTATTTTAAACATAATAAAAATGAAAATCTTTCTTATTTTTGTTGTTTAGTGGTTGTTGCAAGTTTAATTTTAATAACATCAATAGGTAATAGAAATATTTGTCACGTATTATTCAAATATAATGAAGAATATTATAGTAAAAATTTTTATTACATAATCTAAAATTTCAGGAACTAAACATTAAAATTTAACATTCTCATAACAAAAAAAAAAAAATCATCCTTTATCAAGAATTCATACTTTTTTAAAAATCACTTTTTTTCTCAAAATTTAAAATTTTACGAACCAATCATCCCTAAAATATAAGTAATGAACATAACGGCTTTACTTGATTACTTGGACAACAAAGCGATGACAAGTTATCAATTTGCTAGACCTAGTAGGATTTATAGTGAGGCGATGACCATTGGATTGAGAGTAATCTAAAGGCTAGAGAATAATCTTATGGTCAGCTTTAAAATTTACTATTCCATTTTTATGTGTTTCTCGTTATTGATATCGGGTATAAATAATACATCAATTTTTCAAATTACTCGAATTTAATTCAGATGAAATTCGAATTCAATTTGTTCATTATCAATTCAAATTGGACTTATTGAGTAAATTAAGTTCGAATATCTTAAATTCGAGTAAGTCATGAGTCTAATTAAATTTTTATATTTTAGTATATTTTTATTTTTTATTAAAAAATTATTATTTTGTTATTATACACGTCAATTCAAACTCAATTCGAATGTATAACCGAGTTTCAAATTAAGTATAAAAATTGAGTTCATTTTTTATTAAGCGAGCCAAATAAAACGAGTTCGAGTAACTTGATTTTTATTTTGAGTTAAACTTGAATTTGAAAATTAAAATTTGATCAAACTCAAACAAAATTTTGAATTACACTCGAAGTCAAATTTCTCTCTATATCAGTTCAGTTTAATTCGATTATACCTTGAATCAAATCCAAAAACAAATCCAAATAAGGTATAAAAAAATAACAAACTTTAAAAACAAGCCCAAACAAACTTGAGAAAGAAAAACAAGCCCAGCTCAAAAACAAGTAAACAACAAACCCAAACAGGTCGAGAAGAAAACCGGAAAGATTACAAGATAAAGATTTGTGTTTTTTTTTTTATTCTATCATTGCTTACTTAAATGAGACAAATGGCAAGAATCACTGCTTCTTAGAACCTATGGTAGTTAGGATGCGTAGGTGTCGAGACGATGACTGGAAAACCACCATGGGATTCTATAAAAAACCTGAAAGATCTGGCGGTGCCATTGCATTGACAAGGGATTTCTTGTCAAGGGCAGGGAAAGATTTCTTGATGGGGATCCTGTGAAACTGCTTACAAGCTACTTTGTTATCGTTTCGTCTTTCCTGACCAGACATGATCGGCACCGCAAAGAAGTTTTCTGCAAAATGCTTTAACAACCAGCTGTTTTATAGCTGCTGATGTGCATCCTCTTAAACATTTCTTTTTCTTTTTTTGTTTGCATTCCTGTAAAATTCAGAAATTATTTGTAGAAATTCTCACTCAACTTTAGTGAAGAGGAAATATTTCAGAATCATTATTGGTTTTATCTGCAAATTTGAGTTTGAACTTTAATTTTCAATTGCTTGATAATAATTTTGGTGGAACTTATGGAATTTGCATAGATTATTTTTCATATTATGTAGTAAATTGCTTTATTATATCTTAAAAAGACATAATTTCTTTTGTTTTTAAACTGAAAGAGGAAACAGAATATGATTTGAAAAATGATACCTCTTTCCCTGGATTGGCAATTGAACTCTTTAAGGGACCTGTTACGCATCTGCCATTTTATTTGCCTTATAGATTCTTTCTTTCCAATGGAAACTATGATGAACTGGTGTAGTTCATTTGAAGGCGGTATGTCATCTTCTTCCTGTTTTATACAGTCTACTATAACCTGATTCTTTTAATTTGAATCATAACCATTCCAATGAAACTGCTAACACTGAAAACATTACTTATGAAAATAATAACCATTCCAAGACCTTCCTGAAGATCTTGCTAATGGCCTTAGAAACAGTGAGATAGCAGCTTTCTTCAAGTGCCTACACCCATGTTATTTCTAGAAAAATATTGCAAGGGCTTTGCCATTGCTGGGCCAACTTTCTAAAAGTGGGAGGCTATGGCCTTAGAAACAATGGCTTACAGCTGAGAACTGTGTTGAAATGGATTTGGACGGTGGTGAAATATTTGCAACATGAACCCTGTCGGCAATTTCTCTCGTAACATATGCAAGCCATTGCAAATCAGGAAACAATTCAATGCTTGTCCATAAGAATGAATATTGGACATTACTGTTGGCATCTGTAATTAAAAGATGGGTTGAAACCAGAATTAAGCTCTTCTCAGAAAGAGCAAGAAACCCAAAAATTAAGTCTTCATAATACATTTTCCTAAGCTCAAAAGTTTGAATATTAACAACTTGGTCTAGAGGAAGCGAAACTGAAAAAGTGAAATTGGAATTTGCATACATTTTAATCAACCGAAGTTAGTAACATAGGGAATTGGTATAGTTACATTCCAGAAAAAGTGAAAATCAGTGTCCAATGTAGGATTTGTTTGCATCCCAGACTCAAGGCACCATTGGAGCTTCATCAACAGGAAACTCATGAGAGTGATGATCCCAATCTGTTTGTACATGGTGCCACAGCTTATTTTGTATATCTAAGAATTGAGCAGTCTAATTTTGTTACTGAGGTTTTACTACCTATCTCCCATATTCGATCATTTGTAAATGAGGGAGTGGGTTTCCTTGGTTAGGTTTGTTTGATAATCCATTTGTAGGCCTATTGCAAGATTGTTTACAATAGGCGCTTTAACAAAAAAACTTTAAAATTTTCACCATTCATCAACTACTAAATGAATTTCATTTAGGACTTTTATTTTTAATTATTTTACATAATATTGATTTTTATGATCAATCTATTGATTTTCATTTTATTTATATATAGTAAAATCATTTACTTGAAAGTTAAAAATATTAAATTCTACATATATATATATAATTAATGATCATTTTAATATCTTTTTGACAGAATCTAAAAGATTAGTTTTCAACGAAATATACAATTTTGATTGATAAAAAGATTATCATGAGTTTTATAGGCACCCATATGTGTCCAGAGCCTACTAGTATCTATTATGGTTTATCATCATCATCACCATTATTATTATTATTATTATTATTATTATTATTATTATTATTTTCTTTTCTTTCCTTTCCTTTTCTAATCTATGATGGAAATAAGGAAATTGAATATGGAATCAATCTAATCAAAGGGATTTAATCAGCATGATCAAGGGTTTTAATTCAAAACCGTATCAAAGGACCTTTAATTCAATTAAGACAGATCAGCAAAGACCTAGGCCTAAATTATAATTGAACAAAATCCAATCTTAGGATTCAAGATTTTTATTTTTTTTATTTTACTTTACTAATTTTTCTAATTTTGAGAAATTTATTATTCATTAAATATTTTGGAAAATTCCATTTTATTATTCTATCTTTGGAAAACAACAAAAAAATAAAAAAATAAAAATCTTTTCTAAATAAATTCATAAATCATACCAAACTATTGGAGGATTTTTCATGAATTTAAATTTTATGGATTCTACCAAACTGTTGGAGAATTTCATAATGCAATTTTTAAAAGAAAAATATTTTTTAATAAAGGTTTGAATCTTATCCTATCAAGCTATTGGAGGATTGCATCTTAAGTTAAATCTTACCAAACTATTGGAAGATTTAATGAGTTTTCTCAAAAATAAAATTTTATAAAAATTTTATAATAAAATCTTACTAAACTATTGTGAGATATGCATCAAAGTAAATCTTACCAAACTATTGGAAGATTTTACTAAATATTTTTTTAACCAAAATTTTAATAAATTCAAGGTGGGACACTAGTCTCCATGAATACTTCTGAGGTGAGAGAATTATCTTAAATTGCTACTAAACTATTAGAGTAATTTTAGGATTAATTTTTAATATTAAATGTTTTGGTAAATTATAAACAGATTTAAGGTTTAGATATTTGAAATCAAACTAGTACTATCCTTTGGATGGGCATTATATGGGTGCTATAACCTTCCTTACATGTAATTGTACTCTTGAACCTAAAATCTGATTTCGTAGATCAGAATCTACTATTGAAAGATACATAAGTCAATCTTAGTACTTCTCTTTAAATAAGATAGATTTGATTAGGTGACCAATCATACCTTCATAAAAAAGATTGATGGCAACTCCTCTAATCTATGTATAGCGGTAGGTCTACGGATTTATACATTATGATAGTTTGACGATTCCACTAAGGACATCAAGAGTCAGGCTAGTAAATGATTTTTTACTATCAAGCCTTGCCTAATGAACTTGAAATTTGTTTTTCTTTCCTCTTTCTTTCTCTTCCTTGCTTATATTTTGTTTAGTTATTCATTTATTTATTTCATATATCTATCATTCATTTGCATATGCATAATATAAGCTCTACACTCGAGCTCTGTTCCTTAGGAGAAAGTAAAGTACCTACGCCTTCGTAAGATTACATGTCTTCACATGGACTAGTAAAATACTCCCACTCAAATTGAATCCTTTCTACTTGTAACCTATAATAGGTAAGGATTATGGTGCCTTACTAGTCTGTGATAGATAATGATGTAACGAACAATTTGAGAGCCTTTTTTAGAAATAATCCAAAAACCATATATTTTTAACCTTATGAGCCAAACCATAGGTAGAGCCATGTTCTTCCACCCTTTATAGTTAATCCAAAATTTAGAGTCATGCTGTTAGTTTACTTATTCTATAGTGTTTGTTCTTTATTTTATATTGAGATGACTATCTAATTTCTTTTCTTGTTTATTTCTTTTCTTTTTCTGCATATTCATAAACATACATGTAGATTGAATATTGTTCCTACCTTGAAAGTATTTTCAACAAAAGTTTTCAAGGAACCCATAGAATGTCAAGTTTGCACCTTGTCTATACTCTTCAAATGTGATTCACCTATAGATGTTAAGACAGAGTCAGAAAAGAGTTAGCGAGAAGAAGAGGATTGTTTATCGCCTAGTTATGTCTTTACTTTGCCAAAGAAAATTCGTTTGCTCTTCAAACAAAATGATTTGAAAAGCCTATCAAATATATATAATAGCATGATTCCTTCAAGGCAATACATTTTTTGTCAGAAGTTTGGGTATATTACACATCTCTTGTCAATAAAGGTTGAAAACTCACTCATTAAAGTGATGATATAGTTTTGAGATCCTTCTTATCGTTACTTTATCTTTAATGAGGTTGATTTGGTACCAACAGTATAAGATTATTCAACTTTATTGGGTATGTATCTTCAGTATCTAGATAGAATGTATATATAGAAACCAAAATTAAGGTATTGTGAAAAGTTGGCTCATGTTTTAAGAATGGAAAAAGAGCTCATATATTCACATATTCGAAAAAAAAGAGAGCAGAAGGGTATTTCATGGGAGTTTCTTTGAGATTTCATTGTCAAACACCTTAATGACAACCAAGGAATGAATGTGTTTGCTCTGGCAATATATGGAATGGTCATTTTCCCTAAGGTCTTAGGCTATATTAAGATAGAGATAGTAGATTTACTTGAACAAATTGAAAGGGGATGTCATCATTCACTGGCAATATTAGCAAAAACTATTAGATCCCTAAATTTTTGTAGATAAAATGATAAAGCTTGTTTTCTAGGTTGCATACCACTATTGTATCAATGGGTAAAGAGTCACTTTGAATGTAAGAAGAATGCTTTCTCCAAACTCTATTTTTGTAGTCAAAATCCAGTTAAAGAATTTTATGAGAATGAATGGTTAAAAGCAAAGACCCAAAAGGAATGGGAATGTTTGCTGTAGAAGCTCACGATTTGTTAAGTGAAGTAGTTAGCGCCATAGATGAACTAGAAACTTATGTTATAACAATATGGATATGAGATAAGGATTCCACTCTTAGGCTTAAGTGGTCAACAGGTTATACACCATTGATGGTAAGGAGACGATATGGTGCTAAACAGTTTGTTCCCATGACACATAAACTTAACTAGTTTGACTATTTATATGAAAAGCCTAAAACTTTTCAAAAAATTGATGGCATGATCAAAGCTTGGAAGAAGCCTAAGAGGGCAAGCCCTAGACCATTTATTGATAAAGTTACTCAGGGATATCTGATTTGGAGAACCAAGAAAAGCAAAGAGGTTGTGCCTATGTTTAGGGACCATTGCCAGTCAGTGAATTAGGAGTTGGATAATATGCCCTTAGAGTCAAAACTTACAATGAAAGAATATAAAGTTGAGAAAGAGAAACTGCAACAAGAAATTCTAAGGCTTTAAGAAGGAAAAAAATAGTGCAAAGACAAAGTGAAAAAGTTAAAAATTCAAGACCATAAGATTTCCAAGGAATGCAACATAAACAAGACTCAAAAGGTTATCAAAGAACAAGATGATGCCCTTAAGGAGCTAACGAAGTTGCGACAAAACACAAGAGGTTATGCATACAGGTGCAAGCTAAAAAAATAAATAAAATGATTTGACTTATGAAAATGAAAAGCTAAAAAAAGAATGCTCTCAAATGGAAGATAATTATGTTAAAGCCCAACATGAAAATGAAATGTTCAGAGAGTTGAATGAGCAGAGAAATCATATCATGGCACTCATAGAAAAGCATAAGAAATTATCCTATCAGGTATGGTTCAACAAAAGAGAAGCATTGGTAAGACAAACGTACATAAAACATCTTGCAATCCAGATAGGAAAAGCAGTGATTAAGGTGGGAGAAATGGTGGAAGAGGTTGAGACATTGAGAGCTTTGGTCATGTCAGTAATAGAACATGGACAGCGACTATTAAACTTCATCGAGGAAGCTAAGGATCAGTATGAGCAAATTGAGTACTTTTATAAAAAAAAATATTAGATTTGATATAAAATAGATTTCTATGGAATAAATGAAAGTTCACTTTTGTCAAAATCTTTAAAAGGGCAAATATTTTTTCTTTTCTCTATTTTTTTCATGTATTGCATTACATTCATTCATCATATATCATGATCACTAATTTTAAATTGTGGTACTCAAATGCAAGAATAGCGCAACATCCGTATAACACCCAAGCTAAAGCTAGAAAGATGGAACAAGACAATGCAAACCATTTTGAAAGGTTGGAAAAGGCTCAAGAGGTAATTGAGGGAAAATTAAGTAAGATCCTTGAAACTCTGGATAAGATAAACAAAAAAAAAAGTAATGGAGGAAGATATCTCACATGAAGTCACTGAGTCACTATACCTTTAGGTTTCGTCCACATCAGAGCCAAGCCACTTCAAGCTTTTAGCCATAACAAACCACATTCCCAAGTTATAGCTACCTAAAAATGCCTTATGCACCCAGTCAAGTAAATGTTTAAAGTTACATTAATTCTACCTTTGCCAAAAAGGCAATCGAGCCAATCCAAATCCCCAATCTAGATGAAACAAAGAAAAAGTGAAGATACAGATGGTTACATCTTTAGAAGACACTAAGATTGATCAAACAATTAGCATGATTAAGGAAATATTGTGGGCTATAGAAAGCATTAACTTCTATGTATCCATGGATGCTATGGGGCTTAGTTTGGTGCTAGACGTGATGATACTACTAAAGTTTAAAGTACCAGAGTTTGAGAAATACGATGGCACTAAGTGTCCCATTACACACGTCATAATGTACTGTTGTAAGATGGCAACATATGCCAATAATTAGAAACTGCTTATGCATATGTTCTAGGATAATTTGATTGGGTCTATTACAAGGAAGTATGTTCAGTTGGATAGGATTTGCATAAGATCATAAAGGATCGGACTCGATATTTCATCAACCAATATCGCCATATCATAGATATGGCTTTTGATCACCTTTCATTGCAAGGTATGGAGAAGAATGCATCTGAGTCCTTCAAGAAGTATCCCCAAAGATGGCAAGACATTGCCACCTAAGTACAACCACCACTAAAAAAAATTAATAATAATGGTGTTGTTTGTAAGCACTCTAAAACCACCATACTATAAGAAGATGTTAGCAATGCAACTAAAAATTTTGCTAATATGGTGATTTTGAGTGCGATCATTAAAAATGCAATAAAAAATGATAAACTGAAAAGGGGACAATCCTCTGCTACTAAAAGGATGCCTAAGAAGATAAAAAATGAGACTCAAGTTATGAGTTTTGAAAGACAGCAATTTAGAAACTACCCTCGACTGATCTATCACATATATCATCCTACTGTAACTCATGCTTCTGCTTTATGCTACCAATCAACTATATGAGCTTTTTATCCATCCACAATTAGGTTATTTTTTCTTCTAACTACCCTAATAAGTGGTGTGCGAGAATCATGGAATCCGATAAACCTTACATTCAATCTTATTCCCATAAGTTACACCAAATTGTACCAAAAGCTTTACAAAAATCACTTGATTACTCCCATCTTTACAAAATAGCTTGAACCTCCTTATCTTAAGTGGTATGATTCTATTGCATATTATGACAACTGTTATGAGGTGGCTGGTCATTTTATTGAGAATTGTACTTTTTTGAAGCATAAGGTGCAAAGTTTAATTAAATAAAAGTTGATAAGCTTTGACACTAGTGAAAACATGACACCTGATGTCAACGGTAACACATTACCCATTCATGCTATCAATGCCTTGAATTAAGACAAAAAGTATATGAAGAGAAGAGTGGAAGAGATCAAAATGTCATTCAATTAGTTATATAATGCTCTATACGAGACTGAAATGATATAACCATTAGTCTTATGCACTTATTATAGGAGGTATGTCCAAAATCAAAGGTGTTAGTATCACAAAAAAGCTTTAAGACACTTTATTGACACATGTAAACAATTTCATGATAAAGTGAAAAGGTTAATAGATTCATACCAAATAGAGTTGTATGAAGACATGAAAGCTGAAATGACCATGATAGACAAATAGGTGCCAAAGCTAATCACTATTTGTTATGAGGAAAAGCCAAAGTCAATCACAGATAAATTTTTCCCTAAGCCAGTAATCTTTAAAGTCTTAAGGCCATTTTCTTACAAAGATGAGAAAGCTGTACCATAGAAGTATGGTTGTGAGGTAATATTCTAAGGGCAATAAGAAGTTATGCCAAAATCTGAGGCTATTAATATAACCGATATAGCTAGCATGACTAGAAGTGAAAGATATTATACTCTAAAGATTTTAAAGAAAACGAAAAAAAAGAAGATGAAGGTAATGGAAAAATAGGTTGAGCTAGAATTTATTTAAGGGAAAGACATCCCAAAGTCTATATTGAAAAAAAAAATTTATGAGTTTTTGAAATTGGTGAAGCATAGTGAATACTTTGTTATGAACAGTTGAATAAGATACCAACTAGAATCTCTTTATTGTTACTGTTGTTGAATTCTAAACCACATTGTAATGCCTTATTGAAGATGTTTAATCATGCTTATGTGGCACATAATGTGCCTATGAAATATGTAAACCACTTGGCAGAAACTTAATGGTACCACATTATATATCTTTCAGTGATTATGAGTTCCACTTAAGGGTAGAAGAAGTACCAAGGCTTTGCATATCATTGTTAACTGTAAAAGCCACATAATAGCTAAAGTTCTTATTGGTAATGGTTTGGCTATTAATGTCATGCTCATGGCTACTCTAACCAGATTGCCCATTGATATGTCCCACATCTAAAGCAGTCATGTGGTAGTCTTGAGCATTTGGTGGGACTAGGTGAAAAGTGTTGGAAAACATCAAGATACCCATGCAAATTAGACCATGCACTTTCAATATAAAGTTTTAGGTTATGGATATCTCTCTGTCTTACAGTTACTTATTAGAAAGACCATAGATTCATATGGTAAGTGTTATTCCTTCTTCTTTACATTAAAAGATCAAATTTAATATGAAAGAAAAATTTATGATCATGGCTAGAGAAGAAGACTTACTGATGACTCAGCCAACAAATGGTCCGTATGTAGAAGCTGCAGAAGAGTCGTTAAAGTGCTTTTATCGATCTTTGAACTTGTCAATGCAGTATGTAGAGGATTTAAGAGGTGCCAACCAAAATTCAACAAAATTATGATCAGTCAAATGATTAACAAAGATTGAAATGTTATAGTTGGTTTAGGCAAAAGCCTCTAAGGGATAAAAGAAACCCCAATGATTGAAGATAACAGTTAAAAACTAGGCATTGGTTGTGAAATGGAAAAAATGTGAGATAACAAGAGGAAGATAGGAAATAGGCCGATGGTTATTCCTCATTTGTACGAAACCTTTATTCTTGGAGGGTATACATACTTAGGAGCTGAGGAGAGCACTAGAGGAGAACCAAGTTGTGAAGAGGCTTTTTCTAAACTATCTATTCAAATGGTAGGCGATGATAGCTAAAAAGAAGATATGTTGGTTTACCCATGCCCACCAGACTATGAGTTGAAAAATTTGAGTGTCATCTAGTTGCTTGTTATCTCTGATTTTTTTTCAATGTAATTATAATTCCTAATTGCTTATGCCCATAAGCATTGGGATGATCTCTTATGTATAGGCTTTTTATTATTCACTATTTCAATAAAAAATAAGAGCATGCATTTTATCCATTTCTTCCATTCAATCCATTTTTTCATCAAAGCATTTTGCCAATATTTCTTATTTCACTCAATTTTAGATCTCCAAATGAATATGAAGATAATCATGACAATGATCAGGAATTTAATTTTGAAAATTCAACTAATACTGATGAACTTGACATTGAAAAAGACTCTAAAGAATACACTCTGCCTCCAAACTTAATGAGATTAATTGAGTAAAAGAATAAATCTATTGAGTCTCATCAAAAAGTTAATGAGATGACCAATTTAGGTGATGTCGAAAACAGAAAGAAGTTAAGGTTAGTACCTTGCTCCCAACGATTGATAGATAACGATTAGAGGATATGCTTTGAGAATTTGTGGATGTGTTCGCTTGGTCTTACCAAGATATACCTAGGCTTAGCATTGAGATAGTGGAACACAGGCTACCTTTAATGCTAGAATGTAAGCCAGTTCGACAAAAGTTGAGAAAAATGGAACCTAAAATGCAATTGAAGATTAAAAAGAAAGTAAAAAAAATAATTTGATATAGGCTTTCTACAAGTGGTAAAATATCTCGAATGGGTAGCTAATATAGTACCTATCCCCAAAAAAGATGAAAAAGTATGAATATTGTATGAATTATCACAATTTGAATAGGCCTAGCCTAAAAGATAATTTTTCTCTACTTCATATTAATACATTGGTGGATAATATGGCTCGACATATAGTGTTCTTTTTTATGGATGGATTCTCTAGCTATAATTAAACAAAGATAACTTAAGATGATATGGAAAATACTACCTTTATAACTATATAAAGAACTTTTTGCTATAAGGTTATACCTTTCAGATTGAAAAATATTAGGGTAACTTATCAAAAGGCTATAGTAACACTCTTTCATGATATGATACATAAGAAGATTAAGGTATATGTGAATGACATGATCACAAAATCTAAAAAAAGAGAGGACGATGTAAATAACCTTAAGAAACTATTTAAAAAGTTAAGGAAATTCTAACTCAAGTTGAATCCATCTAAATATACTTTCAGAGCTAAGTCAGGGAAACTATTAGGTTTTGTAGTTAGTGAAAGAATAATAGAAGTTGACCTAGACAAAATTCGGGCCATTTAAAATTTATCCCCATTAAGTACACCAAAGGAGTTCTGAGGTTTCTTAGGTAGATTAAACTATATCTCTCGATTTATTTTCCAACTTGCTTTCAAATACGATCCCATCATTAAGCTCCTTTAAAAAAACAATCTCAGTGAAAGAAATGAGAAATGTCAAGAGGCTTTTGATAAGGTTAAGTAATACTTGTTAAATCTTTCAATATTAGCACCACCTATCTCATAAAGACCATTGATTTTTTTACATAGTGGCATACGAGAATTTGATGGGATATGTGTTGGGATAGTAGGATGAATCTGGCAAAAAAGAAAGAGTTATTTACTATTTGAGTAAAAAGTTTACAAAGTATAAGTCCAAGTATTCATCATTAAAGAAGATGTGTTATGCCTTATCTTGAACAGCTAAAAGACTCAGGCAGTATATGCTTTACCATTTTACTTGGCTTATAGCTAAACTAGACCCAGTCAAGTATATCTTTAAGAAGCCATCATTATCAAGAAGAATCACAATATGACAAGTGATGCTTTCAGAGTATGACATAGTGTATGTGAGCCAAAAGGTGATAAAAAGAAGTGTCATCATTGAATTTCTCATAGACCGAGCCACTAAAGATTATGAACCCATGAAATTTAATTTTTTGGATAAAGATTTAATGGCCATCTCAGGATTGAAGAAGATAATGATGATGAAAAGGCATGAAGAATATATTTCAATGACATTGCTGATGCCATGTGGTATGGGATTAGAGTAATTTTAATATCTCTAAAAGAACACTAGTACCTTGTTATAGAAAAGATTGAACTTCAATTACGCTAACAATGTGGTTGAATATAAGGCCTGTATTATGGGATTACACACTGCTTTGGATAGAAAAATTGAAATATTAAAAGTATTAAGAGATTCAGCCTTTGTTATCTATCAACTAAAGGGTGAATGAGAGACAAAGGACTTTAAACTTATCCCATACCATAAATACATCTTAGAATTGTGCAAGCGATTCGAGACAATCCAATTCAAACATTGGCCTTGTGAAAAAAATTAGATTGCAAATGCCTTAACCACCTTGGCTATAATGGTACAAATTGGTAATATTGCTAAAATTTAGCCCATCAAGTTAGATATTAGGGATATGCCAATACATTGTACTAGCCTGAAAGATGAAAGAAATGGAAATCCTGGTATTATGACATTCTATGATATCTAAAAGATTAACAATACCCGAATCAAGCAATAGAGAATAATAAGAGTCCTAAAGAAATTGGCTATGGGATTCTTTCTAAATGGGGAGGTTTTGTATAAAAGAAGTAGAGATCAAGTATTATTGCGTTGTGTAGGTGCCTTTGAAGCCAATAAGATCATTAGAGAAGTCCATGATGGCATATGTAAAGCACATAAAAATGGACATATAACGGCAAGATAGATTATGAGAGGTGGATATTATTGGTTAACAATGGAGAGAGATTGCATTGACTATGCTCGAAAGTGTTACAAATGCCAAATTTATGCCGATAAGATTCATGCTCCACGCACTATTTTACATGTTAGGGTACTTTACTAAATGGGTCAAAGCAGTTTTTTTTACAAATGTTACTTGGTTAGTAGGTTACAAGTTTATCAAGAGAGAGATAGTTTATAGATATGAACTTGTAAAAAGGATCATCTCAGATAATGCAAAGAACTTGAACAATAAGATGATGTAAGAAATATGAGCTCAGTTTAAGATCAAGTACCCTAATTCAACTTCATATCACCCAAAGATGAATGGGACAGTAGAGGCTATAAATAAGAATGTCAAGAAAATTTTAGAAAAGATGACTAAAACATTTAAAGATTGGCATAAAAAATTACTTTTTGCTTTACATGCTTATCGAACACGAGTATGCACCTCTATCAGGGCAATTCCACTTTCTTTGATTTACAGGATGGAAGTCGTATTGCTAATAGAAGTTAAGATCCCATCTCTGAGGGTCCTAAGGGAAGTAAGGCTAAAAAAAGCTAAATAGATCCAAAAGTGCTACGAGCAATTGAATTTTATTAAAGAAAAGATATTAGCAGCACTTTATCATAGCCAATTATACCAAAAAAGAATGAGGAGAGCTTATGACAAAAAGGTCCGACTTTATCAATTTCAAGAAAAAAAGTTGAAATTGAAAAGAATTCTCCTGAGTCAGCATGATGATAGGGAAAAATAGACTCCAAATTAAGAAGGATTGTATGTTGTGAAAAGAGCCTTTTTAGAATAAGCTTTAAATTTATCGGAGATGGATGGAGATGATCTTCATAATCCCATAAATTTTGACCGCATGAAGAAATACTTTACTTAAAAAAAAAAAAGTTCATGTTGAAAACTCGAAAGGGCAGCTTAAGCCACACAAAAAAAATAAAAGGTTTAAGTTGAAAACTTGAAAATGTAGCTTAAGCCACAAAAAAGAGAGAGAAAAAGAGAGAGAGAGTTCAAGTTGAAAACTCAAAAGGGTGGCTTGAACTAAATGGGGTTATTTGAGTTGAAAACTTATAAAGGTGACTTGGATAAGAAGGATATAATATCACTTGAGAGGCGCACCAAAATCAGTGAATTTCAAAAAGCTCTAAAGTGTTGAAGCCATCATGTGGTTGAGTTTTTGAAGAAATCCAAGATATGTTTTCATGATTATCTGATTGTTTATTTTAGGGTATCGTTATCCTAAATAGCCATCCTTATATGCTTTTATTGTGTTCCTTTGCCACCATCTGTAATTTGCTTTATTTCCAAATAAATGATATTCATTTCATCCTATTTATGTTTCACTTTCAATATTTGTCTTTCCCTTTTTAAGCTTTGCCATGAATAGAAAAGGTGCATAATTTGTATCTTATATTTTGAATTTAGGATAATGATTAATAATTGATTAATGTCATAAGAGATTATGTATTACTTTGAGAGAATTGAAAAGGATGAGGACCAAAAATGAAATCCTTAAAATGTGATAAGGTCATTGATTTTGAAAGCTTCCCTTCGAATGAAAATAAGTGCTTATCTTGTGTAATGAAGAATGGTTTGTAATTTGGTTACAAGAAATATGCAGAAATGAGAATGCGAAAGAAAGCTATCAAAACTTTAGTACCATAATTGAAGTTTCGTTTACATCCTAGATAAGGCATGCACTTGCATCATTACATTATGTTTTGATCTTAGCTTGGTCCAAATCATCTTTTTGACCTACGATTCGATCTTGGTCACTTGGTTTAATCTCAGCTTAGTCTACATCATCTTTTCAACTAATGGTTTAATCCTAGTCACTTGTTCTGATCTTGACTCTATCGAGATCATATTTTTTATCATGATTCGACCCCGATCATTCATCTTTGAGCTTGACTCAGTCTAGGTCAAATCATTTTTCAAACTTACAATTCAATCTCAGTCGTTTTCAACTTGATCTAAATCATTTTTCAAACTTGCAATTCAATCTAAGGAGTTCGATCTCGGCTTGGTCCAGATCATTTTTTTAACTTGCAGTTTAATCTCGATCGTTCGATCCCGGCTTGGCCCAAATCATTTTTTTGGCTCAAGGTTCAATCCTGATCACTCGTTTTCAATCTTGGCTCAGTCCAGATTGACTATTTCTGACTTATGGCTCAGTCTTGATCATTTTCACTTATTGACTTTTGTATTTTGGCCCTAAACAAAGTAGATGTCTAAGTCTTTACATCTTTCCTATCTAAAAAAAAAATACAAAGAGGAGCAACTGTAGACACCTATCTATATCCGAGGTCTACTAATGTCTATTATTATTATTATTATTATTATTATTATTATTATTATTATTATTATTAATTTTTTTATTATTTCTATTATTATTTTCTTTCTTTTCCTTTTTCAATTTGTGATGGAAATAAAGAATTTGAATCTTGAATCAATCGAATCAAAGGGATTCAATCTGCATGATCAAAGGTTTTAATTCAGAACTGAATCAAAGAACCTTTAATTCAATCAAGATAGATTAGCAAAGACTTAAGCCTAAATTACTATTGAACAAAATCCAATCCCAAGATTCAAGCTTGGATTGATTCTGTCCGATCCTTAAAATTGCTACCCAAAGCAGCATATAAATTGGACACAACATTCCAAGGAATGATTCACTGGTTGATTTTTGGGAGAAAAGACTTAGTGTTTAAAATTTTGGAAAAAGTTTCTAGGTTGTACGTTTTTTAGATTTTAGTTTTGGAGTTTTTGGATTTGAAGTTCTAGTGATTAAGAAGGGTTTGGATTTTTGGTTTTTTTTTTTTTTTTTTATGGGAGTGTTAGGATTGAGATTTTGGATTTCTAGGTTCATGGTTGAATTTCTAGAAAATTTTTGAAGAATCTAGAAAAATCTAGGTTTGGGATAAATTTTTGAATTTTTTGATTGAATTTTTCGATCAGATTTCGACAACTTTTTTCAAAAATCGACAAGTTGTCCAATTTTCGATGGGTTGTTCTTGGTTATTTTTAGAGAGAAGGTAGAGAAAATTTTAGCTAGAGAGAAAGAGAGAGGACTATGAGCTTCTAAAGAAAAGGCTGAAGAGTTGACTTTTATACCAATGCCAAATGACATTGTTTCAACCAGCCTAGGATCCACGTGTCAAACTGCTAACCTGTGCACCATCCACGTGTTTGACTCAACCTAATCACAGACTTTTCTTTTTTCCTTTTTTTTATTTTTTTTATTTTTATGTTTTGATTTTTTAATTTTGATTTTTAGTCTTTTTAATTTTACTTTATTGATTTTTTTTAATTTTGAGCAATTTATTATTAATTAAATATTTTGTAAAATTTCATTTTATTATTCTATCTTTAGAAAACAGCAAAAAAATTTATAAAAAAATAAAAAACCTTTTCAAATAAATTCATGAATCTTATTAAACTATTGGAGAATTTTTCATGAATTTAAATTTTATAAAAGCTACCAAACTAGTGAAGAATTTCATAAAGCAATTTTCAGAAAAAAATATTTTTTTAATAAAGTTTTGAATCTTATCCTACTAAACTATTGGGAGGATTACATCTTAAGTTAAATCTTAATAAACTTTTGAAAGATTTAATGAGTTTTCTCAAAAATAAAATTTTATAAAAATTTTACAATAAAATCTCACTAAACTATTAGAAAATCTACATCAAAATAAATCTTGTTAAACTATTAAAAGATTTTATTGATTATTTCTTTAACCAAAATTCTAATAAATCCAACAAAGGAGCCTTTTTAGCGTGGCACACTAGTCTTCATGAATGCTCTTGAAGTGAGAGAATTATCTTAAATTGCTATCAAACTATTTGAGTAATTTTAGGATTGATTTTCAATATTAAATGTTTTGGTAAATTATAAACATATTCAAGGTTTGGATATTTGAAATCAAATTTATACCATCCTTTAGATGGGCACTTTAGGAGTGCTATAATTTTTCTCACACGTAATCATACTCTCGAACCTAAAATTTGATTTTGTGAATCAAAATTAACTTTTTAAAGATACCTAAGTCAATCTTAAAACTTTTTTTTAAATATGACAGATTTGATTAGGTGATTAATTATCCTTCAAAAAAAATTAATGGTGACTCCTCTAATCTATGTCTAATGATAGATTTACAGATTTATATGTTATAATAAATGTCATTCAATCATTTGTCAATTTTTATAAAAAATTTTAAGATAATTAAATTCAAAGTAGCAGGTATAATAATATGCACAAAAGTAGTGCTTAAAGAAAAGGACTAATCAAGCCAATCATAAGTGGCCTAGTTGGATTAAAAAAACAAAACAAAATACAATGACACCTTGGGTTGGTGTAGAGTAGCTCACCTTTTAATATTTCTAAACAAATTAATTAATATAAAATAATATAAAAATCAGAAAAAATATTAAAAAATAAAAAGAAGAGAGAAAAGTAATCAACAATCAGTTTTTTTTTTTCTTACTTTGGCAAACAATTAGACATTAACCACCAGTTGTCTCTGACAATACTAACTCTTTTTATCCACCCAAAACACAACCCCACACGCTCAAATCCCCACCATATTTTGCCTCCCAATTAATTACAATTTTTTTTTAAAAAAAAAGCCCTTTCCATCATCATTGAAAGAGAGAACAATTCCCCCACCCCCATAAAAAAAAAAAATGAACTTCCACACAACAATGTTACAGTAATTAATCAAATTTTTCTTAAAAAAAAAAGAATTAAATTGCCCCTTAAAATTTTTGTCAAGGACCCTACACTACAGAGAAAGACAGCAATTGGAAAACACATCACGTGAAAAACTAAGCCCCCAACCCCCCATTGTTTAATAGACTCTTTGAAGTTTTTTTTTTTTTTTTCATTTTTTGCACCACAGCTTCTCACTGTCTTCTCTTTCTTTGATCTTTAGCTCTCTCTTTCTCTGCTAAATTTATAAGTTGTTCTTCAGTCTGTGGCAGCGATGGCTGCGACTTCTGTTGTTGTTGCGGTGTTGCATAGTGGCTGTTGTTGTTGTTGTTGGAGGTGGTGGTGTTCATTTTCTTGAGGTTTTGTTGTTGTTGATACACTTGTCTTAGTCTCTCAATTTCCTTCTTCAATGCTTCTTGATGAGCTGATTAAAGGTTTTAAAACATTTTAATAAAAGTTGGTGAATTGTTACTTAACTTTTTTTAAAAATTACTGCTTCCATGTTTCATTATTTATAATTAGACACAAGCAATAGAAATTAAAACAATTAATTAATAATTAAAGAAGGAAGTCCTACCATCTTTGAAAATGTTGTCGTGAGCCAAAGCAGCAATCCTTTGCTCTAAAGCACTATTGTCAACATTGAGAATCAGTCTTTGATGATCCAAGAATGCAACCCTGGGTGATAATGCTGATACTTCAGTCTTCATTTTGCATCAAATTAAGAAAACAAATTTAAAGAAAAAAATCATAAAAAATTATTTCATGTAGTAATAAAATGAAAATTAAATAATCAATATATAACTTTGTTATATATGTTTGTACCTGTAATGTTGTTACGTTCCTTCAAGTTCTGAAATATATTGTAGCTTTCTCACTCTAGATCTTTGCGCTGATTGCCGGTTTGCCAGAATTATTATCATCACTCAAAATAAATTAGTAATTAATTGTTTGGATAACATGATTAAATAATTGTTTACGCATGCAAATTGATTGATGCGGGCTTTAAATTACTGAAAATGTTTTAGATTTTTTATTACAATATTGGATTATTGTTTTTCTTGTTGTTGTTTAACTGTTTTTACCTTCTAACCGTCTTTGGATCAATGATGGGATCTCCATTGGTGATTGTTGGAGCTTGTGCAGATTGTGTTTCAGGTTTGCATGTGCCAAGTAACATAGGAACTTAGCTTCTTTTAGAACTTTGAAAACATAAATTGAGAGAGAAGAAAATAAAAAATAAAAAATAAAAAGTAAAGCTGAAAGAGAGGGTCTTGGAGACTATAGGAATGAAAAGAGGAAGAGTGGAGGGAGGATTTCGGCGAGAAATAAGAGACAAAAATATATTCATAGCAATGATAAAGATTTGCATGGTTTTGAATTTTGAAAAAAAAAACTTGAATATACAACTTTTTAATATATAATTTTTTTGATCCCTCAGACAAACAAGGCTTTTGAGAGAAAATCTGAAACCTCTTAGATACAGTGATCTTCTCTTTCCGCTCTCTTTTCAATATTTTAGCTGAAAACTTGGCTAGGCTCATGGGTTTGTTCTCTTGACGTCCAATACCTGCGAGATTTTGGGCATCTTTATCTAAACTTTGTTGCTTCTTCTTGTATTTTTTCTCTAATTTTCCTCTTGTTATCCTTAATTTTTTTTATTTCAAAATCCTTGTTTCTTGATTTCAAAGATTTCCTCTCTCTGTAAATCTCTTTTCATCAGTTTTTTCTTCTTGAAAAAAATTGAAACACACCAAAAAAAGTGCACATATAAATAGTGACATGCTTGAATATCAGGGTAGGGATTGCTAACATCATGTTTCTGGCAAGTTTATAAGATTTGGGTGTTTCTCTAGAGCCTTATATTCTTGGGCTTTTCTTCCAACTTTTTTCTTGTGAAAACTTTTGTGTTTACCATTTATATGAAAGCTAGCTAGTGAAAACGATGGCTCAAGAGGATCAAACCCAAAGGTGTAGCAATAGTAATACTAGCAGTGGTGGTGGAATTGGAAGTAATATTGGTAGATCTTCCAAGAAGCAAAGGCCTAAAAAAGTCCCACAAAGAGGACTTGGTGTGGCACAGCTTGAGAAGACAAATAGAAGAACGACAGAAGAAAGATGGAGCTGTAGCTGCTGCTACTCCTGCAATTTTGCCTTTCCCATCGTCTATTATTTCACCACCAACCAATCATCATAAATCATCATATCTTTCTTTGCCAATCCCAAATTTCCATCCTTCAAATCAATCTTGTTCTTCTTCTGCTTCTTCAATTCAGTTCCCCGCTGATCTTTCACTGCCAAATTCATTCTTTAGAACACCTTTATCTGTTCAAAACATTGATATTGTCAATACAGTAAACACTGTTCCATTGACCTGCAGTGGTTCTCCAGGGTGGCATCCTGGTGCAGCAGTACTTTCAGGGAATGGCAGTGTTAATAATGGTCATAAATTTTGGAGTTCTTGTGAGTATAACATTGAAAAAAAGTGTTCTGGGTTGGATCCTGGTTTGGCTTTCAGGACAAATTTGAGTTTGCCTTATGAATCTGAACCCATTTGGCCTTTGCCTAGTTTGATGCAAAGGGCACAACCATTTCAACAACCTTCTTCTTCAATGGTAAGAAAATTGATTTTGTGTTGTAATAGTTGGAATCTTTAATTTATTTTTTGGAAAATATTTTCATTTCTGGTATTGTTGATCGATGAAGAATTAGGTGAATTAATGGAATTCTATTTTTATGAAGGTGAATTTGTCATCAAGAACTTCATCAACATCTGTACTGAATTTTCAGATGGAGCCCTCTCCAAACCAAAGCTATTATGGAAATTGCACAGCTTTATTGCCTGAAGAGGAGAAGGCATGTGCTCAATTTGCCTTCAATCTTCAATCATGCATAACTTGTGAAATTAATGAGATTTATGGTCTGAATTTTACACCATTTTGCCTTTTTTTTCCTCTTTTTTAATTATACAGGCTTCTAAACATCACCTTTCATAGTGGGAAAATTGTCTGCTGAATTAACCTAAAATAAGCCTAGATTTATACAAGAGTTTTATTTTATAAAGAATTAGGTTTCCTTTCTTTTTCATCTTTTCTAGAAGTCTTAGGAATGCAGCTTCTTTCTCTTTTAGACCTTGATATTATGTAGTAGTAACATGTTTGCTTTTTTAGTGTGTGAATTTGATTACAATAAATTGTAGGTGGTTGGCTTAAAGATATCATATCCCTTCTCTCTAGACAATGCTCCAGAGCTGCCTATTCACAACAAATATCCTCCCATTGTTCATTCCATCAATGGACAAGTTGAAGCAGCTTCAAGTGGCAATGGTAGAGCATTCGATTTCAAACCTGGCACCCTGAATTTTAGGTTTGATTTTAATTTTCATCTTTCAAATGTAATGAATATTAAGGTTTAAAATTCAAATCCCGACTTCTCTTTGTACCTTCTCATATGTATTTAAAAAAAAATCATAATTGATACTAAGTTTTTCCCTATTTATGTTTTCTTTGTATCATTTTAAGTGAAGGACCTTCATGTTCAACATCAAATTTGGATTCAAAGTCCAAGAAGAGCATCAAACAAAGTGGGTACTTTGATGGAGATTTTCTCATGGTAGCCCCTCCAACAACTACTTCAATGTGTTCAAGCTCAAAATTCAAGCACCCTCCATCCAATTTAATCTATTACAATTATGAAATGCCCAACCTCGAGTCATTAGCTTGTCAAGTGAGCTTAAACAACAAATTACACCATCTCCATTTTCATTAATTTTATGCTTTTGTATGATCATTTGTTCTTCAGTTGCTCATATATAATTTTGTTATGTGTCAAAGGCAAGCTTTGAAGATTCAATTATCCGGCAAGGAGCTATCGGATTAAATTAGTACTATCGTAGCTTACTGTAGCTTCTGCCACTAGCAATGGTGCAAATTGATAGAGCAACTGCAATAATCATGGCCAATTGTAAAGGTAATGAAGTAGGAGGACATGTTGATCTCAATTTGAAGCTATAAAATACTTAAAAAGAGATATCAAATCTCTTGTGCCCATTTTTTTATATCTTTAAAATCCCCCTATATGATAAAGCATGAAAACAAACAAAAAAAAAAAAAAATTCAAATCTTAGTCTGAGTTATTGAATCATTAGTTCAAAAGTCATGTACTCTCAACAAAAATTGAATTTCCCATTTCTTGTAGTATTCCTTATCAGCATGCTTGTAATGATCATTTTATATATAAATTATAGAATTTTTCATCATAAACAGTTTTACATATACACGTCATATGTCCATGTAATTGTAAATAAAAAAAAGTATTACATTGACATGTATAGTTAACATGAATATTTGCAAACATCTAAATTCGTTTCTTTTGAGATATAAAACATCATTGATTATTAAGAATATAATCATTATTTTATATAATTATGTAAACTCAATTGCATAAATATAAAAATTTATTTTTGATTTATAAAAAAATAGTCCACTAAAATTATACATGATCGAAGATATTTTAATATCAACTTTACAACACAAAAATGTCAACCAAGGTTTTATCACTAATAAGAGAATAAAATCTAAAAAACATCTCAAACTAAATCTTGGCCAAGTTGCAAATGTCAGTTTTGGTGTTGGTGTGCTAGTTGCTAGATATTTTGCTTATGGGCTTTTGAACGAATTTTTTTTTTTTTTCATTTTCTGGGTTTGGGCAGACGTGGTGAATGGGTCAGGTAGAGGCAGGCATTGGTAACAAACTTTTGCACGTGGGATTTGTGGGGATCTGAATATGCTTTGTCCTGTCTGTATAAGATGAGTCCCCCAAATCAGACCTTTCACTATGTAAGTTGCAGATGGTTACGTCCAGAAGGGTCCACAGTGGATTATAGAGAAAAAGAAGAGTAATATTGCTGAAAACGTAAAAATCAATTTCAAAGGCTTAAGGCAGACTTTGAATTGGACCCAATTTTAGGGTCTATTTAAGCGGGTCATGAAATTAATTTTGGTCACGTTGAAAATAGTAATAGAAATAACATTAGTTGCGGTAAAATTAAAATTAATGGTAGAAATATATGTTTGGATATAAACACAATAATAATGGTAAGTTGAATTATAATAAAAGAAAAAAATCATTAAAGACATTAATTTAAAATGTATAAATTATTTAATATTTATAAAATTAATAAATTATTAAAAATTATTAAATTATTTTTATATTAAATAATAATTTTTTTAATAACTGATTAAAAATTAAGAAAAATAATATTAATATATCAAATAATATTGTTCTTTATTTTTTTATTATTTTAAGTAGATACTTGTTAATTAATAAAATAATCTCCAAAAATTTTTATATAATATTAAAATTTATTTATTTATTAATTTCTTATATAATAATTTATTATTTATTAGTTTATTATAGTAAATTTTATTTATTATATTAAATTAAATAATAATAAAATTATTTCATAATTTTAAATAAAAAATAAAAATAAAAAAGAAGGAACCTTCTATTCACAAAAGTCTTCCGATCTTTACAAGCTTACATGCTTAAATAAAAAAAAAATATTTAATGAATTAGGATCAGTGACCCTTTTAAGCTTCTCGTGGGTCAAGGGTAAAAGAGAAAAAAACCAACATCAGTTAGTTACTGGTAGGTTTCCTCTTTGGTGGTTCACTGGGCCTTGATACAGTGAGAATGTAGTTACCGCCCCGAAATAAAAACATCCAAATGGATGACCTGTTCAATTGGTTTCCATTTGAGGGTTAAATTTTTTCGCACTGGAAGTACAATGAAATCTAAATTGGCTCTTAGCATATATCCCATATCAATGATCCTTGGGTGTGAATGAAAAAAAAATTGGGTTGGCCATATACTCAAGTAATTTTAGGACGAAAAGTTAATCAGCGATTAGCAAAACTATTTTAATTCTAATGTGTCGATATAAATACAAATTAAAAGTTAGTTAATTATTTTTTACATTGTTATATTTTTTAATATAAAGCAATCAGTAATTTGAAAATAATAAAAGTGAACTGTAGATTTTAAATGTAAATTTATTTTCTTAAAAAATTTATTTTTTAAACATTGTATGAGTCAATTGAATTAAATATCAAATTAAATATTATTATTTTTTTGTAAACTAACATGTTTAAATATGAAAGTAGACTTTACAATTAAACTACTAGTAAATTTAATTTTTTTAATATCACTTCAATTAGCAAATTATATTTAATTCGAGTATTATAATACTTAGACGTAGTTTGATTGCAAATTTAATTGATTTCTTTTATATCCTATATTTGTATGATATACCTATAATTTTGTGCTAATTACTTATAAGAAGTCAAGTTGAACTAAAACTCAATCTATCTTAAAGTAAATTTCTTTTTTTTAACTTCAAGTTGAACTCAAATTTCATATCACAAACACTTTGACTCAATTATTGTAGACACCCATTTCTGTTCAGGGTACAATAAAATTTTCAATTGGGATCGCTTTAAGGAGTGTTGAGCCTCGGAGGGGTTGTGTTTGGGCTTCTTATATTTCATTTGGGCTTTGAGCTTGGTAATTGTTGAGTAAATACGGCTTTGGTCCAACAATTATTATTATTACTGCTACTACTACTAATACTACTACTACTATTATTATTTTTACTTTTAATTTTCTTTTCTTTCTTTTTGCCATAACAAAAAAAATCAGGGAATGAAACATAAAGGAAAATCAAATAAGTTTTTTGGAATCAGGATCCATTTGCGTAAAGTCAGGAACCCACTTGACGGAATTAAGGCTCAAATCAATCGCCCAAATCAAGCAAAATGAATCCCAATATTCAAGCCTAGATTAAATCAGTTTAAACCTTAAAATTGCTACTGGAATATGCTATAAATTCAGTGCGAAAATCATATAGAAGCAAGGAGAGTAAAAAAAGGTTTTGGGCTTTTTTGCCGTTGTCTTGGAGTTAGATTTTGGGTTTTGTTGTTGTTTAGGCGAATTCATTTTAGGATTAGTTGACAGTTGAGTTTATGAATTTGATGAAAAGAAAAATTGTTTGGAATCCCTAAAGAATTTGAAAGTGGGGAGTTTCTAGAAAAATCTAAAAAATTCTAAAAAAATATAGGTTTTTGTTTGAAGGTTTGAATTTTTCGATTAAATTTTTTAGTGAGGTTTGAAGTTTCTGGCTGAATTCCGACAAATTTGCCAAAAATCGGTGATCAAACCCAGTTTTTGATGGCCTTATTTAGGGTTTTTAGAAAGAGATGAGAGAGAAAGAGAAGTTAGAGAGAAAGGGCTAAAGGTCTCTGAAGAAAAACTGAAAAGCTTGGCTTTTATACTAACACCAGATGTTGCCATTTCATTCAACATAACCTGCATCCCAACCTGCGTGGATTTGTGTGTGACCTATTTTTGGATTCGACCTAATAGTAGGTTTTTTTTTCATTTTATTTTCCATTTACATTTTTATTTATTTGTAGATTTTCTTATTTATTTCATTTTACTTGTTTTATCTTTCTTTTTAGATTTTTTAATTTATTAAGTATTCTACTTATTTTTAAATTAAATGATTTAATACTTTCATAAATTTCATTTTTTTTTAAAATATAAAAAAATGCATAACAAAAAATGTTTCTAAAAATGAATTTATGAATCCTACGAAACTAGTGGAGGTTTCTTCATGAATTTAAATTTTTGATGAATTCTACCAAACTATTAAAGAATTTCATAAATTGATTGTACAAAAAATTATTATTAAAATATTTTGTATTTTTCTCCTACCAAACTATTGGAGGATTTACATCTTAAATCTTACCAAATTATTGGAAGATTTAATATATTTTTTTAAAAAAACAAATTTATAAAGAAATCTCACCAAACTATTGGGAGATCTATATCAAAGGAAATCTTACCAAACTATTAAAAGATTTTACTGATTATTTCTTTAACTAAAATTTGAATGAATCCGATGATAGAGCCTCTTCAAAGTCGAACACTAATCTCCATGAATACTTTTGAGGTGAGAGAATTATCTTAAATTACTACAAACTATTGAAGTAATTTTAAAATTAATTTTTAATATTAAATATTTTGGGTAAGTCATAAATATGGTTAAGGCTTGGATAATTTACAATCAAACTGTTACCATCCTTTGGATGGGTGCTGTGAGGATGCTATAACCTTTCTCACGCATAACTATACTTTTGAATTTGAAATCTAGTTTCGTGAACTAAAATCAATTACCCAACTTGATCTGACAATATATTTATATTGTCTAAAACATGTCATATATTACTATCGTGTTTTACACAAAATTTGGGTATTACATTTCATATCAACATGAAAAATATTTTTTTTACTTTTTATTAAACCCATATATGAATTTTATTAAAATTTTAATCCATGTTACTTTCGTGTCTGTTTTTATTATTATTTTCATATCATATCACTATATCATGTTTTAAATTGACAAATCTATCTAACACCTTAAAAGATTTGGGTTGTAATACCTTCAGTTGTTATAAGGAATATTATTCACAATAAATTATCAATAATCGTAATTTCATATTAGATTATTTAATTTAATAATAAATATATATAATATGACAGGACAATCAGACAAAACGTTTGACTGACCATTCGTGAATATGTTTGAATTATGTTTGTTTATTAAGCTTAACAAACAATCATAAATAATATTTTAAGGTTTTTTTTAATTAAACGAACATATTACAAATATAACAAAATTTTTTCATATTCGGTTTGTTTATGAAAAGTAATATAATGTTCTACGAACATTTCATGAATATGCTTGATTTTTGTTCAAGTATTAAACTTAATAAACGATTATGAAACATATTTCATGGTTCAATAATTATACTACTAGAAATATATTTATTACCAATGAAATTTTTTCGACAGATTTTTTTGTCAATATTTACCGATAGAATATTGACAGGTTACCAATGAAATTGAAAAATAAAACTATCAATTTATTATTGACAAAATACCGATATAATAATTTTCATGGATAAATTTTTGGAGCGTCTATAAAATTTTGGCACTGTTCTTACAAATGAAAAATTCTGTCGATGATAATGTAGACATGTATTTTATCGATGGCATTTCAATGAAAAAATACCATTAGTAAATAATTTTGGTCAAAAAATTATATATAAAAAATTTTAAATTAATAAATAAAATTTTATATTTTTAATTTTTATATAGATTTTTGGAATAAAATCCCCAACTCTTTTTCTTCACATTTATTTCCTTCACTCACGTTTCTCTTTTCCCACCGTTCACAGTTCCCTAACTCAATTAGACCGTCATCTCTCTTCTTTATCCTCAATTTCTCCTCCAACGGCCTTTCTTCTTTACTGTTCACCTCTACAACATCATTTGCGACTGAGAACATCTAAAAAACTAGCAATTGAGGAAGTTTCCAGTGAAACTATATATATTTTTAAACTAATGCTTCTTTTAATCTTTTTTAGAGTCACAAAAGCACTGAAGGAGAAGAAATGAGATCCATTGGTGATTGGCGGTGGGCATGATGGGTTGACAACCGCATCTTTCTTGGCTCATGGCAGCCTGTCCGTTGCCGTGCTCAAGCAATACCCGTCTGTAGAAGCTTCAAGTGAATTTTTTTTTTGTTTTTAATTTTTGTTAATAATATGAGTTTTTGTATGGCATTGAAATTGAAAAAAGGAAGAATTAAAGAGACATGTTTGAATTTGTCGAAGCGGACAACGACGGCGTTTACTGAATGGCTGAACAATTCACAGAAAAGTAAAATTTTGAGGAAAATGAAATCTCTAATTTCTTTGATACTATGTGTGATGAATCATGCTCTCTTTAGAATGTCCACCTTATCTCAAATTTGTATTTCAACAAATCAGTCCGAACTTTGATGTTTTTTCTTGGTTTTGATTTAAAGGTGAAGATGAAATTCATTTTAACTTTTTAAATTTTCCATCAAATATCTTTTCTATGCAATTTTAAACTTTGATTTGTGATGAACTAGAGCTAGTTAGAAAGTCGATTCAATTTGTTGAAACACCAAATCCTTTGTTTTGAGATATAGTATGGAACAAAGGAAGTGAAACTGCTTGCTTATTATAAGCCAATAAATAACATATTTAAATTGACTATGTTCTTATTGAGGTTTGTTTGTAATAAATGAGTTGAGAATCTTTTGTTCTGTTTCTAATTAAGATCATGGCTATTTGAATTAATATGGTTAACTTCATTTAGTGTTAGCAATAAGCCATTTTGCAAATTTATGAACCATTGTCAAATGTGAGTTGGTGTTTTTCATTGTCTATGCTTTTTATTGAATTTAACATTATTTCTAGTACTTAACTAATTCATCTATTGGTTCTTTGTCTTCACTTTTCTTGCAATTCATCTATTAACTAATGGCTTCTAAGGTACCAAGGTCAAGCTTGAGCATAAGACAAGAGCTAGGTGTCCAAAGGCAATCGTGTCTGAGCCTGAGGTTTTTATAGCTCTCTTTTGTGGTCTCTTATATTGTTATTGTTGTTGTTTGTGTCATCATGCATGAACATACATGCACATGCTTAACTTTAAAGAAGTTTAAAGGTGAAATCTTTGTAGAGACTTAATGTTTTTAAAAGTGAATTTATATTAAGTATTTGCTTAACTGTCATGAACTTTTTGCTGTAACTTAGTTTCTAAATTGCTTTTGGCTGGGAGCAATTAGTTGTTATTTTCGAATACAAGTGAGGTTTTTTTTTTTTTTTCAACTTTTGTGTTTTAAGTTCCATTAACAATTAATGTTTGAATCCATCTCCTAATAGTGAATAAAGATCAGTTTTATAAATGTTCTTCAAGAATTACCTACACATAAATGAATGTGAAAAGAAGACTTCCATATCCTAGACACTCGATAATGTGTAACAATTTGCTTGGCATTAGTGCTAACATGGGGCTTGTCCAAGATGAATTTTAGAAAATTAGTGCAAATTCCGCTTGGCATCATTTTATTTTGTTTCCAAGGCTATCATTTATCTTGGCCTTTTATTTGCTTAATATGGTTTTGCAATATATCTTGTATTCATCCAGAAATTATGATTTTTTAGGTCGTTTAACTTGATTTTAATATTATTTTAATAAAGCTTCCAAATTTGTTAT
Source organism: Durio zibethinus (assembly GCF_047325235.1). Taxonomy (NCBI): domain Eukaryota; kingdom Viridiplantae; phylum Streptophyta; class Magnoliopsida; order Malvales; family Malvaceae; genus Durio; species Durio zibethinus. Next base: position 6,823,218 of record NC_143176.1, on the reverse strand, counting down.
GGAAATAGATTGCTCTAGTCACTGAGCCCAAGGATAAGGAAGCAAGTACTATGTACAAACAAATTTTGGAGGTATGACCAACGGCCAATGTCAAGTTCAACTGCTTTGGTTGGAATTTTGTTTTGATAAATTTTTTATTAGCTTGATTTTGTAGACACCAATTTTGATTGATGTAATTTTGTTTATGATAATAATAATAATAATAATAATAATAATATATTATTATTATTATTATTATTATTATTATTATTAGTCTTAAAAAAAACAAAAAGTCAAAAAAATGTGTTGGTTTCAACTCTGACAGCTGAAATCAAGCTGCTAGAGTGATATTTTCTCCCTGACACTACCTAACTTGGCAGCATGAAATTTGGTGAACCAAAGTTATCGGATAGGCTCCCAAATTTTTCACAAAAAGATCCTAAAAGATCTAGGACATAAATCCCAGAAACTCTATAAATAAAGCTAATTTTTATGAGAGAAAAAATAAGGGTAAGCCTAAGGGAAAACAAAAACACTTATAGTCCTCTTTGATAAAGGAACCAGCAGCAAACACAAAAAAAAAAAAAAAAACATAAAAAATTTTCAAAAAAAATCCCGAGAATGAAATCCTCGATTTGGGAGGTTCGATTTTTTTTTTTTTTGAGAAATCTAGTTTGTAAAGAGTGTTTAGAAAACAAAAAGTATAAATTTGGGATCTTTTGGGAATTTTTGAAAAAAAATTTTTGGGTCATCGAAAATTAAAAAAGTTTGAATTTTTTTATGACCGTTGAATTTTTTGACCACTGGAAACTGAAAAATTGGTTGAAATCTAGGATTTTTGAATTTTTGATGCCAGTTGAAGTTTTCTGCCTCTAGTGCATAGCGACAACCGACTGCAAATTGGGTAATCACAACGGTTGACGAGAGGGACTAAATTTTTAGAGAGAGAAACTTTACAGTAAAGAGAGAAGGGAAAGAAAAATAACAAAAAAAAGCTGAAACAGACCTTTTATAGGCACTCCAAAATGACGTCATTTTAAACATCCGACTTGCGCCTGACCCAATCAGGATCTGCATGCCAACCTGATCCGTTTCACAGGTTTTCCCTTTTCTTTTTCTTTTTGATTTTCTATTTTGATTTTGATTTTGATTTATTTTGTGTTGATTTTTATGTTTAATTTTTTATGATATTAGTATTATTATTATTATATTAATAATTCTTTTAGAAATACATAAATAGAATAAAAATAAAAACTAAAATAAAATAAAGACCTAAAAATATAATATGCAAAAAAAATTAATAATAATAACTATTTAAGGAAAATAAAATTTTATTACAAACAAAAATATTATTTAAATTTCACCAAAGTATTGGGATAATTTAAAAAATAATTTTTGCTAAGAAATAATAATAAAATAAAATAAAAATGATAAATTGTTTAAATGAATCTTTTAAATGTAATTCTTAAAGAAAGCTGATAGAGTTAAATTTTCTTTAATTGTTGCAAGTAAAAATAATATTTTGGATTTCATCTTAGAGTTGGGATAATCCAAAATTATTTTTACTAAAACAAAGATTGATTTAAACAATGTAAAACAATAATAAAAATGAAAAATGAAAAATAATAATAATTGATATTTTGAATATTTTTAAAAAAAATAAAAAATTGAAAGAGTTCGATTTTCTTTAATACAAGCAAGATATTAATAATTAGATTTTACCAGTGAATCGAGATAATCTAAATTTTTTAAAATAAAAATAATTAAATAATAAATAATAAATAATAAAAATTTTAAAATAACCATAATAAAGATTAATTAATTAATTAATTCCCTTAACTATAAAAAAATGATTTTTATTTAGGACCTTGTTAAAAAGTTGAGATGATCATAAAATTTGTTCAAAATTTTTAGGATTTCACCAAAGAGTCGAGATAATCTTAAAATTTATTTAATAAATTTTGAGAACTCACCAAAGAGTCAGGATATTCCTAAAATCTTTTTTAAAACAAATAAATAAAATATCTTATGATGAGATTTCGAGAATTTTGTGAACGGTCAATTTTCTTGAAATATTTTCTAAATAGTAATTTTCTATAAATTTTGCCAAAATGTTGGAGAATTTATAAAATACGAAATAATAATAATGTTAATTTCACAACAAAGAAATTTTTTTTTAAATAAATTTAGGAAATTAAACTTAAATAAAAAAGATCATATTATCAAAATTATAAGATTACACATGTTTAACTGGTATCGTTATTCGAACAGGTGATGTAAGGGTGCTAATACTTTTTTCATTTGTAACCATACTCCCGGACCCAACCTTGATTTCATAAACCTAAACTGTTTTTAGTAAATCTTAATTAATTTTAAGATTTTTATTAAAAGATGATATTTTGCGTGGCCAATCACACCTTATAAAAAGCTTGGTGGCAACTCCAAAAATTTTCAACCAAGTCTAGCGATCGATTCCTCTCGGACGAAAAATCGTTATGACAGATTTAGAGTTTATATGTTCTCTTGGTGATGCGACTAAAAAATGTTAATTGTTTTGTTTTATGATAAGGAAGTTAATGATCAAATATGATGGAAGAGCCACATTTAGAAGGTAGTCCTTGAAGTGAGCAGAGTGTGGTTGCCAGTCTAACAATTGCTTCAACTCCAACAAGACCAGCATCCAACAAGCCCTTCTAGTCAATTGTTATTGCAAGTGGGAAAGCAGTCAGTCTATGTTTGTAAACAGAGCCAATTGGTCCCTGATGATGTTGGGTGTAATTAGGAAGTGGGCTAATACCAAGACTAAGCTGCTCTCAAGGAATCCTGGACTCATGTTTGAACGTTGGAGTCAACGCATAGAAGATGAAACCTAGTCAAATTGAAAAAGCTTAAATCTGAATTTATGCTTACGCTCTTATAAATATTACTTGTATATTGTAGAAATATAGTTTAAAGAACATGGAGAAATGTAGGATGGAATAAGCAGGTAGAGATAAGTTATCGGATTCATTTATATTATCAATTTACTTTTCTTCATGTAGTTTTATCACTTGTTCAATTTTTTATACAATTCTAGTCACTTATGAATGGAAATAGAATATTTTATCCAATTTTTTTTCTTCTATGTGATGTTGACATTAATATATTTATATTTTTATTCTTTAAAAAATTTCATGTACAATAATATGAATCCAAAAGAATAGGGTAATTTAGTTTTTAGTTAAAAAAATTTTAAACTCATAGAAATTTTGAAAAATGTTTAAACTTATTTAGAAAACTAAAGATTGATCAATCAAATCAATGCTCTATTTGTTTTGCAGAAAATGACTTCCAAAAAATAATTTTTTGAAAATGTCTGCATTTTCTGAATTGAAAGAGATTTTTTATTGTTTGGATTAGTTAATGAAAAATATTTTTCGTTGTTTGATTGTATTCTAAAAAATATGTTTCTTTTTATAAATAATATTAATATAACTATTGAAATATTAAAAATTATTTATTATTAAAATATATTGAAATTATTTATTATTAAAATTATTAATATTAAAAAATAATTATATTTTAATATTAATATTTAATATTAAAATATTATGTTAATATAAAAATAAGTAACATAAAACTATTTACTATTCTTTATATTATTTATTAATATATTAATATATTATTTATTAATATATTATTATAATATTTCTTAATTAAATTAATCATATTTATTATAATATTATATTAATAGTATATCATAAATTTATATAATATTATTTATTAATATAATATTATTTATAAGTAAAATTATGTTCAAAAGTATTGATAAATAGTTCTACTCATAAATAATTTTTTTTTTTTGAAAATGTCTTCCCTTTCAAATCCATAAAATAATTTTCAGAAAAATAACCTTATTTTCCATTAATGAAGAAGTCATTTTCCGTTGATTAGCCAGTTTTTTGCCAAAACAAACACCTGAAAGTGCAAAAATTATTTTTCAAAAGTTATTTTTTGCGAAACAAATGAAACCTAAAATGAAAAAAAGATTTAAACTTATATTTAAATTTTTATAAATTTAAAAATATGATTGTTCAAATATATATATGCTGTAGAAGGTAAACTCAAAGTTCGATAAATCAAATTTAAAAAATCAAATTTGATTTAAAAATTAAAATATCAATAATGAATGAAAATATAAGACTACATATACTTGATCATATCAAGAAATGGATCTTTATTAGCCATCTTATTCTGATCTTTTCATCTAATTAGTTTTCCAATTGCTTGCATTCCTCCCCAGTTTCTCAAACAAATTAAAAGAGAGCAAATTCTGATTCTAACAACACCACTAAGCATACAACACTAAAAATTATCTTCAATAAAATTAATTAAGCAGAAGAAGGTGACATGAGAGATTAGCTTAGGCTGATAGTCAAGAAAAAAAATTCATACAAAAATTTCAAGTTCTATTCTCTTTTAAAATAAAAAAAAATTCAAAAAATATACTTTGGTTTTCTAAATTTAAAATTTTGCCAAGTTTTTATAAATTCAATTTTTTTAACAAAAAAAATCAAATTGTCCTATTTATCTTTTTTGAAGATTTTTATTATCCTATGTGGAATTTTTTTACAATAAAATTTAAATATTTTCCATATCAACAACATAGAACAAAAAAAATTTGGATGAAATACTCTATTTTAATGCATAGATGATTAAATTACATAAAAATATAATAAAGTGATAAAATTACACCAAAAAAAGTAAAACATATATATGGGATTCTAAGTTTTGACTTCTAATATCAAGATTAATTATTACTTAGACTGCTTATAAGCTTAACATAAATACACATACCATTTCAGTCCAACATTTTCCATCAACCTAGTTGTTTTTATTTGTTGGTATTCCAGTAAGTATTTAACTTAGTAAGATCCGTCATCTTTAAATAAAGCAACTTAGTTTTGACCAGCTGTTTTGAAAAAAAAAAATCAATATAATTGAATGAAATTAAGATGCATGGAATTCTTATGGCAATTCTTATACCACAAAATAATATGTGATTTGTCTAAATGTCTAGAGGGAGGAAGAAATGCTATTCAACTGATATTCAGAATTGATGAATTTTCAAGTCACTTCTTACAGAAACGCAAAGATAATTAAAATGTGCGCATTGACGTTTTAAAAGATCCTTGTTTTCAAGTCTGCTAGTGGAAAGGACAACAAACTATATACTTTTAGCTGATAAAAAAAAGACATAAATAAACAGGAATGCAGTCTTATGTACCCTCATAGAAATTTGCATTCTAATATGATCGCAATATTTGGCTGCAAGTCTATGAAGTTGGGACAAAGGTTTGTGAAATGCTGCAGCAAATTAGCAACTGATTCATTCACTGGCATCTTCTGAAAGTCAAATTCATTTCTTCATCTCCCTCCTCTAAAAAGGTGTGTTTTCAACTTCCTTGCCAAGACCTCCACTCTATATCACTACCAATTGGCCATGTTGTTTGTTGAGCTCTAGTAGACTCTTCCACTATATATTCATCAATTGATCGGATTGCCTGCAAAACAAATTAAAGCATGGCATGTGAAGACCAAGAAGCATGTATAATTCAGTAAATTGAAATAATAACGCAACAAGGACCATTGAAGGAAACCAATAGAACTGGGAATTAATATTACCAGCCAATTACATTTTCAATTTCATTCGGAATTAAAACAAACACACGGATGACATATTTCTATTGAAATCCATAACAAGTTCCCTTGAACAGACGAGATTAATATTGCATCATCGGTAAAGCTAAAAGACGAAATAAAAGCATGAAAAGTATACAACAGATGAACCTCTCTGTTCATAAGCTTAATCCAAGTTTAGCTATACAAAAAGGCAGGGCAGCTTTTGATACTTTTATATTGAGAGTTAGGGAGCGTAGTGTACCTCTGTTTTGGCATGCCCAGATTGCTCTGAATCAACACTAAAGCTTGTGGTTATATTGGGACAACCTCTTACATATAAAAATTGCAAAGATGGGAATACGAAATGATAACCCACAGGGCTGAAGCTCACAAGGTTCGGTAGCCTTTCAAGATTTAAGGAGCCCAATTGAGGTAGCTGTATCACTTTCTCTTTTTCCTCGCTACTAATTGCCTCATCTCGTGATTCTTCAAATACTTGTTCTAATTTGGAGACTTTGTCAACAACTAGAATTTGTAGTTTTGGAAGGCCATGAGCAACACTCACCGGAAAGAGACATTTCAAGTTTTCACACGAATAAATGTGTATTTGAGTCAGATTAGGGAAGCGTATAGGTTGGAGATGATGACATTGTGATGAAGTTTGATCATCCTTTTCAATAATTTGCTCCAATGCCTCACACTCACTTATCCATAAAGAGCTCAATTGTGGCAAATTCTGAGCGATGGTAGGTGATAAGATATATCTTAACCTTCCGCATCCAAAGACATGCAATTTAGTGAGGTTTTGAAAGTTGACAACTTGGATGGGATCTTTCCATGCCACCCGCAATTCATGTAGATCATCCAATATTAGTTCCTTCAAACTTGAAAGATTATATCCACTATCAAATAACTCTTCAAAATTAATGATGGTCAAATATTCCATGTTTGGTAATTTCTGTCCCAATTTAGGAACTATTATATTGCATGATTGCTTCCTTTCTCTCATATCCTTAAATTGTAGCACCTGTAATCATATCATTTAATTATTAATTCAAAAAATATAAAAAATAACTAAAAACTTATTTATTCTTTATTTTTAAATTTTATATAAAATTTTGATTTTAACAATCTTATCATTAAATTAAACATATTGCTTTAAAAGGTCCATTTAAACCATGATTAAATGAAACGATCAATACAAGTAAATCTAATGTGAATTAAGTTTAAATTTTAAATTTCTTAAATTTTTTATTCTAATCAATTAAAATTTAGAAAAATCCTTAATTTAGGACCATATCTCTTATAATTATTGTAGTACAATTAACTAATTATAATTTAGTATTGTGCAGGGCCCATCACAAAATTATTTAGAAGCCACACTTATAAGTGGTGGCTACATAATTCTTAATTGCGATTGACTAACTATAATATTGTAACAAAAAGAACTGTAAATGAAATACACTCAATTCATTAATTTAAGTCAAAGACAAATAATTTAATTAAAATATAAAACAACAGTTTGAAAGGAGTAGTACTATATCATGAACAAAAATGAATCCATATGACATGTGTAAAAACACAAAGTACTAGTACATACTACATAGGGCTTTTCAATATATCTAAGAAATAAAGATTGTTCTAAGAATTATGGTTAAAGAAATATATTTTCTTATATATGCGTTAAATATTTACAAAAATATTACTACTTTTAATTAATTTTTTTATTTGGTTTAATTTTCAACTCAAAACTAAATTATTAATTCAGTTTGGTTTGAAAAGTTTTTGGCGTTAAACTAAACTAAGCCAAATTACCTAGTTCAGCTTGGTTTTTCTGTTTTGACCAATTAAAGCTCACTCTACTCTCAATAGTGCTAAATGGTGATATTAATGGTTTTTAAGTTGATGGTGTTAATTATTTATGTTTTTATGAGAAGAAATAACAAATTTCTATGCTACCATGCTATTATTACTGGACTCCCTGATATGCATGTCAGGGATAGGGAATCTTTAGAAAACCGAAATAATATTGTTCTGTAGCCTCTGTTATGCCAGCAATAGGGAATCCTTAGAAAACCGGAATCCAATAGGGAATACTTAGAAATCCCTTAGATCTTTTTGGATATTTCATTTGAGTGACTTGAAAAATAATGCATTGAGATAAGTGGGTTAATCAAACAGAAACTCATCATTAAGATATGAAACGCATTTTTTCAATGCATTTCATCAATACGAACGTAATTAAATAATTATTTATTAAATTATTTTTTATTGATTTAAATAATAAAACATTGATTTATTGGTAAAAAAAATTTCAGAAATTTGATGTTTTAAATTTAAATCTTATTATTTATGAATTTGGTTTAATTTTATGTTAAATTTATCTTATATATAATTTATTGATTTTTTAAGTGAAATTTTAAATATAATTATAATTTCTTTTTTATTAATATTTTCATAAAAAATTATATACTTGCAATCGTAATTAGTAAAATCAAAACTAATTTTAATATTAAAAAATAGTTGATAAATAATGCTAAAAAGTATTAACAATATGTTTTTATGAGAAGAAATAACAAATTTATGATATTAATTATTTAAGGCCTTTTTGTATGAAATGAAATGACTATTTAGCATTTTATGCAATAACTAATTGAACTTAAAATGATATCTCCTAGCTACATATTTCCTAAAAACTCAGTCTTCTAAAACATTAAAATAACTAAATGAGATCGATATAAACAACTCAAGAAACTAATTATAGTAAATTCCTAAAAATTGAAAACAAAACGTAATAACATTTTTAGAATGGACAATTCCTACTTCAAATATAAAGAAAAAAACAACTAGAAAAGAAAATGTCAAAGAAAATTAAAGCAAATTACGCCATACATCCATGATTTTTATGCAATATTTCATTTTCATTCATGATTTAATTAAAACTCAAAATTTTCATTCACGAAGTTTTTAAAATATTTCAAATTCATCAATTTCAACAATCAACAGTTAAAATTTAACTAAATTTGTCATCTCAAAATATTGTTCGTGTGTGTGTATAACCATGTAAACATGCATGTGATAAAGAGGTGGGAGTTTTTCTAACTTTTTAAATTGAAATTCTTGTCATATGCCCATTTATGTGACATTAAAATGGATTTATTCTGTTAATTTTTTTAATAATGATTGGTGTAATAGATAAATTTAAAATATTTTAAAAGGTGTAAATAAAAAAATTGAGTTTCATAAGATCGTGGATGAAAGTAAAATAATATTACACAAAGCTTATGGATGCCTTATGCATTTTAATAGTGACAGCTATTTTAAAAGTCCACAATTGAAATTTTAATGATCAGGACTTTAAAGATTACATTCACGTTTGTTTTACCCAAAGTGATACAAAATCTATCTTTTAAATATTATAGCACTTGAAAACTTTTTGGTCAGCAATTTATCAAGAAAAAAAATTTAGTCAACGACATCAATACTATATAGTCAAATTATTTTACTTAGTGTTTGTTTCCAAAGATAAAAGAATTATAAAAAAGGTTTTTTTTTAAGAAAAAAAGAATTCTCTCTCCCAATTTAAATGGATTAAGTTTCCATTTTTTTTCTTTCCGCTCTTTCTCTATTCTTCCATTTTTTATATTCCTCCTACAAAGTATAGTTGAAAGAGTAAACACAAATAAATAGGCTTACCTGTATTTTAGCCGAAATGATAAAAGGAGTCAATCGTGGACAGTCTCTCATTTTCAACTCTTGTAAAGATGGTAGCGTGAGTACAATGTCATTTCCATCCCTTCCTTTTAATTCAGGCAAACCACGCAATGTAACCTTATGCAGCTGTGGAAGACCTTCAGCCATTGAGATTGGAAAAGTATATTCCAATCGAGAGCAATCCCGAACCTTAAGTGTTGTCAATTTCTCCAAAATTTGACCATGCGACAATGAGGAAAGAGATGTCAAGTTATTGCAGCCACGTACATATACTTCCCTTAGACTTTGGAGATGGATGTTTGCCACTTCCGTTTTGGGAATTATTTCTTCCAATTCCAAGCAGTCAGATATGATCAACTTTTCCAGTTGCCCAAGACTTTTAGCAACAGATGTTGGGAAGAGATATCTCAATTTATTGCAGTCGTGTATTGTTACAACCTTCAAACTTTGTAAGCTTACATGACGACTAGGTCCTAGTTGTATGCTCCTCAATTCAGCAATCTGAAATAGCACTTGCATCTCATCATAAATTCAATAGTGCTAAATGGTGATATTAAGGGTTTTTTAGTTCTTGGTATTAATTATTTAAGGCTTTTTTTATGAGAAGAAATGACTATTTAGCATTGTATGTAATAATTAATTGAACTTAAATGAAATCTCCTAGATATTTCCTAAAAACTCAATCTCCTATAACATTAAAATAACTAAATGAGATCAATTTAGACAACTCAAGAAACTAATTATAGTAATCTCCTAAAAATTGAAAACAAATAGTAATAACATATTTAGAATGGACAATAACTACTTCAAATATAAAGAAAAAGACAACTAGCAAAGAAAATGTAGATGGAAATTAGAGTAAATTACATCATGCATTTATGATTTTTGTACAATATTTCATTTCATTCATGGTTTTAATTAAAATTCATAATTTTCATTCACGAGTTTTTAAATTCAAATTCATCAATTTGAACAATCAATCATTAAATTTTGACTAAATTTATCATCTCAAAATATTTTTTGTGTGTGTGTGTATAACTATGTGAACTTGCCAGTGATAAAAAGGTGGGAGTTTTTTAAACTTTTAAATTTGAAATTCATGTCATATACACATCCATGTGACATTGAAAATGATATATTCTATTAATTTTTTTAACCATGATTGGTGTAATAGATGAATTTAAAAGATTTTGAGAAGTTTTAAATCAAAAAATTGGGTTTTATAAGATCATGGATGAAAGTAAAATAATATTAAACAAAGTTTTTGGATGCCGGATGTATTTTAATAGTAACAGCTATCATAAAAGTCCATAGTTGATATTTTAATGATTATTACTTAAGTAAGGAGAAGTAGATTCACATTAGTTTTATGCAAAGTGACACAAAATCTATCTTTTAAATATTGTAGCACTTGGAAACTTTTCAGTCACCAATTTATTAAGAAAAAATATTCAGTCAACGACCTTAACACTATGTAGTTAAATTATTTTACTTGCTTAGTGTTTGTTTCCAAAGATAAATTATAGAAAAAAATGATTAGAAGAAAATTTATAAAAAAGTTTTATCTAAGAAAAAAAAGAATTTTTTTCTCTCAATTCAAATGGATTAAGTTTCCTTCTTTTTTTTTTTCGCTCTCTTTCTGTTCTTCCACTCTTTCTATTCCTCCTACCAACATAGTTTAAAGAGTAAAACCACAAATAGATAGGGTTACCTGTATTTTAGCCGAAATGATAAATTGTGGACACTCTTTCATTTTCAACTCTTGTAAAGATGGCAGCGTCAGTACAATATCATTTCCATCCCTTCCTTTAAATTCAGGCAATCTTTTCAATGTAACCTTATTAAGCTGCGGAAGACCTTCAGCCATTGAGATTGGAAAAGTATATTCCAATCGAGAGCAATCCCTAATCTCAAGTGTAGTCAAACTCTCCAAACTTTGACCATGCGACAATGAGGAAAGAGATGTCAAGTTATTGCAGCCACTTACAAATACTTCCCTTAGACTTTGGAGATTGATGTTTGACACTTCTGTTTTGGGAATTATTTCTTCCAACTCCGAGCAGTCGTATATGTTCAGTGTTTCCAGTTGTCCAAGACTTTCAGCAACAGACGTTGGGAAGAGATATCTCAATTTATTGCAGTTCTGTATTGTTACAACCTTCAAACTTTGTAAGCTTACATGATGACGGGGTCCTTGTTGTATGCTCCTCAATTCAGCAATCTGAAATAGCACTTGCATCTCATCATAAATTCCATAAACAGTTATTAAAATTTGACAAAGTATATCATCTCCTAATCATGTGTATGTATGTCCATGTGAACGTTCATGTGATAAGAAGGTGTTCTTTGACTTTTTAGGTTAAAATTCATGTTATATGCACATCCATTAAATTTTTAACAATGATTAGAATAATAGATGAATTTAAAATATTTTAAAAGGTTGTGTTCTATTAAATTTTTAACAATGATTGAAATAATAGATGAACTTAAAACATTTTAAAAAGTCGTTCACAAAAAAATTGACTTTTATAGTATTGTAGATGAAAATAAAATAATATTGCACAAAGCTTATAGGGCAAAGTAAAATAAAAAAAGCTATCTTAAAATTCCACAACTAATCTTTAAATAATCACTGTTTAAGTAATGAAGAAGTAGGTCAAAGCAATACAAAGTCTATCTTTTAAATACTGTAGTTCTTAAACTTGAACCTTTCGAACACCAATTTATCAAGAAAAAAAAATTCTGTCAACAACATTAACAATATGTTTAATGTTTAGAAGAAAAATAAAGGGAGGGAAAAAGGGTGAGGAAAGCAAAAATAAATGATAGAAAAGAAAATTAATTTTCTTTTTTATTGTTTGGTACCAAAGATAAACAAAAAAAAAAGAAAAAAAAAGGATTAGAAGAAAAATTATTAAAAAAATGATTTTATTAAGCATAGAAGAATGGTTTTCTCTCAATTTAAAAGGATTAAATTTTGATCGATTTTTTTTTTCTTTCCACTCTTTATTCTTCCACTCTTTTCCACTCCGTCCAACCAAGCATAGTTGCAAAAGTAAAAGAAAAAAATACAAATAAATAGGCTTACCTGTATTTTAGCCGAAGTGATACAAGGAGTCAATTGTGGACAATCTTCCATACACAACTCTTGTAAAGATGGCAGCGTGAGTACAATGTCATTTCCATCCCTTCCTTTCAATTCAGGCAATCTTTCCAATGTAACCTCATTCAGCTGCGGAAGACCTTCAGCCATTGAGATTGCAAAAGTATATTCCAATCGAGAGCAATCCCGAATAGTAAGTATTGTCAAATTCTCCAAACTTTGACCATGCGACAATGAGGAAAGAGATGTCAAGTTACTGCAGCCACTTACAAATACTGCCCATAGACTTTGGAGATTGATGTTTGACACTTCCGTTTTGGGAATTATTTCTTCCAATTCCAAGCAGTCGGTTATGTTTAGTGTTTCCAGTTGTCCAAGACTTTTAGCAACAGACGTTGGGAAGAGATATCTCAATTTATTGCAGTTGACTATTGTTACAACCTTCAAACTTTGTAAGCTTACATGATGACTGGTTCCTTGTTGTATGCTCCTCAATTCAGCAATCTGAAATAGCACTTGCATCTCATCACAAGATTTAACTTCCAACCTTTCAAGACTTTGTAGAATTGGAATTGCACATGTCATGTCCCTGCATTTATCTATCATCAAAGTTTTTAATTTTAGCAAAAACCCTTGCCGTTGATGACCACTGCACAGCTCTTCCAAACCACGCATCTTTGTTAAAGATAATTCTAACAAATTAGAGAATGCATTGGTTAGCACCTGCTGCTTTGTGGTATCAATGAGACATTTCATATGCTCGCAACTCTCAAGACTCAGAGAAGTCAGCTTACTGAATACCACTTGGCCCGACTCCAAGCTTGGAACGATATTTTGGCAGCCCACCACATTTTTCAGATTAAGAGATTCTGTATCCCCAAATAACTGCTTGCATGCCTCTATTACAGACCCCTCAATTTGTAAGGAGCTCGACAATGGGCTGATCTCGAAGTCCATCTTCCTTCCATAAAAATTAGAAAAGCCAAAGCCAAACACGTACATAAAACCTTTGTAATTTATAGAACACAAAGTCTCTTGGCACATGTTCAGAGCAAACCTCTAAAGATAATATGATCAAGTTTGACAAGGAATTCAACTCTGATAGACTGGCAAAGCTTTCTTCTTTGACTGTGTTCTCAGTGGCCCATTTTAATAATTGACAACCATGCAAGTAGAGTTCTTCTAATTTGGACAATCTCCGTATTAACCGAGAAGGGATTCTCTGTAGTTTTACACAATATGCTAAATCCAACAATTTAAGATTATCCAAATCACCTATTTCCTCTGGCAATTCTTTGATATTAGAGCAACTAAATGAAAGAACCTCAAGTTTTTTCAACTTCCCTAGAACTAAGATGTCCAAAAGTTTGCAACCTTCCAAATGTAGAGTTCGAAGGTTCGGTTGAAACTGAAATGCATCTGGAGATACTAAACTACAATATTGCAAAACGCAAACTTTCATTGCTTTCATTCCTTCAAAGAATTCACTTGAAGTTATCATACTACCCCTTCCACCAAGTAAAAGAAATTGGAGATTTGGGCATACCAATCCTTTAGGAAGTTCAACCATCCGACTAGTGCTAATGGAGATTGCTACATAAGGCTCAAAACTTTCTTCCTCTGGCCTCATTTCAACAACCTCAGATTTTATCACAAAAGAAATCTCCTTTCTGTATGATGCTATCCACAAAGCAACATCACGAACCAGGTCATGCATTTTAACATGCCGTTCTCCACAATTTAACAACAAACAAGATTCCTTAAGGATGTCAATCGCTGCAAGCACTTCGCTCCTCACTTCTTCAATTGGTTCCACACCTTTATACAACTCTAGTCCCCATGCATATCTCACCAAGTCTTCTACATGAATCTCATAATCTTCAGGAAATAAGGAACACAACAAGAAACACATCTTGGTCTCCGTATCCTTCAGATAATCAAAACTTACCTCAAGACAAAGGTAAGCATTTTGTTGATAAATGTCTTCGATGTCACCCAATCTACGGTTTTTGAGTCTCCGATATGCTGCTTTCCACCTATGATGATTTTTTTCTTTCAGAGCACTTGCCAATGTAACTATAGCTATGGGCAAACCTTTACATTTTTTGATAATTTTAGTTGCCACGTTTTTAATAGCATCATCAGAAGAGTCGTTTAGACCTGCTTTGGTGGCAAATAAAATCCCAGCTTCATGATCATCTAAAAAACCTAGTTGTATTCTCCTTTGACATTGCATGGCAACACATACTTGTAGGCGGCGTGTTGTTAAAAGAATTTTGCAGCCTTTGTGATCCTCACCAATTGGAATTCCCACCACCTCCTTTAAGTCAATTTCTGCCCAAACATCATCAAGGATTATTAGAATCTTTTTCTCCTTCTGCAGTTTCAACCATAATTCTTGTACTGATCTTCTTCCTCGTTCATTCTTCATATCGAAATCTAAGTATTTTGCAATTTCATCTTGAATTGTTTCAAAGTTTGGCTTTTGAGATACAGTAGTAATCACAACTTTGTCAAACAGATTTAGTTTTTGGGCATGAGTTCCAACTTCACGCACTAGGGTTGTCTTGCCCACCCCTCCCATCCCCCACAATCCAATCATGCTAACATTGTCATCCTGTAGGGCCTCAATGATCTGATTGAAAGCAATATTTGAAGATTTAGAAACCATAAAACCCTTAGATGAAAGGAATTCTATGGTTGGAATTGTTCTAGGAGAACAGTAGCCCACCCGTTCAGGTTGACCAAATTTGGTTATCTTCTCTAGAAGCTCACAAATAACAAGAGTGTTCTTTGTTGCTTTCTTGCTTAATCTATACCGCCAACTCCAATTAGGACACCAATTGAAACATCTCTTGTTTTGCTGCAATTCATTTTCTAGAGTTTCCATATCTGATAGGATTTTGTCCGCCTTTGATAGCGAGTCTTTGACATCATCTTCAATTCCTTGAAGTCGCCTTTCAGCATCCTCAATCTCATGTTGCAGCCGACCCCGTGCCGTTATTAGTTCTTCTTTTCTTTCTTTGAGCTTTTCAACATTGTCATGAAAACGGCGAGTGTAATTAAGTTGATCTCCTACTGGCTTCGCCACCCAATCCACGAGCAATGTTCCCATGCAGTTAGAAAGAGCAGACTCACAAAACCCACAAGCCATTCTTGACAAGCTCAACTTGAAGAAACTTCTGCAAAGGATAAAAATATTGCCTATGAGATAAATCATGGTGATGATACTATAAAGAAAATTAAAGGACAACGAAGGCAAACTCTCTAAACATACCAAGCAAGGTGAAGATAGTCCAAAGTGCAACAACCAACTACTTTTTCTTCACTTTTCCACCAAGTAACACTTTTTAAGTGCGTAACAAGGTAAGGTGAAGACAATTCAAAGTATGAGAACCAAATGCCTTTCTTCAGCACTCCACTAAGCTGAAAAAATGAGATAAAAAACAATATTTTTAATAATTTATAAGAAAATATTACTGAGAAATATGAAATAAAAAAAATTAGTGTTGATATGATAAAAAACCCAAAAAATAGATCATATTACAACAAATTAAGCGACAATTTTAAAAATGATTAATTACAGGTTTGGTCAACCAATTTTACTTGATTTTTTATTTTGGACACTGAACTATGAAAAATAATGATTTAGTCACCAACAATACAAATATTTGTTTCTTTGATCATCCAACCATTTAGGGTTTAATGTTGGATGCCGCTATTGCAAGAATATATCATCTACAATTATATTACCTACAATAATTGTAATATACAATTATCACAATACATAATTTTATATTGTGTGAGGCACATCAAAATTTTATATAAATTAAGCACTTACATAATTGGTGAACTTTACCTATATAATTTTTTTATTGAGAGCATATCAATTACAATTATTATAAAATAATTAATCAATTAAAATTCAATATTTTTGTAAGATTCACAAAAGATATGTAAAACCCACACTTACGATGAAACTTTATATAATTTTTTTTTGTAATTGGCTAAATGTAAAATTGTAATAAAAGAAATTTTAGATGATATGATTCTTTTTTATTGCGATTGAATAATTATAACATTAAAGTAAAAAGAATAATAGGGTCACTGTCACGATTAGACTGAGATTCCCACAGGGCTTAAGATCAATTGCCACATGGTTATTCCTACATGAAATTATTTTTTAAAAAAAAGGTCCTTTTCCAAAAAAATCAATTTGTTTCATTTTCCAACTTCTCTAGACTACCCTACCTCATTTAATAGCACCGCCATCGTTTTTCAAACTCCGAAGTCGGACCATCCTCTGCCACCGTATGCCTCTCGCCGGCACCGTTTTTGTTCCTCAAACTCACCCAAGTCTTCTCCTTGATCCTCCCTTTCCTTATATCAGATCAAATTTTCCTAAAAAGTCCTAAATTTAAAACCAAACCCAAGACCTTAAAACTAGATACGCCACCCTCAACCACTTATCACCACCAGTGGAATCGTTTCCTCTCTTCTCTCCTCTCCTCTGGCTCTACCCCTTCACAGCTAGAGAAGCTCCAATAACCCAAGATCAAAAGACCCTAGAACCCAAAACGGCTACCTGCATCCGCCTTTCTACTCCACTACAACCAATTTGTTTTTTGTTTTTTTAATATTGAAAAAAAAAGTTAAATGAATTTCCAACCTTACCGCTTCCAGACAGAAGTAATAGATCCGAAGCTTTCAAGAGAAAATTTGCTTGAAAAATAAATCCAATCTTTTTCAGATCTGATCTGCTTCACTGGAAAAATTGCAAAGTAGATAAAAAAAATATGTAAGAAACAAACTTTATTAGTACAAAGAGAAAGCAATGGAGAAGTTGTTGCATTTAACTCACTTGGTGCCTTCTAAATCTGCGAGGATTCATTCATGACGGATCATTGAAAATAAAGAAAACAAATTTGAAGATTGGATTTTTTTCTCTCCTTTTTTTTTTTTTTTGTATTTTTGAGATGAAAATGACAAACAAATTAGAAATTAAAGAGAAAGAAGATATTGAAGAGTAGCTCTTTTTTTTTTTTTTAAGTTACAAGGAAAGAAATGTAGAATCAAAGAAAATTCAACTGAAGTTTTTTCTTTTTTTTTCTCTTTTTGAGTTGAAGGAAAAGCCAACAGAGCAGAAATCAACCTTAGAACTCTTGGCCAAAAGAAAAAAGAAATCAAGCTCGCATTGAAATGATCCAAAAGCGTGGGAATTGAAAAGAGAACGTTCACTTATCTGCCTGCAAAATTCTAATACAAGAGATTAACAGAACACTCAGCTTCGGATAGCAGAAATGGGTTTCTGCCTTTCTTTCTTTTTTTTTTTGGAGGTTTTATGGGCAAAGGATTTGTTTCCAGATTAGTACGTAAAATGTAGAGAAGGAAGACTTATTTTTATGCAAGTCTTCTTCCTTTTTCTTTTAATATTGTTGTTTCCTTATTAAATTCCATAGTGGCCAGCAAAAGCCATGACCCATGACTTCTTTTCTTCTCGGGGTCTTCTATTTTTATTCTTCTTCTTTTATCTAAGTAATGGATGAAAGCCTGCCCAATTTTATTTTTATAATCGTAATGATCTTAATTCAAAACTATACTATATGAACATTTAGTTAATATATCTGTATAATTATTTTCTAAAACATGTACATCTAAAAAATAAAATAAGTGCATTTTTTATATTAAAATTATAAAAATAAATTTAAATTTTTATTAATTTAAATATAAATGTTTCTTTCCAATTATTTATTTTTATTATAATATCAAATAATAATTTTTTTATTAAAACATGATTTATAGTTCCTCCCTGTTTATGAAGTTATTGCTTTATCTTCTTTATTTCCGATTAATAGAATTCATAACCAATCCAAAGGAATTTTTCATTGCTTCTGCCCGTGTACACTAATTAGTAATTAGATTAATTATCATGATTCATCATATAAAAAAAATTAAATTAATATCAAAAAAGAAAATTAAATTATTAATACACTTCAGGCATATAATTGAGACATATTAAAAAGACATAAGTTACAAACAGCCCAAAAATATAATGAAGGCATAATCATAATTTTCATAGACTTGAAAATTTTATAATTAAGCCATTATGAAACAAGCACACAATAATAATACCAATAAATTAGGGAAGCTTTAATCTAAGGCGAGCTTGGCTATTCATTAGGCCTTTTTATGAAGGCTATGTGGGAAAATTTCAATACTTTGTCCACGATGGTTATCATTGTATGATTACATTTCGTGATACTTAATTAATGTTTTTATGTGTAAAAACTATACTTTATCCATCATCTTTGCCTCAATTAACTTTAATAATAAATTGTTAAAAAAGAAATAAAGTATGATATCTAACAACAGTCATGACAAACAATAATTAAAGATGGAGCTTCCGTATCTAATGGTCAACAAATTACTTGAAACAATACTAACCTAAAAATATCCATGACAGATTTCTAATCTGTTAATTATTTTTTACATTAATTACAGGTTTACTTGTTGCAATTGACTATATCATGGTAATGTAGTTACTTATGAAAATCAAATATTTATAATTAATTATAGTATTTGAATTAAAATTTCATTGTAAACATTTATGTATTATTAATCTTATAATTATTTTCTTTTAATATACTATGTGTTTTTTATTATTAATATCCATCATTGCAAAAGGAAAAAAAAAAAAAGCAAATAATAAAAGGTAAGTAATGAATTTAACAAGTATTCAATTCTTACAAGGAGCTATAGGAGTAAACCGCTTTACTTAATTACTTTAGAATAAACCATTGACAAGTTATAGATTTCCTAAACCTAGTAGATTTATAGTGAGGCGATGACCTTTGGATTAAGAGTAATCAAAAGGTCATCGAATAATCCGATTCTAATAGTCAGCTTTAAAATTGATTACTCCATTTTCATGCTTTTTTCATTATACATGTCATAACGTCTAGATCAGGGGATCTATCGTTAGATATTGACTTTAGGGAGTCACCACCAATCTTTTTTATCTAGGTGCGATTGGCCACCTAAGGAATCTATCCTTTCAGAGAACACCTAAGTTTAAGGGTCCCTAAAAGAATAGGTTCAGGTCTACTAACCATAACAAGGTTCGGAAGTTCAGCTACGTGTTAGGAAGGTTATAGCACCCTCACAACGTCCATCAAAAGATGGTACCAGCATAACTTTGTGTTATCCAAATAGCCTTAAGATTTTACCAAGTAATTAATTATTGAAAATTATTCTCAATTGACTCTAATACTTTTAGTAGAAAATTGAGAAAATTCCCTCACCTCAAGAGTATGCAAGAAAAATTGCTGTTTCACTTGCAGAGGCTCTGTCGTCGGATTATTTAAAGAAAAATCAAAATCAAAATAAAAAAGGAGGAAAGGATGATTGTTCTTATACAGGGAAAATTGATACTTTCAACTTTTTTCCAAAAATATTTTTTAGAAATTTATTTTTAAGGGA
Source organism: Durio zibethinus (assembly GCF_047325235.1). Lineage (NCBI taxonomy): Eukaryota > Viridiplantae > Streptophyta > Magnoliopsida > Malvales > Malvaceae > Durio > Durio zibethinus. The sequence goes on along the minus strand of NC_143176.1, from coordinate 6,803,282 downwards.
AATTGATACTTTCAACTTTTCCCCAAAAATATTTTTTTTGGAAATTTTGATTTTAAAGGAAAATTGATACTTTCAACTTTTCTCCAAAAATCCTTTTTTTGAAAATTTATTTTTCGGAAATTTTGATTTTCAAGGAAAATTGATACTTTCAACTTTTCCCCAAAAATATTTTTTGAAAATTTATTTTTAAGGAAAATTGATACTTTCAACTTTTCCCCAAAAATATTTTTTGAAACTTTTATTTTCAAGGAAAATTGATACTTTCAACTTTTCCTCAAAAAACTTTTTTTTTTGAAATTTTATTTTTAAGGAAAATTGATACTTTCAACTTTTCCCCAAAAACATTTTTTTGAAAATTTATTTTTAAGGAAAATTGATACTTTCAACTTTTCCCCAAAAGTATTTTTTGATTTTTATTTAAAGAAAATAGAACAAAATAAAAGTGAAAATAAATAAAAATAAATAAAGAAAAGTAAAACAAAAATAAAATAAGATAAAGATAAAAAAATTAAATAAATCTAATCTAATAAAATAAATAAATAAATAAATAAAACAAATAAAAAAATTCAAAAAAAAAAAAACCTGGAGCGGCTCGGCTATCAGCTCGGCTCAGCTTGGAGGGGGGCAGGCACGCGCGGGTCAGGAAGCGGGTCGACACTCAGGTCGGGTCGGGTCACGGCAAAACGTGCGGATCCTTTGGGTCACTTAAGGCCAAAACGACGTCGTTTTGAGAGGGTATAAAAGGCACTTCCCTCTATTTTTCGGCAGAATGCTCCTCTCCTCTCTCTCTCTCTCTTCTTCCTTTTTCCTCTCCCTTCTCTCTAAAAGGCCGAAGAACTCCGGTTGAAGATTCATCGGATTCTGGGTTTTATCGTCGGAATCTGGGTTTTTTTGCCGGAAGTTCGTCGGTTTCTGGGATTATTCGTCGGAAACTGGGCAAGTCGTCGAAAACTTCAAGGTTGGTCGAAATTTTCGTCGAAAAATTCAAACTTCGTCGGAAAATTCACCGGAATCTGGAATTTTCCAAAAATTGCCAGAAAAAAAATCGCCAAAAATCTGTAAAATTTTTTTTCTAGCTCCCAGAACACTCCTAAACCTTTTCTTAGCTTCCTATATGCCTCTTTTTCTCTCAAATCAGTAGCTTTGCTCACTGTTTTTTTTGTGTTGCATCTGTTCCCAGAGGGTCCCTTTTATAGGGATTGATCAAGAGTTTCTGATCAATCCCAATTCCTCCTTGGACGGGAATTCAATCTTTGAATCCAATCTGGACTCTTCTGATTGAATTCCCATTCACAATGGGATTCTTCAACTTTCAATCACAGCTATCAAAAAAGAAAAAAAAATAATATTAATCAGATAATCGGGAAAAAATCAGATAAAATTAACAGATAATTTTAAAAAAATAATAATAATAAAAAATAAAATAAGATAAACCCAAAAATATATTACAAAAAAATAATAATATAATAATAAATATATCTATAACAAAAATAAATAAATAAATAAATAAATAAAGATATACATATATTAATACATAATAATAAAAAATAATAAAGTACATAAAATATAAAACAAAAAAAAAATAATACAGGATAAAAATTGAATTGGGCCTTACCCATTTGGGCCAGGCCCAATTGATCCGGGCCTAGACCAAATTGGGTGTCTACAGTTGCCCTTCTTTGCACATTTTTTGTGAAACAAAAATTACGGAAAGACGTAGACACCCAATCAAATCTCAACTCGACCATTTTTACTTTTTGTTTTTTTTTGTTTTTTTTGTTTTTTATTTTATTTTTTATTTTTTACCAAAGCTCCTCTAAGCAGAGGCTCAACAACTTTGAAAAATAAATTGCTCCTCTAAACAGAGGCACCACGACTTTGGAAAAGTAAATACTCCTTGACAATCATGTCCAAAGGAGTTGAAAGTTGTGTTTGAAGGAATTTCAGGAGATTATGCCCAAAGGTCTTATAAATCAACCATGATACCAAAAGACATCCTATTTTAAGGATTAGGAACTTACCTGACAAGCTGTTTCTTTCTCAACTTTGAAAATGTCTTCATATCTGTCTTCTCTATGTGGGATGTTGAAACACCCCTGCTTCTGAATTTATACACTATACTTTTCTGAAAGTAGTGTATGCTATGCAATGTGCATAAATTTCAATGCATGTTATGCAAATGATGGCCAACTAATTCATATTCAATGTATGGTACTCAAGTTTCTCAAGCTCTTTTTCTTGGGCATCATGCCTTTGATTCTTCGAAGATCCAATTACACTGCTCTTCTAAGATCGAACCAGTGTAGCTCATAATTGTCTCTTCCACTCACATTCTTCTTGTAAGAAATCTCTTCCTAGATTCAATGTCCTAATCAGGAGCTGAACATCTCGATTCTGCCTTTTTCACTCTTGACTTATTCAATGTAATGTAAAAATCTTTCATGTTGTTATTCATTCATCTATCATTATTTCAAACTCAAAAAGTAAGAATGCATTTGCACATTTCTTCAATGGTGGGGTATTAAGAAGAAAAGAATCTGAATGTCGAGAAACAGTCATAAGAAAAAGGCATAAAGAATGGAATAGAATGTCTCTTATTAGCAAAATGTTGGTAAACTTTGGTCAAGAAAGAATTACAAGGATAGGTATGAGGACAAAGCCCAAAATGAACAATTAGATAATCATGATAACACATCTCAAAGTTTTTTCTGAAAACTTAACCCTCTGATGTATTTAACAACTTGGAACTCTTTCGAATTTGCTAGTCTCCATATCAATGGACTTTAAAATTTGATACTGTATTCTCCTTATCTAAGCTATCTTTTCAGGTTTTCAACTTAGACAACCCCCTTATGATTCAAACCGCCCTTTTAGGGTTTTCGCCTTGAGTCCTCCTTTTTCATTCATTTTTTTTTTATTTTATTATTTTATTTATTTTTTCTATCATTTTTTCATTTTTTTTAATTTTTTTCAAGCATAGTATTTCTTCACAGCATCTGAATTTATAGGATGGGATAAATCATTTCCATCCATCTCAGTCAGTATCAACGCTCCACCCGAAAAAGCCCGTTCCACCACATACGGTCTTTCCCAATTCGGAGTCCATTTTCTTCTACTATCGTGCTGGATTGGGAGAATTCTTTTCAAAACTAACTTTCCTTCTCGAAAGCAATGGGGCTGAATCTTCTTATCATGAGCCCTCATCATTCTTTTTTGATATAACTGACTATGGCACAACGCAGTCAATCTCTTTTCTTCTATGAAATTTAACTGGTCATAACGTTCTCGAATCCATTCAACTTCTTCCAACTCGACTTCTTTTAAGACTCTCAAAGAGGGGATCTCTACTTTTACTGGTAGTACAGCCTCCATCCCATAAACCAAAGAAAACGAGGTTACCCCAGTAGAAGTGCGAACTGACATTCGATATGCATGCAATGCGAATGGCAACTTCTCATGCCAATCTTTGTAAGTCTCGGTCATTTTCTCTAAAATCCTCTTTATGTTCTTATTGGCTGCCTCAACTGCCCCATTCATTTTCGGACGGTATGGTGTCGAGTGATGATGCTTGATCTTATATTGAGTACATATTTCTTGCATCATCTTACTATTTAGATCTTGGCATTATCTGAAATAATTCTCTCTGAAAGTCCATATCTACAAATGATCTCTTTCTTTATGAACTTACAAACCACAGAGCATGTCACATTTGCATACGATGCTGCCTCTACCCATTTTGTAAAGTAATCTATCATCAAAAAAATGAATCTGTGTCTGTTAGAAGCCTTTGGAGTGATCGGACCAATGACATCCATGCCCCACATTGAAAATGGCCATGGTGGTGCCATAACATATAAAGCAGATGGTGGAGCATGGATCTTATCAGCATATATCTGGTATTTATGGCATTTACAAGCATAATCAATGCAATCATTCTTCATTGTCAACCAGTAATATCTCGCTCTCATGATCTATCTTGCCATCATATGTCCACTAGTATGTGGCCCACATATTCCATCATGCACCTCTTTAATGATTCTCTTCGCTTCAGTCTCATTTAGGCACCTCAATAATACTTGATCCTTGCTTCTTTTGTACAGGACATCTTCATCCAGGAAAAAGCTCATAGCCAATCTTCGGATGACCCTTTTATCACTTTCTGTTGCTTGAACTGGATACTGCTGATCTTTGACATACTGTAAGATATCATAATACCAGGGCTTTTCATCTTCTTCTTCCTCTACATTAGAACAATAAGCCGGTATATCCTTAACATCTAACTTGATGGGCTGAATGTTGGTATTATCATTAATTTGAATCATCGCAGCCAGAGTAGCCAATGCATCAGCAATCACATTCTCTTCCCGGGGTAAGTGATCAAACTGGATATCTTTAAATTATTTCGTCAGCTTTATAATATACTTATGATATGGAACGAGTTTTGAATCTCTCATCTTTCATTCTCCTTTCAACTGATATATGACTAGAGCTGAGTCTCTAAACACTTTCAGTACTTTCACTCTTCTATCTATAGCAGTTTGCAGGCCTATGACACATACCTCATACTCAGCAATGTTATTTGTGCAATTGAAATTTAACCTCGCTGTTACAGGATAGTACCGTTCTTCTGAAGAAATCAGAATTACCCCAATTCCACACCCCAAGGCATTAGTAGCTCCATCAAAGTACATTCTCTAACATTTTTCTACATGCTCCCCTTCCTCCAGTTGGGAAATAGTCATTAAGTCTTCATCAGGAAATTCTAGCTTCATCGGCTCATACTCTTCAGTAGCACGATCTGTAAGAAATTCTGTTATAGCGCCTCCTTTTATTACTTTTTGGCTCACGTATATAATATCATATTCTGAGAGCATTACTTGCCATCTAGCGATTCTCCCAGATAAAGAAAGTTTCTCGAAGATATACTTAATTGGATCCAGTTTTGCTATGAGCCATGTAGTATGATAAAGCATATACTGTCTGAGTCTTTTCGCAGTCCACGCTAATGCACAACACATTTTCTCCAATGAAGAATACTTGGATTCATATTTCGTGAACTTTTTACTCAGATAGTAAATAGCTCTCTCCTTTCGGTTGGCCTCATCTTGCTGTCCCAGCACACATCCCATTGAATTTTCACATACGATTAAATATAAGATTAAAGGTTTCTCTGGAACAGGTGGCACCAATACTTGAGGGTTCGATAAATATTGCTTAATTTTATCAAACGCCTCTTGACATTCTTCATTCCATTTCTCAGGATTATCTTTACGGAGAAGCTTAAATATGGGATCACATTTGTAAGTAAGCTGAGAGATGAATCGAGAAATGTAATTCAATCTCCCCAGAAAACCTCGAACTTCTCTTGGTGTGCTGGGAGGTGACAAATTCTGGATGGCCTGTATCTTATCGGGATCAACTTCAATTCCTCTTTCACTGACCACAAAGCCTAGCAACTTCTCTGACTTTACCCCAAAGGTGCGTTTGGCTGGGTTTAATTTGAGCTGAAATTTTCTTAACCTCTCAAATAACTTTCTAAGGCTAGTAACATGATCTTCATCCTCATAAGACTTTGCAATCATATCGTCTACATACACCTCAATCTCTTTATGCATCATATCACGAAAGAGTGTTACCATGGCCCTTTGATATGTTGCCCCAGCATTCTTTAACCCAAAAGGTATGACTTTGTAACAGAAAATTCTCCATATGGTCACAAAAGTAGTCTTTTCCATATCATCTGCAGCCATTTTTATCTGATTATACCTCGAGAAACCATCCATAAAAGAGAAAATTGAATGCTTAGCTGTGTTATCTATCAATGTGTCGATATGAGACAAGGGAAAGTTATCCTTGGGGCTAGCTTTATTCAAATCTCGATAGTCTACACATATTCGTACTTTTCCATCTTTCTTAGGAACTGGGACTATATTGGCTACCCATTCTGGATACTTGGCCACTTATAGAAAACCTGCATCAAATTGTTTCTTCACCTCTTCTTTAATCTTTAGCAGCATTTCAGGCTTCATCCGTCTCAATTTTTGTTGAACTGGCTTACATTCTGGCTTTAGGGGCAATCTATGCTCCACTATCTCTATGCTCAGTCCTGGCATATCCTGGTAAGACCAAGCGAATATATCTATAAATTCATGAAGTAGATCTACCAATCGTTGCCTATCTTCAGATGTAAGTGAAGTGCCCATTCTGACCTCTTTCTTATCTTCTTCATCTCTCAGATTCACTAAGTCCACCACCTCCTGATGGGGCTCAATTGGCCTATTCTCTTGTTCAATCATCCTCATTAGGTCTGGAGGCATACCATATTCTTCAGAATTCTCTTCATTATCAAGTTCATCAGAATTGATTGAATTCTCAAAGCTAACCTCTTGATTGTTATCATGATTATCTTCATGTTCATTTAAAGACCTGTAATTGAATGAAATGGGGATATGTTGGCAAGATGTGCTTGGAGAGATGGAAAAAATGAAGACACAAGAAGAAATGAATGAAAATGCATACTTCTTAATTTTTATTAAAAATAATAAATGATGAATGGCCCGAACAAAAAAGATCACCCCAATGCCTTGGGCAATAGCTATTGGAATGTTACAATTACATTGCATCTAAATCAAAAGTCAGAGGCATTTCGATGGCACTCTAATTGTTCAGCTCAAAATCTGGTGGACAAAGGCGAACCCACTCTTCTTGATTAACCCTCACTTTATTTTCGACAGCATTAATGGCTAATTGGGCAAAATCATCTTTCACACTTTTCCTTGCATCTGGGTACATGAATCCTCCAGGTTTGAAGGTTTCATACAAGTGTGGGATAAACATCAGTCTGGCTGTTTTTCTTGATGGCCTTCTTTTGACTTCTCACTCTACCATCTCATAGCCTAGGCCCACCCTATCGCTATTGTCTATCATTGTTGGAGGTTTTTTAATTCACTGCAAGTTTTTACCCAGCCCAAGTCTTGGATACCAGTCTTTGTTGATGACTTGGCTCACCACTATCTTTGAAAAAGGCTGACTTTGAAATCTTTCACCTACAATATTAACCAATTCAAAAGATCGATAGGAGCATTTCAATGCTTCTTCGGCAGCCTCTACATATGGAGTGTTCAATGGTTGGGTCACTAGCATATCTTCTTCCCCAACTACCACTACTAATTGACCTTCCATATTGAATTAGATTTTTTGATGCAAAGTAAAGGGCATAGCTCCTGCCATGTGAATCCATGGCCTTCCTAACAGACAGCTGTAGGATGGAGAGATATCCATCACTTGAAATTTTATATTGAAGGTGCATGGCCCAATTTGTAAGGGCATCTCAATATCCCCCAGGACTTCTTTTTTGGTTCCATCGAAGGCTCTCACAATCATCTGACTGTCCTTCATATGTGAGTAATCAATAGGTAACCTTGTCAAAGTTGACATAGGCATGACATTGATGGCAGAACCATTATCGATAAGGACTTTGGCTATGATATGGCTCTTGCACTTGACTGTGATATACAGAGCCTTAGCATTTCTTTTTCCCTTCAAAGAAATCTCATCATCACTGAATGAAATGTGATTTGGCATAACTAGATTTCCAGCCAAGTGGTTCACATATTCGATAGACACGTTATGTGCCACGTATGCCTGATTCAACACTTTTAGCAGGGCATTTTGGTGTGGCTCTGAGTTCAGCAGTAGTGATAATAATGAGATTCGAGCTGGCATTTTATTCAATTGTTTAACAACTGAATACTCACTATGTTTTACCAGCTTCAAGAATTCACAAACCTCCCTTTCTGATACTGGCTTTGACTGATCTTCTTCAGGCTCTATCTCCAGATTATTTCGTCTTTCTCATTCTTTAGCCTTCTCCCTTCTAACTTTCTCTAGCATTTCTGGGGTGTAACATCTCTCACTTCGAGTAATGCCTCCTACACTAGTAATATTGGAAGCATCGGCCTTAGAGACCTTTTTTTTTTGCCCCTGCACTATAGTGTCGCAGCCATATCTTCAGGGTACAACTTTATCATCTTTGTATGGAAAAAGAGTTGGGACTTTAAAAGTTATCGACCTGAGAAGAGCTTGTCTATGACTGACTTTGGTTTGTTCCCACACTGAATTGTCACCGATTTTAGAAACAGCATTTCTGGCCTATCAGTCATGTGCACTTCAACATTCTTCAAGTTTTCTTTTCCTTCATAAACCTCCATCTGATGTGAATCCAAGAGCCTTTGCACCTCTTGGTGAAACTGTTCACAAGTCTCAATGGAATGGCCCATTGCCCCACTATGATACTTACAACTAGTACCAGCTATATATGTTCCATGATAGCTATGTGGACTTACCAGTTGTATCATGTCTGCTCTTCGTAAAACATCAAACAATTGGTCGAGGGGTGTCTTAATATCTGCCACTTCCTTCCTCACATGGCGCTCCTGTTCTTCACCTATAGCATTCACATTATGATTTGGCAAAGGATTGCCACTAACATTTGGCGCAGTCATCCCTCCAGTGTCAAAGCAAATCATCCCATCCTTGATCAACTGTTGCACTTTGTGTTTCAGGGTAGTGTAATTTTCAGTAGAGTGACCAGCAATCCCATAATGGTAGTCACAGTGGGCGGTGGGATTATATCACTTGGGGTAAGGTGGCTTAAAGGGTTCCAATTTACTTGGAGCAATCAAATGATTGTTGTAGAGCTCCTTATACAATTTCGTATAGGTCATTGGAATAAGGTCAAAAACAGGTTTCTCACGAGTGGTTCGTTGCTCCCACGAGCCACCAACATGGTTAGTTGGGCGATTTTATGATCTTTGTAGACACCCAATTGGGTCCGGGCCCAGATCAATTGGGTCTGGCCCAAACGGGTAAGGCCCAATTCAATCCTGTATTTTTTTTTTCTTTTTTTTCTTCTTTTGTATTTTATTATTATTATTATTATGTATATATATATTTATTTATTTATTAGATTAGATTTATATGTATATAGTTATATATTTATTATTATTCTTATTATTATTTTTTTTTTTTGTAATATATACTTGGGTTTATCTTATTTTATTATTATTATTATTATTATTATTTTTAATTATCTGTTCTGATTTTTCCTGATTATCAGATATATTTTTTTTAAATATCTTTTGATTTATCTGATTATTATCTAGTATTTTTTTTATTTTTGATTTTGGAGGGCTAAGATTGAAGCTGAAGAATCCTACCGGGAATGGGAATTCAATCAAGAGAGTCCAATTGGATTCAAAGACTGAATTCCCGTTCAAGGAGGAATTGGGATTGATCAGAAACTCCTGATCAATCCCTATATAAAGCACCTCCTGGAACAGTTCAAGGACACACAGAAAACAGTAAGCAAAGCTACTGATTTGAGAGAAAAGGAGGCGTATAGGAAGCTAGGAAAAGTTTAGGAGTGGTCTGGGAGTGAGAAAAAATTTCTAGAAATTTTTGGCGAAAAAATTTTCTGGAAATTTCTGGGAAATTTCCAGATTCCGGCACAAATTCCGGCGAAGTTTGAATTTTTCGGCGATAGTTTCGGCCAAACTTGAAGTTTCCGGCAACCAGCCCAATTTCCGGCAAGAATCCCAGAAACCGGCGATCTTTCGGTAACTTCCGGCGAACTTCCGGCGAAATTTTCCAGATTCCGGCGAGAATTTCCAGAATCCGGCGAAATCCCACCGGTCTTCTTCAGTCTTTAGAGAGAAGGCAGAGGAAAGAAGGAAGAAGAGAGAGAGAGAGGAGGGGCGGTCTGCCGAAAAACAGAGGGTAGTGCCTTTTATACCCTCCCAAAACGACGTCGTTTTGGCTTTAAGTTAATCAGAGGATCCGCGCGTTTTGCCGAAAATCCGACCCGACCCGGGAGTCGACCCGCTTTCTGACCCGCGCGTGCAGCCCCTCCGAGCCGAGCCGAGCCGAGCCAAGCCACCAAGCCGCTTCCCCCGAGCCGTTTTCTCTTCCTTGAGCCGAGCCGAGCCGAGCCGCGATCCGAGCCGCTCCAGTTTTTTTTTTTTTTTTTTCTTTGTTTATTTTATTTTTTATTTATTAGATTAGGTTTATGTAATATTCTTTTTATTTATTTTCTTTAAATAAAAATAAAAATTTTCAAAAAAAAATATTTTTAGGGAAAAGTTGAAAGTATCAATTTTCCTTAGAAATAAATTTCCAAAAAATATTTTTGGGGAAAAGTTGAAAGTATCAATTTTCCTTGAAAATTAAAATTTTCAAAAAAAATATTTTTAGGGAAAAGTTGAGAGTATCAATTTTCCTTAAAAATAAATTCCAAAAAACCATTTTTGGGGAAAAGTTGAAAGTATCAATTTTCCTTAAAAATCAAAATTTCAAAAAAAAATATTTTTGGGGAAAAGTTGAAAGTATCAATTTTCCTTAGAAATAAATTTTCAAAAAAAGGGTTTTTGAGGAAGAGTTGAAAGTATCAATTTTCCTTGAAAATCGAAGTTTCCAAAAAAATATTTTTAGGGAAAAGTTGAAAGTATTAATTTTCCCTACAAAAAAAAAATCATTCTTTCCTTCCTTTCTATCTTAATTTTGATTTTGTTTTTTTCTTTAAATAATCCGACGACGGAGCCTCTGTAAGTGAAACAGTAGTTTTTCTTGCATACTCTTGAGGTGAGGGAATTTTCTCAATTTTCTGCTAAAAGTATTAGAGTTAATTGAGAAAAGTTTCCAATAATTAATTACTTGGTAAAATTTTAAGGCTTTTGGATAACACAAATTCAAGCTGGTACCATCTTTTGATGGGCGTTGTGAGGGTGCTATAACCTTCCTCACACGTAACCGAACTCCCGAACCTTGTTCTGGTTAGCAGACCTGAACCTATTCTTCTAGGGACCCTTAAACTTAGGTGTTCCCTAAAAGGACAGATTCCTTAGGTGACCAATCGCACCTAGATAAAAAAGATTGGTGGCGACTCCCTAAAGTCAATGTCTAGCGATAGATCCCCGGATCTAGACGTTATGACAGTCTTGAGATAGGTTGAATGTTAGGACTGTAAATGGTATTTTGGGGTCTAGGAAGCGTTTAATAGGTTTGGGGGTATGGTGGTTGTGTAAATGGTTGGTATGGGTGAAAGGAAGTGTTATTTACAGCGGGGGGATATGGCAAATATTCTGGTGGTGGGTAAGGTGAATAACCTTTGATTTGTCGTCTATCAAAGCTCATAGCTTAAGCTTCGGTTTCTTTTTTTTTCGGGACTCTTTTGCTAGATGCTTCATTTCCTTCTAGCTTGCCATTCTTGATGGCACTCTCAATGATCTCTCTCGAGATTACCATATTAGTAAAATTTTTTATTGCATTCCCTATCATTTTTTCATAATAGGGAGGTTTTAAAGTGCTAACAAACAGCATTGTATTTTTTTCTCAGTCAGAGGAGGTTGTACCTGAGAAGCAACATCCCTCCACTTCTGGGCATACTCTTTAAAAGACTCGTTTGCCTTTTTCTCCAGATTTTGTAAAGACAAACGATCAGGGGCCAAATCGATGATATGTCAATATTGACCGATAAAGTCATGTGCCATATCGCTCCAAGAGCGAATGCGAGTTCTGTCCAGCTGAACATACCATCTGGCCACAGAGCCAGTAAGACTGTCTTGAAAAACATGCATCAAGAGTTTTTCATTATGAGCATGAGCTGTTATCTTTCTGTAATACATGGTGATGTGGGTTTTGGGGTACTTTGTACCGTCATATTTTTTAAATTTTGGTACTTTGAATTTATGGAGGATAACCACATCAGGAACTAGACAGAGCCTAGCAGTATCAACTGACCCATAAAAGCTAAATCCTTCCACAGCCCTTAGCCTTTGCTCTAGCATGCTAATCTTGGAACTTTTCTCAGCTTTCACTCTCATCTTTTCCTTCTTCTTCTTTTTTAAATCATGTAAATCAGGAATCGGTTCTGCTACTTTTTCAGTGAATACAGGATTTATATAGCTATTATACTACCCTGGGTTGAAAGTTGATGGCATTCCAAGATATGTTGGATATGCAAAGTGTTGTGGCGGGGCCTCTTGAGCAGACTGGGCTTGAGGTGGGCCAAAACTTAGAGGGTACAAAAGGTCGCCACTTCTTGTAATGGGGGAACTTGCTGGCTTGTATTTCTTTCAACTTCTTTTCTCTTATTCATGTTATTAAGAGCCTCCAGAATCTTGCTTAGCTCACTTTCAATCTTCTTTTGTGCTTTTTCTAACTTTTTAAATCTATGGGAACTTTTCTCCTCCATTTGCCTTGCTTTGGATCTTGTATTGTATCGATGGACAGGATTTTCATTAGATGGAGCTATCCTGGGACCTTGAGTACCATATCTCAAAATTAGTAAATTTGCATGATCATCACATGATTGCTTTGTTAAGTGTAATGAATGAGAATGCAATGAATGAAAAATGCATGTATGCAAAGAACATTTGTCTTAAAACGGTATTCAACTAAAAAATTTCATTTATTCCAAAAAAAATTTTAATCTACATTGAGTTTATCATCCTAGAATTATAGCCATAAAATTATTTGATCTGTTCATATTGGGCATTGGCTTCTTCTATGAAGTTCAGGAGATGTGTCCATGTTCTCCTACTGGGGCCACCACTTATCTTAATGCCTCTGCCTCTTCCACCATCTCTCTTGCCTTGCACACCCCTTTATGAATTTGGGTTGTTAAGTGCTCAATGTATTTCTACCTTCCTAGGTTCTCTCTTTTACCACACCAAACTTGGTATGATAATTTTCTATGTTCTCTAACCAATGTAGCGATGTGGTCTCCTTGTTCATCCAACTTTTAACTTAGTCCGCTCAAATAACTGTTCAGCATGTTAATTTCTGCTTATGCTTCGGTGCTTTCTTCTTCCAGTTCGACATACTCTTGTTTCAATCTTGTATTTTCCTCAGTCAGCTCGACAATGGTTATTTTTTTGGCCCTTTCTCTCACACACAGCCTCTTATGCTCCTAGTGTAACTTTGCTAGATCTTCAGAAGCTGAATCACGTTCTCTAGCAATCTTGTGAACTTTAACTTCATACTTTTCAGCTCTACCTTTCCACTGGGCTTTTTCTTCTTGAAGTTCCTGAATCTCTTTCTTTAACTTGATCCTTTCAGACTTAAATTCTTTTGTTGCCAACTCTAACTCTGATGGTGCCTCTTCAAGTTTTTCTTTTATTGGTGGTTGAGAGATTTCATAAGTGAATACCATTTTTTATCTTCTTTTTGTTCTCCAAACCGAGTAACCTGGGGTGAATTTTTGGTGAATGGTCCAGGACTCACTCTTTGGGGATTTTTTCATGCCTTGATCATCTCATTCATCCTCTAAAATACTTTAGGCTCACTGTAAAAGAAATCTAACTGATGAAGCCATAAGTCATAGGAATGAACTGTTCTTCCCCCAATTGCCTTCTTACTAGGAGCGGTGCATAATTCGTCACTCCCTATAAACCCAGAAGTGGAACCACTATACTATCCTCACATTGGTATAACATAAGCTCACGATTCATCCATGGGGCTAACCATCTCACCTTGGCATCTTTCAACTTTTGTAAGAAAATTATCCATTCTGGTTTAGACTTCCGCTTTGACCATCCACTTTCGCAGAATTCTTTGATCGAAAAATGATTACAAATGTAAATCTTCGAGAAAGCACCATTTCCTTGTTCAAAATGACTTTTCATCCACAGGTACAATAATTGTATACATCCTATGAAGCGCCCTTCATTCCGATGACAATAACTCAAAGATCTGATAGTCTCTGTTAATATTACCGTTGAAGGATTACAGCCATTGATCACACTCTCGAAGAAATCAACTACCGCTATCTCAATATGTCCTAAAACCTTTAGAAAGATCACCAGTCCATATATAGCCAAGGCAAATATGTCTAACCCCTGTTCTTCATTGGCGTGTTGTATCAGAAACTCATGAAAGAACTTCTAAGGTAGGCAAACATGTTCTTGTTTCTTCTTTGCATGAGAATCCATAACTTTCTTATCTATCCCCATGAGTTGAGCCAGACTTTTACGCAATCTTGACTTATATTTTTTGACATATATCTTGTTAGGAGTCTTGAGGTGTAGACCCAACAAAACCGAGTATTCTTCTATGGTGGGAGTCATATCAGCTTCGTTAAAGATGAAACACTTGTATGCAGGATCCTAGAATTATGTTGCAACTCTAATTAGTTGATCATCAACAACCACTGCTAGAAGGTGTGCTATATGCCCATGTTTCTGACAAAACTGCTCTTGTCTTGACGGACTCATTTTCTTTCAGATATCAACCAAATCCTCTAAATTATTTTGTTTGAGGAGAATAGATGTTTCTTGAGACAGAGTAGAATCATACCCAATTGGCAAGCAATCTTCCATCTTCAGTTGAGTCTTTTCTGATAGAGCCCTTACTTCATTAGGTGTCCCACAAGGTGCTAATACTGATGAAGAGCAAACTAAGCGTTCATTGGTGTCCATGAAAAAAATTTGTTGAAGACCGTTTTTCAAGCAAATGTTCTTTATGCAACTTTATGATATACGCATGAACCAATACAAAAGAAAAAAAAGGTTAGTATACCCAGAAAAAGAATAAATAACTAAATAAATTTAAACATCACACAAAGTAAAAGGGATGAATCCTATGCTTTTGGTTAATTCTATAAGGGAAAAGTGATGGCTCTATCTATGGGTTAGGCACTCTTAAAGTTCACTATATGTGGTTTTAAGGGTCAAAGTCTAAAGGTCCTCAAATTGTTCCTTACATCCTTGTCCATCACAGACTAGTAAGGCACCATAATCCTCACCCATTACAGGCTACAAGCGAAAAAGGTTCAATTTGAGTGGGAGTATTTCGCTAGCCACTGCAGAGGCATTAGACCTCACGAAAGCAATAGGTACTTTACTCTCTCCTAGAGGGACGGAGCTCGGGTGTAGAGCTCATGTTATGCACATGCATATGAATGACATAATTAACACGGTAAATAAATGAATAATAACACATATATACAAAAAGGTTCAATTTTATTAGGCTTTTGGATAACACAGATTATTTGTTGGCCTGACTCTCAAAATTCCCCAGCGGAGTCGCCAAGCTGTCATAACGTCTAGATTCGGGGATCTATCGCTAGACATTGACTTTAGGGAGTCGCCACCAATCTTTTTTATCTAAGTGCGATTGGCCACCTAAGGAATCTGTCCTTTCAGAGAATACCTAAGTTTAAAGGTCCCTAAAAGAATAGGTTCAGGTCTACTAACCAGAACAAGGTTCGGGAGTTCGGTTACGTGTGAGAAAGGTTATAGCACCCTCACAACGCCCATCAAAAGATGGTACCAGCATAACTTTGTGTTATCCAAATAGCCTTAAGATTTTACCAAGTAATTAATTATTGAAAATTATTCTCAATTGACTCTAATACTTTTAGCAAAAAATTGAGAAAATTCCCTCACCTCAAGAGTATGCAAGAAAAACTATTGTTTCACTTACAGAGGCTCCATCGTCAGATTATTTAAAGAAAAATCAAAATCAAAATCAAAATCAAAATAAAAAGGGAGGAAAGGATGATTGTTCTTGTACAGGGAAAATTGATACTTTCAACTTTTCCCCAAAAATATTTTTTGGAAATTTATTTTTAAGGAAAATTGATATTTTCAACTTTTCCCCAAAAATCCTTTTTTTGAAAATTTATTTTTCGGAAATTTTGATTTTCAAGGAAAATTGATACTTTCAACTTTTCCCCAAAAATATTTTTTTGGAAATTTTGATTTTCAAGGAAAATTGATACTTTCAACTTTTCCTCAAAAACTTTTTTTTTTTGAAATTTTATTTTTAAGAAAAATTGATACTTTCAACTTTTCCCCAAAAACATTTTTTTGAAAATTTATTTTTAAGGAAAATTGATACTTTCAACTTTTCTCCAAAAATATTTTTTGATTTTTATTTAAAGAAAATAGAACAAAATAAAAGTGAAAATAAATTAAAAAAAATAAAGAAAAGTAAAACAAAAATAAAAATAAGATAAAGATAAAAAAATATTGAATAAATCTAATCTAATAAATAAATAAATAAAACAAATAAAAAAAAAAACCTGGAGCGGCTCGGCTATCGGCTCGGCTCGGCTCAAGGAAGAGAAACGGCTTGGGGGGGCAGCTTGGAGCTCGGCTCGGCTCGACTCGGCTTGGAGGGGGGCAAGCACGCTCAGGTCAAGAAGCGGGTCGACACTCGGGTCGAGTCGGGTCACGACAAAACACACGAATCCTTTGGGTCACTTAAGGCCAAAACGACATCGTTTTGAGAGGGTATAAAAGGTATTTCCCTCTGTTTTTCGACAGAATGCTCCTCTCCTCTCTCTCTCTTCTTCCTTTTTCCTCTCCTTTCTCTCTAAAAGGCCGAAGAACTCCTGTTGAAGATTCACCGGATTCTGAGTTTTACCGTCGGAATCTGGGTTTTTTCGTCGGAAGTTCGTCGGTTTCTAGGATTATTCGCCGGAAACTGGGCAAGTCGCCGGAAACTTCAAGGTTGGCCAAAATTTTCGTCGAAAAATTCAAACTTCGTCGAAAAATTCATCGGAATCTGGAATTTTCCAAAAATTCCTAGAAAAAAAATCGCCAAAAATCTGTAAAAAATTTCTTCTAGCTCCCAGAACACTCCTAAACCTTTTCTTAGCTTCCTATACGCCTCTTTTTCTCTCAAATCAGTAGCTTTGCTCACTGTTTTTGTGTCTTGCATCTGTTCCCAGAGGGTCTCTTTTATAGGGATTGATCAGGAGTTTCTGATCAATCACAATTCCTCCTTGGATGGGAATTCAATCTTTGAATCCAATCTGGACTCTTCTGATTGAATTTCCATTCACAATGGGATTCTTCAACTTTTAATCACAGCCATAAAAAAAAAAATATTAATCAGATAATTGGGAAAAAATCAGATAAAATTAACAGATAATTTAAAAAATAATAATAATAATAATAAATAAAATAAGATAAACCCAAAAATATATTACAAAAAAAAATAATATAATAATAAATATATCTATAACAAAAATAAATAAATAAATAAATAAATAAATAAAGATATACATATATTAATACATAATAATAATAAATAATAAAATACATAAAATAAAAAATAATAATAATACAAGATAAAAATTGAATTGGACCTTACCCATTTGGGCCAGGCCCAATTGATCCGGGCCTGGACCAAATTGGGTGTCTACAATACATATACTTCAAATTTAGGATGTAAATGATAGATTAGTGTTTGTGAGAATTTTGAGTTTGATTCGAATAAAATTTAAATTTAATTTGATTATTATCAATTGGAGTTTGATCTTAATTCTTGATTTGAATAATTAACTAGCTTAATTTAGTTTTTTTATTATTTTAATTAAAATTATTATTTTATTTATATATATTAATTTAAACTTGAATTTAAATATATAATGGAATTCAAGATTGAACATGAAAATTAAACTTATTTTTTTATTAAAATTAATCAAAAAAGTTTGAATATTTTAATTTTTATATTGAATCGAATTTAGATTTAAAAATTAAATTTTGATCAAATTTCAAATTAAATTCAAGATCAAATTTATCTCTTTGAGTAGAAGGAAAAACATAATAAAAATAAACCTTAGAACTCTTGAAAAAATAAAATCAAGCTCGCACTGAAATGATCAAAGAAGCTTGGAAATTGATAAGAGAATCTTCACTTATGTGATTGAAAAATTAGAACAAAAGAGATTGACAGAACACTCAGCGTCCGTTAGCAAAAATGGGATTTTTTTTTTTTTTTTGAGGTTTTACGGGCAAAGGATTTGTTTTAAGATTATCATGTAAAATGTAGAGAAAGGAAGACTTACTTTTATCTAGGTCTTCATCTTTTTCTTTTAACATACCTTATTAAATTCCATAGTGGCCGACAAAAGCCATCTGACTCACAAAAGCCATGATCCATCACTTCTTTTCTTCTCGGTGTCTTATTTTTTTATTCCGTCTCTTTTTATCTAGGTAATGGAAGACAGCCCAATTCTGTCGTTTACGGGTGGGAAACTTTCAAAAAGTAACAAAAATATTTATTAATTGGTACCATATTAAAAATAATTAGTAAAAAAATTATAATTAATAAAATAAAAAATAAAAAATATTTTTATAATCGTAATGTTCAATAATCTTAATTCAAAATTATAATATATGTATATTTAGTTAATATATATGTTAATTATTTTATAAAATATGTACTTACAAAAAATAAAATAAAATAAGTACATTCTAGGATATTAAGATTATAAAAATAAATTTTTTTATTAATTTAAATATAAATATTTCTTTCCAATTAATTATTTTTTATTATAATATCAAATAATAAATATTTTTTTTATTAAAACACCTTTTATAGTGCCTCATTGTTTATGAAACTATTGCTTCATCCTCTCCTAATTCACTATAAGAAACAATTAAAAAGGGAAAAGAGCTCGGCCTGAAAATATTTACCCGTGTTCACTAATTAATAATTAAATTACTTATCATGATTCATTACATAAAAATGAAAATTAATTTAAAACCAAAAAAGGAAATTTAATTACTAATGCACTTTCGGTGAAAATTTTAGATATGTCAAAAAAAACAAACTATACAAATAGCTCAAAAGTACAACGAAGTTATAATCATAATTTTCAGACATTTAAACATTTCAGAACTAAGTTATTATGAAACAAACACACAATAATAATACCAATGAGAGGGAGAAGCTTTAATCCAAGGCAAGCTTGGCTATTCATTACGCCTTTTATGAAGGCTACGTGGACAGATTTCATGATTTTATCCATAAAGGTTACATTGTATGATTAAATTTCATGATACTTGATTAATGTTTTTTAAGTAGAAAAAAAGACTCTACCCATCATCTTTGCCTCAATTAACTTCAATAATAAAGTGTGAAAGAAAGAATTCAACACAGTCAAGAGAAACAATAGTTAAGGACAGAGTTTTCATGTCTAATAGTCGACAAATTAATTGGAACAATATTAACTTAAAGTTATCCATGAGAGATTTCTAATCTGTTGA
The DNA here is from genome assembly GCF_047325235.1 of Durio zibethinus. Taxonomy (NCBI): domain Eukaryota; kingdom Viridiplantae; phylum Streptophyta; class Magnoliopsida; order Malvales; family Malvaceae; genus Durio; species Durio zibethinus. The sequence goes on along the minus strand of NC_143176.1, from coordinate 6,784,224 downwards.
TTATTTTCTATATTAATTGCAAATTTACTTGTTGCAAATGATTATACTATGGCAATATAGCTACTCATGGATATCACTTTTTTATAATTAATTATAGTATTTGAATTAAAATTTCATTGTAAACATTTATGTATTATATATCTTATTATATTATTTATCTTTTTAATATAATATTTTTTTATCTATATCCATAATTGGGGAAGAAAAAAAAAACAAAAAATAAAAGGTAAGTAATGAATTTAACAAGTATCCAATTTTTACAAGGAGGTATAGGGGTAAACCATTTTACTTAATTATTTGAAGAACAAAGCATTGACAAGTTATACATGTACCAAGTAATCAAAGGTTATAGAATAATCTGATTCTAATGGTCAGCTTTAAAATTTACTACTTTGTTTTCATGTGTTTCTTATTATAGAGACTCATCAAATTTAGAGATATAAATGATAGATCAATGTTTGTAAGATTTTTTTTTAATTCAATTCAAATAAAATTTAAATTTAGCTTAATTATTATCGATTTAAGTTCAAGCAATTTGATAAATTTGAGTATCTTAATATCCAACTTGAATAATAAACTTAATCGAGTTTTTATATTTTAGTAGTTTTTATTATTTAATTAAAATTTCTATTTTATCTTTATATGTATCAATTTGAACTCGAATTCGAATATATAATCAAGTTTAAAATTAAATATGAAGATCAAATTTATTTTTTATTAAATAAACATAATCGAAAGACTTTAAATATCTAAATTTTTATTTCGAATTGAACTCAAACTTAAAGATTAAAATTTAATTAAATTTGAATTGAATTTTGAATTGAACTCAAAGTTGAACTTCTCTTTTTGAGTTAAAGGAAAAACAGAGTAGAAATCAAAGTTAGAACTTTCTGCCAAAAAACAAAAAGAAATCAAGCTCGCACTGAAATGATTGGAAATTGAAAGGAGAACGTTCACGTATCTGCATGGAAAATTTGAACAAAAGGGATTAATAAGACACTTAACTTCTGATAGCAGCAATGGGTTTTTGCCCCTTTTTTTTTTTTCCCCTTTAAGGTTTTATGCCAAAGGATTAGTTTTATGATTATTATGTAAAATGTAAGAAAAGAAGACATCTAAGTCTTCTTCTTTTTCATTTAATATAGTTATTTCCTTAATAAATTCCATAGTGGCCGACAAAAGCAATGACCCATCACTTCTCTTTTAATTGGGGTCTTCTTTTTTTAAACTTCCTTTCTTATCTACGTAATGGAAGACAGCCCAAATATCTGTCTTTGTGGGGAAATTTCTGAAAAGTAACCAAAATATTTATTAATTGGTACCATATTGAAAATTATCAGTGAAAATTTATTGTATTAATAAAATAAAATAAAAATTAATTTTATAATCGTAATGTTTAATGATCTTAATTCAAAATTATAATATATGTACATTTAGTTGATAAATATGTATAATTATTTTATAAAATATGTACATCCAAAGAATATAATAAAATAGGTACATTTTTGGATATTAAGATTATAAAAATAAATTTAATTTTTATTAATTTAAATAATATTTCTTTCTAATTAATTCCTTTTACTAAATATGAAATTCTCCCTCTTTTTTGTTCCTTTTTTTAGATGTCACAAATTCTATCTTTTTTTTACATTTAAATTTAATTTTTTTTATATTTTAAAATTATTTTTTATTGTTTATTTTCAACAATAAAAATCATAAAATTTTAATTTTATAAAAAATTTTAATATTAAATATATTAAAATCAAAATTTTTTAAAACTCTGTAAAAATTAATACATAATAAATATTTTAAATTCAAAAAAATAATAAATATTTTTTTATTAAAACACCCTTTATAGTTCCGCCCTATTTATGGAGCTATTGCTACATCCTCTTTAACTCCAATAAACGGAATTCACAACCAATCCAAAAGAATTTCTCATTGGTAAATTAGATCATTCCTAATTCACTCTAGGAAACAATTAAAACCGCAAAAGAGCTGGCCTAAAAATACCTGCCTGTGATCACTTATTAGTAATTAATCCAACAAACAGTCAAAACAAACAATAGAAGATGGAGCTCTCCTGTTCATCGGTCAACATATTAATTGAAACAATACTAACCTAAAGATATCCATAACAGATTTCTAATTTGTTGATTATTTTTCCGAACAGCCCTACTTCTCACAGATGACTATGTAGCCAGTCATGGATATCAAAGTTTTATAATTAATTATAGCATTTGAATTAAAATTACATTGCAAACATTTATGTAAAATTAATCTTATATACTATTTTTCTTTTTAATACATATATATATTATCTATATCAATCATTGTGGAAGAAAATAAAAAGCAAATAATAAAAAGTAAGTACTGACCTTAACAAGTATTCAATTCTTAACAAGGGGCTATAAGGGTAAACCGCTTTACTTAATTACTCGGAGAACAAAGCATTGACAACTTTTAGATTTGCTAAACCAAATAGGATTTATAGTGAGGTGATAACTATTGGATTCTGAGTAATTCAATAGCCATAGAATAATCTGACGGTTAGCTTTAAAATTTACTACTCCATCTTCATGTGTTTCTCATCATAAAGACATGGTGTGAATGATACATTAATTTTTGTAAATTACTTGAATTTTATTTGGATAAAACTCAAATTCAATTTATTCATTGTCGATTCCAGCTTAACTTATCGAATTAGTCGAGTTCGAACAATCTAATGCATGATTTGAGTGGTTTGCTAATCTAATTAAACTTTTATATTTTAGTGTATTTTTATCTTTTTAATTAAAAAATATTATTTTATCTTTATATATATATACACACGAATTGAATTCGAACATATAATTGAGCTTATTTTTTATTAAGTAGATCTAATATAGCAAACTCGAATAACTTAATTTTTATTTCGAGTCAAATTTAAGTTTGAAATTAAAATTTGATCAAACTCAAACTTAAACTTCTCAATATATCCATTTGATTTAACTCTATTGTACCACTAGTTAAACCTCAAAACAAATCCAAACAAGGTAAAAAACAACAAATTTTAAAAAGAAGCCCAAACAAATTTAAGAAAGAAAAACAAGCCCAAACAAGCTGAGAAACAACAAACCCAAACAAGGTCTGGGAAAAAAAAAAGACTAAAAAATTACAAGATAAAGATTTGCTTTTAATTCTCTCCCATTGCTTACTTAATGAAACAAATGGCAAGAATCACTGCTTCTTAGAACCTATGGTAGTTAGGATGCGTTGGTGTCGAGATGATGACTGGAAACCACCATGGGATTCTATCAAAAACCTGAAAGACCTGGCGGTGCCATCGCATTGACAAGGGATTTCTTGTCAAAGGCAGCCAAAGATTTCTTGATGGGGATCCCTGTGAACATTGGACTGCTTATAGGCTACTCTGTCCTCGTTTCCTCTTTCCTGACCAGACATCATTGGCACCGCAAAGAAGTTTTCTTCAAGATTCCTTGGTAGAAGCTTACCAGCGCTTTGTAAGACTAACCAGCTGTTTTCTAGCCGCAGATGTGCGTCCTCTTAAAACTTTTTTTTTTCATTCTTGTAAATTTCAGAAATTATTTGTAGAAATTCTCAAGAATTTAAAATGCGGTGGCGACCGTGTTTTTGATTATGTCACATTTATCATGGTTACAAATATAATGGATAAAATAATAGTAGTGTATTCATTGTGATTATGAATTTTTTTAAAATTTTCATAATTTACCATATAATAAAGTAAAAGAATATTTTGATATAATAGTATTTATTTTTTATATTTAAAGTAATTTATAATATCTTAATCTTACATTTATAGTCTAAATAATTTTTTCACATATTTTTGTTATAACTTAGAATTAATATGCTATAAAATTCTTAGATATCATCTATTTATATATAAAAGTGTGAAGTCTAAAAGTGTTGTTTAACAATGATCAATTTAAATACTCTTATAAATTTTTAAATTAACAAATATATCCTTAAATAAACTTTTATTGATTTATTTAAGTTTCATTTAAATCAACTAAAATTAAAATTAGAGTTTATGTAAAATTAAATTACCTAAAATTTTATTTTCAAAAGTGTTAAAATTGATTGGCTAAAATATTCTTAGCAAATGTTTAATAAATTTAATTTAAATAAATTTTTTTACAATAAGACTTTTTTATAACTAGACTAAAAAGTGCCAAAAGTGATTGATTAAAATATCCTTGATAAAATTTTAATTTCAAAAATATTAAAAGTGATAGGTTAAAATACTATTAGTAATTTTTTATAAATTTTAATTTAAATGACTTTTTTTTTATTACTAGAATCATTTTTTATAAGTAGAATGATTTTTCATATCAAATGAAAACATAATAGAATGAAATCAAAGTTTAGTGTGGATCAGAATTAAATAATTGTATGGAGTTTGTTTATTTAATTGTTATAAAAGCAATGATATATGTAATTTATGTTGATAAATAAATTCATTAAAGATATAATCATAATTAAGTCATTTAAGCATTTTTTTCTATTTTTTGCCTTTCAAATTTTTGTTTTAATATTTTGCTATATACATGTTAATAATTTTATTATTTATATGTTTTATGAGTTGATTATTTAATCATTGATAATATAATTAAATCTTTTTTGTATCTCAAAATAATTTTTAATATATTATTCTTGTAGTTTAGTATGACTTCTATCATTAATTTTTTTTGTATTTTTTCTCAAAAATTTTATAATTGTTATTCCAATGAACAAAATCTAATATCAAATCCAATGCAAATAAATTGCATCTCATTCATCAATAATTAGCACTATGTTATTCATTGAACATTTTAATTGAACTTTTTGCCTATAGAGTTAGATGATTTAGGAAATGATGGAGTTATTGATAATTAGTGATTAGGTCCCATCAAATTGTCATAAGAATTACTCACTTCGATTGAAATAATAATTAATTTAATTTTCTCTCAACTTTTATCTTAATATGCATATATATGATTAATTTATATCTTAAGATTATTTAATCTTTATCAATTATATTAAATTACTCTTTTTTTTATCAATCATGTGATCGAACGACCTAATGTGAATTGTTCTAAGTAAAAAATTATCAAATTAAGTAAAATTAATTATTTTTGGTGAATTCTTTCAAAGTGTGACAAAATTTATTAGAATTATCTTTTGAATGTGTTTATGCCAATGTTACATTCATTCATAAAAATTTATGTTGTTCATCACAAAAATTTATGTTGTTAATGTTGAAACTAATATCATTATAAATTGTATATGTATTATATAATAAGTTTGTTGTCTTAGAATTAACATTTTCTTAAGAAAACATGACAAGCACCATGTTAGGAATTTATTTTATTTTAATTTTTAAAATTAGGTATTTTAATATTTTATACCATAAAAATTTATGTAAAATAAAATTTTTAAATAAAAGAAAATTTATACTTTTAATTGATAGAACGTATAATTACATTAAATGGAAGATCATTCTAAGAAGAAAAATGGGACAAAAGATTGATTAGTTATGCATAATTATATCTTCTTCATAAGACAAAAAGGGTTAACGCTATATAATGTTTTAATGAAGAATAGATAAATGTATTGATTTCAAATTTTTTTAGAATTAATATAAAACTCTTTTATTTGGAGAAATATTATATACTTATTCATTTTTTTATATCAATTAAAAAATATTCACTATTGTATAAAAATTTTTAAGGTTGTCACATTAGGTAATATTTACTCAAAAAAATTGAAATTATCAAATTAACTATCACTTTACATCTAAAATAAAAAATTATTATAAATTACAATTTAACTAAACTTAAAAATGATTTAAAGGCATTCATTAGCAAAATTCATTTGATAAGCAAAGAATATTACAAGGGATCATAACAACCCAAATAATATTTAACTTTGTGCTATCTTCATGAATGAATTTGAACTATGATATGATCTCTTTTAAATGAAATATTTGAATTGTTTCTCTCAACCCATAAAACATTAACTTGATTAATAAATAAATGATTATAAACTCTTTGATCTGAATTAACATTATGCAATATGAATTTCAAAATTCTCAAGAAAAGATATATCATTTAATCTCTGCAAAACTTGTACATAAAGATTTTCTTTTAAAATTATCGTTAGTATTTCCTTCACTTTTGCACTAAAATTTTCATTATGTTGTGTTCTCATTTTATTTTGAAATTTATTATTAATGTCATAAAAGTATAGCTAAAATAACATTGATTAATTAACTAAAACTTGAAACAATTCAAAACTCAAATTGAATATAAATAAATTTCTTACTCATTTTAAATTTTAATTTAATTAAAAATAATAAAATACACATAATTATAAAAATGAACTAACTTAAAAGGATTTTGTTTGATTTTTAAAACTCAACAACTTAGTAGTTATTTAAAAATCCGACATGATTGGGCATAATTAAAATTCAAATTAAAATAGTAACCCCATCACAATCAAATATTATTTATTCGTCTTCCATAACAATTTAAAAGTTTTTTATTTAAGCTTTTTTTTTTTCATTTCCAATGGTTTATTTTATTGTCTTTGTGGTTCACTTAGTTAATTAATTTTAAGAGTATTTCTAAATTAAAATTGCAATTATAAGTACTTAAGTATAATTTCTTTATTGAATCTTAGGAAGATTTGAATCCAACTTTTTAAACAAAGAGAAGTATACACCAATTATTGAATCAAATTTGCTCAAGTGTATAAGTGAATAATTAAATACACTATGAATAGAAGTAAATGATAAAACTTGACTTAAACTAATTAGTCACTGATTCTAAGTCTAAAATCTAACTTGTCATTAAAATTATACCATTTTTTTGCATAGTAGAAGAAATTTTTTATGGAGAATGCAAAATATTCTTAACTCTTTCCAAAAGGAGATGTAATTGTTTGCTTTAAAAAAGGTATTTTGAATGATTGTAATAAAAATGAAACAACAATTAAAAATATATCATCTTTTCATTTAATAGAAGAAATTTTTTATGAAGAATGTGAAGGTAATTATTATGACTTTAATATTTTTTAAAATTATTTTCTATTTAATTTTTATAAATTTTATTTAGAAAATTTGTTCTAATTACTTTTGTCATATATATAACAAAATTTATACCATAAAATTGTATACTTAAAAATAGAAACATAAAGCAAAGTTTATTACTTCCATTGGTGATAGAACAATTCAAAATTTTGTATCCAATTGTTTTTTGCTAATAGGTACGAAAATACATATAATAATATTCAATCAAATAATCAATAAAGTTATCTTAATATATATTATTATACCATGAACTAAAAAATTTTAAGAATATTTTAGAAATATTGACTTAATATATATGTATATATTTATTTAATTTAGTTTTAATACTTGCATTAGTATAAAAGTTATGATTTTAACTTATTATTACATGTTAAACTACAGATAGTAAATTAAAAGCATTTACTAGTGCTTTTCAAGTCAATTAAACTTGAACAATTATATCATTTAGCATATATTATGGTTATTTTCTTTTTATATATACACAAATTAATGATAACATAGGAGTAGATAATTAATAACTTAGTCATTAATAGCTGAAAACTTAAATGTACTTAATATAACTTAGTAGTAAATTAGTGATAACTTAATAGTAAATGAATGATAATTTAGTAGTAAATAATTAATAACTTTTTGATAAATTAGTAATGATATAATAATATATGCATAATACCTTAATGGTAAATCAATTATTGATAATTTAATAATAAATCAATGATAATTTAATAGTAAATTAGTAATGATTTCATAGTAAATTAGTTTCAATTTAATAGCAATTAATTGATAGTAATAAATCATAAATAACTTAATAATAAATTAATGATAAAGTAGTAGTAAATAATTGATAATTTAGTAGTTAATCATTTAAAACTTAAAGTTAAATTAGTATAACTTAATAGTAAATCATCGATAACATAATAGTTAATCAGTGATAACTTAATAATAAATAATTAAAAATTAAGTAGTAAACTAATGATAAAATATTGCAAATATATAAAAATATAACAGTAAATCATTGATGATTTAGTAGTAAATTATTAATAATGTAATAGTAAAATACTAATAATTTAGTTGTAAATCAATGATAATTTAATATAAATTAGTTAATCATTAATAACTTTATAGTGAATCATTGGTAAATTAGTAGTAAATTAGTTATAATTTTATAATAAATCATTAATAGCTTAATGACAAATAACCAACAATTTAATAGAAATAATTCATAACTTAATGTGAAATTATTAATAAATTAGAAGTAAATCATTGACAACTTAATAGTAACTAAATGATAATTTAATTGTCAGTCATTGATAGCTTCTTTTATATTTGAAATTGCCAAGTATTGAACCTCAGTTACTAGCAAAAATGAAGTTAAAACTTTTATTTTGAGGGTTAGGATAAACCTACCATTAACCTATTCAATAAAAATTAGTGAAACAATTCTAAACTTGCATAAAATAATAATGTTATTATATAAAAGGAAAATTATCTCATATATTATTAGTAGACTTTTTAAATTTAAAGTTTCATAATTATAAAAACATAATATTATATTAATAAATCAATGATAGGTTAATAAAAAACAAATGATAACTTAGTAGTTAATTATTAATAACTTAATAATAAATTAATGATAACTTAATAATAATTAGTTTCAGTTTAGTAGCAATATATTGATAACTTAATAATAAATTAATAATAATTTAATAGTAAATTAGTGATAACTTAATAATAAATCAGTTTCAGTTTAGTAATAATTTATTGACAAATTTAGTAGTAAATCATAAATAACTTAGTAATAAATCAATGATAATTTAGTAGTTAATAATTAGAAACTTAAAAGTAAATCAATATAACTTAGTAGTAGTTAATCATTAATAACTTAATAGTAAATTATGGATAATTTAATTTAAATTAGTGATAACTTGATAATGAATTATGGTTAATTTAATAATAAATCTTTGATGATTTTATAGTAAATAATAAAAAATTAAGTAGCAAATCAATGAAAATATAATAGTAAATGCATAAGAATATATCATTGATAATTTAGATGTAAATTATTGATTATTTAGTAGTAAACCACTAATAACTTAGTTGTAAATTAACGATAATTTAGGTGCAAATTTGTTAGTTATTGATAACTTTGTAGTAAATTATCGATAAATTAAGAGTAAATCAGTTATAACTTAGTAGCAAATCATTAATAATTTAGTAGCAAATTATTCATAATTCATAACTTAGTAGTAAATATTCAAATATTATTAATAAATTAATACTAATTTAGTAGTAATTCATTGATAATTTAGTGATATATCATTGGTAGTTTAATAATAATTTGCTTATAATATAATACTAAATTAATAATAACTTAATTGTCAACTATTGATAAATTTTTTCATACTTAAAATTGTCAAGAATTGAACTTTGGTTATCAGTGAAAATGAAGTTAGAAACTTTATCTTGAGAGCTTAAGATAAACCTATCATGAACCTATTGAATAAAACGTTTAATGAAAAAAATTCTAGATTTAAATGAAACAATAATGTTATTACATAAAAAGAATTAAACTCGTGCTTTCTATGAGAATCTATTGTTAAATATATGATGACATAAATTTTATTAATGATTATTAAAATTATATCATAAGTTACTAGAATATTAGTAACTAAAATTACATCAAGAGGTTATCAAAATTTTATCAATAATTACCAATATTATATTATAAGTTACCAAACTAATATTGAAGGTTATCAAAATTATATCGAAGATTACAAAAATGTTATCAAGAGTTATCAAAATCAAAATTATACAAAAAATTATCAAAATTTATTTATATTATATCAAAATCAAAATTTATTTATATTATATAAAAATCAAAATTAAATTATTAGTATTTATCATCATTATTGTAATATCCAAAAATTATTTATTGAAATCAATTTTTAGATGTAAAAATTACACGAGTCAAGTACATGCCAAAAACTAGTATTAAAGAAAAGCATAAATAAACGTTTTAACATCTCATTATCGCTACAATTTTCCCTTATATCACAATTTGTGGACTTGATACACCGCTATTTTTGTGAATGACAATTCACACCTTCATTACAATTAGTAACGGTGGTGAAGAACGATGCTACTATTAAATAGCGACTGCCATATCGCAGTACGAACATTATGTTAATCCATGGAAATTCTCACTCAACTTTAGTGAAGAGGAAATATTTCAGAATCATCATTGGTTTTATCAGAAAATTTGAGTTTGAACTTTAATTTTCAATTGCTTAATAGCATTTCTGATGGAACTCATGGGATTTGCATAGATTATTTTTCATATTATGTAGTAAATTGTTTTATGATATCATAAAAAAGACATAATTTCTTTTGGTTTTAAACCGAAAGAGGAAACAGAATTCGATTAGAAAAATGGAACTTCTTTCGCTGGATTGGCAATTGAACTCTCTAAAGAAGCTGTTAAGCATCTGCCATTTTATTTGCCTTACATATTTTTTCTTTTCAATGGAAAATGTGATGAACTGGTGTAGTTCATTTGAAGGTGGTTCTTCTTGTTTTATACAGTCTGTTATATTCTGAATCTTTTAATTCGAACCATAACCGTTCCAATGAAACTATTAACACTGAAAACATTATTTATGAAAATAATAACCATTCCAAGACCTTCCTGAAGATCTTGCTAATGGCCTTAGAAACAATAAGATAGCAGCTTTCTCCAAGTGCCTACAGCCATGTTATTTCTGGCAAAATATTGCAAGGGCTTTGCCATTGCTGGGCCAACTTTCTGAAAGTGGGAGGCTATGGCCTTAGTTACTGTGGCTTACATCTGATAACCGTGTTGAAATGGATTTGGATTTGCAACAGAAAGCATGTCAACAATCTCTCTCATAATATATGCCAGCCATTGCAAATCAGGAAACAATTCAATGCTTATACATAAGTATGAATATTGAAAATTACTGTTGCCATCTGCAATTAAAAGATGGGTTGAAACCAGCATTAAGATCTTCTCAGAAAGAGCAAGAAACCCAGAAGTCTTCATAATACATTTTCCTGAGCTCAAAAGTTTGAATATTAACAACTTAGTCTAGAGGAAGGGAAACTGAAAAGTGAAATTGGAATTTGCATACATTTTAATGAACAGAAGTGAGTAACAGAGGGAATTGGTATAGTTACATTCCAGAAAAAGTGAAAATCAGTGTCCAATGTTGGATTTGTTTGCATTTCCGACTCATGGCACCACTGAAGCTTCAGCAACAGGAAACTCACTCATGACAGTGATGATCTCAATCTGTTTGTACATGGTGCCACAGCTTATTTTGTATATCTAGGAATTGATCAGTCTAATTTTGTTACTTGGTTCATACTACATATCTCCCATATTCGATCATTTGTAAATGAGGGAGTGGGTTTCCTTGGTTAGGTTTATTTGCTAATCCATTTGTAGGCCTACTGCAAGGTTCTTATGTTGTTTTCAAAGGGCGCTTTAACTAAAAAATATTAAAATTTCACCATTCATCAACTGTTACATGAATTTCATTTAGTACTTTTGTTTTTAATTTTTTTTTTTTACATATTATTGATCTAGTCTTTGAATTTTATGATCAATCTATTGATTTTCATTGTATTTATATATAGTAAAATCATTTACATAAAAGTTAAAAAAATTAAATTCTACATATATATAAAAAATTAATTATCATTTTAGTATCTTTTTGACAAAGAATCGAAGAGATTTTTTTCAATGAAATTTACAATTTTTATTGATAAAAAAACTGTCATGAGTCTTGTTCAGTCATTTGACAATTTTTTTAATCAAGAATCTTAAGATGTTTAAATTTAGAATAGCAAGGATAATTTCAAATTATATATAAAAGTATATATTTTATTATTATTTTAATTTTATATTTATATATATTTATTATATTAATAAAATTATTATTTAATATTTTAAATTCAATTGGAGTGTCCATGTGGTACTTTTTATAAACTCATTTTCACCTTTTTTTATATCCACAGGTCACCTTTATTAGAACCGACGATTCATGTATACGTACTGTTTAAAATATTAAAATTTATAAATTGATATGTTATTTTATATAAAAATTACGTCTCATAATTCATATCGATATAAAAACATGAAATATGTATATTTTTTACTTTGTTAAACTCATATGTAGTTATTACTAAAATTTTAAACAATGTCACTTTCATATCCATTTTTCATATTGTATTTGTATTATATCACTATGTCATGTTTTAGATTTTCATATCTAACCCTTATGTAGTCTTTTTTTTTTTACCTTTTATTTTTTTAATTGCATAAATTTTGTCAAAAAAATCGATAAGTAAAGACAGCAAAATTAAAAAATTTTTGACCTTTAATAATGAGTGGGTATCTTCGAGTAAAAGTTATAAAATATTAATTTATATATATAAATTAATTATCATTTTAAGATTTTTTGACAAAGAATCTAAAACATTTTTTCAATGAAATTTACAATTATGATTAATAAAAAATTGTCATGAGTTACTTTCAATCAATTATCAAATTTTTTTTTTACCAAGAATCTTAAGATGATTAAATTCAGAGTAGTAAAGATAATAATAGGGACAAGATATAATAATAGGGACAAGATAAGTGCTTAAGGAAAGGACTAATCAAGCCAATCATAAAGTGGTCAAGTTGGGTTAAAAAAACAAAACAAAATACAATGACATCTTGGGTTGGTGTAGAGTAGTTCATCTTTTAAACATATGTACATCTAATAATATGTACATGATTGTTGAATTTGAAAGGTATGCGAAACTTCTACATGTTGAGAAAATATAAACTTATATATTAATTTTCGTCTTTCAAAACACTGATTTAATTAATAATTTTAATAATAATGAAATTTAGATATATATTTAATGCTTATTTAAAATCCATAATAGAAAAATATTATCTGTTATGAATAAACTCTTATTTTTTTTAATACGATCATGAAACAACATTGACATTGAGATGTCATATATATATATATATATATGTGTGTGTGTGTGTGTGTACATATATATATATATATATATATGTGTGTGGATATATTCCATCGTCCCTTGTTACTAACTAGAATATGAATTGGTGTTCACTAAATCCAACTTATAACTTCTCAAAAAATAAAAACTATTGATTCATTTATTTCTTTATTTAGGAATAAGTTAGAATCTTAGTAATAGATGTCCTAAATGAGGTCCTAATATTTTGTATATCTAACAAGATCTTGGCGTGTTATATGACAAGAAGGATGTCGTCATCTATGAAATTAAGGAAAGAGGTGAGACGATTACAGCTTAGCAATTGGGTGGGTTTATTGAAGACAAAATTTTTGCTTTCTTAACAATAAGTTAAAAGATAGTTTGTTGTGGCTAAGGTGGGTCCATAATGGAAAACGTTGAGATAGGATCGATTGTTGACATAATTAATAAGAGACATTTTTGGATTGGTCCCAAAAATATATATATTGAGTAAAGTTTAAAAATTTTTCTGTTGTTTAATAAAAAATAATTAAAAAGAGATTTTCACGTTTCTATCTTAATATTGATATCTTAACTTGAATTTTCTTATCTTTCTTTAGTATCCTCGTCATTAAATGTAAAGTTTTCTTATTAGAAAATTTTTAACAATTGTGTGATTATAATATAAGTCCTTAACAACAGATACTAGTGAGGACGATTAATTACTTGATACATATATAATTGGGTCACACATCAAAAGCAAATTTGTCTTTTACCCCGGTATTATAATATTTAATTCGAATTTATATATTTTCATGGTACTACAAGAAAAAAAAATGTATCCAAGGGGAGAGGAAAATCATTGAATCCTGAATATCTAACTTGGCAAGCCAAATGAAGATTAACTTGGAAATTAAATTATAAAAACTTTAGGCTTATTGTTATTGTTATTTCATCCAAAAATATATATATATATATATATATTGGCCATTTATTGTTATTTCATCCAAAAATTAATTCTATACTTTTAGAGAGAGAAAGATAAAGAAGCATTTCTCAGTTCTATACTTTATTTTACTGATCTTTTCCTAGTGTAATTTTAAATTATAAGACCTAAGTGAAGTTTCTTACCTGCAAATTAATTAGGTTAATTCCCTCTAAAATGTTATTACATGTGTTATAACCCAAGATGGAGGAGTTAAAAGTTTGAAAATTAAGGTGGGTTAATACTTAATATTAAGTCAGCAAATTTAATACATGGTTTGATTTAATTAGGAACTTATATATTGCATTGAGTTAATTACACAAATGTTACTTAGAACAATAAGAAATTAGTATCTAAACAAAAAATATGTATATATATATATATATAATTTACATCTTAAACTTTCAAATATAATATCTTATTAATCCATCCAATAGTATGTTGAGAAATCAACACACACACGTGGCACTTACAAACAAAATAGCAAACTCAAATAAAAAATAATAACACAAATATATTTGGTTCGGCCCAACTCAAAATGACTTACTCCAAATCTAATCTACTAACAAATAAATCTTTACAACTGTGAAACTTTTAAAATGAGAAAAGTCTTCAAAAAACTCCCTACTCAAAATTTAACCCAAAACCCAATTACATCCTTTTAATAGCCTACTCTTCTAGCTATTCTTTTGGTTTCTAACTATTTAGGACTACCAAACTAAAATCAAAACATCTTATTTATAAGGGTGAAACCCCTTATATCTTTACTAAACTCTCGATGTGAGATGCAAGATAAACTCAAAGTTCTTATAACTTTCGATGTAGGATTATGAGATTTAAGGCAAATCCCAATAAATCCTCCCTTCACTTGAATCTCCAAACACTTCAACAGTATCTACAAAGTTGACATGCTTACCTTTTCTTATTTTCTTTCATCATAGGGATCCCAGCAACTAAGCCTCCATCAAGCATGTACAAGTGATTTTTTATCCTATTCCCTTGTAGAATCACACTAACATTCTTGTACACTTTCAACCAACCATTACTATCATAATATGTGTAACCTTGAGAAACAAACTCACCCAAAGCAATCAAATTATAGCTACAACTCGGTACATACCTTACATGATGAAGCGTCCTAATAACACTATTTTGAGATATAAGGCGAGCACTCCCAATGCCTTGAATCTACACATTTTCTTTGTTAGCAACCACAATATCCCCATAATTTTCATTCTTTTCTAACTCCACAAAGCAACTCCTATCATTGTAAACATGAATTGTAGTAGCTGAATCTAAAACCCAACCTTTATCATCTTTCAAAGTCTGAATCTCATCCACACAAATCATCAAAACAACAACATCATCATGAGATACAATAGTAACAGTATCACTCTTTTCTTCATCTGATTTTTTCTCATCATTCGCCCTTTTGAAAGCAGTCATATCCTTTCTTAGCTTCTTGCAGCACACTTGGATATGTCCCTTTTCACCACAATAATAACATTCTATGTTATTGTAATCCTTGTCTCTTGACTTGGATCTCTCTCTTGACCTATCTATCCTCTTTTGAGTCCTCCCTCGATCAAAATCCTCTACAGCTAGCGTACTCCCCCAAGTGAACCTTTCGTTCTCACACGACATGGCAATTACATCATCCAACTTCAAAGTAGACCTACCCACCAACAAAGTTTGAACTAAAGGCCTATAAGACTTGGGCAAAGATGACAGCAAAATTAAAGCCTTCTCTTCATCTTTTAACTCATCAATAGAAATTGCCAACAATTGAGAAACCAATCTATTAAACTCATTCAGGTGATTATGAAGACTCATACCTTCTTCCATCCTTAGAGAATATAGATCCATCTTAAGTGTAATCTATTAGTCAACGACTTCAAAGCATAAATATCCTCAAGCTTATCCCACAAACTCTTCGGAATACTCTCAGTCAACACACTATACTTTACCTCTGGAGCTAGCATCAATCTAATAGTACTAACAACTTTCTTCTGAATCCTATTACAATTAACATTAGACATTCCCTCAAGCTTACCATTCTCTAATGCCTGATCCAACCCCTGTTGTACTAACAGATCTTAAATCATACTTTGTCATAACATAAAATTACTCTTTCCATCAAATAACAGAATCTCAAACTTAGGCATAGGCCTACTAGATGTACCTTTTTTAGATATCTTAAAATACTACTTCACAATCTCTTGCACCCACGAACCTTAAACCTTGAACCTCGCTGTAATACTACTGGAAATCAACACACACACGCGGCACTTACTAATAAAATAGTAAGCTTAAATAAAAAATAAGAACACAAATATATTTTATTCGGCCCAACTCAAAATGACCTATTCAAAACCCAATCCACTAACAAATAAATCTTTACAACTATGAGATATTTAGAATGAGAAAAGTCTCCAAAAAACTCCCTACTCAAAACTTAACCCAAAACCCAATTACACAATTTTAATAGCCTACTCTCCTAGCTATTCTTTTGGTGTCTAACTATCTGAGATTACCAAACTAAAATCAAAACATCTTATTTATAAGAGTGAAACCCTTTATACCTTTACTAAATTCTCGATATGGGATACAAGACAAACTCAAAGTTCTTATAACTTTTGATGTGGGATTATGAAATTCAAGGCAAATCCCAACATAGTAAACATCATTAACTTAGCTTATCTACTTGGCATTTCACTAGTACAACCAGTCCATATGTAGGTCATATATTAAATTTAAATATTGAATTTTTTAAAAAAATTTCATGTGAATGCAACATGGCAACACACTATTGATCCAAGTAATTCACTTTTTTTTTTCTTATTGTGCATTTAAAATAAAAAAGAATTTTAAGTTTGTATAAGTAACTAAAATGAAAAATATGAACATGAAAAAGAATTACCGAAAACTTAAGTTTATTTGTTGAATTAATTTCTGGTTGATTCTTCGGTTTTGATCCGTATTAGAACATAAAAGTAAAAGACTGAAGGTAATTCCAAATACCTAATAAAACAAACAAACCATCATTCAAATTAAGAAAATCTATGCCTAACTTAAGAAAAACCATTCAATCAATTCCATCTCCACTTTTAGTAATCCAAATGCCAACAACATTCTTATTAGGAAAAAGAAACTGAAGATGAAAATAATCCAACCTCTCTATATATTTATTATAATTTCAACTTAAACTTAATACTTTAAGAAGATGATAATTGAACGAAGAGTTATTTCAAATTTTAAAAAAAAAATCAGACTGTTTTGAATTTGAATTTTTAAAATTTGATATTTAAGTTTTCTAAGTTTAGCTCATCGAATTTAGGTTAATTCCTATCAAATTGTTGAGTTTTAAATTAATTATATAATTAAATAAAATCTTATCATTATTCAAATATGAAATGCATTATTAATCGGGAATATAACTAAAATGTTGACAGCCAAATTCTCAAAGAAGAAGTAAAACCCAAGTGGCCAGTGTACTTGAAAGGCATAAAATAGGCTGAATTCCATGCATGTGTTGGGGAACAAAGTGAGGGTCCGGCATTTGGGTCCAAAAGTCGCAAAGCAAGCAAGAGATACCACGAAATGAAAACAGAACAATGCTAAGGTGACATTGCCAAGTAACATAGGAACTCAGCTTCTTTTAGAACTTTGAAAACAGAAATTGAGAGTGAAAAAAGTAAAAGAAAAAAAAAAAGCTGAAAGAGAGGGTCTTGCAGACTATAGGAATGAAAAGAGGAAGAGTGGAGCGAGGATTTGGGCGAGAAATGAGAGACAAAAATATATTCATAGCAAAGCTGAAGATTTGCATGGTTTTGAAATTTATTTTTTTTTTAAATTTGAATGTAAAACTTTTTAGCATATAATTTTTTTGATCCCTCAGACAAATAAGGCTTTTGAGAGAAAATCTGGAACCTTTCAGATACAGTGATCTTCTCTTTCCACTCTCTTTTCATTATTTTAGCTGAAAACTTCGCTAGGCTCATGGGTTTGTTCTCTTGACCACCAATATCTGCGAGATTTTGGGTATCTTTTTCTAAACTTTGTTGCTTCTTCTTGCATATTTTCTCTAGATTTTCCTTTTGTTATCCTTAAATTTTTTATTTGAAAATCCTTGTTTCTTGATTTCAAAGATTTCTTCTCTTTACAAATCTCTTTTCATCAGTTTTTTCTTCTGGAAAAGAATGGAAACACACAAAAAAAGTACACATATAAATAATGACATGCTTGAATAACAGGGTAGGGATTGCTAGCATCTTGTTTCTGACAAGTTCATAACATTTGGGTGTTTCTCTAAAGCTTTATATTCTTGGATTCTTCTTCCAATTTTTTCTTGTGAAAGCTTTTGTGTTTACCATATATATGGAAGCTAGTGAAAACAACGGCTTACGAAGATCAAACCCAAAGGTTTAGCAATAGTAATACTGGCAGTGGTGGTGGAATTGGAAGCAATATTAATGGTAGATCTTCCTAGAAGCAAAGGCCTAAAAAAGTCCCTAAAATTGGGCTTGGTGTGGCACAGCTTGAGAAGATAAGAATAGAAAAACAACAAAAGAAAGATGCAGTTGTAGATGCTGCTGCTGCCTTTCCCCATCATCTGTTATTTCACCACCAATTATTCATCA
The DNA here is from genome assembly GCF_047325235.1 of Durio zibethinus. Taxonomy (NCBI): domain Eukaryota; kingdom Viridiplantae; phylum Streptophyta; class Magnoliopsida; order Malvales; family Malvaceae; genus Durio; species Durio zibethinus. Next base: position 6,765,497 of record NC_143176.1, on the reverse strand, counting down.
TAAATCATCGTATCTTTCTTTGCCAATCCCAAATTTCCATCCTTCAAATCAATCTTGTTCTTCTTCTGCTTCTTCAATTCTATTCCCTGCTGATATTTCACCACCAAATTAAATCTTTAGAGTTACCTTTATCTGTTCAAAACATTGATATTGTCAGTACATCAAACACTGTTCCACTGACCTGCAGTGGTTATCCAGGTTGGCATCCTGTTGCAGCAGTACTACCAGGGAATGACAGTGTTAATAATGTTCATAAATTTTGCAGTTCTTGTGAGTATAACATTGAAAAAGAGTGTTCTGGGTTGGATCCTGGATTTGCTTTCAGGACAAATTTGAGTTTGCCTTATAAATCTGAGCCCATTTGGCCTTTGCCTAGTTTGATGCAAAGGGCACAACCATAACCTTTTTCTTCAATGGTAGGAAAATTGAATAGTTGGAATCTTTAATTTATTTTTTGGAAAAGATTTTAATTTCTGGTATCGTTGATTGATAAAGAATTAGGTGAATTAATGGAATTCTAATTTTTTATGTAGGTGAATTTGTCATCAAGAACTTCATCAACAATGTACTAAATTTTCAGATGGAGCCCCCTTCAAACCAAAGCTATTATGGAAATTGTACAGCTTTATTGCCTGAAGAGAGAAGGTATATGCTCAATTTTCCTTCAAATCTTCAATCATGAATAGCTTATTATTGATCCAATGATAAATTCTAGTTTTTAATATCTCTTTCCATTTACTAATTAATATGATGTTACTTGTGAAATTCATGAGGTTTATGGTCTGAATTTTACACAATTTTGCCTTTTTTTTTTGCTCTTTTTTTAATTATAGAGGCCTCTAAACATTACCATTCATAGTGGGAAAATTGCCTGCTGAATTAACCTGAAAGAAAAAACTAGATTTATACAAGAGTTACTATCAAGAATTAGGTTTCCTTTCTTTTTCATCTTTACTAGAAGTGATAGGAATGCAGCTTCTTTCTCTTTTAGACCTTGATATATGTAATTAATGTTTTTGGTATGTACTCTATAGTGTTCATGGTAATAGAAAGCTTGATAGAAGTGATTAAGATTAATTTATCAATTATCCATCTAGCAATTTCTATATTCTTATCATCAAAAACACTTTGTGTATTAGTATTATGTTTTACATAAAAATTGGATATTACATTTCATATCAACATGAAAAATGTAAAAAATATTTTTTTTTAGTTTTTATTAAACACATATATGAATTTTATTAAAATTTTAACTCATATTACTTTTGTAACTTTTTTTTTTATTTTCATATCATATTACTATATCGTGTTTTAAATAGTTAAATCTATCCAATACCTTAAAAGATTTGGGTTGTAATATCTTCAATTGTTATAAGATATATTCTTCATAATTAATTATCAATAATTGCAATTTCATATTAGATTATTTTATTTAATAATAAATATATAATATTATGAGATAAACGGATAGAACGTTTGACTAACTATTCATGAATATATTCAAATTATATTTATTTATAAATTTTAACAAACGATTGTAAACAACATTTTAAAGTTTTTTAATTAAACGAACATATCACAAACATAACAAAAGTTATTTATATTTGATTCATTTGTAAAAACTAATATAATGTTCCACGAATAGTTCATGAATATGATTTTTTTTTTGTTTATTAAGTTTAACAAATGATTATGAAAAATATTTCATAATTCATTAATTACATTACCAAAAAATACTAATTATTGATAAAATTTTACCAACGAATTTTTTTCATCAGTAATTACAAATAAAATATCAACAAATTATCAATGAAATTGAAAAATGAAACTATTAATTTATTATCATTGAACTACCAATGTATTATCGACAGAAAATATAGACGTTGATAAATTTTTTGCATGTCTATAAAATTTTGATGTCATGCTTACAAATGAAAAATTATGTAGATAATAATACAGGCACATTTTATCGATGGAATATCAAATGTTGAGAAATAATTTAGGTAAAAAAATTATATTTAAAAAAATTTTTAAATTAATAATAAAATTCTATATTTTTAATTTTTTAAATCGATATTGGAAGTACCGACGAAATTTTTGTCGGTATTCATTTAGGAAAAAAATTCCTAACTCTTCTCTTAAACATTTATCTCCCTCATTCACAGTTTTCCTTTCCCGCCTCTTCTACTAGACTCTCATCCCTCTTCTCTATCCTCAATTCCTCCTTCGACGGCCTTTCTCCTCAACCGTTCACCACTACAACATCATTTGTGACAGAAAACATCTCAAAAACCAGTAATCGAGGAAGCTTCAGGTGAAACTATATATATTTTCAAACTGTTGCTTCTATTAATCTTTTTTAAAGCCACACAAGCACTAAAGGAGAAGAAATGAGATGCATAGGTGATCGAAGATGGGCATAATGGGTTGACAGCCGTGCTTACTTGGCTCGTGGCAGCCTGTCCGTTGCCGTGCTCGAGCAATACCTGTCCATAGACGCTTCAGGTGAAATTTTTTATTTTTTGTTTTTTTTTTTTAATTTTTGTTAAGAATATGAGTTTTTGTATGGCATTTAAACTGAAAAAAGGAAGAATTAAAGAGACATGTTTGAATTTGTCGAAGCTAACAATGACGGTATTTACTGATTGGCTGAACAATTTAAAGAAAAGTAAAATTTCGAGGAAAATGAAATCTCTAATTTCTTTGATACTATGTGTGATGAATCATGCTCTATTTAGAATGTCCAGCATGTCTCAAATTTATATTTTATTTTTATAGTCTCCTTCCAATTTTCAACAAATCAGACAGAACTTTGATGTTTTTCTAGGTTTTGATGTAAAGGTAAAGTTGAAATTCATTTTAACTTTTTAAATTTTCCATCAACTATATTTTCTATGCAATTTTAAACTTTGATTTGTGATGAACTAGAGTCAGTTAGAAAGTCAATTCAATTTGTTGAAACATCAAATCATCTGATTTGAGATACAGTATGGTACAAAGGAAGTGAAAATGCTTGCTTATTATAAGCCAATATATAACATATTTAAATTTACTATGTTCTTATTGACGTTTGTTTGTAATAAATGAGTTGAGAATCTTTTGTTCTGTTTCTAATTAAGGTCACGGCTTTACTATGTTCTTATTGAGGTTTGTTTGTAATAAATGAGTTGAGAATCTTTTGTTCTGTTTCTAATTAAGGTCATGGCTATTTGAATTAATATATTTAACATCATTTAGTGTTAGCAATAAGCCATTTTACTATTTTATGAACCATTGTCAAATGTGAGTTGGTGTTTTGTTGTCTTTGCTTTTTATTAAATTTAACTTTTATTTCTAGTACTTAACTAATTCATCTATTGGTTCTTTGTCTTCACTTGTCTTGCAATTCATCTATTAATTAATGGCTTCTAAGGGACCAAGGTCCAAGCTTCGGCATCAAACAAGAAGTAGGTGTCAAAAGGTAATAGTGTCTGAGGTTTTTATAGCTCTCTTTTTTGGTCTCTTATATTGTTATTATTGTTGTTAGTGTCATCATGCATGAATATACATGTGTCACGGGTCGAGACTTAAGTTTCGAATTCGCGCGGCTCCGAGACCCGGGCATTCACCCTTTCGGTTTCTCGGATCAGCCTGATTGCCATGGTTCACACCCTTGTGAGGTATTGTCCGCTCTGGCCCCCCTGGCCTCACGGTTTTGTCCTACAAAAGGCACCTCACAAGGCGGAGGTGGTGTGAACCCTTTTATACCTCAAGTGTCTCTCCTATTATGTTCGATGTAAGATTCAGGACTTTTCCTTAGGTCCGTGACATTCTCCCCCACCCAACCTCGTGACGCCCTTGTCACGGAGGCTAACCACCCTGCCTACCTCCCTCGAGTTGCTTGGCGTGGATCGAACGGTTTAGGGTTGGCTCTGATACCACTTGTCACGGGTCGAGACTTAAACTCCGAACCCACACGGCTCTGAGACCCGGGCATTCACCCTTCCGACGTCTCGGATCAGCTTGATTGCCACGATTCACACCCTTGTGAGGTATTGTCCGCTCTGGCCCCCCTGGCCTCACGGTTTTATCCTACAAAAGGCGCCTCACAAGGTGGAGGTGGTGTGAACCCTTTTATACCCCAGTGACCCTCCTATTATGTTCAATGTGGGATTCAGGACTCTTCCTTAGATCCGTGACACATGCACATGCTTAACCGTAAAGAAGTTTAAAGATGAAATCTTTGTGGAAACTTAACCTTTTTAAGAGTGAATTTATATTGAGTATTGGCTTAACTGTCATGAACTTTTTGTTGTACCTTAGTTTCTAAATTGCTTTTGGCTGGAAGCAATTAGTTGTTATTTTCTAATACAAGTGAGGTTTTCTTTTGACTTGTGCTTTTTAAGTTTCATTAGCAATTATAGTTTGAATCCATCTCCTAATTGTAAATAAAATCCAGTTTTATAAATGTTCTTCAAGAATATCTACCTACACATAAATGAGTAAATCTTTCAAGAATGTGAAAAGAAGAATTCCATACTCTAAACACTTGGTGATGTGTGTCAATTTGCTTGGCATTAGTGCTAACATGGTGCTTGTCCAAGATGAATTTTGTTTTGTTCTGCATATTCTGCTTGGCATCATTTTGTTTTGTTTCCAAGCCTATCATTTATCTTGGCCTTTTGTTTGCTTAATATGGTTTTGCGTTATATCTTGTATGCATCCAAAAATTATGATTTTTTAGTTCATTTCACATGATTTTACTTTAATATTATTTTTAATAAAGCTTCCAAATTTGTTATGGAAATAGATTGCTCTAGTAATTGAGCCCAAGAATACGGAAGCAAGTCCTATGTACAGACAAGTTTAGGAGGTGTGGCCAACGGCCAATGTCAAGTTCAATTGCTTTGGTTGGAATTTTGTATTGATAAATTTTTTATTAGATTGATTTAGAGTTTGTATGTTCTCTTGGTGATGCTGCTAAAAAATGTTAATTGTTTTGTTTTGTGATAAGGAAGTTAATGATTGAATATGATGGACGAGCCAAAGTTAGAAAGTAGTCCCTGAAGTGAGCAGAGTGTGGTTGCCACTCCAACGAGACCAGAATCCAACAAGTCCTTCTAGTCAATCTTGTTCTACACTTATTTTAGTTAGTTGTTGATATATTTGCTTTAGTAACTATATTTAAGAACTTGAACCGGTGAATATTGGTTCTCGTAGACTGCAAGTAAATGGTACTTCAGGATTGTAAAATATTATTATTCATGTAATTACTTAAAAAATAAATTAAAAAACTAGAATAAAATGAGAGAATTTATATAAAAACCAAGTATTATCAGACGGAAATATTAACTATTACCAATGGAATTTTAACTATTAAAGACGGAGGTTTTTTTTTTTACAAAATTGAAAAGAAAAATTATTAAAATAATATACAAAATGAAAATTTGGTAGGTAAAACAAAAAATTTCATGGTAAATTACAGATGAACTTATATTATAGATTTTGATTATATTGAAGAAATTTTTGTCAGTAAATTTATTGATAATATTATTACAAACAAAAAATAAAATATTATCAATAAAAATTTTTATTGATAATATTTCATTTTTTGATAGTGTTAAACGAACAAATCACAAATATAACAAAAATTATTTATGTTTAGTTTATTTACATCTCTAATAATAGATTTAAAAAAAATAAGTTAAAATTCTTCCAAAATAAAAAAATTTGGAATGTGTTTATGCACTTGGAACTATACACTAGCTTGATAATCAATAATATGATTAACTTTACTCAAAAAATAAAAGGAGTATCAAGATCACCATCACCATTCTCATCAATTCTCTCAAATAACTTATCAGATTCTGTTTAGAGAGCTCTGTAAATGTTAAGACTACATGAAAAGTGATAAGAAGTGCCAGCAAAATGGCAAATTTCTCTTAAATGTCAAGATTAAACTTATAATTTCACAATTTATCTCATTTTCTTATAAAAAAAACAAAAGGAGAGATATTATTTTTTAATTAAAAGTTTCCGATAGCATTCTTTTCTAATATTTTTTAGTGCAATTTAAACAAGTTACACAATTCACAAGAATTACCACTGAATCTTGATACAAACTTGAAAAAATAATAGATAAGAATAACATAATAGAACCTGAGTTTTAATAATCTATTAAGTATCAAATTTAAAATTAATTGATAATTAAAATGTGCGCATTGATGTTTTAAAAGATCCTTGTTTTCAGTCTGCTAGTGGAAAGGATAACAAACTATAAACTTTTAGCTGATAACATCAAGACATAAATAAACAGGAATGCAGTCTTTGTACCCTCATAGAAATTTGCTTTCTAATATGATCGCAATATTTGTCTGCAAGTCTATGAAGTTGGGTGAAAGGTTTGTGAAATGCTGCAGCAAATTGACAACTGCTTCATTCACTTGCATCTCCTGAAACTCACATTCATTTCTTCATCTCCCTCCTCTGAAAAGGTGTGTTATCCACTCCATGGTCTACACCACTCTATATCACTACCAATTGGCCATGTTGTTTGTTGAGCTGTAGTAGAGTCTTCCACTATATTTTCATCAATTGATCGGATTGCCTGCAAAACAAATTAAGGCATGGCGTGTGAAGAAGAAGAAGCATGTATAATTCAGTAAATTGAAATAATAGCGCAATAAGGACCATTGAATGAACCCAATAAGAAAGATTGCCACCCAATAGAACAGGGAAGTAATATTGCCAGCCAATTGCATTTTCAATTTCATTAGGAATTAAAACAAACACTTGGATGACATATTTCAATTGAAATCCATAACAAGTTCCCTTGAACAGACGAGATTAATATTGCATAATCAGTAAAGCTGAAGAGGAAATGAAAGCATGAAAAATGTAAAACAGATGAACCTCTCTGTTCATAAGCTTATACAAGTCCAGCTATACAAAAGGCAGGGCAGCTTTTGATACTTTTATATTGAGAGTTAGGGAGCGTAGCGTACCTCTGTTTTGGCATACCCAGATTCCTCTGAATCAACACTAAAGCTCGTGGATATATTGGGACAACCTCTTATGGCTAAAAATTTCAAAGATGGGAATACGAAATGATAACCCACAGAGCTGAAGCTCACAAGGTTCGGTAGCTTTTCAAGAAGTAAGGTGCCCAATTGAGGTATCTGTATCACTTTCCCTTTTTCCTCGCTACCATTTGCCTCATCTCCTGATTGTTCAAATACTTGTTCTAATTTGGAGACGTTCACAACACGTAGAATTTGTAGTTTTGGAAGGCCATGAGCAACACTCACCGGAAAGAGACATTTCAAGTTTTCACATGAATAAATGTGTATTTCAGTCAGATTGGGGAAGCGTATAGGTTGGAGATGATGACCTCGTGATGAAGTTTGACCATCCTTTTCAATAATTTGCCCCAATTCCTCACACTCAATTATCCATAAAGAGCTCAATTGTGGCAAATTCCGAGCGATGGTAGGTGATAAGATATATCTTAACCTTCTGCAACTATCGACACACAATCGAGTGAGGTTTTGAAAGTTGACAACTTCGACGGGATCTTTCCATGCCACCCGCAATTCAGGTAGATCATACAATCTCAGTAGCCTCAAACTCTGAAAAATTATATCCATCATCAAATAACTCTTCAAAATTAATGAGGGTTAAATATTTCATGTTTGGTAATTTTTGTCCTAATTTAGGAACTATTAGATTGCACGATTGCTTCCTTTCTCTCATTTCCTTAAATTCTAACATACGTAAATATATCATTTAACTGTTAATTCAAAATTGTAAAAAATAACTAAAAACTTATTTATTCTTTATTTTTAAATTTTATATAAAAGTTTGATTTTAACTATCTTATCATTAAATTAAATATTTAGCTTTAAAGATCCATTTAAATCATGATTTAATGAAACGACCAATATAAATAAATCTAATTTGAATTAAGTTTAAAATTTAAATTTTTTAAATTTTTTATTCTAATCAATTAAAATTTAGAAAAATTCTTAATTTAGGATCATATCTCTTATAATTATTATAGTACAATTAACTACTCATAATTTAATATTATGTAGGGCCCATCAAAAAATTGTTTAGAAGCCACATTTTAAATGGTGGCTGCATAATTCTTAATTGTGATTGGTTAACTATAATATAGTAAGAAAGATAATTATAAATGAAATACTCTCAATTCATTAATTTAAGTCAAAGACAAATAATTTAATTAAAATATAAAACAACAGTTTTGAAAAGATTAGTTCTATATCATGAATAAAAATGAATCCATATGAAACGTTTAAAAACACAAAGTACATACTACATATGGCTTTTCAATATATCTAAGAAATAAAGTTTGTTCTAAGAATTATGATTAAAGAAATATATTTTCTTATATGCGATAAAATATTTATAAAAATATTAATTAATTATTTTATTTGGTTTAATTTTTAACTCAAAACTAAATTATTAATTCAATTTGTTTTGGAAAGTTTTTAGCATTAAACTAAACTAAGCCAAATCATCTAGTTCAGCTTGATTTTTCTGTTTTGGCCAAATAAAGCTCACACTACTCTCAATAGTGCTAAATGGTGATATTAAGGGTTTTTTAGTTCATGGTATTAATTATTTATGTTTTTATTAGAAGAAATAACAAATTTCTGTGCTACCATGCTATTATTTCTGGACTCCCTGATATGCATGTCAGGGATAGGGAATCCTTACAAAACCGGAATCCAATAGGGAATACTCTGAAAATCCCTTAGATCTTTTTGGATATTTCATTTGAGTGACTTGAAAAATAATGCATTGAGATAAGTGGGCTAATCAGACAGAAACTCATCATTAAGATATGAAATGCATTCTTTCAATGCATTTCATCAATACAAATGTAATTGAATAATTACTTATTAAATTATTTTTTATTGATTTAAATAATTAAACATTGATTTAGTGGTAAAATAAATTTTCAAAAATTTGATGTTTTAAATTTAAATCTTACTATTTATGAATTTGATTTAATTTTATCTTAATTCTATCTTATATATAATTTATTGATTTTTTAAGTGAAATATTTAAATATAATTATAATTTCTTTGCTATTAATATTTTCATAAAAAATTATATACTTGCAATTGTAATTAGTAAAATCAAAACTAATTTTAATATTAAAAAATAGTAGATAAATAATACTAAATAGTATGAACAATATGTTTTTATGAGAAGAAATAACAAATTTGTGATGTTAATTATTTAAGGCTTTTTTTATGAGAAGAAATGACTATTTAACATTTTACGCAATAATTAATTGAACCTAAAATGAAATCTCCCAGCTTTTTTCAATTTAAGAGTCCATGTGACATTAAAAATGATTTATTCTGTTTTTTTTTTACTTTTTAAGTTGAAATTCTTATCATATGCACATCCATGTGACATTAAAATGGATTTGTTCTATTAATTTTTGAATAATGATTGATGTAATAGATGAATTAAAAATATTTTAAAAGGTATAAATGAAAAAACTGAATTTCATAAGATCATAGATGAAAGTAAAATAATATTGCAAAAAGTTTATGGATGCCTGATGCATTTTTATAGTAACAACTATCTTAAAAGTTCACAATTGAGATTTTAATGATCACTACTTAAGTAGAAAGAAGTAGATTCATATTAGTTTTACCCAAAGTGATACAAAGTCTAACTTTTAAATAATGTAGCACTTGAATTCAATCAATGACACACTATGTAGTCAAATTATTTTACTTAGTGTTTGTTTCCAAAGATAAAAAATTATAAAAAGGGTTTCATTTAAGAAAAAAAGAATTTTCTCTCCCAATTTAAATGGATTAAGTTTCCATTTTTTTTTATGTCCGCTCTCGTATCTATTCTTCCATTCTTTATATTCCTCTTACAAAGTATAGTTGAAAGAGTAAACACAAATAAATAGGCTTACCTGTATTTTAGCTGTAATGATAAAAGGAGTCAATTGTGGACAATCTCCCACACGCAACTCTTGTAAAGATGGCAGCGTGAGTACAATGTCATTTCCATCCCTTCCTTTTAATTCAGGCAAACCTTCCAATGTAAGGTATTTCAGCTGTGGAAGACCTTCAGCCATTGAGATTGGAAAAGTATATTCCAATCGAGAGCAATCCCAAATCATAAGTGTTGTTAATTTGCCCAAACTTTGACCATGCGACAATGAGGAAAGAGATGTCAAGTTATTGCAGCCACTTACATGTACTTCCCTTAGACTTTGGAGATTGATGTTTGTCACTTCCGTTTTGGGAATTATTTCTTCCAATTCCAAGCAGTCGGATATGTTCAGCGTTTCCAGTTGCCCAAGACTTTTAGCAACGGACGTTGGGAAGAGATATCTCAATTTATTGCAGTTGTCTATTCTTACAACCTTCAAACTTTGTAAGCTTACATGATGACTGGGTCCTTGTTGTATGCTCCTCAATTCAGCAATCTGAAATAGCACTTGCATCTCATTATAAATTCAATAGTGCTAAATGGTGATATTAAGGGTTTTTTAGTTCCTGGTATTACTTATTTAAGGCTTTTTTTATGAGAAGAAAGGACTATTTAGCAATGTATGAAATAATTAATTGAACTTAAAATGAAACCTCCTAGCTAGATATTTCCTAAAAACTCAATCTCCTATAACGTAAAAATAACTAAATGAGATCAATTTAAACAACTCAAGAAACTAATTATAGTAATCTCCTAAAAATTGAAAACAAATAGTAATAACATATTTAGAATGGACAACACCTACTTCAAATATAAGGAAAAAGACAATTAGCAAAGAAAATGTCAATGAAAATTAGAGTGAATTACATCATGCATCTATGATTTTTGTATCATATTTCATTTCATTCACGATTTTAATTAAAATTCAAAATTTTCGTTCTCGAGTTTTTAAATTCAAATTCATCAATTTGAACAATCGATCATTAAATTTTGACTAAATTTATCCTCTCAAAATATTTTGTGTGTATGCGTGTATAACTACGTGAACTTAAACGTGATAAAAAAGTGAGAGTTTTTTAAACTTTTTAAGTTGAAATTCATGTCATATGCACATTCATGTGACATTAAAAATGATATGTTGTATTAATTTTTTTAACTATGATTGGTGTAATAGATGAATTTAAAAAATTTTAAGAAGTTTCAAATGAAAAAATTGGATTTTATAAGATTATGGATGAAAATAAAATAATATTACACAAAGCTTATGGATGCACGATGCATTTTAATAGTAACAGCTATCATAAAAGTCCACAGTTAATATTTTAATGATCATTATTTAAGTAAGAAAAAGTAGATTCACATTAGTTTTATGCAAAGTGATACAAAGTTTATCTTTTAAATATTGTAGCACTTGGATACTTTTTGGTCACCAATTTATCAAGAAAAAATATTCAGTCAACGACATTAACACTATGTAGTTAAATTATTTTACTTTCTTAGTGTTTGATTCCAAAGATAAAATATAGAAAAAAAAAAAGATTAGATGAAAATTTATAAAAAAAGGTTTATTTAAGAAAAAAAGAATTTTTTTCTCTCAATTCAAATGGATTAAGTTTCCCTTTTTTTTCGCTCTCTTTCTATTCTTCCACTCTTTCTATTCCTCCTACCAACATAGTTGAAAAAGTAAAAACACAAATAAATAGGCTTACCTGTATTTTAGCCGAAATGATAAATTGTGGACACTCTCTCATTTCCAACGCTTGTAAAGATGGCAGTGTGAGTACAATGTCATTTCCATCCCTTCCTTTAAATGCAGGCAAACCACACAATGTAACCTTATGCAGCTGTGGAAGATCTTCAGCCATTGAGATTGGAAAAGTATATTCCAATCGAGAGCAATCCCGAATCTCAATTGTTGTCAATTTCTCCAAAATTTGACCATGCGACAGTGAGGAAAGAGATGCCATGCTATTGCAGCCACGCACATATACTTCGCTTAGACTTTGGAGATTGATGTTTGACACTTCCGTTTTGGGAATTATTTCTTCCAATTCCAAGCATGAGGATATGTTCAGTGTTTCCAGTTGTCCAAGACTTTCAGCAACAGACGTTGGGAAGAGATATCTCAATTTATTGCAGTTGTGTATTCTTACAACCTTCAAACTTTGTAAGCTTACATGATGACTGGGTCCTTGTTGTATGCTCCTCAATTCAGCAATCTGAAATAGCACTTGCATCTCATCATAAATCCCATAAACAGTGATTAAAATTTGACAAACTATATCATCTCCCAATCATGTGTATGTATGTCCATGTGAATTATCATGTGGTAATATGGTGTTCTTTGACTTTTTAAGTTAGAATTCATGTCATATACACATCTATTAAATTTTTAACAATAATTGGAATAATAGATGAATTTAAAATATTTTAAAAGGTTGTGTTCTATTAAATTTTTAACAATGATTGGAATAATAGATGAACTTAAAACATTTTAAAAAGTCGTAGATGAAACAAATTGAATTTTATAATAACGTAGATGAAAGTAAAATAATATTGCACATAATTTATAAATGAAAGTAAAATAAAGAAAGCTATCATAAAATTTCACAATTGAGCTTTAAATAATCATTGTTTAAGTAGTGAAGAAGTAAGTTTACGTTAATTTTATGCAAAATGATACAAAGTCTATCTTTTAAATATTGTAACTCTTGGACTTGAACTTTTCGAACACCAATTTATGAAGAAAAAAATAAATTCTGTCGACAACATTAATACCATGTTTAATTGGTCGGAAGAAAAATAAAGGGAGGGAAACAGGTGAGGAAAGCAAAAAGAAATGATAGAAAAAAAAATTAATTTTCTTGTTTATTGTTTGGTACCAAAGATAAAAGAAAAAAGAAAAAGGATCAGAAGAAAAACTATTAGAAACAAGGTTTTATTAAGTATAAAAAAATGTTTTTCTCCCAATTTAAAAGGATTAAATTTTGATCGATTTTTTTTTCTTTCCACTCTCTATTCTTCCACTCTTTTCCACTCCATCCAACCAAGCACAGTTGCAAGAGTAAAAGAAAAAAATACAAATAAATAGGCTTACCTGTATTTCAACCGAAATGATAAATTGTGTACACTCTCTCATTTCAAACTCTTGTAAAGATGGTAGCGTGAGTACAACGTCATTTCCATCCCTTCCTTTAAATTCAGGCAAACCTTCCAATGTAACCTTATTCAGCTGTGGAAGACCTTCAGCCATTGAGATTGGAAAAGTATATTCCAATCGAGAGCAATCCCGAATCGTAAGTGTTGTCAATTTCTCTAAACTTTGACCATGCGACAATGAGGAAAGAGATGTCAAGTTATTGCAGCCACTTACATGTACTTTCCTTAGACTTTGGAGATTGATGTTTGACACTTCCGTTTTGGGAATTATTTCTTCCAATTCCAAGCATGAAGATAGTTTCAGTTTTTCCAGTTGTCCAAGACTTTTAGCAACGGACGTTGGGAAGAGATATCTCAATTTATTGCAGTTGTCTATTCTTACAACCTTCAAACTTTGTAAGCTTACTTGATGACTGGGTCCTTCTTGTATGCTCCTCAATTCGGCAATCTGAAATAGCACTTGCATCTCATCACAAGATTCAACCTCCAACCTTTCAAGACTTTGTGGAATTGGTATTGCACATGTCATGTCCCTGCATTGATCTATCATCAAAGTTTTTAATTTGAGTAAAAACCCTTGCGGTTGATGACCACTGCACAGCTCTTCCAAACCACGCATATTTGTTAAAGATAATTCTAACAAATTAGGGAATACATTGGTTAGCACCTGCTGCTTTCTAGTATCAACGAGACATTTCATATGCTCGCAACTCTCAAGACCCAGATAAGTCAGCTTACCGAATACCGCTTGGCCCCACTCCAAGCTTGGAACAAGATTTTGGCAACCCACAACATTTTTCAGATTAAGAGATTCTGTATCCCCAAATAACTGCTTGCATGCCTCTATTACAGACCACTCAATATTTAAAGATCTCGAGAATGGGCAGATCTCCGAGTCCATCTTCCTTTTATAAAAATCAGAAAAGCCAAAGCCAACACATACATAAAACCTTTGTAATTTACAGAACACAAAGTCTCTTGGAATATCTTCAGAACAAACCTCTAAAGATAATATAATCAAGTTTGACAAGGAATTCAACTCTGATAGACTGGCAAAGATATCTTCTTGAACTGTGTTCTCAGTGGCCCATTCTAATAATGGACAACCATGCAAGTATAGTTCTTCTAATTGGGACAATCTTCGCATTAACTGAGGAGGGATTCTCTGTAGTTGTTCACAATATGATAAATCCAACAATTTAAGATTATCCAAGTCACCTATATCTTCTTGTAATTCTTTGATATCAGACCAACTAAATGAAAGAACCTCAAGTTTCTTCAACTTCCCAAGCACTGAGATGTCCAAGAGTTTGCAACTTTCCAAATGTAGAGTTCTAAGGTTTGTTTGAAATTGAAATGCATCTGGAGATATTAATCTAGAATTCAAAGTGCAAGCTTTTAATGCTTTCATTCCTTCAAAGAATTCAATTGAAGTTATCATGTTCCCATCTCCACCAAGTAAAAGAATTTTGAGATTTGGGCATACCAGTCCTTTAGGAAGTTCAACAATCCGACTAGTCTTGAAGGAGACTGCTTCGTAAGGCTCAAAACTTTCATCCTTTGGCCACATTTCAACAACCTCAGATTTTATCATAAAAGAAAACTCCTTTCTGCGTGATGCTATCCACAAAGCAACGTCACGAACCATGTCATGCATTTTAACATGCCTTTCTCCACAATTTAACAACAAACAAGAATCCTTGAGGCTGCCCATTGCCGCAAGCACTACTCTCCTCACTGCTTCAATTGAGCCCATACCTTTACACAACTCTAATCCCCATGCATATCTCACCAGCTCCTCTACATTAATCTCAAAATCTTCAGGAAATAAAGAGCACAACAAGAAACACATCTTGGTCTCCGTATCATTCAAATAATCAAAACTTACCTCAAGAACTAGGTAAGCATTTTTTTGATCCATGTCCTCTATGTCAACCAATCTACGGTTTTCGAGTCTCCAATATGCTGCTTCCCACCTATGATGATTTTTACCTTTTAGAGCACTTCCCAAAGTGACTATAGCTATGGGCAAACCATCACACTTTTTGATAACTTGAGATGCCACATGTTTAAAAGCTTCATCAGAAGAGTTATCTAGACCTGCTTTCGCCTTAAATAAATTCCAAGCTTCATGGTCATCTAAACAACCAAGTGATATTGTCTTTTGACAGTCCATAGCAACACATATTGGAAGACGGCGTGTTGTTAAAAGAATTTTGCTTCCTTCATGATCCTCAGAAAATGGAATTCCTATGTCCTTCTTTAAGTCAATTTTTGCCCAAACATCATCAAGGATTATTAGAATCCTTTTCTCCTTCCGCAGTTTCAACCAAAATTCTTGGATTGATATTCTTCCTTGGTCATTCTTCATATCGAAATCTAAGTCTTTTGCAATTGCATCTTGAATTGTTTCAAAGTTTGGCTTTTGAGACACAGTAGCAATCGCAACTTTGTCAAACAGATTTTGTCTTTTGGCATAAGTTCCAACTTCATGCACTAGGGTTGTCTTGCCCACCCCTCCCATCCCCCACAATCCAATCATGCTGACATTGTCATCTTGTAGGGCCTCAATGATCTGCTTGGAAGCTGTTTTTGAAGATTTAGAGGCCATAAAATCCTTGGATAAGTGGAATTCTATTGTGGAAATTGAACCAGGTGAACGGTAGCCCACTCGTCCAGGTTGACCAAATTTGGTAGTCTTCTTTAGAAGCTCACAAATAACAAGAGTGTTCCTCGTTACTTTCTTACTTAAGCGATACCGCCAAATCCAATCAGGACACCAATTGAAAAATCTCTTATTTTGTTTTATTTCATTTTCCAATGTTTCCATATTTGATAGGATTTCGTCCACCTTTGATACCAAGCCTCCAACAGGATCTTCAATTGCCAGAAGTCGCCTGTCAGCATCCTCAATCTCATGTTGCAGCCGAGCTCGAGCGCTTATCAGTTCGTCTTTTCTTTCCTTGAGCATTTCAACATTGTTACGGAAACAACAAATGTGATTAAATTGACGTCCTACTGGCTTCGCCACCCAATCCACGAGCAGTTTTCCCACACAATCAGAAAGAGCTGACTCGCAAAACCCACAATCCATTCTTGACAAGCTCAAGTTGAAGAAACTTCTGCCAAGCGAAAAAATATTAGCTATGAGATAAATCATGGTGATGATAACAAACATAAAATTAAAGAATAATGAAGGCGAACTCTCTAAACATACCAAGCAAGGTGAAGATAGTCCAAAGTGTGAAAACCAACTGCTTTTTCTTCAGTTTTCTGCCAAGTAACCCTTTCTAAGTACGTAGCAAAGCAAGGTGAACACAAATCAAAGTATCAGAACCAAATGCCGTTTCTTCAGCACTCTGCCAACCTGAAAACACGAGATAAAAAAGTATTTTAAATAATTTACAAGGAAATATTACTCAGAAAATAGGAAATAAAAAAGTTAGTATTGATATGATAGAAAACCAAAAATCATATCATACTACAACAATTAAGCAACAATTTTAAAAATGAATAATTACAGGTTTGGTCATCTAATTTTAGTTGATTTTTTATTTTGGACACAAAACTATGAAAAGTAATGATTTAGTCACCAACATTATAAAGATTTGTTTCTTTGATAATAAAACCGTTGGATGCTATTACTGCAAGAATATATCATTTATAATCATATTATCTATAATATTTATAGTACACAATTAATCAATCATAATATATAATAGTGTGAGATGCATCAAAATTTTATTTCATAAGTGGATCCTACCTACATAATTTTTATTAAGAAGTTATTACCTATAATTATTGTAGAACAATTAACCAATTAAAATTCAATATTTTTGTAGGGTTCACAAAATGTAGAATCTATACTTATAAATGATAGACTTTGACATACATTTTTTTTATAACAATTAGGATTGTAATAAAAAAAAAATAGATAATATTCATTTTTTATTGTAATTGAATAATTATAAGATTGAAGTATAAAGAAATGGTAGGGTCCCTGTCACAGCTACACTTATATTCCCACATGACCTAAAGCTCAATTGCCCCATGGTTATGCCTGAGTGAAATTATTTATTTAAAAAAAAATAGCTCCTTATCAAAAAAAAAAAAAAATCAATTTGTTTAATTTTCCAACTTCTCTGGACGACCCTACTTCATTTAAAAGCACCCCATAGTTTTTTAAACTCCGATGTCGGACCATCATCTGCTATCATCGTACGCCGCTCGCCGGCACCGTTTTTCTTAAAAATCACTCAAGTCTTCTCCTTGATCCTCCCTTTGCTTATATCAGATCATATTTTCCTAAAACCTCCTAGAAAATCCTAAATTTAAAACCAAACCCAAGACCTTAAAAACTAGATACGCCACCCTCAACCACTTATCACCACCAACGGCACGGTTTCCTCTTTCCTCTCATCCGGCTCTACCCCGTAACAACTAGAGAAGCTCCAAAACCCCAAGATCAAGACTGTAGAACCCAAAACGGCTTCCTGCATCTGCCTTTCTCCTCCACTACAACCAAATTTTTTTAAATATTGACAAAAAAAAGTTTAAATGAATATTCCAGCCTTACCACTTCCAGATAGAAGTAATATATCCGAAGCTTTCAAGAGAAAATTTGCTTGAGAAATAAATCCAAACCTTTTCAGATCCGATCTGCTTCACTGAAAAAATTGCAAATTAGATCAAAAATACGTAAGAAACAAACCTTATTTGTACAAAGAGAAAGCGATAAAGAAGTTGTTGCATTTACCTTACTTGGTGCCTTCTAGATCTGAAAGGATTTATTCATGACGGATCATTGAAAACAAAGAAAAGAAATTTGAAGGTCGGATTTTTTTTCTCTTTTTTTTTTTTGTTTTTTTAGATGAAAATGACAAACAAAGTGGAAACTAAAGACCAAGAAAATATTGAACTGTAGCTCTTTTTTTTTTTTTTTTGAAGTTACAAGGACAGAAAGGTATAATCAAACAAAATTCAACTGAAGTTTTTTTTTTTTTTTCTCTTTTTGAGTTGAAGGAAAAGCCAACAGAGTAGAAATCAACCTTAAAACTCTTAGGCCAAAAGAAAAAAGAAATCAAGCTCGCACTGAAATGATCCAAAAGCTTGGAAATTGAAAAAGGAACGTTCACTTATCTATCTGAAAAATTCGAACAAAAGAGATTAACAGATCACTCAGCTTCTGATAGCAGAAATGGGTTTTTGCCTTTTTGTTTTTCTTTTGCAGGTTTTATGGGCAAAGGATTTGTTTCAAGATTAGTACGTAAGATGTAGAGAAAAGGAATGCTTATTTTCATTCTAAGTCTTCTTCTTTTTCTTTTAATATTGTTATTTCATTATTAAATTTCGTAGTGTCCGACAATAGCCATGTGACCGATAACAGTCATTGCCCATCACTTCGTTTCTTGTCGGGATCTTCTTTGTTTTATTCTTCCTTTCTTATCTAAGCAATGCAAGACAGCCCAAAAATCAGTCCCTTTATTGGGGGAAATTTCCGAAAAGTAACACAAATATTTATTAATTCGTACCATGTTAAAAATAATTAGTGAAAATAAAATAATATATTAATAAATAAAATTGAAAATTATTTTTATAATCGTAATGTTCAATGATCTTTATTCAAAATTATAATATATGTATATTTAGTTAATATGTATGTATAATTATTTTATAAAATACATACATCCAAAAAAAAATAATTACATTTTTGGATATTAATATTATAAAAATAAATTTAATTTTTTATTAATTTGAATATAAATATTTCTTTCCAATTAATTATTTTTATTAAATATCAAATAATAAATATTTTTTTATTAAAATACCTTTCGTAGGTCTTTTTTGTTTATGGAACTATTGTTTCATCCTCTTTATCGTCAATAAACGAAATTCATAACTAATTCAAAAAAATTTCCCATTAGTAAATCAGATTATTCCTAATTCGTGATAGAAACTATTAAAACTGAAAAAAAGCCCGGCCTGAAAATATTTTTCCGTGTTCACTAATTAATAATTAGATTAATAATCATGATTCACCACATAAAAAATTAAATTAATACTAAAAAAACTAAATTATTAATATAATTCGAGTGAAAAATTGAAACATATTAAAAAATATATGATATAAATAGCTAAAAATACAACAAAAATATAATCATATTTTTTATACACTTAAGAATTATATCATAAGTTACTATGAAACAAACACATAATAATAATACCATTAAAATGGGGAAGCTTTTATTTAAGACAAGCTTGGCTATTCATTAAGCCTTCTATAAAGGCTACGTCGGCAAATTTCATTATTTTGTCAAAAATAATTACATTATATGATTAAATTTTTTGGAACTTGATGTGGACATCAATTTGTCCAGAAATACAAAATATAAAATAATATTATAAAATACAAAATACAAAATATAAAAAAAATCGAGAATAATACAAAATACAAAACAAAATAAAATAAAAAATAAAAAACAAAAAAAAAATCGAGGATGGCAGTGGTGCCATCCTCAGCACCACTACCACCATACCTCATCATGTCCTACCCCCCATCACCTAACCCTACCATTGCCAAATATGACCAAAAAAAATAAATGAGGCATGAGGCTTGTGCTTACACCCCATGTCGAGCCCCATGCCCTTCCCCCCAAACACGCATAGCTGGAGCTCTATAAATAGAGCTCCTAGCGAAGCCAAAAGACAAAGAGAAACAGAAGGAAAGAAATGCTGCCAAAGGGCCAAAAAATAAAAAAATAAAAAAATCAAACAGTCATTCCCGTAGGGAGAAACCCAGCACTGAGCTTCTTGCACGAAGAAAAAAAAAGGGACAGTTTCATAAAAAAAATTCTCACTGAAACTTTGAAAACAGATCTAGGAAAGTGGGGACTATTTTTGTGAAAAGGACCTCGGATCTGAACTTAGGAGGCCGAGATGAACATTTTGGTATTTTTTGGAGAATTTTTTGACCACTGGTGATGGTGACTGGTGACCGACGAATGACCGACGAACGACGACGATGGCAGCGGGCCTGCAAGGCGTTCGGCTGAAGAAGAAATGAGAGAAAAAAATCATTTTTTTTGGATAAGAAAGGAAAATTGACCGAAAAATTTTTTTTTGAACATTTTATATAAACGGTGAAAACCAAAACGACGTTGTTTCTATAAACGCCCAAAACGACATCGTTTAGGCCAATGAGGATCCGCGCCTTGACCCGTACCTGACTCGGGGTCCGCACACCCGACCCGATGACCCGCTTCTCCATCAGCATCTGACCGATCGACTAGACCAGAACTGAACCGCCTAGACCGAATTGAACCGGTACTGAACCACTGAGCCACTCAGACCATGCCCAAATCGAGCCGAATCGTCGGACCGAACTGTCGAACCGAACCGTTCGTTGATCGGTCCGGTTCAAGTTAAAAAAAATTTTTTTTGAATTTTTTTGAATTTTTTATATATTATTTTATTAATATTTATGCATATTAAAATATTTATATTTGTTAGATTAAATGATGAAATATATGGTTAAATTTTTTTATAATTTTGATAATTTTTAAAATAAACTTAAAAAAAATAAAATAATAAAAAAATAAATTTAATAATAATACTAAACTAATAAAAAATGTAGGAAAAGAAATTTTGTATCTAACGATGAGATTTAAAGGTATTTCAAGTAGTGATGCCTACAAAATCTCTAGGTGAGAAGATTTTTTAAAAATACTACCAGTGTATTGGAGTATTTATAAAAAATTTTCAATACAGTAAAATTTTTTTTAAATAATAAATAAAAATTGATTAATATATTAAAAATATAAGTAATAAAAATGAGAAGAAAAGAAATTTTATCCGATGATGGGATTCTAAAAGTATTCCGAGTAAAGACGCTTTAAGAAATCCCTAGGTGAGAAGATTTTTGGTAAAATATTACCAGTGTATTGAACTATTTATAGAAAATCTTCAATATAATTAAATTCCTTTTTCTTCAAAATTTCAATTAAAAATAAATATTAATAAAATAATTAATAAAATTTCTAACAAAGGAGAATAAAATGTGTGCATAAACATGGTAACATTTTTGCATTGCATGCATGACATTTTTTTACGAAAAGTAAATTTGAGTCTCGAGGATAAGATTCTAAGGTATTCCGAGAAGCGATGCCTAAGAAATCTATAGGTGAGAAAAAGTTCTTATAATGTTACCAACGTACTGAAACATTTTAAGAATTATTTCAATAAAAAGGTTTTAATTTATTTTTCTCGAGAATAAATTTTTTTTCTAATAAATAAAAAATCAAGGAAATTATTTTTCGAACACTAAAAATTGAACTATTTTTATCAAAACCAAAGGATAACACGTTATTAATTGATATCATTTTTTAATGGGCGCTGTGGGGGTGCTAATCCTTCCTCATGCGTAACCGACTCCTGAACCCAAATTGTTTCGCAGATCGTAAAATTATCTTTTTAATAAATTTTAATTAATTTTAAAACTTATTAAAAGGATATGTTTTAGTAGGTGGCCAATCGCACCTAGCCAAAAAAATGATTGATGGCGACTCCGTTATTTTTTATTTCGTTTTCAAATTCATCGGGCGAACACAAAATCATTACGACAGCTTGGCGACTCCACTAGGGAAGCCTTTTGTTTTCGAGAGTCAAGCCAAAATTAACTACTTGTTATCCTCAAATTTTGATTTAAACAATCTTAATTAATTTCTTAGATTTTTATTTTTCATTTTCAATAAAAAAGGTAAAAAGGCAAAACAAAAAACAAAACAAAACAAATCAAAAATAAAAAGTAAAAATTCACACACATTTCTTTTACTATGCCTCTTATGTTTTATTTTTCTGTATATATTGCTCTCAATAAATTAAGATATATTTGCACACAATGGCATGATGCATCTCATACATGAGCTCTATACCCGAGCTCCATCCTTTATAGAAGAAAGTAAAGTACATATGCTCTCGTGAGGTGATAACCTTTGCAATGGCAAGCGAAATACTTTCACTTGAATTGAACCCTTTCCGTTCGTAGCCTGTAATGGGTGAGGATCGGG
Organism: Durio zibethinus; assembly: GCF_047325235.1. Lineage (NCBI taxonomy): Eukaryota > Viridiplantae > Streptophyta > Magnoliopsida > Malvales > Malvaceae > Durio > Durio zibethinus. The sequence continues at coordinate 6,743,304 of NC_143176.1, read as the reverse complement.
GTGCCTTACTAGTCCAACATAGACGACAGAGAGAAACAATTTGAGAACCTTTAGACACTGTCAATCCAAACTCAGCACATAATAAGCCTAGGAAACCAACTTTATGTAGAGCCTTGTCCATCATCTTGTAGGAAATACCTAAGAATAAAAGTTATGTATAATACGAAATAAAACAAAACAAACAAAAAATCTCAAAACAAAAAAAAAAACACTAAAAAACCAAAAAAATATTTTTTTCTTAAACCACATCTTCACACTAACTCAATTTTGTTTTATTTTTTTTCTTTTTGCATTAATCATATCATACAATTTTGCATCGAGATATTTGCTCTAGGACATTTCTCCTAAGAAGTTTTCATGGATCCCATAGAACTACAGATTTGCTCATCCTCAGTCAGTGTGCCATGTGAGTCTTATAATGAAGTACATGTTTGGTCGAAAGAAGCTCAACAAAAGAATGTAGATTGTTTGCCTACTGGTTATTTGTCTGAATTACCCGAAAAAGTGCATTTAGATATCACACAGAATGATTTAAAAGAGTTTGTTATTGTTTGGGATCAATTAAGTGAAGAAAAAAAAGCTTTTGTAAAAAGTATGGGTAGATTACATCCCTCATTTCAGTAATGATCGATGAACAGCTAGTCAAAACAGCTATACAGTTTTGGGATCCATCCTATAAATGCTTCACTTTTAATTAAAAAGATTTGGTACCAACGATTGATGAGTATCCGATTTTACTCGGGATAGAACTATAATGTCCAGATAAAGTATTTACCCGAAAGCCAAAATCAGGTTATCGTAAAAAATTAGCCAAGCTTATGGGGGTTAAAGTAAAAACCATTGATTCCTTCGCAAAGTCTAAAGGTGAACATCTCGGCATTCATTGAGACTTTTTTTAAAACTTTATTCAGGAGCATTTAAATGATGATCAAGGTATGGCTGTGTTTGCTCTAGCATTGTATGGCATGGTAATCTTTTCGAAGATTTTGGGTTACATTGAGATAACTGTGATAGACTTTTTCGAATAAATTAAAACTCAAGCAATTAATCCCGCTCTAGTAGTCTTAGCCGAAACCATCAGGTTATTAAATTTTTGTCGATGAAATGGAAAATGATGATTCATAGGATATGCATCTCTATTATACGTATGGGTTAGAAGTCATTTCAAGTGTGGGAAGAGTGCAGTTTTGAAACCATATCTTCGAAATAAGGGACCAATCGAAGAGTTTTGTAAAAGCCAATGGCCAACATTGAAGACTAAAAAAGATTGGATCTTTTTCTTACGAAAGCTTACTGGGGATGAAATCGAGTGGATGGCACCTTGGATGCCTCGTGTGCCCTTGTTGTATCGTGGAGGAAATGAGCGTGGATACTGTTGTTATGATTATAGGGTATTATAAATTACGCTCCATTAATGGTACTTAGGCAATTTGGTGCAAAGTAGTTTGTTCCTGCTACAATGGATTGGTCCAAGTAAAATTCATTTATAGAGAATCGAATCCATTAAGAACCTAGGAACAGTTGATCCAACCATAAAAAAAAATACAAAGAATGAGGTTAGGGCCTCTCATCAATAAAGTCACTTCTGATTACCAGATTTGGAAAGTAAATTGACCTAGAGACATAGTACTCCTTCCTGATGATAGCTCATATCAATTGGTTAATCTTTCAAAAAAGGTGCAATTATCAGAAGTTAATCTTGTCAAGAAAGAATTAGAAGCTGAAAAAGAAGAAATAAGAATAAAAAATATAAGACTTCATGAGAAAATAGGATAATTAAAATATAAAGCAAAGATACAAAAGAGCAGATTAAAAAAAGTCATAAAAGAACAAGATCTGGTCAATAGTGATTTGAAAGATCTACACTAGAAAAATAAGAGGTTACGAGTTCAATTCAAAATTGAAAAAGTCACCAAGTCTTACCTTAGTCAACAACGTGAAATAGATGAGCTCTGAGAGGGAATAAACGAATAGAAAGGCAAAGCTCAAAAAAAGTAAGAGGAAACCACCAGAATTTCTCAAGAATGTCAGAATTGAAAGGGATTATACTCTACAACCTCAGCAAGATTGGTGGAATGCCAAAACGAAAAGGAAAGGTTGAAAGTCATGCTCGTAAAAAAAAGAAAAAAGTACTTCGAAGTATTAAATGAAAAAAAATCACTTCATCAGGTGATCCAAAGGTTAGAGATATAACTATAAGACCATAAGAGCCATATTTCAGCAATGATAGATGAGTAGCATAGAAGGGAAAAAGATTGGATCTTCACATATGATTTAGAAAGGGATGCTCACATAAGATAGAAAGCAGAAAGCTTAGAGAGGCAACAGTATATAGAGCACTTGACTAATCAAGTTTGCAAGGTAGTGAAGAAAGCATGGAAGATGGTTGAAAAGGTAGAAGTATTAAGAAAAGAAGTCAATCCCATAATGGAATATGGACAGCGCCTAGTGAACTTTCTAAATAAGGCGAAAGATCATTATGAGCAAGTCAAACGCTTCTATGGATATAACTCTAAAATGGTAAATCTTATATAATAAAAGTTGTATGGGATCATTAAAAATTTTTAATGTTAAAATTCGTCCAAGAACAAATATCTCCCTCTTGCATTCATGCATCATGTATATCTTTTTTCATAAAATAAGTAAAAAATAAAATTTTCAACATATAGCATTCTAATTTTTTTTCTTTCTTTCTTTCTTTTCAAAATAAAAACTTTGTGGTAATAAAGGTTCAAGAATAGCTCGTCCATCAAAAATTTTAACCCAACCTACTCGTTATTAGGGGTGTAATCGAGCTGAGTCAAACCGAATAGTGAGAAGCTTAAGCTCGAGCTCGACTCAAAACTCGGGGCTCGATACTCGGCTCGAGCTCGATCGAATTTTATTTTTCAAGCTTGAGCTCGATTCGTGATCAAATTTGAACTACTCGAGCTCACTCGATTAAGCTCGATTAATATGTAAAAATAAGCTCAATTCGTATATTCGACAAGAGTTCGATTATTCATGCTCGAACTCGAACTCAAAATATTTTATTAATTAAAATAATAAAAATATATTTAAATATAAAATCTCGATTAGGCTCGCGAGCTACTCAAGTTGGATATAAGAATACTCGAATTTGGTTCGATCGATAAGTCGAGCTACTCAAGTTTGAGCTCAACTCGATAATAATCGAACCGAATTTGAGTTTTTTTTTAATCGAACCCGAATAGCTTGCGAGTACTAATGTATAATTTACACCCCTACTCGTCATTCATACAATACCAGGACTCAGACAAGAATCATGGAGCAAGAACAGGCCAGTCGATTTGAGAGAATTGAGAAAGCTCAATAAGAACTAAGAGAAGATCTTAGTACAATAATGGATATGCTCAAGAAACTTGACAAGGAAAAAGCAGTGGAAGAAAATCCTAGCTTTCAAGAACAATCACCAGATATGATAGATCCTGTCTACCCTTCAGGGATTGAGCCACGACTGACCCAACCTTTTCAAGGAACTAGAGTACTAATTCTTTGTTTCGGTGGATATCCCAATCTTTATCCAGAAATAACATTTACACTTGCTCCAGAATAATTTTAAAATTTTGTTAATCCCGTTATGATGGAAAAACCACCTGAGCCAATCTTAGTTTTTGATTTGGATGATCTCAAGGAAAGAAAAAAGCTAGGGATGTAGACACCTGAAAAAGTAAAAGATATCAGTGCTCGAGAGAAGATAAAGTTATTGAAAGAAAGGTTTATGGCTGTAGAGGAAATGAATTTTTATGGCTCCACAAATGCAACTGACCTTTGTTTAGTTTCAGATGTGATCATTTCGCCTAAATTCAAGGTCCCTAAATTTGAAAAATATGATAGCATAAAATACCTCATGACCCATATCACCATGTATTGTCGAAAGATGACAGCACATGCTCGTGATGAAAAGTTGTTAATGCACATATTTCAAGATAATCTTACAGGTTCTACAGTTAGATTGTATGTTCAATTAGATAGGACTCATATTCATTCTTGACAAGAGCTTACAAAGGTAGTTTTTACATAATATTGGCATGTCACAGATCTGGTTCTAGACCGTTTATCTCTACAAAGTATGAAAAAAAAAATAACTGAAAACTTCAAGGAGTATGCACAAAGATGGAAAGACGTGGTTGCACAAGTTCAACCTCCTTTCACTAAGAAAAAAATAGCTGTTTTATTTGTGAACACCCTTAAAACTCTGTACTATGAGAGATTGATAGGTAATGCAACCAAAAACTTTATAGATATGGTGATATCAGGCGAGATCATTGAAAATGTCATAAAGAATGGTAAGCTCGATGCATGAGAGACAAGTGGAGCAAAAAAAAATGGAGCTCCTAAAAAGAAATAGAATGAAGTTCAAGCAGTGAACTATATGGGGTAACAATTCAAAAGTTTCACACCTTATCCTACACCAGTTTACCAAACACATTATCCTTCTATAAACCATGTTACATCCATCCCTCATTCATATCGACCATACCAGTCCTTACCACAACTAGCTTACCCACCTTATTTTCAACCATCATTTTAGACACCCACCTACAATCGTCTTACTGCACTTATCAGACCAAAATGGAGACCCAGTCTTAATAGTAGTTTGAGAGCCTCAAAAAATACCTAAGAAAAAATCACTTTCGATCTCATTCCCATGACATACACAGATTTGTATCCTAGACTTGTTGAAAAAAAATTTTCTTGCTCTTGTTATCATTGAACCCTTGAAACCTCCGTTTTTAAGTGGTATGACCCCAATGCACATTGTGATTATCACTATGGGAATTCAGGTCATTCCACTGAGAACTGTACTACTTTGAAGCGTAAAGTACAAGGGTTAATCAATGAAAGGGTATTAAACTTTGATACCAACCAACAAAAGACTCCAAATGTCAATGGGAACCTTCAACCAAATCATATCGGACCATCAATAAATACCTTAATTGATAGGTAAAAAAGCCACATGAAGGAAAAAAATAAATAAAGTTAAGACTTTGATGGCTAAGGTGTTTGAAGTGTTGGTTAAAACTGACATGTTAAAGCCAATAAAACCTCAAAATTGCTTTAAAGTAATTAACTCAACTGAAAGGTACAATTATCACAGAGGTGTTCCGGGGTATTCTATTGAGAATTGCCATCAATTCCATCAAGAGGTGCAAAAATTGATGGATTAGGGTCGAATAAAGTTTTACTAAGAGAGAGAATAGTTAGTGAAAGTTGAAGTGTCTACCATTAATTCAAAGAATAAGTTTATGCGTAGACTGGTAACTATCTATTATGATGAGAAGCCAACATCGAAGCTAGAAAAGTTTATCTCCCGACTAGTGGTGACAATTAAAGTTCCTGGCCCTTTCGTATATCAGAATGATAAAGTAGTACCTTGAAAGTATGACTATGATATCGTAGTCAACCCAGATACTACCAACATAACGGGTGTAGGAGGCATAACTCGAAGTGGCAGGTGTTATACCCCAGAGGCTCTAAGAAAAGCTAGAAAAGAGAAAGCTAAAGTAGGAAAAAAAATAAAACTCAGAGTGGTCTTGACGCAGTACCAAAAAAAGAATATCAGAAGTCAGTATCTGAGAGTAAAGCATGTGAATTTCTAAAGTTAATAAAACATAGTGAGTATAGCGTGGTAGAACAGTTTAACAAGATGCCAACTAGAATTTCGTTATTGTTATTATTGCTCAGTTCAGAGTCACACCTTAATACTTTGTTGAAGGTGCTAAATCAAGCATATGTATCTCACAATGCTTTTGTTGAATATGTGAAACAACTTATTGGTAATTTGACAATTTTAAATTATATCTCTTTCAGTGATGAAGAGATTCTTTCTGAAGGTAAAGAAAGTATCAAGGCTCTTCACATTACTGTGAAATGTAAAGGTCATATAATGGCTAAGGTTTTGATTGATAATGGTTTATCCATCAATGTTATGCCTGTGACTACTTTGGCAAAACTTTCTGTTGATAGATTTTACATGAAACCTAGTCATATGATAGTGAGAGCCTTTGATGAAATCAAAAGAGAGGTATTGAGAGATATAGAAGTGCCATTACTGATTGGCCCATGCACTTTCAACCTGAAATTTCAAGTTATAGACATCTCTCCTTCATACAGTTATTTATTTGATAGGCCGTGGATCCATATGGCAGGTGTTGTTCTATCCACGTTACATCAAAAAGTCAAATTCATTGTTGAAGGGAAACTAACATGTGTGGCAAGAGAAGAAGATTTATTGATAACTCAACCAATAAATACTCTTTATGTGGAATCAGTAGATGAAGCTCTGGAATGCTCTTATAGGTTTTTCGAGATTGCCAATGCAACATATATAGCTAAAGGATCTAAATTGTATTCGTCACACTTGTCTATGACAACTAAAATGGTAGTCAAATAGCTTACTAAGATGGGATGACGACTTGAAGCTGAACTTCGAAAGAACCTACAAGAAATCACAAAACCATTGGCCATATATAAAAAGAGAGACAGATTTGGCTTGGGATATAAGCCAACAAGAGGGGACAAAATAAGAATGATGAATGAGAAAAGAGATAAGAGGATAGCTAATCTTAGAGGATATGAGTCAGAGTCAGAGCCTATGATCATTTCATACCTCTATGATTCTTTTCACTATGGAGGATATATTTATTCAGATTTATCGGAAGCCCTAAGTGCAGGATTCGTGGAAGAAATTTTAGAGCTGGCCATTCAAATGGTGGATGATGAAGAAAAGAAAAGTCGAAGTGAAGAGCTGTTCGTGTACCTTTATCCTTTAAATTTTGAGCTGGATAATTAGAAAATTACAAAGTTGCCTGTTGTCTTTAAAATTTAGAAAAGTAATGTACTGTGAAACTTTAAATCCCTAATTACTTTCTACGAGTATTAAGAGATCTTTTATGGTGTGTTTATATTTGTTGTTTTAATAAAAAATTTAGAAGATGCATCCGTATTTCTTCTATTATTTTCATCTTCATTTTACTTTCCATTCTTTTTTTTTCATCATTTTCTTGCCATTCCATTTTTATGTGCCAATATTCTCTTTATTTTACCCTTTGCAAGGTCTCAAACAATGAATGTGAAGATAATCATGGCAATAATCTCGATTTTGATTTTGAGAACTTAATTCATGTTGATGAACTTGATAATGAGGAAGATTCAGATAACTACACACTGCCTCTTGATTTGTTAAAATTAATAGAACATGAAAATAAGCCAATGAACCCCATCAAAAAATTATCGAATTAGTGAATTTGAGAGATGGTGAAAACAGAAAAGAGGTTAAAATTGGTATATCTCTTTTACCAACTGAAAGATAGAAGCTAGAAGAGCTACTCCGAGAATATATAGATGTGTTCACATGGATTTACCAAGATATATCAGGACTCAACACTGATATTATAAAACACAAGTTACCTTTAAAACCAGGATGTAAGCCGATGTAGCAAAAGCTAAGGCGTATGAGACCAGAGATGCTACTGAAAATTAAAGAGGAAGTGAAGAAACAATTCAATACTGAATTTTTGGAAGTGGTAAAATATCCTGAATGGGTAGCCAACATAGTGCCAGTTTCTAAAAAGGATGGAAAAATAAGAATGTGTGTCGATTATCGAGATTTGAATAGGACAAGCCCTAAGGATAACTTTCCTCTACCTCACATCAATACTCTAGTGGATAATACTGCTAGGCATTCCACATTTTCCTTTATGGATGGTTTCTCAGGCTATAATCAGATCAATATAGCTCGAGATGATATGGAGAAAATTACATTTGTGACCATGTAAGGGACATTCTGTTACAAAGTCATGTCTTTTGAGTTAAAAAATACTGGTGCCACTTATCAAAGAGCAATGATGACTCTCTTCCATGATATGATGCATAAAGAAATAGAGGAGTATGTGAATGATATGATTGTGAAATCTCGTGAAAGAGAAGATCATATAGTCAATCTCAAAAAGTTATTTGACAGGTTGAGAAGATTTTAGCTGAAGTTAAATCCTGCTAAATATACATTTGGTGCCAAGTCAGGAAAACTATTAGGCTTTGTGGTTAGTGAAAGAGGAATTGAAGTGGACCCGGATAAGATACAAGCCATCCAAAACTTATCTCCTTCTCGTACCCCAAAAGAAGTATGAGATTTTCTAGAGAGACTGAACTATATTGCTCATTTCATTTTTTAACTCACCTATAAGTGCAATCCTATTTTCAAGCTTCTAAGAAAACATGATCTAGGAGAATGGAATGATGAATGCCAAAAAGCTTTTGATAAGATCAAAGAATACTTATCAAATCCACCTATGTTGGTGCCACCAATCTCAAAAAAACCTTTGATCTTGTACTTAACAGTGCATGAAAATTCAATGGGATGTGTGCTGGGGCAAAGAGATGAAACTGACAAGAAAAAATGAGCAATATACTACTTGATTAAAAAATTCACTGATTATGAGTCCAAGTATTCATCATTAGAAAAGATATATTGTGCATTAGCTTGGACAGCTCAAAGGCTCCGACAATACATGCTTTATCATACCACTTGGCTTATAGCAAAGTTGGATCTTATTAAGTATATCTTCGAAAAGCCCTCATTGACAGGAAGAATAGCACGGTGGCAAGTTATGCTTTCAGAATATGATATCAGTTATGTGACTCAAAAAGCTATAAAAGAAAGTGTTGTAGCCGAGTTTCTTGCTGATCGTACTGTCGAAAATTATGAACCAATGAACCTGGAGTTTTTTGATGAAAATGTGATGGCCATTAAAAAAAATGAACCTGTTGAAGAGTCTTAGAGGATGTATTTTGATGGAGCTGCTAATGCTTTGGGTCATGATATTAGGATAATTTTAATATCTCCTTATGGGCACTATTATCCCATTACAGCCATGTGAAATTTTAATTGCACAAATAATATGACTGAGTATGAGGCCTGTGTTATGGGTCTGTAAGCAGCAATTGATAAGAAAATCAAAGTATTAGATGTGTTTGGAGATTCAGCTCTAGTCATCTATCAGTTACGAGGAGAATGGAAAACTAGAGATTTCAAGTTGATACGGTACCATAAGTACATTTCTCAGTTGGTTAAACAATTTGAAGAAGTTCAATTTGAGCATTTACCTAGAGAGGAAAACTAAATTACTGATGCACTGACTACTCTAGCTGCAATGATTAAAATAGAGGTAAATACTAAAATTCAACCCATCAAGCTGGATGTAAAGGATGAACCAGCACATTGTTTAAGTATTGAAGAAGAAGTTGATGGGAAGCATGGTATCATGACATCATACAATACATTAAGAACCAGTAATACCCAGAACATGTAACAAAAAATGATAAGAGAACTATTAGAAGGTTGGCTATGAGTTTTTTTCTTGATGGAGACGTTCTCTATAAAAGATGACGAGATCAAGTACTCTTAAGGTGTGTGAATGCAGTTAAAGTGAAGAGGATTATTAAATAAATGCATGATAAAGTTTGTAGGGCACATCCAAATGGTCATATGATGGCTAGACAAATTATGAGGGCTAGATACTATTGATTGACAATGGAGAGTGACTGTATTGATTATACCAAAAAATATCATAAATGTCAGATCTATGCTAACAAGATCCACACTTCTCCAATAACGTTGCATGTTTTGACTCCTCTATGACCATTCTCTATGTGGGGTATGGATGTCATCGATTTCATCACTCCAAAAGCTTTAAATGGACATAGATTCATCTTTGTGATGATTGATTACTTCACAAAGTGATAAAAATCGCATCATATGCTAGCATGACCCGATCTGTGGTATGTAAATTCATAAAAAGGAAGATAATATGCAGATATGGGCTTCTAAAGATAATTATTTCTGATAATACCAAAAATTTGAATAGCAAGATGATGAATGAAGTTTGCACTTAGTTCAAGATTCGTCACTATAATTCGACATCATATTGTCCAAAGATGAATATGGCAATAGAAGCTACAAATAAGAATATCAAAAGAATCTTGGAAAAAATGACTGATACTTATAAAGATTAACATGAGAAGTTACCTTTTACTTTGCATGCTTATAGAACATCAATCCGAACATTTACTGGGGTCACTCAGTTCTCTTTGGTATATAGAATGAAAGCTGTGCTATCGGTCGAAGTAAAAATTTCTTCGCTGAGAGTCCTAATGGAGGTAGAATTAGAGGAAGTAGAATGGGTTCAAAATTGCTACGAGCAGTTGAACCTTATTGAAGAGAAAAGACTTACAGCATTTTGTCATGATCAATTATATCAAAAGAGAATGATGAGAGCACATGACAAGAAAATTCATCCCCATTGTTTTAGGGAAAGAGATTTAGTGCTAAAAAGGATCATTTCAAATCAACATGATAATCGAAAAAAATGGACACCAAATTGGGAAGGCCCGTATGTAGTGAAAAATGCCTTTTCTGATGGGGCATTGATTTTGGTAGAAATAGACGGAAGTGATTTACTTGCTCTGATAAATTCAGATGTTGAGAAGAAATATTTTGCTTGAAAGAAAAAAGAAAAAAAAAGAAAAAAAGTAAAAAATAAAAAAATAATGACTCATCTAAAGCTGAAAACCTGAAAAAGGTGGCTTGGATGCGAAAAAAAAGCATTATTCCACAATACAGGGGCAAGTGTAGTTTGATGAACTCTGAAGGATCAAGGAAGTCATCTAATTTAGTTTTAGAAAAAGAATCTGGGAATATTTTGTTCATGATTATCTTATGATCATCATTTGGGCACTTTTGTTTCAACTCAAATACTTTGTCATGCACTTTTTACTAGTCTAATAAAATATGCTATCTTTTTTTTAGAAATAACACCTATCCATTCCTTTATTCTTATTTTTGTCCATCATATGAATAGATGAAATGTGTGATTGCATTTTATTGGTCTTGGACTTAAAATGATGAAAAAAAAATAAGATCTTAGCATTACTTTTTAAAAGTTGACAAAGGCAAATAAAAAAGGATGAGAAAAGCATGACAAGATATTGATGTTGCAAACTTTTGAAGAAGAAAAATATTGTTGTCAGATGTTAAAAACAGATTGGTCGTATAAGAATTCTGATAAAAGAAGCCAAAAGCGAGAGATTTTAATAACCTTTTTACCACAATGAATAATTTTGATTACATTACATGTATTGCATTTAGAGCACTCAGTACATGCATCCATGAGCAGTTTTAATAAAGACAGAGACTTTTCATTTCTTGATCAAACAAAGATTTCAAAAGAGAAAAATTTACTTGTTGAAAGAAAAGAACTCAATTTTAAGAAAAGATGAGATTTTAAAGTTATTGAGCCTCTGCTAAGAGGAGCTTTTCAAGATAGATTTTAAAATTGTTGAGCCTCTGCTGAGAGGAGCCCTTTTCCAAATGAGATTTTAAAGTTGTTGAGCATCTGCTAAGAGAAGCCTTTTTTAAGATGAATTTTAAAGTTGTTGAGCCTCTATTGAGAAGAGCTTTTTCATATGAGATTTTTAAAGTTGTGGAGCCTCTGCTTAGAAGAGCTTTTCTAAAAGAGATTTTAAAGTCGTTGAGCCTCTGCTGAGAGGAACTTTTTCCAAGATGAGATTTTTAAAGTTTTTCTAAGATGAAATTTTTAAAGTTATTGATCCTTTACTGAGAGGAGCTTTTTCAAAAGAGATTTTAAAGTCGTTGAGCCTCTGCTAAGAGGAGTTTTTCCAAGATGAGATTTTTAAAGTTGTTGAACCTTTGCTGAAAGGAGCTTTTCTATGAAATTTTTAAAGTTATTGAGCCTCTGTTGAAAGGAACATTTTTCAAGATGAATTTTTTTAAAGTTGTTAAGGCTCTGCTGAGAGGAGCCCTTTTCAAAATGAATTTTTAAAGTCGTTGAGCCTCTGTTGAGATGAGTCTTTTTTAAGATGAGATTTTAAAGTTGTTGAGCCTCTGCTGAGAGGAGCCCTTTTCAAAATGAAGTTTTAAAGTCGTTGAGTCTTTGCTGAGAGGAGCCTTTTCCAAGATGGATTTTAAAGTTATTGAGCCTTTGTTAAGAGAAGCTTTTCCAAAAGAGATTTTAAAGTTGTGGAGCATTTGCTGAGAGGAACCATTTTCAAGATGAAATTTTTAAAGTTGTTGAGCCTTTGCTCAGAGGAGTCTTTTTCAAATTTTAAATTTTCAAAAGTTGTCAAGCCTCAAGTGAGATGAGCATTTTTGATTAAAAAAAAGATAAAAATTCCTTTGGATTCTGGACAAAATTGTTGTATTTATCTTTGCCTTATTACTGATTACAAGCAATGTGCAAAGAGAAGTAGCTGTAGACATCAATTTGTCCAGAAATACAAAATATGAAATAATATTACAAAATATGAAATACAAAAAAAATATCGAGAATAATACAAAATACAAAAAAAAAGATTAAAAAATAGAAAAAAATGGAGGATGGCACCCGGCACCACTACCCCCATACCTCACCATGCCTTACCTCTCATCACCTAACCATACCACTGCTAGATATGGCCAAAAAAAATAAAAGAGGCATGGGGCTCGTGTTTACACCCCATGCCGAGCCCTATGCCCTTCCCCCCAAACACGCATGGCTTGAGCTTTATAAATAGAGCTCCTAGCGAAGCCAAAAGACAGAGAGAAATAGAGGGAAGGAGATGTTGCCAAAGGGCCAAAAAATAAAAAAATAAAAAAATCAAACAATCCCCCCCGTAGGGAGGAACCTAGCGCCGAGCTTTCTGCACGAAGAAAAAAAAAGGGTCAGTTTCATAAAAAAAAAGTATCATCAAAACTTTGAAAGTAGATCTAGGGAAGTGAGGACTCTTTTTGGTAAAAATGTCCTCAGATCTGAGCTCAGGAGGTCGAGAGAAATATTTTGATATTTTTTTTAGAATTTTCTAACCACCAACGATGGCGGCCGGTGACTAATGAACGACTGGCCAACGATGGTGATGACGACTGACCGACAAGGTGTTCGACTGAAAAAGAAATGAGAGAAAAAATAGTTATTTTTTTTAGAGAATAAAGGAAAAATGATCGAAAAAAATTTTGAACCTTTTATATAAACGGTGAAAACCAAAACGACGTCGTTTTGATAAACGCCCAAAATGACGTCATAGGCCAAGGAGGATCCGTGCGTTGACCCGAACCCGATCCGAGGTCCACGCACCTGACCCAATGACCCGTTTCTTCATCAACCTCTGACCAATCTGATTGGATCGAAACCGAATCGCCCAGACCGAATCGAATCGGTACTGAACCGTTGAGCCATCAAGATGAGCCTCTGCTGAGAGGAGCTTTTCCAAGATGAGATTTTTAAAGTTGTTGAGTCTCTGCTGAAAAGAGCTTTTCTATGAAATTTTTAAAGTTATTGAGCCTCTGTTAAGATGAGCTTTTTTCAAGATGAATTTTTTTAAAGTTGTTGAGCTTTTACTGAGAGGAGTCCTTTTCAAAATGAATTTTTAAAGTCATTGAGCCTCTGTTAAGAAGAGCCTTTTTCAAGATGAGATTTTAAAGTTGTTGAACCTTTGCTGAGAGGAGCCCTTTTCAAATTGAATTTTTAAAGTCGTTGAGTCTTTGTTGAGATGAGCCTTTTTCAAGATGAGATTTTAAAGTTGTTGAACCTCTGCTGAAAGGAGCCATTTTCAATATGGATTTTAAAGTTATTGAGCCTCTGTTAAGATGAGCTTTTTCAAAAGAGATCTTAAAGTTGTGGAGCATTTGCTAAGATGAACCCTTTTCAAGATGAAATTTTTAAAGTTGTTGAGCCTCTGCTGAGAGGAGTCTTTTTCAGATTTTAAATTCCCAAAAGTTGTCAAGCCTTAAGTGAGTGGAGCATTTTCGATTAAAAAAAATCTTTTTGGATTATGGACAAAATTGTTATCTTTGTCTTTCCTTTATTACTGATTACTAGCAATGTGCAAAGAGTGACAGTTGTGGACATCAATTTGTCTAGAAATATAAAATATTACAAAATATGAAATACAAAAAAAATACCTAGAATAATACAAAATACAAAACAAAATACAAAAAAAAAGAATAAAAAACAAAAAAAAATAGAGGATGGCAGTGGTGCCATCTCCGGCACCACTACCACCATACTTCACCATGCCTTACCCCCCATCACCTAACCCTACCACTGCCAAATATGGCCAAAAAAAAAAAGAGGCATGGGGTTCGTGCTTACACCCCATGTCGAGCCCTATGCCCTTCCCCCCAAACAAGCATGGCTAGAGCTCTATAAATAGAGCTCCTAGCGAAGCCAAAAGACAGAGAGAGACGGAGGGAAGGAGATGATGCCAAAAGGCCAAAAAATAAAAAATAAAAAATAAATCAAACAGTCATCCCCGTAGGGAGGAACCCAACGTTGAGCTTCTTATACGAAGAAAAAAAAGGGTTAGTTTCATAAAAAAAAAGTATCACCAAAACTTTAAAAGCAGATCTAGGAAAATAGAGACTCTTTTTGGTGAAAATGACCTCGGATCTGAACTCAAGAGGTCGAGAGAAATATTTTAGTATTTTTTTTTTATTTTTTGACCACCGGTGAACGATAGTGACGACGGTTGACCGGCAAGGCGTTCGGCTGAAGAAGAAAGGACAGAAAAAAAATAGTTTTTTTTTTTTTTAGAAGAAAGGAAAAATGATCGAAAATTTTTTTTTGAACCTTTTATATAAACGCTAAAAACCAAAACGACGTCATTTCGATAAATGCCCAAAACGACGTCATTTAGGCCAAGGAGATTCCGTGCGTTGACCCAGACCAGTCCCGGGTCCGCGCACCCGACCCAATGACCCGTTTCTCCATCAACCTCTTACCGGTCTGACTGGATCAAAATCGAACCGTCCAGACCGAACCAAATTGGTACTGAACATTTGAGCCACCCAGACCGTGCCCAGACTGAGCCGACCGTAGGACCTAACCGTCAAACTGAACCGTGCGTTGATCGGACCATTGATCGGCCCGATTCAGGTAAAAAAATTTTTTTTTTGAATTTTTCTTATTTTTATATATTATTTTATTAATATTTATGCATATTAAAATATGTCTATTTGTTAGATTAAATGATGAAATATGTGGTTAAATTTTTTTTATAATTTTGTTAATTTTTAAAATAAACTTTAAAAAAACAAAATAATATAAAAATAAATTTAATAATAATACTAAACTAATAAAAAATGTAGGAAAAAGAAATTTTTATTCGACGATGAGATTCAAAGGTATTTCGAGTAGTGTGCCTACGAAATCTCTAGGTGAAAATTTTTTTTAAAAATACTACTAGTATATTGGAGTATTTATAAAAAATTTTCAATATAGTATTTGTTACAAATCTTTGGAATGGAACAACCCAAATATCTCTCCTTTATGGGGAAAACTTACGAAAAGTAACAAAAATATTTATTAATTGGTATTGTATTAAAAATAATTAATGCAAGAATTATAATACTAATAAATAAAAATTATTTTGTAATCGTAATGTTCAATGATCTTAATTCAAAATTATAATATATATGTACATTTAGTTAATATATATGTATAATTATATTATAAAATATGTACATAAAAAAATAAAATAAGTATATTTTTTTTATATTTTTTATTAATTTAACTATAACTATTTCTTTTCAATTAATTATTTTTATTATAATATCAAATAATTATTATTTTTATTATAATATCCCTTCCTCTTTCAAAATTTCATTATTTTGTCCATATTAGTTACATTGTATGATTTATGCTTTTTTATGCTCATCATCTTAGACTCAATTAACTTCACTAGTAAACTGTGAAAAAAAAAAAAACAGAATTTGATATTCAATAAACAACAAACAGTCAAAACAAATGATAGTCAAGAATAAAGTTATCGTATCTAACGGTCAATAAATTAATTTGAACAATATTAACCCAAAGATATCTATGACAAACTTTTAATCTGTGGATTATTTTCTATATTAATTACAAACTTATTTGTTGCATATGACTATACTATAGTAATGTAGCTACTCATAGATATCAATTTTTTATAGTTAATTATAGTATTTGAATTAAAACTTCATTGTAAATGTCGTAACGGTTTTGTGTCCGTCCGACGAACTTGGAAACGAAATAAAAAAATAATGAAGTCGCCACCAATCTTTTTTGGCTAGATGCGATTGACCACCTATTAAAACATATCATTTTAATAAAGTTTTAAAATTAATTAAAATTTATTAAAAAAATAATTTTATGATCTATGAAACAGTCCGAGTTCGAAAATCGGTTACGCGTGGGGAAGGATTAGCACCCCCACAGTGTCCGTTAAAAAATGGTACCAATTAACAACGTGTTATCCTTTGATTTTGATAAAAATAGTCTAATTTTTTATGTTTGAAAAATAATTTTCTTGATTTTTATTTATTAGAAAAAAATTTATTCTCGAGAAAAATAAATTAAAACCATTTTATTGAAATAATTCTTAAAATGTTCAAGTAGGTTGGTAACATTAGAAGAACTTTTTCTCACCTAGAGATTTCTTAGACCTCGTTTCTTGGAATACTTTAGAATCTCATCCTCGGAGGCTCAAATTTACTTTTCGTAAAAAAATGTCATGCATGCAATACAAAATGTTACCATGTTGATGCACACATTTTATTTTCCTTTGCTAGAAATTTTATTAATTATTTTATTAATATTCTTATTTAAAACTAAAATTTTGAAAAAAAATAAAATTTATTATATTAAAGATTTTCTATAAATATTTCAATACACTGGTAATATTTTACAAAAAATCTTCTCACCTAAGGATTTCTTAAAGCATCTCTACTCGGAATACTTTTAGAATCCCATCATCGGATAAAATTTTTTTTCTTTCCATTTTTATTACTTATATTTTTAATTCATTAACCAATTTTTATTTATTACTTTAAAAAAAGAAAATTTTTACTGTATTGAAAATTTTTTATAAATACTCCAATTCACTGGTAGTATTTTTAAAAAAATCTTCTTACCTAGAAATTTCGTAAGCATTACTACTCGAAATACCTTTGAATCTCATCGTCGGATAAAAATTTTCTTTTCTTACATTTTTTATTAGTTTAGTATTATTATTAAATTTATTTTTATATTATTTTGTTTTTTAAAGTTTATTTTAAAAATTAACAAAATTATAAAAAAAAATTTAACCACATATTTCATAATTTAATCTAACAAATATAAATATTTTAATATGCATAAATATTAATAAAATAATATATAAAAATTCAAAAAAAAAATTTTTAACCTAAACCGGACCGGTCAACATCTGGTCAACGTGCGGTTCGGATCGATGGTTTGGTCCAGCGATTCGGCTCGGTCTAGGTGACTTAGCAGTTCGAGCATGATCCAGTTCGGTCTGGTCTGGTTCAGATGGATCGGTCAGGGGTTGAAGGAGAAACGGGTTATCGGGTCGGGTGCGCGGACCCTGGGTCGGGTCACGGGTCGACCTCACGGATCCTCAAAGGCTAAAACGACGTCGTTTTGAGCCTTTAATGAAACGACGTCGTTTGAGTTCTAACAATTGATATAAAAGGTTCAAATTTTTTTTCAGTCATTTTTCTTTCTTCTCCAAAAAATATGCCTAATTTTTTTTTCTTTCTTCTTTTTCGACCGACCTGGGTCGATGGCTGTCCGTCACGATGATCGCCGCAGTCCTTGCAGGCGGCGAACTCTGGCCATTGTCGACAGTGCCAAAAAATTCAAAAAAACTCTCATAAACTCCTTTCGATCTCCTGAACACAGATCTGATATTTTTTTCACCAAAAAGGGTCCCCACTTCCCTAGATCTGCTTTCAAAGTTTCGATGAGATTTTTTTTTGTATTCTGACCCTTTTTTTAAAAAAACTGACCATTTTTTTTCTTCGTGCAGGAAGCTCGACGCTGAATTTCTCCCTACGGGGAGGACTATGTATATATATATATATTTTTTATGTTTTTTTCCTTTCATTTTTTCAATGTCTCTCTTCTTTTTTCTCTCTCCATTTTGGTTTGGCTAGGAGCGCTATTTATAGAGCTCCGACCGTGTGCGTGCTTGAGGGAAGAGCATAGGGCTCGGTATGGGGTGTAAGCACAAGCCCCATGCTTT
The DNA here is from genome assembly GCF_047325235.1 of Durio zibethinus. NCBI lineage: Eukaryota > Viridiplantae > Streptophyta > Magnoliopsida > Malvales > Malvaceae > Durio > Durio zibethinus. Next base: position 6,725,229 of record NC_143176.1, on the reverse strand, counting down.
TTTTATTCGTTTCTGTCTTATTTGACAATTTGTCAACGGGATGAGTAATTAGAGGGGTGGAGGGTAGGGTATAGTGATCAGAATAGTGGGGTGTAGGGTCTGGTGGCAGTGGTGCCAAGGAACGCACCACTGCCATTCTCGATTTTTCTATTCTGTTTTGTTTTTTTTTATTTTGTATTTTGTATTATTTTTGGTATATTTTTTTAATTGTATTTCGTATTTTGTATTTATACTTCATATTTTATATTTCTAGACAAATTGATGTCCACAGCTGCCTTTTTTTGCACATTACTAGTAATCAGTAATAGGGTAAAGATAAAGACAACAATTTTATCCGAAATCCAAATGATTTTTTTTTTGAAAATGCTCCTTTCACTTGAGGCTCGACAACTTTTGAAATTTTAAAATTTGAAAAAGACTCCTCTCAGTAGAGGCTCAACAACTTTAAAAATTTCATCTTAAAAAACTCCTCTCAAAAGAGGCTAACAACTTTAAAAATCTCATCTTGAAAAAAGCTCCTCTTAGCAGAGGCTAACGACTTTAAAAATCATCTTGAAAAGGGCTTCTTTCAGCAAAGGCTCAACGACTTTAAAATCCATCTTGAAAAGCTCCTCTCAGCAGAGGCTCAACAACTTTAAAATCTCATAGAAAAGCTCCTCTCAGCAGAGGCTCAACAACTTTAAAAATCTCATTTGAAAAAGGGCTCCTCTTAGAAGAGGCTCAACAACTTTAAAATCTCATGAAAAGGGTTCCTCTCAGCAAAGGCTCAACAACTTTAAAAATCTCATTTGGAAAAAGGCTCATCTCAGCAGATGCTTAACAACTTTAAAAATCTCTTAAAAATGGCTATTTTCAGCAGAGGCTCAACAACTTTAAAAATTTCATCTTTTCTCAAAATTGAGTTTTTTTCTTTTAACAAGTAAATTTTTTCTTTTGAAATCTTTTGTTTGATCAGGAAATCAAAAGTCTTTGTCCTTATTAAAACTGCTTATAGATGCATATACTGAGTACTATAAATGTAATGCATGTAATGCAATTAAAATTATTCATTGTAGTAAAAAGACTCTCGAAATCTCTCACTTTTAGCTTCTTTTATCAGAATTCTTATACGACCAATCTGTTTTTAACATATGACCACAATATTTTTCTTCTTCAAAAGTCTGCAACATCAATGTCTTGTCATGCTTTTCTTATCCTTTTTCATTTGCCTTTGTCAACTTTTAAAAAGTAATGCTAAGATCTTTCATGTTTGTTTTTCTTTTCATCATTTTAAGTCCAAGACTAATAAAATACAATCACACATTTCTTCTATTCATGTGAAGGATAAAAAATGAGAATAAAGGAATGGATAGGTGTTATTTCTGAAAGAAAGATAGCATATTGGTCACAAGTGCATGGCAAAGTATTTAAGTTGAAACAAAGGTGCTCAAATGATGATCATAAGATAATCATGAACAAAATATTCTCAGATTCTTTTTCTAAAACTAAATTAGATGACTTCCTTTATCCTTCAGAGTTCACCAAAATACACTTACCCTAATATTGTGGAATGATGCTTCTTTTTCGCATCCAAGCCATTTTTTTTTTAGGTTTTTAGCTTTAGATGAGTCATTATTTTTTATTTTTTATTTTTTTTCTTTTTTTCTTTCAAGCAAAATATTTTTTCATAGCATCTGAGTTTATCGGAGTAGGTAAATCACTTTCGTCCATCTCTATCAAAATCAATGCCCCACCAAAAAAAGCATTTTTTACCACATACGAGCTTTCCCAATTTTGTGTCCATTTTTCTCGATTATCATGTTAATTTGGAAAGATCTTTTTTAGCATTAAATCTCATTTCCTAAAGCAACGAAGATGAATTTTCTTGTCATGTACTCTCATCATTCTCTTTTGATATAATTGACCATGATAAAGTGTTATAAGTCTTTTCTCGTTAGGAGGTTCAATTGCTCGTAACGATTTCAAACCCATTCTGTTTCCTCTAATTCTACCTCTATCAGGACTCTCAGGGAGGAAATTTTTACTTCGATCGGTAGCACAGCTTCTATTCCATATACCAAAGAATACGGAGTGACCTCAGTAGATGTTTGGATTGATATTCTATAAGCATGCAAAGCAAAAGGTAACTTCTCATGCCAATCTTTATAAGTATCAGTCATTTTGTTTAGGATTCTTTTGATATTCTTATTTGCAGCTTCTACTGCCTTATTCATCTTTGGATGATATGGTGTCAAATTACGGTGATGAATTTTGAACTGAGTGCAAACTTCATTCATCATCTTGCTATTCAAATTTTTGGCATTATAAAAAGTAATTGTCTCTGAAAGTCTATATCTGTATATTATCTCTTTTTTTACGAATTTGCATACCACAGATCAGGTCACACTAGCGTATGATGCGATTTTTACCCATTTTGTAAAGTAATCAATCATCATAAAGATGAATCTATGTCTATTTGAAACTTTTGAAGTGATGGGACCGATGACATCCATACCCCACATAGAGAATGGCCATGAAAGAGCCAAAACATGCAACGCTATTGGAGGAGTATGGATCTTGTTAGCATAGATATGACATTTATGGTATTTTTTGGCATAATCAATACAATCACTCTCTATTGTCAACTAATAGTATCCAACCCTCATAATTTGTCTAGCCATCATATGACCATTTGCATGTGCCCCACAAACTCCATCATGTATTTCTTCAATAATCCTTTTTGCTTCAGTTACATTCACACACCTTAAGAGTACTTGATCTCAACTCCTTTCATAAAAGACGTCTCCATCAAGAAAGAAACTTATAGCCAACCTTCTAATAGTTCTCTTATCATTCTCTGTTACATGTTTTGGGTATTGCTAGTTTTTAATGTATTGTATGATGTCATGATACCATGGCTTCCCATCAACTTCTTCTTTAATACTTGAACAATGTGCTAGTTCATCTTTCACATCCAGCTTGATGGGTTAGATTTTAGTATTTGCATTTATTTTAATCATTACAGCTAGAGTAGCCAGTGCATCAGTAATTTGATTTTTCTCTCTAGGTAAATGCTCAAATTGAACTTTTTTGAATTGTTTAATCAACTGAGAAATATACTTATGGTACCGTATCAACTTGGAATCTCTAGTTTTCCATTCTCATCGTAACTGATAGATGACTAGAGTTGAATCTCCAAACACATCTAATACTTTAATTTTTTTTGCAATTGCTGCTTGCAGACCTATAACACAGGCCTCATACTCAGTCACATTATTTATGCAATTAAAATTTAACCTGATTGTAATGGGATAATAGTGCCCATCAGGAGATATTAAAATTGCCCCAATACCATAACCCAAAGCATTAACAGCTCCATCAAAATACATCTTCCAAGACTCTTCAATAGGTTCATTTTTTTCAATGGCCATCACATCTTTATTAGGGAATTTCAAGTTCATTGGTTCATAATTTTCGATAGCACGATCAGCAAGAAACTCAGCTACGACATTTCTTTTTATAGCTTTTTGAGTCACATAAATGATATCATATTCTAAAAGCATAACTTGCCACCGCGCTATTCTTCTTGTCAATGAAGGCTTTTCGAAGATATACTTAATAAGATCCAACTTTGCTATGAGCCAAGTGGTATGATAAAGCATGATTGTTGGAGCTTTCGAGCTGTCCAAGCTAATGCATAACATATCTTTTCTAATGGTGAATACTTGGACTCATAATCAGTGAATTTTTTACTCAAGTAGTATATTGCTCATTCTTTTCTGTCAGTTTCATCTATTTGCCCCAGCACATATTCCATTAAATTTTCATGCACTGTTAAGTACAAGATCAAAGATTTTTTTGGGATTGGCGGCACCAACACAAGTGGATTTGATAAGTATTCTTTGATCTTATCAAAAGCTTCTTGGCATTCATCATTCCATTTTCATGATCATGTTTTCTAAGAAGCTTGAAAATAGGATCGCAGTTATAGGTGAGTTGAAAGATGAAATGAGCAATATAGTTCAATCTCCTTAAAAAACCTCGCACTTCTTTTGGGGTACGAGGAGAAGATAAGTTTTGAATGGCTTGTGTCTCATCTGGGTCCACTTCGATTCTTCTTTCATTGATTGTAAAGCCCAATAGTTTTTTTAACTTGACACTAAATGTACATTTAACGGGATTCAACTTCAGTTGAAATCTTTTCAAACTGTCAAACAGCTTTTTGAGATTGATTATATGATCTTCTCCTTCACGAGATTTCATAATCATATCATCCACATATGCCTCTATTTCTTTATGCATCATGTCATGAAAGAAAGCCACCATTACTCTTTGATAAGTGGCACCAACATTTTTCAACCCAAAAGACATGACTTTGTAACAAAATGTCCCCCACATGGTCACAAATGTAGTTTTCTCCATATCATCTCGAGCCATCTTGATCTGATTATAGCTTGAGATACCATCCATAAAGGAAAATATGGAATACCTAGCAGTATTATCCACTAGAGTATCGATGTGAGGTAGAAGAAAATTATCCTTAGGGTTTGTCCTATTCAAATCTCGATAATCGACACACATTCTCACTTTGTCATCATTCTTAGGAATCGAAACTATATTGGCTACCCATTCAGGATATTTTGCCACTTTTAAGAATCCAGCATCGAATTGTTTCTTCACTTTCTCTTTAATTATCAGCAGCATCTTTGGTTTCATGCGTCTTAGCTTTTGCTGCATCGACTTACATCCTAGTTTTAAAGGTAACTTGTGCTCTACAATATCAGTGCTGAGTCCTGGCATATCTTGGTAAGTCCACGTGAACACATCTACATATTCTAGGAGCAGCTCTTCTAGCTTCTGTCTTTCAGCTGGTAAAAGAGATATACCAACTTTAACCTCTTTTTTATTTTCACCATCTCCTAAATTCACTAGTTCGATAATTTTATGATGGGGTTCAATTGGCTTATCTTCATATTCTATTAATTTTAACAATCAAGAAACAATGTGTAGTTATCTGAATCTTCTTCATTATCAAGTTCATCAACATGAATTAAGTTTTCAAAATCAAATCTAAGATTATTACCATGATTATCTTTGTATTCATTGTTTGAGACCTTATAAAGGGTAAGATGAAGAGAATATTGGCACACAAAAATGGAATCATAAGAAAATGATAGAAAGTAAAATGAAGATGAAAACAATAGAAGAAATACGAATGCATCTTCTAAGTCTTTTATTAAAACGACAAACATAAACACACCATAAAAGATTTTCTAATACTTGTTGAAAGTAATTAGGGATTTAAAGTTTCACAGTACATTACTTTTCTAAAATTTTAAAGACAACAGGTAGCTTTGTAACTTTTCAATTATCCAGCTCAAAATCTGGTGGATAAGGGTACACGAACAGTTATTCACTTCGAATCTTTTTTTCTCCATCATCCACCATTTGATGGCCAGCTCTGAAAATTCTTCCACGGATCCTGCACTCAGGGCTCTCAGTAAATTTGGATAAATATATCCTCCCAAGTGAAAAGAATCATAGAGGTATGAAATGATCATAAGCTCTAACTCTGGCTCATATCCCTTAAGATTAGCTATCCTCTTATCTCTTTTCTCATTCACCATTCTTATTCTGTCCCCTCTTGTTGGCTTATATCATAAGTCAAATCTATCTCTCTTTTTATATATGGTCGATAACTTCGTGATTCCTTACAGGTTCTTTCCAAGTTCCACTTCATGTCGTCATCCCATTTTGGTAAGCTGTTTGATTACCATTTTAGTTATCGTAGATAAATGTGACAAATACAATTTAAATCCTCCAGCTATATATGTTGCATTGACAATTTTGAAGGATCTATAAGAGCATTCAAAAGCTTCATCTGTTGATTCCATATAAGGAGTATTTATCGGTTGAGTTACCAATAAATTTTCTTCTTCTGCCATACATTTTAACTTTCTTTCAATAATGAATTTAACTTTTTGATGTAATGAGAATGGAACAGCACCTGTCATATGGATCCACGATCTACCCAATAAACAATTGTATGAATGAGAGATGTTCATAACTTGAAATTTTATATTGAAAGTGCATGAGCCTATCTACAATGACACTTCTATATCTTTCAATACCTCTCTTCTGGTTTTATCAAAGGCTCTCACTATTATATGATTAGGTTTCATATAAAATCCATCAACAGAGAGTTTTGCTAGAGTAGTCACAGGTATAACGTTGATGGATGAGCCATTATCAATCAAAACTTTAGCCATTATATGACCTTTATATTTCACAGTAATGTGAAAAACCTTGGTTTTTCTTCTACCTTCAGGAGGAATCTCTTCATCACTGAAAGAGATATCGTTTGAAATCGTCAGATTGCCAACAAGCTGTTTCACATATTTAACAGAAACATTATGAGACACATATGCTTGATTTAGCACCTTCAGCAAAGCATTACGGTGTGACTTTGAACTGAGCAGTAATGACAAAAGCAAAATTTTAGCTGGCTATTAAGCTGTTCTACTATGCTATACTCACTATATTTTATTAACTTTAGAAATTCACATGCTTCACTCTCAGATACTGGCTTTTGACATTTTTTTTTTGGGGTTACGTCAAGATCACTCTGACTTTCATTTTTTTCTCCTATCTTGGCAATAAAGCTTCTGGGGTATAACACCCGCCACTTCGAGTTATGCCTCTTACACTTATTATGTTGGCAGTATCTGGATTAACTACAACATCATAATCATACTTTCAAGGTATTGCTTTATCATTCTGATATGAAAAAAGGCCAAAAATTTTAATTGTCACCACAGGTCGGGAGATAAGCTTTTCTAGCTTTGATATAGGTTTCTTATCATAATAGATAGTTACCGATCTATGCATAAACTTATTCTTTGAATCAATAGTAGACACTTTAGTTTTCACCAACTCTTCTCTCTCTTAATAAAACTCTATTCGACCCATATCCATTAACTTTTATACTTCTTGACGAAATTGATGATAATTCTCGATAAAATACCCTAGAACATCTCTGTGATAATTACAGCTTTCAGTTGAGTTAATTACTTTAGAGTAATTTTGAGGTTTTATTGGCTTCAACATGTCAGTTTTGATCAATACTTCAAACACCTTAGCCATCGAAGTCTTAACTTTATTTATTTTTTCCTTCACGTGGCTTCTTTGCCCATCAATTAAGGCATTTATTGATGATCTGGTATGATTTGGTAGAGGGTTTCCATTAAATTTGGAGTCTTTTGTTGGTTGGTATCAAAGTTTAATACCCCTTCATTGATTAACCTTTGTACTTTACGTTTCAAAGTAGTACAGTTCTCAATGGAATGACCTGAATTCCTCTAGTGATAATGACAATGTGCATTTGGGTCATACCATTCGGGAAACGGAGGTTTCAAGGGTTCAACGATAACAGGAGCAAACAGATATTTCTCAATAAGTTAAAGATACAAATCTGTGTATGTCATGGGAATAGGATCGAAGTGATTTTTTCTTGGGTATTTCTCAGAGCACTCAAACTACTATTAGGACTGGGTCTCTATTCTGGTCTGATAGGTGCAACAGGACGATTGTAAGTGAGTGTCTGAAAGGATGGTTAAAAATGGGATGGATAAGTTGGTTCTAGTAATGACTGGTATGGTTGATATGAATGAGGGATGGATGTAACATGGTTTACAGAAAGGTAATGAGTTTGGTAGACTGCTATAAGATAAGGTGTAAAACCTTTGAATTATTGCCCCATATAGTTTATTGTTTGAGCTTCATTCTCTTTCTTTTTAAGAGCTCTACCTTTTTTTGCTCCACTTATCTCTCTTGCATCGAGCTTACCATTTTTATGGCATTTTCAATGATCTCACTTGATATCACCATATCTACAAAGTTTTTAGTTGCATTGCCTATCAATCTCTCATAGTACGATATTTTTAAGGTATTCACAAATAAAACAGTTATTTCTTTCTTAGTGAGAGGAGGTTGAACCTGTGCAGCCACGTTTCTCCATCTTTGTGCATACTCCTTAAAGTTTTCAGTTATTTTTTTTTCCATACTTTATAAAGATAGACGGTCTGAAACTAGATTTGTGACATGTCGATATTGTGTAAAGAATGCCTTTGTAAGCTCTTGCCAAGAATGAATACGAGTTCTATCTAATTGAACATACCATCTAGCTGCGGAACCCATAAAATTATCTCGAAATATGTGCATTAACAACTTCTCATCACGAGTATGTGCTACCCTCTTTCGACAATACATGGTGATATGAGTCATCGGACATTTTGTGTCATCATATTTTTTAAATTCAGGGACCTTTAATTTAGGCGAAATGACTACATCTGAAACTAAACAAAGGTCAGTCGCATCTGTGGAGCCATAAAAATTCATTCCCTCTACAGCCCTAAGCCTTTCTTCCAATAACTTTATCTTTTCCCAAGCACTGGTATCTTTTATTTTTTTAGGTATTTACATCTCTAGCTTTTCTTTTTCCTTGGGATCATCCAAATCAGGAACTAAGATTGACTCAGGTGGTTTTTCCATCATAACAGGATTAACAAAATTTTTAAATTATCCTGGAGCAAGTGTGGATGTCATTCCTGGATAAAGATTGGGATATCCACTGGGAGTAAGAATTAATACTCTAGTTTCTTGTGAAGATTGTGTCAGTTGTGGCTCAAACCCCGGAGGGTAAACAAGATCTACCATATCTAGCGATTACTCTTGAAAGCTAAGATTTTCTTCCACTGTTTTTCTCTTGTCAAGTTTCTTAAGCATATTCATTATTGTACTGAGATCTCCTCTTAGTTCTTATTGAGCTTTTTCAATTCTCTCAAATCGACTGGCCTATTCTTGCTCCATGATTCTCGTCTGAGTCTTGATATTGTACGAATGACGAGTAAGTTGGGTCAAAATTTTTGAAGGGCGAGCTATTCTTAAACCTTTATTACCACAAAGTTTTTATTTTGAAAAAGAAGAAAGAAAAAAAATTAGAATGCTATGTGTTGAAAATTTTATTTTTTACTTATTTAATGAAAAATAATATACATGATGCATGAATGCAAGTGAGAGATATTTACTTTTGGATGAATTTCAACATTAGAAATTTTTATTGATCCCATACAACTTTTATTACATAAGATTTATCATCATAGAGTTATATCCATAGAAGCATTTGACTTGCTCATAATGATCTTTCGCCTCATCTAGAAAGTTCACTAGACGCTATCCATATTTCTCTATGAAATTTACTTCTCTTCTTAATGTTTTTATCTTTTCAATCATCTCTCATGCTTTCTTTATTGCCTTGCAAACTTGATTAGTCAAGTGCTCTATGTACTGTTACCTTCCTAAACTTTCTTCCTTCCATCTCATGTGAGCATCCCTTTCTGAATCACATGTGAAGATCCAATCTTTTTTCCTTCTATGCCACTCATCTATCATTCCTGAAATATGGCTCTTGTGGTCTTGTAGTTCTATCTCTAACCCTTGGATCACTTGGTGAAGTGATTCTTTTTCATTCAGTACTTCGAAGTGCTTTCTTCTCTCTTTTGTGATCATGACTTTCAACCTTTCCTTTTTGTTTTGGCATTCCACCAATCTTGCTAAGGTTGTAGAGTATAATCCCTTCCAATTTTGATATTCTTGAAAAATTCTGGTGGTCTCCTCTTACTTTTCTTAAACTTTGCTCTTTCATTGGTTCATTCTTTCTCGGAGCTCATCCATTTCACATTGTCGACTAAGGTAAGACTTGGTGACTTTTCCAGTTTTGAATTGAACTCGTAACCTCTTATTTTTCTAGTGTAGATCTTTCAAATCACTATTAGCTAGATCTCGTTCTTTTATGACTTTTTCTAATCTGCTCCATTGTATTTTTGTTTTATATTTCAATTGTCCTACTTTCTCACGAAGTCTCAAATTTTCTCTTCTTATTTCTTCTTTTTCAACTTCTAATTCTTTCTTGACAAGCTCACTTCTGATAATTACACCTATTTCGAAAAATTAATCAATTGATATGAGCTATCATCAGAAGGGAGTACTATATCTCTAGGTTATCTTATTTTTTAAATCTGGTAATCATAAGTGACTTTATCGATGAGAGGCCTTAACCTCATTCTCCATGTTCTCTTCCATGCTTGGATCAACTGCTCTGAGGTTCTCGATGGATTCAGTTCCTCATAAATGAATTCTACTTGGACCAGGCCATGAGTAGCAGGAACAAACTACTTTACACCAAATTGTTTAAGCACCATTAATGGAGCATAACTTATAAAGCCCCATAGCCCTAATAACGGCATCCATGGCTCATTTTCTCTATGATACAACAAGGGCACACGAGGCATCCAAGGTGCCATCCATTCGATTTCATTCCCAGTAAGCCTTCGCAAGAAAATGACCCATTTTTCTTTAGTCTCTAATGTTGGCCATTGACTTTTGTAAAACTTTTCTATTGGTGCCTTATTTTGAAGATATGGTTTCGAAAATGCACTCTTCCCACACTTGAAATGACTTTTAACCTATACATATAATAGAGATATACATCTTATGAACTGTCCTTTTCCATTTCGTCGACAGAAATTTAATAACCTGATGGTTTCGACTAGGACTGCTAGAGTGAGATTAATTGCTTGAATTTTAATTTACTCGAAAAAGTCTACCACAATTATCTCAATGTAACCCAAAGTTTTCGAAAAGATTACCATGCCATACAATGCTAAAGCAAACACAACCATACCTTAATCATCATTTAAATGCTCCTGAATGAAGTTTCGAAAAAAATCCCAACGAATACTGAGATGTTCACCTTTAGTCTTTGTGAAAGAATCAATGGTTTCTACTTTAACCCCCATAAGCTTGGCTAACTTTTTACGATAACCTGATTTTGGCTTTCAGGTAAATACTTTATCTGGACATTGTAGTTCTATCCCGAGTAAAATCGAATACTCTTCGATAGTTGGCACTAAATCTTTCTGATTAAAAGTGAAGCATCTATAGGATGGATCCCAAAACTGTATAGCTGCTTTAACCAGCTATTCATCGATCACTACTGAAATGAAAGATGTAATCTGCCCATACTTTTTGTAAAAGCTTTTTTTCTTTCTTTACTTAATCAACCACAGATAGCAGTTAACTCTTTTAAATCATTCTGTGTGAGATCTAAATGCACTTTCTCGAGTAATTTAGACACATAACCAGTATGTAAACAATCTTCATTCTTTTGTTGAGCTTCTTTCGACCAAATATGTATTTCATTATACGACTCACATGACACACTGATTGAGGATGAGCAAATCTATAGTTCTATGGGATCCACGTAAACTTCTTGAGAGAAATATGTCTTAGAACAAATATCTCGATGTAAAACTGTATAATATGATTAATGAAAAAAGAAAAAAAAAACAAAATTGAGTTAGTGTAAGGATATGGTTTAAGAAAAAAATATATTTTTTATTTTTTTAGTGTTTTTTTTATGTTTTGAGATTTTTTGTTTGTTTTGTTTTGTTTCGTATTATACACAACTTTTATTCTTAGGTATTTTTTACAAGAAAATGGACAAGGCTCTACATAAGGCTAGTTTTCTAGGCTTATTATAGGCTGGGTTTGGATTGACAGGGTCTAAAGGTTCTCAAATTGTTCCTCACTATCATCTATGTTAGACTAGTAAGGCACCCCGATCCTCATCCATTACAGGCTAGAACGAAAAGGGTTTAATTTGAGTGAAAGTATTTTGATTGCCATTGTGGAGGTTATCACCTCACGAGAGCATAAGTACTTTACTTCCTCTTATAAAAGACGGAGCCTGGGTATAGAGCTAATGTATGAGATGCATCATGCCATTGTGTGCAAATATATCTTAATTTATTGAGAGCAATATATATAGAAAAATGAAACATAAGAGGCATAGTAAAAGAAATGTGTGTGAATTTTTTTTTGCTTTTTATTTTTGATTTGTTTTTTTTTAATTATTTTTTACCTTTTTTACTAAAAATGAAAAATAAAAATTTGATTAAGACTGTTTAAATAAAAAATTGAGGATAACAAGTAGTTAATTTTAGCCTGACTCTCGAAAACAAAAGGCTTCCTCAGTGGAGTCGCCAAGCTGTCATAACAATTTTGTGTTTGTCCGACGAATTTGAAAACGAAATAAAAAATAACGAAGTCACCATCAATCTTTTTTGGCTAGGTGCGATTGGTCACTTACTAAAACATATCCTTTTAATAAAGTTTTAAAATTAATTAAAATTTATTAAAAAAAAAATTTTACGATCTGCGAAACAGTCTGTGTTCGGGAGTCTATTACGCGTAGGGAATGATTAGCACCCCTACAGCGCCCGTTAAAAAATGGTATCAATTAACAACATGTTATCCTTTGATTTTGATAAAAATAGTCTAATTTTCGGTGTTCGAAAAATAATTTCGTTGATTTTTATTTATTAGAAAAAAATTTATTCTCAAGAAAAATAAATTAAAACCCTTTTATTGAAATAATTCTTAAAATGTTCCAGTATGTTGGTAACATTAGAAGAACTTTTTCTCACCTAGAGATTTCTTAGGCCTCGTTTCTCAGAATACCTTAGAATCTCATCCTCGGAGGCTCAAATTTACTTTTTGTAAAAAAATGTCATGCATGTAATGCAAAATGTTACCATGTTGATGCACACATTTTATTTTCCTTTGTTAGAAATTTTATTAATATTCTTATTTAAAACTGAAATTTTGAAGAAAAATGAAATTTATTATATTGAAGATTTTCTATAAATATTCCACTACACTAGTAATATTTTACAAAAAATCTTCTTACCTAGGGATTTCTTAAAGCATCTCTACTCGAAATATTTTTAGAATCCCATTATCGGATAAATTTTCTTTTCTTCCCATTTTTATTACTTATATTTTTAATTCATTAACCAATTTTTATTTATTATTTTAAAAAAAGAAAATTTTTACTGTATTGAAAATGTTTTATAAATACTCCAATACACTGGTAGTATTTTTTTTAAAAAATTTTCACCTAAAAATTTCGTAGGCATCACTACTCGGAATACCTTTGAATCTCATCGTCAGATAAAATTTTCTTTTTCTTACATTTTTAATTAGTTTAGTATTATTATTAAATTTATTTTTATATTATTTTGTTTTTTAAAGTTTATTTTAAAAATTAACAAAATTATAAAAAAAATTTAACCACATATTTCATAATTTAATCTAACAAATGTAAATATTTTAATATGCATAAATATTAATAAAATAATATATAAAAAACAAGAAATATTCAAAAAAAAAAATTTTTACCTGAATCGGATCGGTCAACGGTCTGATCAACGCGCGATTCGATTTGACAGTTCGACTCAATTTTGGGCACGGTCTAGGTGGCTCAGCGGTTCGAGCATGGTCCGATTTGGTCTGGTCCGGTTCAAATGGATCGATCAGGGGTTGAAGGAGAAACGGGTCATCGGATCGAGTGTGAGAACCCCGGGTCGAGTGCGAGAACCCCAGGTCGAGTCACGGGTCGACGTGCGGATCCTCAGAGGCTAAAACAACGTTGTTTTGGGCCTTTAATGAAACGACGTTGTTTTGGTTCTGACGATTTATATAAAAATGTTCAATTATTTTTTCAGTCATTTTTCTTTCTTCTAAAAAAAAAATGCCTGGTTTTTTTTTCTTTCTTCTTTTTCGGTAGACTTGGGCCGGTGGCCTTTCGACGTGACAACTGCCGCAGTCCTCACCGATGGTGAACTCCAGCCACTGTCGACGGTGCTGAAAAATTTAAAAAAACACTCACAAACTCCTGTCGACCCCCTGAACGCAAATCCGACCTCTTTTTCACCAAAAAGGGTCCTTACTTCCTTAAATCTGCTTTCAAAGTTTTTGTGAGATTTTTTTTTGTATTCTAACCCTTTTTTTTTAAACTGACCTTTTTTTTTTTGTGCAGAAAGCTCAACGCTGGGTTCCTCCCTACGGGAAGGACTATGTATATATATTTTTTTTATGTTTTTTTCCTTTCGTTTTTGCAACGTCTCTCCTCTTTTTTCTCTCTCTGTTTTGGTTTGGCTAAAAGCTCTATTTATAGAGCTCTGGTCGTGTATGTGCTTGAGGAAAGGGCATGGGGGTCGGCATGGGATGTAAGCATAAGCCCCATGCCTCTTTTATTCATTTCTGTCTTATTTTATAATTTGTCAACGGGATGAGTAATTAAAGGGGTGGAGGGTAGGGTATAGTGATCAGAAGGGTGAGTGTAGGGTCTGATGGTAGTGGTACCGGGGAAGGCACCACTGTCATCCTCGATTTTTCTGTTCTGTTCTTTTTTTTTTTGTATTTTGTTTTGTATTTTATATTATTTTTGGTATATTTTTTTATTGTATTTTATATTTTATATTTATACTTCGTATTTTATATTTTTGGACAAATTAATGTCCACAGTAAACATTTATGTATTATTAAACTTATATTAATTTTCTTTTTAATATATTATATTTTTTATCTATATCCATCATTGCGAAAAAAAAAAGGAAATAATAAAAGAGCATTTGGTTCGAAAAAAATTAAATTATTCTAAAATCTTAATTTTTTGTATTTTGATTTTCATGTTTGATATACGATATTTGATTCTTTGAGATATTCTAAGATTCTCAATAATGTTCAAATAGCCCGAAATAATAAATCCATCACTCCCTATGATTTTTTAAGATTCAAAGAGGAAAATTAATTTTGTCTCATTTTTTATTTCAATAATAAAATTTTTCAATCAAATTTATCTTTGAAAATTAACATAATTATATGATAAATGAAAATCTATTATAAAACTAAAATGGACATTCATAGTCACACCTAGTAGATTACATATAATAAAAATAATATTTTTAAAAAAATAAATGTAATAGATAATTGTAAATCTAGGATTTTGAATTTTTTATTTTCAAAAACACTATATTTTTTTATATAGGACATATAGTAGATTAATTAAAATAATAACAAAATAAATTAAATATTTTTATATCAACAATATTTTTTAAATTGGAAACGTAATAATTAATATAATATTATAATATAATATTTATGATAGTTTTAATTATGTTTTTTATGTTAAAAATATAATATTTGATAAAAACAAAATGTTATGTATATTAATAATTATGTTTCTTGATATAAAAATATAATCATTGATAAATGATAATTTTTTATTTTTTTAAGTATTACACTTTTACATATAAAACGTAATTGATTATTTTAAAAAATAATAAAATAAAATATGATATTTTTAATATTAACAATATTTTTAAATATAAAAACATAATAATAAATAAAATATTTATAAAAAAATATTTTAACTATATTTTTATGTAAAAAAATATAATTTTTAATATTAATAATTTTGTTTTTTTATGTAAAAAACGTAATAAATGTGTTTGCTTTGAATATCCTAATAAATGAACATAGCAACTCGTCGTCCTCTCCTGTTTCTTCATTTATTACCTCTCACTTGACGCGGCGGGCGAAGTACTGTGGCTAAAATTAATTGGAAGTAACACTTCATTCGTGCTTTTCTTCTTTACTTTTGTCAAACAATTAGCAGAAAACACGGAAATTTATATTTTTAATTCACTCCAATTCTATATTTCAAAATGTTATATTTATATTTTTAAAATTTGCTGCCTTCTCTCTCCTCGGCATTTAAAATTCTGACGAGTTTGGTCGACTTGTTGCTGTAGACTTTATTAATTTGTACAAACTATAGTAGTAATTAATTAATTTTTGTTTTATGACGTTAGATTTACTTCTTTATTATGTCATTATGCAAAATAAATTTTTATATTTTATTAAATTTTTTATATTCGTGCTTTATGCAATTAATTTTATAATTAGATAGTATTAGAATTTATAAAATTTTATTAATAATACGATTTTATATTGTATCATTAATATTTATTTTTTAAAAATTTTGTACTTAAATTTTAAATATAAATATGAAAAATCTCAATAGTAATAATGCATTAAATTGCTCCCTTTACCCTAACAATTTGAATATAAATGTTAGTTTTATTGTTCTTTTAGTTATTTGATGAGGAAAAAATATTATTTGTATCATGAATTTAATTTATTTAAATTTTATTTTTTGATAAATGGAGTGATTTATTTATCTAAAAATATGATAATATCTTGTTACTATTATAAACAGTACAAACTATATATTAATAAATACAAATGCAAAATGAAGTGTAAAAAAATTAGTTAAAATCTAATGTACTCACATGCTATACTTTTAATCTGAGTAATAAGAT
This sequence comes from Durio zibethinus, assembly GCF_047325235.1. NCBI lineage: Eukaryota > Viridiplantae > Streptophyta > Magnoliopsida > Malvales > Malvaceae > Durio > Durio zibethinus. Next base: position 6,708,964 of record NC_143176.1, on the reverse strand, counting down.
GCATTATGAATTTTTATAATTTATAATTACATTAAAATCTATATTTCTTAAAATGATTTATTTTTGAGGAGTTGAATCCAAAAAAATTTAATCATGCCAATCATATTGCAATTGAATTCATTATAAAATTATTGTTGGACCAAAACTCTTTAAATTTGATTTATGTTAATTATATTCAAGTGATTTTGCTCTATCAAGATTTAAGCTAAATATTATTTATGAATCTTTTAATCAAAATATGTCATATGCATAAAAATATATATATATATATATATAAAGATAGAGAGAATAATAGGTTCTTAAGTTTTAATGTAATTACATCTTAAAATTTATTCCAAAGAAAACTTCACTACCCTTTACATAAAAATTGTACTTATGAATTACATTAATGAATTTGTAATTTTAATGCTAAAAAAGACATGTTACTAAATAATTAGTTAGAGAAATTAGATAAAATATTTTTATTTGTAATTAAAAAAGTATAAGACTCAACTTTATTAAATCCAGTAAAATATTTTAAAGTGAAAAAATAAATAGTACAAAGAGCATTTATCATTATTTGTAAATAAAAGAAACAAATAAAAATTATTGAATTTGATTATCCAATGAAAATATAAAAAATAAATGTAAAACAATATAATTCTTCCTATAACTTTATGAATTATTAGATGATAAATTTAAATACATAAAAATTTTAATTAAAACTTTGTTATCACACATTAGAACTTCTTTAATATTTTAACTTTGTATAAAAGTTCAAGTGAACTTATTCCTCGAAATTAAATTTTTAAAATTTTAAAAGACAAATAAATTATTTATACTTTTAAAAATAATATTTTTCAATTAATGAATTTGTTAATAAATATATTCGTTAATGATAGTAAAATTAATTATATAATATCTAATAAATTTTAATAATTAATTTTTTTTTTTTCAGCTTTCTTTACCTTTTTGTTTTCTTCAATTTAAAAGTAATATTTATCTATTAATTGTGTTTTCTTAACTTTATTGACTTTTTCATTTTTTTGGATTTTAAAAGTAATATGTATTAATTAATTGTGTATCTTTGGCTTTCTTTATCTTTTTGATTTCTTCAATTTTAAAAATAATATTTATCTATTAATTATGATGATTGGTTATGTCTTTTGAGTTTTATTATCCTTTAGTTTGTTACGATATTGAAGATAATATTAACTTATTTAAAATTAGATTAATTATGATCATTGATCGTATTTTTTGGTTTTATTTACCTTTTGATTTTTTTTATTTTAAGTATTAATTGTAATAATTAATTGTATTTTTTATTTTTTTATTTTCATAATTTTAAAAGAGATATACGAAATTGATTATGTATTTCTTTCTTTGTCTTTTGGCTTTATTTTTTTCGAGTTTTTCAATAATATTTATCTATTAATTGTGGTAATTTATTACTCATTTTTTGTTATTTATCTTTTCAATTTTTTTACTTTAAGAATTATATTTATCTATTAATTGTAATAACTGATTGTATTTTTTAGGCTTCTTTTGTCTTTTAGTTTTTTAAAATTTTAAATATAATGTTCACTTATTTAAAATTAGAGTAACTGTGATTATTGAATGTTTTTTTTTAACTTTATTTATCTTTTGGTTTTATTCAAATTTAATAAAAATAATGTCTGTTTATTAATTGTAATAATTTATTATTATTATTATTATTTTTACTTTTCTTACCTTTTCATTTTTTATCATTTCAAAAAAATACATATTATATTATTGTGTATTGCTTTTTTTACCTTTTGGCTTTCAACAGGATAAAAATACATAGTCATGTATGTATATATATTTTTAACCTCTCTATGATTTAATGAGATTTTTAAATAATATGCATTAATATGTATTTAATAAATTTCATAATAGGAACAAAAAATGTATAAATTTGCTAACAGGTAGAAAGATATATTTACAGTAATAGTCCTACAAATATAAATTGCATTATAATAATTTATTTAATATATGATATTTCTGGAATCTACATCATGTTTTTGAAAATGTAAGAAATCAAAGTATCTTGGTCCTTTCTTATAAGTTGATCTCGAAAGAAATTGATTAGAAAATTTCTAGTAAATCGTTGATTCATCTGGTGTTTAACTATAATGATTCATTTACAAGTTTACTAGATAGAAATTTTATGATGTTCAAAAAATTATAGATCTCATGTCACATCATCACCTATTATAGACTAGCGAGGCTCCACGATCCTCACCTATTATGGGTTATTAACGAAAATGGTTCAATCTGAGTGAAAGTGTTTTGCTAGCAAATGCGGATGTTATCACCTCACGAGAGCGTAGCTACTTCACTTCCTCCTAAAAAGGATAGAGCCCGGGTATAGAGCTCATGCATGCGAGTGAATATGTAATGTGTGTGCAAGGCAATGTATTAATCAAAATAACATGAATAAATCATAACCAAAAACAAAATCAAATGAAGTAATAACTAACACATAATTTATTTTATTTATTAACATGAATGTTTTCAAAAAATAGAATAAAAGAAATTAAATTAAATATCAAATTGAATCAATTAAATCCAACCATTGTCAATAGCGTATAATTAAAATTTTGGCCTGACTCTCAAAAGTCCCCAGTGGAGTCGTCAAGCTGTTGTAACGGTTTTAGGGCCGCCAGACGTAAGTTGAGTTTTTAAAATCGAGAAAAATAAAATAGAGTCACCACCAATCTTTGTTAAGGTGTGATTGGCCACCAAAAAGTTTATCTTTTCAATAAAACTATAAAAGCGGGTTTAAAGTTTATCGAAAAGATGAATTTTGGTCTTCGAAAATCAGGTTGGGTTCGGGAGTCGGTTACGTGTGGGGAAGGATTAGCACCCCCCACAACGCCCATAAATTGGTACCATTTAATTATGCGCTATTTTTGATGTTGGATAAAAATAGTTTTAATTTGAAATTTAACACTAATTCCCTTCATTTGGAAAAATAAAATTTTGCTGAAAATTTTTATTTAGAAATATTGAGAAAATCTTTAAGTTAAAGAATTATCTTAAAATTCTCCAACATCTGGGCAAAATTTAAAATGACTCTTTTCATTTAAGATTTAACACAATAATTCTTAAAATGAAATAACAATCTTTATAGAAAATAATTGTTAGTGACTCTCCAACATCTAGGTAGAGTACCAAAAATTATTTCTTTCAAAATGTTATTTTTATTTTGTTTTATAACATCATAAAAAAAGATTTTTTTTTAAAAAGTATTATTCTTTTTTATTGTAAAATATTTTATCACTAAGTAGTAAATAAAAATTAAAGGCAGAATAGTGCAAACATGCTAACGTATGTATGCCAACGAATGTTATATAACATGAAATGTAATTTAAAAGTTGGATTCTTAAGTATAATGAGGCCACCCCGACTCTCCAACATCTAAGCAGAGCTTAGGTGCGATTGTTTATATTTAAGATCCCAATTTTATTATATTTTTTATTTATTAATTTTATTATTAATGAATTTAGAACTCAGTGTGAAAAACTTAATGAAATGAAATTTCCTAAATACCCTATCATCTAGGCAGCATTCGGGAACAAACCATCTCATGTGAGACTTCCACAAGTGTCCTTAAAGTTTTGAAATAAATTAAGGGTAAAATTTTAGGGTTTAAGTTCAGGGTTTGGGGTTTAATTAAAACGCGAACATCTCTAAAAATCTCCATCATCTAGGCAGACTTTCAAAGCAAGTTCAAAATTTTTTTATAACTTTGGAAAACTAGTTAAAATTTTCTTATATATATATATCTTTTATGAAAATTTATTAATAATAATTCCCCAACATCTAGGCAAAATTATTTGTTTGAAGAGATATTTTTTATTCCCTCCAACATCTAGGTAGGAAAAATAAAAGGCTTATTTCATTATTATTACTATTTAAACATTTTTAAAATATACTATTTTTTTATATTGTTTTCATTTTATTATTATTAATAACAATTAAATATTTATCATAATAAATTTAAACATTTATGCATAAAAAATACTTAAAATAATAAAAATAATATTATATAAAAAAATTAGAAAATTCAAAAAAAAATTTTTTTACCTGAACCGGACCAGTCAACGGTCCGGTCAACGGCGGTTCGGCTAGATGGTTCGGTCTGGTTGGTTCAGCGGTTCAGGTCGGTCCAGAGATAGGTTCGGTTCGGTCTGATCAAATCGATCCAGAGCCGTTGAGAAGTCGGGTTAACGGGTCGGTTGCGCGGACCCTGGGTCGGGTTCGGGTCGACAGGCGGATCCTCTTTGGTTTAAACGACGTCATTTTGGGCGTTTATTGAAACAACGTCGTTTTGGCTATTGACAGTTTATATAAAAGTTAAAAAAAAATTTTCCCTTATTCCTTTCACTCTTCAGAAAAAAACTCCTTTTCTCTCTTGTTTTTTTTCTCTCTCCGACCAGACGCAGATGGTCGGCCGACCGTTCAGACGCCGTTACCACCGCTGTTTGTCTGTCACCGACCGCCGTTGACGGTGGTCGAAAAATTCTCAGAAAATACCAAAACGTTCCCCTCGACCTCCTGAGTTCAGATTTGGGGTCCTTTTCACCAAAAAGCGTCCCCACTTCCCTAGATCTGCTAGTGAAGTTTCAGTCAGATCTCTTTTTCTTTTGTATTCTGGTTTTATTTTTTTTTGAACTGATTTTGATTTTTCTTTGTGCAGGGGCTCTCGGCGTTAGGTTCCTCCCTGCGGGGAGGACTGTTTGATTTTTTTTTTGTGGTTTTCTTTCTCTTTTTTTGACAAAATCTCCCCCTCCTTCTTCTTCTCTGTTTTGGCTTCGCTAGGAGCTCTATTTATAGAGCTCCAGCCATACGCGTTTGGAGGGAAAGGCATGGGGCTCGGTCACGGGATGTAAACACGAGCCCCATGCCTTTTTATTTCTTCTGTATTTTCTGGTAGTAGGGTAAAATGAACAGGGTATGGGATGGGTGGTGGGCTTGGTGGCAGTGGTGCCGGGGATGGCACCACTGCCATCCTCGATTATTTTTTTTTGTTTTTCTGCTGTTCTTCTTTTTTTTTGTATTTTTTTGTTTTGTATTATTTTTTTGGTATTTATTTTTTTGTATTTCGTATAATATTATTATTTTTATTTTTGGGGACAAAATTGATGTCAACAGCAATAGTCCCATTCTTTTTCAAAGTTAATTGCAGCATCACAGGGTTTTCTCAAATATAAGAAAACAATTGCTATAAAGGGTTTTTATTTTCCTATCTGAATAATTTGCATTACAAGTAAGCTGGGGTTTGGTGCAAGAACAATTAAATGTCAAGCACATACATACCTGTATATGCTTACATGAATCGAGTAACATATATAGTTTAAAACATTATTTTTTATAAGAACAATTTTTATGTAAAGGGTAGTGAATTTTTCTTTTAATATAATATTATAATATAATAATTATGATACTTTTAATTACATTTTTTTATGTTAAAAAATATAGTATTTGATAAATACAAAATGTTGTGTATATTAATAATTATGTTTCTTGATATAAAAATGTAATCATTGATAAATGATAATTTTTTATTTTTTTAAATATTATATTTTTACATATGAAACGTAATTAATTGTTTAAAAAATAATAAAATAAATATAATATTTTTTAATATGAACAATATTTTTAAATATAAAAACATAATAATAAATAACATAATTATAATAAAATATTTTAACTATATTTTTATGTAAAAATATAATTTTTAATATTAATAATTATGTTTTTTTATGTAAAAAACGTAATAAATGTGTTTGCTTCAAGTAACACAACACTTTGAATATCCTAATAAATGAACATAGCGACTCACCGTCCTCTCTTGTTTCTTCATTTATTACCTCTCACTCTACGTGGCAGTTGGGCAAAATTAATTGGAAGTAACATCTTCATGCGTGCTTTTCTTCTTTACTTTTGTCAAACAATTAACAGAAAACACGGAAATTTATATTTTTAATTCACTCCAATTCTATATATCAAAATGTTATATTTATATTTTTAAATTTTGCTGCCTTCTCTCTCCTCGGCATTTAAAATTCTAATGAGTTTGTTCGACTTGTTGCTGTAGACTTTATTAATTCGTACAAACTATAGCAGTACTTAATTAATTTTTGTTTTATGACGTTGGATTTACCTCTTTATTATGTCATTATGCACAATAAATTTCTATATTTTATTCATTTTTTATATTCGTGCTTTGTGCAATTAATTTTATAATTAGATAGTATTAGAATTTATAAAATTTTATTAATAATACGAATTTATATTGTATCATTAATATTTATTTTTTTAATTTTGTACTTGAATTTTAAATATAAATATGAAAAATCTCAATAGTAAAAGTGCATTAAATTGCTCCCTTTACCTTAATAATTTAAATATAAATGCTAGTTTTATTGTTCTTTTAGTTATTTGATGATGAAAAAAATATTATTTGTATCACGATTTTAATTTATTTTAATTTTATTTTTTTGATAAATGATGTGATTTATTTATCTAAAAATATGATAATATCTTGTTATTATTATAAACAATACAAATTATATGTTGATAAATACAAAAACAAAATTAAATGTAAAAAATATTAGTGAAAATCTTATGTACTCACATATTGTACTGTTAATCTAAGTAATAAGATACATTATAAATTCTTATAATTTATAATTGCATTAAAATCTATATTTCTTAAAAAAACTTATTTTTGAGGAGTTGAATTCAAAAAAATTCAATCATGCCAATTATTACAAAAATATCATTAGACCAAAACTCTTTAAAATTGACTTATATTAATTATATTTAAGTGGTTTTGCTCTATGACATTTAAGCTAAATATTATTTATGAATCTTTTAATCAAAATATGTCATATACATAAATATATATATATATATATATATATATAAAAGACATAAAGAGAATAATAGGTTCTTAAGTTTTAATATAATTACATATTAAAATTTATTCAAAAGAAAAATTCACCACCCTTTACATAAAAATTGTTCTTATGAATTATATTAATGAATTTGTAATTTTAATGCTAAAAAAAGACATGTTACTAAATAATTAGTTAGAAAAATTAGATAAAATATTTTTATTTTTAATTAAAAAAGTATAAGACTCAACTTTATTAAATCCAGTAAAAATTTTTAAAGTGAAAAAATAAATAGTGTAGTTTATTAAAAAAGTATAAGACTCAACTTTATTAAATCCAGATTCTTTCTTTCCAATGGAAAATATGGTGTAGTTTATTTGAAGGTGGTATGTCATCTATTCCTTGTTTTATACAGTCTATTATAACCTGATTCTTTTAATTTGAATCATAACCATTCCAATAAAACTGCTAACACTGAAAGCATTACTTATGAAAATAATAACCATTCCAAGACCTTCCCGAAGATCTTGCTAATGGCCTTAGCAACAATGAAATAGCAGCTTTCTCCAAGTGCCTACGCCCATGTTATTTCTAGCAAAATATTGCAAAGATTTTGCCATCGCTGGGCCAACTTTCTAAAAGCGGGAGGCTATGGCCTTAGGAACAATGGCTTACATCTGAGAATTGTTTTGAAATGGATTTGGATGGTGGTGAAATATTTGCAACATGAAACATGTCAACAATTTCTCTCATAGTATATGCAAGCCATTGCAAATCAGGAAACAATTCAATGCTTGTACATAAGAATGAATATTGGACATTACTTTTGGCATCTGCAATTAAAAGATGGGTTGAATCCAGAATTAAGCTCTTCTCTGAAAGAGCAAGAAAACCAAAAATTAAGTCTTCATAATACATTCTCCTAAGCTCAAAAGTTTGAATATTAACGACTTGGTCTAGAGGAAGGGAAATTGAAAAGTGAAACTGGAATTTGCATACATTTTAATCCGCAGAAATGAGTAACAAAGAGAATTGGTATAGTTACATTCCAGAAAAGGTGAAAATCAGTGTCCAATGTAGAATTAGTTTGCATTCCAGACTCAAGGCACCATTGAAGCTTCGGCAATGGGAAACTCATGAGAGTGATGATCTCAATCTGTTTGTAAATGGTACCACAGCTTATTTGTATATCTGAGAATTGATCAGTCTAATTTTGTACTGAGGTTATACTACGTGTCTCCTATTCGATCATTTGTAAATAAGCGAGTGGGTTTCCTTGGTTAGGTTTTTTTGATAATCCATTGGTAGGCCTATTGCCAGGTCTCTAGGTTGTTTTCAATGGGCGCTTTAACTAAAAAATATTAAAATTTTCACCATTCATCAACTATTAAATGAATTTCATTTAGAGCTTCTGTTTTTATTTTTTATTTTTTACATAATTTAGTCTTTAAATTTTCGATCAATCTAGTGATTTTCATTTTATTTATATATAGTAAAATCATTTACATAAAAGTTAAAAATATTAAATTCTACATATATATAAAAAATTAATTATCATTTTAATATCTTTTTGACAAAGAATCTAAAAATTTTTTCAATGAAATTACAATTTTGATTGATAATGAAATTACAATTTTGATTGATGTCATGAGTCCCCTTAGTTATTTTATCAAGAATCTTAAGATGATTAACATAATCAAAAATTTGCTCATGAAAAATTTTTATCAATAATTATTAATGAATCACCGATGAATTATTAACAGAACATAATTATAAATTAATTCAATATTTGTCAACAGAATATCAAAAAAATTTATTGACGAAAATTATTTCATTAGTATTTCATTAATAAATTATTAGTGAGAAAAAAAATTTAGTGCGAGAAATACTGATAGAATAATCTATCAGTAAAGGTAATACAGACAGATTATTTCATTGATAAATTATTATGGAAAAAATTAAATTAAATCAAATTTAAAAAAAAAAAGAATTAATTTACCTATAGAACTTCTGTCGGTAAGGTGGATAAAAATGAAATCCTTAAATCCTTTCTTATTTTCTCCCCTGCATTGAAATCCCTAAACCCTCCTTTTCACCTTTCTCTGCGCGACTTATCTCTGCCATTCTCCCCTCACCGCCACGCCGTTGATCGGCTTTTCCGGTGCTGTCGATCGTCGTCAGTCGTCCGGTTGGTTCCTTTCCTCGTCCGATGATGTCGTCCGTCGTCTGGCGTTGGCTCTTACAACAGGTATAGCCCGTCGGCTTCTTTGTTTTTTTGCTTTGCTTTGCAAAATCTGTGGCTGCCGTGCATTTTGGTTTTTTTTTTTTTAATTAATAGTTAATTTTTATTAGGATTTTTAAGATTAATCGTAACTTTAAATGTTCTTTGATTTATTTGTCACTATAATTTTGTTATTGCCAGGACGGTCAAGTAGTTGAAGTTGCTGTCCTTTCTATGCAGGCTGATAATGTGGAAAATTCAGAGTCTGAACAACCAAGTTGACTACTTAAAGAAAGTTTGGAGTTTTGTGAATTAAAACTTTTGTGCCCTTCTTTTAAACTTCCTTTTCTGATATGTTGATTTAGGATTATCTTAATATATCTCTTATTACAACTACTTTATGTGTGCACTAAAAGAATCTCGTTTGCTACTGTAGTTTCTGCAACTATTCAATTCAAAGATTGCAGAATAGATTTATGTTAGAAATAGGATTTGCACCTTAATAATGAGGAAACTTGCTAACCAAATGGAACCAGTCCAGTTAGTACCCACTAACTTGTTAAAGCCTTGGTTTTATGGTCATAGTCAATGTTACAAACTCCTGCAACTATTAGCCATACTAATAATAATTTAGTTTATTTATAAAAAAAAAATGCTGCTTGCTATAATGGATTCTGCCTTTGCGTATGTAAGTTTGCCATTATGCTAAGCAAGATCCTTTTCATTATATTACTGGTTGTAGGTTTGTGCCATGTTATCTTGGTTGCAGTATCCAGCTCTATAATAGCTTATGGACTGATAAGTACCAGCCAAAAAATGCCACAGCGGTGAGATGTTATTAGCTTGTCTGTTCTAAACTGCTATTGATACTAAAAGACGGATGGGTAGAGGGATGTAATATTATACTTCATATTTTTTTTTTCTCCATTAATGCATTTTTTAGGTGTGTGGCAATACTGAATCGGTTGCATCTCTGGCGTGAGACAAGTTTTCAAGCAATCAATGTCTTCAATAACAATTGGTAAAGCAACATGCAAGAAGATGGTGATGATTTTTTTGAGGAGTGAGCTTAGATGTTTCATGGATCAAATGATGTAAATGATGTAATTGATGAAGTTCAATACTATATTATTCAAGACTTGTATTATGAATTTTATGGATTTTATGGATTTCAATACTATATTTAACGGATTTTAAATTTATAATTTGGATTGTTTTAGAATTTTTGTGGATTTAAACTTTATGATGTGAATTTGATCATTTAATGAATAATAAACAAACTTTATGATGTGGATTTGATCATTTAATGAATAATAGATAAATAATAGACTTTTAAAATAATTATACATGTTTTATTTTTAATTTAATAATTTCTTAAATAATTATAGATGAAATTAATCAAATTACAGATAAAATTTGAAGTTTACTGATGGATTTCAATGACAGAATTTTTGCTTTTAATGATGGACATAAAAAATTGTTGATAAAATATTAATGGAATATCAATGAAATATCAACGAAATACTGACAAAGTTGACAAAGAAAATCAACCTTATTGATTGATTATCAACCAAATATTGATGAATTACTTACGGAATATCGACAAATTACCACCGAATTATTAAACTGTATCTTTATTTTCATCTAAATCACTCAACTTTAATTTGTACCAACGAAATCATTAAAATTTGCTAAATGTAACAAATATAATTAATCACTTAACTTTTTAATCCCAATTATTAACAGAAAAATGATGTGACTGTTATGTCATATGCCACATAAACAGTCACATAAGCTAAGCCTAAATTATTATTTTTTTCATTTCTTTTCTCTCCCTCCCCCTCTCTCTTTTCTCCTAAAGAATTTCAACACTGGCCAGCCACCATTCAAAACTCAATTTTCGACGCTGTATCGTGGCTCTCTCTGCCATCAATCGTCATTTGTCGGCATGTGATCTTCATCAGAATTTAATTGTTTGCTAATTTCAGCCTCCTCATTCTTTTCTTGGCTCATTTCCTCCTTAAACTTTCTAAAGTATCCTAGATCTAACCTGAAAATAAGATCTACTACCATCTGTTCAGCCTTCTACCACCATTTAGACAACTATAATTCATTTTCCCATTTCCAAATCAGAAAAGGGAAAATTATTATCAAGTTAAAAAGGAGAAATCCCCCACGAACACTCATAATTCCACCCACATTCAATAAACAAATGTATACCATTAGACATTAGTCTTGAAATAAAATCTAGTAGAATTAGTGTTGTAATAATTTATGAGTAGCTAAAACAAGGGCACCTTTCTTTTCTTCTTTTTTATCATTGATAAAGTTAAAATCAAGAAATATAGCCAGCAAAGAAACAATTTTTAAAACATTCTGTTATAGAAACAATCTAAAACATTCTTTCTTCTATTTAGGGGCACCAACTGGAGACAAACAAAGGAGGAGATTTTTTTTTGGCTTTGCTGGGGTGGTTCTGCCTCTAGCCTGGTAACAGTAACTCTGCTGGGCTCAAAAGTCGACTTTAGGCTCGTTTACGAGGTGGTGGAATGTTAGTTTTGGGTGGCTGCAGATGGAGGCTGAACAATTAAACGGAGAAAGAGTGACATTTAAGGGAAGGAAAGAAAAGAAATGAAAAAAAAAAATTTAAACTTATGTGGCATAAAATGTGGAGGTCATATCACTTTTTTATTAGTAATTTGGATAAAAATAGTTAAAGTGGCCATATTTGTTACATTTAATAAGTTTTAATGATTTTGTTGATACAAATTAAAATTAAGTGATCCAAATAAAAATAAAAGCTTAATTCAGTAACCAAAGATAAAATTTACTCTTTTCTAAATGTCGATGTATTTAAAATTATCAGAAACACTTCCATATGTCCATGACCGTCACAGAAAGGATGTCGCCCAGCAATAAAGAGAACAAAAGTGAGAGACATAACGACAGAGTGATGCAATGCAACGAATAGAGTTGTGCCACGTGGAACAATAGCCAATTGGAAGGGTGATTAGATGCGTGAGAGGTGAGAATCAAGAGAAAGAGGAAGAATAAAGAGCCCTCTGGTGCTATTTGAATCGTCGTCTTTGGTTGGGCAAAGCCCTCTCTGTCTTTTCCCTAAACTCAAAACTCTTTTGTTTGTCTCTATCTATCGACGGCTGGGGCTAAGACTGAGGTTATAATTGGTCCCCGTTATTCTCTCCCGTCTAAAACCCACAAACTGAGCTTTGGGATTGCTGTTTAGGGTTTAGAAATATTGTCCATATTGTTATTTCATCCAAAAATTAATTCCATACTTTTAGAGAGAGAGAAGGATAAAGAAGCATTTCTCAGTTCTATATTTTTATGTTACTGCTCTTTGCCTCGTATAATATTTAAATTATAAGATTTAATGTGTTTATTATATAAAATTATGATAAGATATGATAAAATGATATTACAATAGAATTAGATTAAATAATATTATCTTATTTTATATTTGATGTGTGTAAAGATTAAAATAAAATAATAATTTATTTTATATTGATCAAAATTACATGTGTTATAACTCAAGATAAAGGCGTTAAAAGTTTGAAAATTAAGGTGGGCTAATACTTAATATTAAGGCAAGAAATTTCATATGGCTTGATTTGATTAGGAACTTTTATATTTGCATTGAGTTAATTACACATATGTTACTTAGAACAATAAAAAATTAATATTTAAATAAAATAATATACAATTTACATCTTAAATTTTCAAATTAAATATCTATTTAATCTTTTTTTCTTATTTTACAATTAAAATAAAAAGAATTTTTAAGTTTATAGAAGTAACTAAAAGGAAACATATGAAAATTAAAAAGAATTACTGAAAACTTAAAGTTTATTTGTTATAATTAATTTATGGTTGATTCTTCCATTTTGCTCCAAATTAGAAAGTAAAAGTAAAGATTAAAAGTAATTTCAAAGACCTAATAAAAAGCAAACCATCATTCAAATTAAGAAAATTTATGCCTAACTTAAGAAAAACCAATCAATCAATTCCATCTCCACTTTTAGTAATCCAAATGCCAACAACATCCTTAGTAGGAAAAGGAAATTGAAGATTGAAACAATCCAATCTCTCTATATTTATTGTATTCCTAACTTAAACTTAATACTTTAAGAAGATGACAATTGGACAAATTGAGTTATTTCAAATTAAAAAAAAAAAAAACTATTTTGAATTCAAAATTTTTTAAATTTGATATTGATGTTTTCTAAGTTTGGATCATCAAATTTAGGTTAATTTGGATCAAATTGTTGAGTTTTAAATTAATTATATAATTAAATAAAATTTGATTCATTATTCAAATATGAAATGCATTCTTGATTGGGAATATAACTAAAATGTTGACAACCAAACTCTCAAAGAAGTAAAATGCAATTGGTCAGTGTATAGTGGTGGATCTTGATATTTAATTTTGAGAGAGTCAATTAATATTGGCTTAAGGGTAAAAAAATCCCTCAAACAAAAAATCATTTATCAATTAAGCTTTTCATATTTTAATGCAATTAATCAAGCCCTAAATCTTTTATTTCAAACTAATTGAATCTTTAAACATTTGTTTTCACTTAGTTGAATCCTTATAGATATATTTTCACTTAATTAAGCCCTCAATTAGACAAAAAAAGTTAACCATTTTTCTCTAATAGGAGTTCAATTAATGAAAATAAATGTTTAAAGGTTTAATAGATTAAAAAAAAAGACTTAGATGATTATTGAATTTAGTTCGGAGGCTTTTTTGTCCTTTTTGTCATAAAATATTACATGAATTTTAATTTTTTTCTTCGCAAGTAACCTACCATATATATTATCAATATAAATAGAAATATACTAAACCTAACTTACAAAATTATAAATTTTATCAATTTGTATAAAGAAACATAATACATCAAATAAATCATTTTACTTAAAATTGTGAATGGTTTTAAAAAAAAAAACCAATTGCCAAAAAACTTTTTTTTTTATCAAAACAGGAAAAATAAAAATATACCATTAAAAGAATAAAATTAAAACTTTGAGATTAGAAGTAATTAAAATTTTAACCTTTTAAAAGGTTATTCAAATCTAACTTTTGTCTTAAATAAAAAAAATGCGTTATAACAAGAGAAAAAATCTAAAATAAAATTAAAAATGAAAATTACATGGAGAGAAGTTGCGGTTGATTAAAAAGAAAAAAAAGTTTGATACTTAATTATAGATTTGGAGTCTTATGAAGAAACTAGAAAGTCTATTTGACTTTTGTTGAATGAATATAATTATGATTGTAACAAGTATACACTTGCTAATTATTATAACAAAGCTTTTGATTTTAAGGGTTTGTAAGTAATAATTGATTGGTATAACAAATAAACAAAAAAAATAATATGATTTTAATCTTTCTTAAACTATTGCATAAGATAGGTTCGCACCCATAAGCATAAACATGCATAGATTTTAACTGCCCAAAAAACGTCTTTACAATATCTCTTTATTGTTCTTCCACAAATAAGCCATTCGGATTTCAAAATATTATTAGCTAATTTAACTGAGTGAACTAGATATAAAGTATTCATATGAAGAGTGGAACTTATAGATTATTTGATTCTTGGTTATTCTTAAAATTTGGGATGAGACAAAGACCCCTTTTGACTTGTATAACCATTCATCTCTGCCTCATGTTACTGGGGTTTTTTAAATTTTAAGGGTTCAAAGAGCTTTCAGGCTTGTATAACCATCTGTCTCTGCTAGTGTACTTGAAAGGCATAAACTATGTTGTTGAATTCCATGCATGTGTTGGAGAACAAAGTGAATGTCCCGCATTTAGGTCCAAAAGTCGCAAACCCAGCAAAAGATACCCCGAAATGGAAACAAAACAAAGCTAAGGTGACCTTAGGAACTCAGCTTCTTTTAGAACTTTGAAAACATAAATTGAGAGAGAAAAAAATAAAAGAAAAAACAAAAAGCTGAAAGAGAGGGTCTTGGAGACTCTAGGAATGAACAGAGGAAGTGTGGAGGAGGACTTGGTCGAGAAATGAGAGACAAATAGATTCATAGCAAAGTTAAAGATTTGCATGGTTTTGAATTTTGGAAAAAAAAAAAAATTGTACAACTTTGGTATATCATTTTTTTTTTTTGATACCTCAGACAAACAAGGCCTTTGAGAGAAAATCTGAATCCTCTCAGATACAGTGATCTTCTCTTTCCACTCTCTTTCATTATTTTGGCTGAAAACTTGGCTAGGCTCATGGGTTTGTTCTTTTGACCTCCAATATCAGCGAGATTTTGGGCATCTTCTTCTAAACTTTGTTGCTACTTCTTGTATATTTTCTCTAGATTTTCCTCTTGTTATCCTTAATTTTTTTATTCGAAAATCCTTGTTCCTTGATTTCAAAGATTTCCTCTCTCCATAACCCTCTTTTAATCAGTTTTTTCTTCTTGAAAAGAATGGAAACACACAATAAAAGTGCACATATAAATAGTGAAATGCTTGAACACCATTTCTGACAAGTTTAAAAGATTTAAGTCTAAAGCTTTTTATTCTTGGATTTTTCTTCCAATTTTTTCTTGTGAAAGCTTGTGTTTACATATATATGGAAGCTCGTGAAAACAATGGCTTAAGAACATCAAACCCAAAGGTGTAGCAATAGTAATACTAGCAGTGGTGGTGGAATTGGAAGCAATCTTGATAGATCTTCCAAGAAGCAAAGGCCTAAAAAAGTCCCAAAAAGAGGACTTGGTGTGGCACAGCTTGAGAAGATAAGAATAGAAGAACAACAAAAGAAAGATGCAACTGTAGCTGCTGCTGCTGCTACAATTTTGCCTTCCCCATAATCTGTTATTTCACCACCAATTATTCATCATAAATCATTATATCTTTCTTTGCCAATCCCAAAGTTCCATCCTTCAAATCAATCTTCTTCTTCTTCTTCTTCTGCTTCTTCAATTCCATTTCCTGCTGAACTTATGTCACCACCAAATTCAATCTCTAGAACACCTTTATTTGTTCAAAATATTGATATTGTCAGTACAAAAAACACTGTTCCATTGACCTGCAGTGGTTCTCCAGGGTGGCATCCTGGTGCAGCAGTACTTTCAGGGAATGACAGTGTCAATAATGGTCATAAAATTTTGTTCTCGTGAGTATAACATTGAAAAAGAGTGTTCTCGGTTGGACCCTGGATTGGCTTTCAGGTCAGATTTGAGTTTGCCTCATGAATCTGAATCCATTTGGCTTTGCCTAGTTTGATTCAAAGGTTACAACCATTTCAATAACCTTCTTCTTCAGTGGTAAGAAAATTGATTTTGTGTTGTAACTTGTAGTAGTTGGAATCTTTAATTTATTTTTTAAAAAATATTTTCATTTCTGGTAACGTTGATCGGTAAAAAATTAGGTGAATTAATTGAATTCTATTTTTTACATACGTATATTGTCATCAAGAACTTCATCAAAATCTGTACTGAATTGACCGACCAATTGCAATAATCTTGGCCAATTGTAAAGGTGGTGAAGTAAGAGGACATGTTGATCTCAATTTGAAACTATAAAATACTTAAAAAAAGATATCAAATCTCTTGTACTCATTTCTTTTGTATCGTTAAAATTCCCCCATATGATTGAGCATGAAAACAAACAAAAAACCAAAAATTCAAATCTTAGACTTTGAGTTATTGAATCATTGGTTCAAAAGTCATGTACTATAAAAAATAATTGAATTTCCCATTTTTTATAGTTTTCCTTATCGGTATTCTTGTAATAATCATTTTGTATATAGATTGTAGAATTTTTCATCATTAACAGTTTTGTATATACATGTCATGTATCCATGTAATTGTAAATAAAAAAAAAGGTATTACATTGACATATATAGTTAATGTAAACACCTGCATACTTCTAAACTAATTTTTTAGAGATATAAAACATCATTAATTATTAAAAATATAATCATTATTTAACACATGTAAAATTTTATATAATTATGTAAACTCAATTGCATAAATATAAAAATTTATTATCAATTTATAAAAAAATAATCCAATAAAATTATACATGATCAAAGATATTTTTATATCATCTTTAAAACACAAAAATGTCAACCAAGGTTTTATATCACTAATAAGAGAATAAAAATCTAAAACACATCTCAACCTAAATCTTGGCCAAGTTGTATAAGTTAGTTTTGGTGTTGATGTGCTAGTTGATTGATAGTTTTCTTATGGGCTTTTTGAAGGAATTCCCTTTTTTTTTTTTTTTTGCTTTCATATTTTCTTCGTTGGTTTGGGTGGTGAATGGGTCAGGTAGAAGCAGGCACTGGGAACAAACTTTTGCATATGGGATTTGTTGGGACCTGACTACGCTTTGTCCTGCCTTTGTAAGTTGGGTCCTCCAAATCAGACCCTTCATTATGTAAGTTGCAGATGTTTACGTCTAGAAGGGTCCATACTGATCATAGAGAAAAAGAAGAGTGATATTGCTGAAAACGTAAAAATCAATTTGGAAGGCTTAAGGCAGATTTCGAATTTGACCAAATTTTAGTGTCTATTTAATTGGGTGGTTAGATTAATTTCCACAATATTAAAAATGATAATGAAGGTAAAATTAGTTATAGTAGTAATAAAATTAAAATTAATGGTAAGAATATATGTTTGGATGCTAACACACTGATAATGATGAGTTGAGTTATAATGAAAGAAGAAAAGACTATTAAAGATGTTAATTTAAAATATGTCAATTATTTAATATTTATAAATTAATAAATTATTTTTATATCAATAATTTTATTAAAAAATGATTAAAAATTAATAAAAAATAATATTAATATATCAAACAATTTTTTATTTTTTATTTATTTTTGTAGATACTTGTTAATTAATAAAATAACCTCCAAAAATTTTTATATAATATTAAAATTTATTTATTTATTAATTTATTATATAATAATTTATTATTTATTAGTCTATTTATTTATTAGTTTATTATAGTAAAATTTATTTGTTATATTAAATTAAATAATAACAAAATTATTTCATAATTTTAAACAAAAAATCAAAAAAAAAAAAAAAGAGGAACCTTATAATCACAAAAGTCTTCTAATCTTTCCGAACTTACATGCTTAAATAAAAAAATTTATTTAATGAATTAGGACCAATGACCCTTATAAGCTTCTCATGGTTCAAGGGTAAAAGTGAAAAAAACCAACATTAGTTAGCCATCAGTGAATTTATCCTTCAGTGGATCACTGAGCCTTGGCACGGTGAGAATGCAACTACTGCACTGAAATCAGAACTTCCAAATGGGTGTCCAATTTAGTTGGTTTCAATTTGAGGGTTAAATTTCATGGCACTGGAGGTACGATGAAATCTAAATTAGCTCCTAATCTATATCACAAAGTCAATGATCCTTGGTTGTCAATGGAAAAAAAATTGAGTTTGCCAAATATTCAAGTAATTTTAGACGGAAAAGTTAAACAGCAATTAGCAAAACTATTTTAATTTTAATGTGTTGGTATAAATTGAATTTAAGATTTAATTAATTATTTTGACATTGTTACGTTTTTAAATATAAAAGAAGTCGCAATTTACAAATAACAAAAATGGAAGATAAATTTTAAAATTTTTTTAAACAGTAAAAGATATTTATTATTAATAGACAAAAATTAAAATCATATTACGAAATCATTTCTTCTAAAAACACCCAATTTGGCCAACAAATCTGCAAAGTGATTGGCCTCTCTGTAGATATGGACAAAAGAAACTTTTCACACTCTAGAATAGAGATTATACTACTTGTCGTGAAGATCATCGTATTCCAGAGATTAATGCTTACTTTGTTAATGCATGCTGTGACTACTTGAGAGTCGCTTTCGATGATCAATTCTAGAATAGAGTCAATGTTCGAACTTACCACTATTGAAAGAGCTTCTATTACTACCATCAGCTCTGCAAGATTAGAGTCTTTTTTAATGCCGATACTTTTTGACAACATAAGCAGAACTTCTCCTTTGCTATTACTAATTACTCCACCAAAACCTGCAGGACCTGGTTTACCAGCAGCAGATCCATCAACATTAATTTTCCAGACACCAGATGTTGGCGGTGACCAATGAATGTTCTTCCTTGGATATCTTCGGTGCAGCGGAATGGTTAAGTCTTGAATGTTGTACATGAAATTCAAGTCTGAAAAATCCAGATTAGGATATTTTGCCTCGATCCACCAACCAAGTCTAGTCCATATTAAACTGGTAATTTGATCAATTGAAACTGTTTTTTGCTGGAAGATTTTCTCATTTCGAGCCAGCCAAATCGACCATAGAATTGCATAGAACAGTGTATCCCAAATAGCTTTCTGGTTACTACTTGCAACAAGACTATTCCAAGACAGAAAAAGGGATTTGATCGAACCTGGAATAGACCTGCTAATATTCCATTGAAGACAGCATTTGAACCAGATTTAACGTGCAAAAGAGCTGAGCCGAATAGCTGATCAATAGTTTCTAGTTCCTTGTAGAATGAGCATTTGTTTATCACGTTAACCATGCATCTTCTTTTATGAAGTAGATCAATGACAGGGATACCGCCTTTTAGTGTCTTCCAGCAAAAAATTTCTACTTTGGGTGGGGCGACACCCTTCCAAATGTATTTTCGTAGGTTGAATTAGAAACTGTTGTGGAGTTCAGAACTTCTCTGAAAGATTTGGTGCTGAAAACACCATTTGCTGTGTGCTACCCTATGATCCTATCGTGAACTGTGGGGCAGAAAATCACAGAGTTTAACAGGTTCATTAGCTTGATCCATGATTCCAGTTCCCAATTCAACAGGTTCCTACGCAACTGAATTCTCCAACTCCAGTTTGAACCGATCCAATTTCCAAATTCTTTAATTGGGCCTCTTTGTTGATAGCAAGAGAATAAATTCTTTGAAATTTAATTTTTAAAATGTATTCCTCAATGCACTTGTCGTACCAGAAACGGATTCTATCTCCATTACTTGTACAAAAGAGGAAACTAGAGTTTATAAAGTTAAATTTTAAATTTTAAAATTTAAAATCTACATTTCACTTTTATTAATTATTTTGACATTATTTTATTATTTAATATAAAGGAAGTCACAATTTAAAAATAATAAAAGTGAAATGTAGATTTTAAAATTTAAATTTTTTTAAAAAATTGTATGAGTCAATTAAGTTAAATATCAAATTAAACATTATTATATTTTTATAAATTAACAACATGTTTGAATATGAAAGTAGACTTTACAGTTAAACTCTTAGTAAGTTTAATCTTTTAATATCACTTTAATTAGTAAATTATATTTAATTCGAGTATTATAATACTTGGACATAGTTTGATTGCAAATTTAATTGAATTTATTTTTCTTTTCGATATCCTATGATATAATTTTGTGCTAATTACTTACAAGAAATAAAGTTGAACTAAAACTCAATCTAACTTAAAGTAAATTTTTTTAACTTCAATTAGAACTCAAATTTTGTATCACAAACTTTTTGACTCACTTATATCTCAAGATAAACTAGTAATTAATGTATTTGGTATATACGTTGTAGCATTCATGCTAATAGAAAGTTTGATAAAAGTGATATAAGATTAATTTATCAATTATCCATCTAACTATTTCTATATCATATCGTCTAAAACACTTTGTATATTAATATTATGTTTTACATAAAAATTAGATATTACATTTTATATCAACATGAAAAATACAAAAAAATATTTTTTTAGTTTTTGTTAAACCCATATACAGTTTTATTAAAATTTTAACTCATGTTACTTTCATGACTTTTTTTTTTATTATTTTCATATTGTATTACTATATTGTGTTTTAAATTATCAAATCTATCCAATACTTTAAAAGATTTGGGTTGTAATACCTTCAATTGTTATAAGGTATATTCTTCACAATCAATTATCAATAATTGCAATTTCATATTAGATTATTTAATTTAATAATAAATATATATAAAATTACGAGATAAATTGATAGAACGTTTGACTAACTATTTGTGAATATATTCGAATTATATTTGTTTATTAATTTTAACAAACGATTATAAATAACATTTTAAGGTTTTTTAATTAAGCGAACATATCACAAATATAACAAAATTTGTTCATATTCAATTTATTTGTAAAAACTAATATAATGTTTTACGAACAATTTGTGAACATGATTGATTTGTTTTTTGTTTATTAAGTTTAACAAATGATTATGAAGAATATTTCATAGTTCATTAATTACATTATAAAAAATATGCTAATTACTGATAGAATTTTATCAACAAACTTTTTTCATCTGTAATTACAAATAGAATATCGATGAATTATCAATGAAATTGAAAAATGAAACTATTAATTTATTACCACCGAAATACCAATGAATTATCAATGGAAAATATAGACACCAATAAATTTTTGGCATGTCTATAAAATTTTAACACCGTACTTACAGATAAAAAATTATGTAGATAATAATGTAGACACATTCTATAGATGGAATATCAAATGTCGAGAAATAATTTAGGTAAAAAAATTATATGTAAAAAAAAATTAAATTAATAATAAAATTTTATATTTTTAATTTTTTAAATCGATATTTGAAAGACCGATGAAATTTTTGTCAGTATTCCGTTAGTGATTTTCATTTTGGAATAAAATCCCTATCTCTTCTCTTAAACGTTTTATCTCCCTCACTCACAGTTCCCTTTTCCCGCCCCCTCCATTAGACCCTCATCTCTTTTCTCTATCCTCAATTCCTCCTCCGATGGCCTTTGTCATCAATTGTTCAACGCTACAACATCATTCGTGATTGAGAACATCTCAAAAACCAGTAATTGAGGAAGCTTTAGGTGAAACTGAAGAATTGAAATGGGCAGTGACAAAGATAAAAGGCAAGGCACTGATATCAGTAGTATTGTGCAGTACTTGGAATGCTCATATATATTATATATGGAGAGAAAGGAATTACAGATTATTCAAGAATAAAGAAGGAATAGAAGAACAAGTGTATGAGCAGTTAACAAGATTTTGTGTGATGCTTGGACTATAAATAAAGCTATATTGCATAATAGTTAGAATATGATTTGATTGTATATATGGAGTGTATGTAGTGTAGCAATTTTATTGCTTCTTTGGATAAATAAAATACAACTTATCCCAAAAAAGAATAAAGCTTTAGATGAAACTATATATATTTTCAAATTGATCTTCTATTAATCTTTTTTAAAGCCACACAAGCATTAAAGGAGAAGAAATGAGATGCATAGGTGATCGAAGATGGGCATAATGGGTTGACAGCCATGGCTTACTTGGCTCGTGGCAGCCTGTCCGTTTCCATGCTTGAGCAATACCTGTCCATAGAAGTTTCAGGTGAAATTTTTTATTTTTTGTTTTTTTTTAAAGTTTTGTTAAGAATATGAGTTTTTGTATGGCATTTAAATTGAAAAAAGGAATAATTAAAGAGACATGTTTGAATTTGTCGAAGCTAATAGTGACGACATTTACTGATTGGCTGAACAATTTAAAGAAAAGCAAAATTTCGAGGAAAATGAAATCTCTAATTTCTTTGATACTATGTGATGAATCATGCTCTTTTTAGAATGTCCACCATGTCTCAAATTTGTATTTTATATTTACAGTCTCCTTCAATTTTCAACAAATCAGACAGCACTTTGATGTTTTTTTCTAGGTTTTGATGTAAAGGTAAAGTTGAAATTCATTTTAGCTTTTTAAATTTTCCATCAAGTATATTTTCTGTGCAATTTTAAACTTTGATTTGTGATGAACGTTTGATTTGTGATGAACAAGAGCCAGTTAGAAAGTCGATTCAATTTGTTGAAACACCAAATCATCTTATTTGAGATATAGTATGGTACAAAGGAAGTGAAAATACTCGTTTATTATAAGCCAATAAATAACGTATTTAAATTTACTATGTTCTTATTGAGGTTTGTTTTAATATGTGAGTTGAGAATCTTTTGTTTTGTTTCTAATTAAGCTCATGGCTATTTGAATTAATATATTTAACATCATTTTGTGTTAGCAACAAGCCAATATACAATTTTACGAACCATTGTCAAATGTGAGTTTTTGTTTTTCATTGTCTATGCTTTTTATTGAATTTAACTTTTATTTCTAGTACTTAACTAATTCATCTATTGGTTCTTTGTCTTCCTTTTCCTGCAATTCATCTATTAACTAATGGCTTCTAAGGGACCAAGGTCCAAGCTTGAGCATAAGACAAGAGCTATGTGTCCAAAGGTTATAGTGTCTGAGCCTCAGAGGTTTTTATAGCTCTCCTTTCTGGTGGTTTATATTGTTATTATTGTTGTTAGTGTCATCATACATGAACACACATGCACATGCTTAAATGTAAAGAAGTTTAAAGATGAAATCTTTGTGGAGACTTAATGTTTTTAAGGGTGAATTTATATTGAGTATGTGCTTAACTGTCATGAACTTTTTGTTGTACCTTAGTTTCTAAATTGCTTTTGGCTGGAAGCAATTAGTTGTTATTTTCTAATACAAGTGAGGTTTCTTTTGACTTGTGCTTTTTAGTTCCATTAACAATTAAGGTTTGGATCCATCTGCTAATTGTAAGTAAAAATCAGTTTTATAAATGTTCTTCAAAAATATCTATGTACGCATAAATGAATAAATCTTCCAAGAATGTGAAAAGAAGAATTTCATATCCTAAACACTTGGTGATGTGTAACAATTTGCTTGGCATTAGTACTAACATGGTGCTTCTCCAAGATGAATTTTAGAAAATTAGTGCAAATTCCGCTTGGCATCATTTTATTTTGTTTCCAAGGCCATCATTTATCTTGGCCTTTTGCTTGCTTAATATGGTTTTGCAATATATCTTGTACGCCAAAAATTATGATTTTTTAGTTCGTTTCATGTGATTTTAATATTATTTTAATAAAGCTTCCAAATTTATTATGGAAATAGATTACTCTAGCAATTGAGCCCAAGGATAAGGAAGCAAGTACTATGTACAAACAACTTTTGGAGGTATGACCAACGGCAAATGTCAAGTTCAATTGCTTTGGTTGGAATTTTGTGTTGATAAATTTTTTATTAGCTTGATTTAGAGTTTGTATGTTCTCTTGGTGATGCGGCTAAAAAAAGTTAATTGTTTTGTTTTCTGATAAGGAAGTTAATGATTGAATACGATGGAAGAGCCACATTTAGAAGGTAGTCCCTGAAGTGAGCAGAGTGTGGTTGCCACTCCAAAAATTGCTTCAACTCCAACAAGTCCTTCTAGTCAATTGGTTATTGCAAGTGGGAAAGCAATCATTCTATGTAAACAGAGCTAATTGGTCCCTGATGATGTTGGGTGTAATTAGGAGGTGGGCTAACACGAAGACTAAGCTGTTCTCAAGGAATCCTGGACTCATGTTTAAACGTTGGATTCATTGCATAGAAGATGAAACCTAGTCAAATTGAAAAAGCTTAAATATGAAGTTATGCTTAAGCTGTTATAAATATTACTTGTATATTGTAGAAATATAGTTTAAAGAACATGAAGAAATGTAGGATGGAATAAGCAGGTAGAGATAATATTCATTAATATTATCTATTTACTTTTCTTCATGTACTTTTATCACTAGTTCAATTTTTTATACAATTCTAGTCACTTATGAATGGAAATAGAATATTTTATCCAAAATTTTTTTCTTCTATGTCATGTTGACATTAAAATATTTATATTTTTATTCTTTAAAAAATTTCATGTACGGTAACATAAATCCAAAAGAATAGGACAATTTAGTTTTTAGTTAAAAAGATTTTAAACTCAGAAATTTTGAAAAATTTATAAACTTATTTAGAAAATTAAAGTTTGATCAACCAAATTAAAATGAAAAAAAAAAGATTTAAACTTATATTTAAATTTTTATAAGTTTAAAAATATGATTATTCAAATATATATGTTGTGGAAGCTAAACTCAAAATTGGATAAATCAAATTAAAAAAATCAAATTTGATTTAAAAATTAAATCATCAATGATAAAGGAAAATATAAGACTACATACACTTAATTAGATGTCAAAAAAATGACTTTTTATTAATCATCTTATTCTAATCCTTTCATCTAATTAATTTTCCCATTGCTTGCATTCCTCCCTAGTTTTTCAAATAAATTAAAAGAGAGCAAATTCTGATGTCAACAACACCACTAAGCATACAATACTAAAAACTATTTTTAATGTAATTAAGCAGAAGAAGCTGCTGTTAGAGCTTTGCTCAGGCTGATAATCAAGAATAAAAACTCATATAAAAATTTCAAGTTATGTTCTCTTATAAAATTAAAATAAAATTTCAAACATATACTTTGGTTTTCTAAATAAATTTAAAAGTTTGCCAAGTTTTTATAAATTCAATTTTTTTTTTACAAAAAATAAACAGTCCTATTTATCTTTTTTCCAGGTTTATATTATCCTATGTGAAATTTTTTTACAATAAAATATAAATATTTTCCATATCGACAACATAGAAAAAAAATAAATTTTGGATGAAATATTCTATTTTAATCCATAGATGATTAAAATTACATAAAGATATAATAAAGTGATAAAATTACACCAAAAAAAGTAATATATATGTATATGGGATTCTAAGTTTTGACTTCTAATATCAAGATTAATTCTCACTTAGACTGCTTATAAGCTTAACAAATATAGACATACCATTTCAGTCCAACATTTTCCATCAACTTAGTTGTTTTTATTTGTTTGTATTCCAATAAGTATTTAACTCAGTAAGATCCGCCATCTTTAAATAAAGCAACCTCTAGAACATCAACTAGGGAAACTTAGTTTTGACTAGCTGTTTTGCAAAAAAAAAAAATGCCGATTTAATTGAATGAAATTACGATGCATGAAATTCTTATAGCAATTCTTATGCCAGAAAATAATATGTGATTTGTCTAATGTCTAGAGGGAGGAAGAAATGCTACTCAACTGATATTCAGAATTGACAAATTTTCACGTGACTTACAGAAACACTAAGATAATTAAAATGTGCGCATTGCTGTTTTAAAAGATCCTTGTTTTCAGGTCTGCTAGTGGAAAGGACAACAAACTATAAACTTTTAGCTGATAAAAAAAAAAAGCATAAATAAACAGGAATGCAGTCTTATGTACCCTCATAGAAATTTGCATTCTAATATGATCGCAATAGTTGGCTGCAAGTCTGTGAAGTTGGGACAAAGGTTTGTGATATGCTGCAGCAAATTAGCAACTGCTTCATTCACAGGCATCTTCTCATACTGACATTCTTTTCTTCATCTCGGTCCTCTGAAACCATATATCACTACCAATTGGCCATGTTGTTTGTTGAGCTCTAGTAGACTCTTCCACTATATTTTCATCAATTGATCGGATTGCCTGCAAAACAAATTAAAGCATGGCATGTGAAAACCAAGAAGGATGTATAATTCAGTAAATTGAAATAATAACGCAGCAAGGACCATTGAATGAACCCAATAAGAAAGATTGCCACCGAATAGAACTGGGAATTAATATTGCCAGCCAATTACATTTTCAATTTCATTAGGAATTAAAACAAACACATGGATGACAAATTACAATTGAAATCCACAACAAGTTCCCTTGAACTGACGAGATTAATATTGCATAATCAATAAAGCTGAAAGAGGAAATAAAAGTATTAAAAAGTATACAACAGATGAACCTCTCTGTTCATAAGCTTATCCAAGTTCATCTATACAAAAGGCAGGGCAGCTTTTGATACTTTTATATTGAGAGTTGGGGAGCGTAGCGTACCTCTGTTTTGGCATGCCCAGATTGCTCTGAATCAACACTAAAGCTTGTGGTTATATTGGGACAACCTCTTATAGTTAAAATTTCCAAAGATGAGAGTACAAAATGATAACCCACAGGGCTGAAGCTCACAAGGTTCGGTAGCTTTTCAAGACGTAAGGTGCCCAATTGAGGTAGCTGTATCACTTTCTCTTTTTCCTCGCTACCATTTGCCTCATCTCCTGATTGTTCAAATACTAGTTCTAATTTGAAGACGTTCAGAACAGTTAAGGATTGCAGTTTTGGAAGGCCATGAGCAACACTCACCGGAAAGAAACTTTTCAAGTTTTTGCATGAGTCAATCCATATATGAGTCAGATTAGGGAAGCATATAGGTTGGAGATGATGATCTTGTGGTGAAGTTTGACCATCTTTTTCAATAATTTGCTCCAATTCCTCACACTCATATATCCATAAAAAGCTTAATTGTAGCAAATTCCGAACGATGGTAGGTGATAAGATATATCTTAACCTTCCGCATCTAAAGACACTCAAACCAGTGAGGTTTTGAAAGTTGACAACTTGGATGGGATCTTTCCATGTCATCCGCAATTTAGGTAGATCATGGAATCTTAGTTCCCTCAAACTTGAAAGATTATATCCACCATCAAATAACTCTTCAAAATTAGTGATAGTTAAATATTTCATATTCGGTGATTTTTGTCCCAATTCAGGAACTATCATATCGCACCACTACAAGAAAATAGAATATTAATGGCAGTTTTGTAGCGGTGTTTCACTTACAAACGCCATTAGCTTCCATGTTTTTATAAAACTTAAAGTGTTTATTATCAAAACGCCACTAAATATTCAAATAACGGCGTTGTTACTTGTAAACGCTACCCAAGACTTGATATTAGCAACATTTATTGACTAAAATGCCATGAATAATCCTATATTAAAAATTTGAGTGAATACTAGAGGCGTTTTTGGTAGAAAATTGCTTGAATAATCCCATTAAAAAAATTGATAGGGAATTACTGAAGGCATTTTTGGCAGACAACACCTTCAATAATCCCCTCATAAAAGATATATGTGATTATTGAAGATGTTTTCTACAAGAAACACCTTTAATAATTCCACGAAAAAATTCCACAGGCTTATTGAAGGCCTTTTTTTTTTTTTATCAAAACGCCTTCAAGAAATATCTAATCAAAATTTTAGGATCGCATGGATGTTAACCATAATGTGGTAGATTCGATCCCTACCTTTAGTCTTTTTTGAGTTTTTACAGAGATTTTGATTATTCTAGACATTTTCTGGGTAAAAAAACATTCACCAATTTATTTAAAAAATTTTGGAGAGAATATTGAAGGCATTTTTTTACAGAAAAACACCCTTAATAATTCATAGGAAAAGTATAGAACCAATTCTTGAAGGCATTTTTGACCAAACTTGCCTTAAACAATCCAATCAACAAATTTTTAGTTTGGATTATTAAAGACGATTCTTTTCAAAAATGTCTTATATAATCCATACACAAAAGTTGAAACGGATTCTACAAGGCATTTTTGGCTCAAACACAGCTAATATGCTAATATAGTGGCATGTTCTAGATACAAACGCCTCTAATATAGTAGCATTTTTTATAAAATGCCACTATTTTCTGTGAAGCGTGTATAGCCGGTACTCTGATTGGTTTTTTTTGCAAACATCGTAAATCTTTTAATGGCATTTATAAATGCCGCTAAACGTTAAAAAAAAAAACGTCACTAGAAACCAAAACCCCTGTAGTGTCAACAACTACTTGAATGTGTTCAAGCTCAAAATTCAACCACCCTCCATCCAATTTAATCTATTACAATTATGAATTGCCCAACCTTGAGTCATTAGCTTATTAACTGTGCTTAAACAACAAATTACACCAATCTCCATTGTCATGATGATTTGTTCTTCAATTGCTCATATATTATTTTGTTCTGTGGTAAAGGCAAGCTTTGAAGATTCGATTATCCGGTAAAGAGCTAGAGGGTTAAATATGCACCATCGACCTTAATATAGCTTCTTTCCACTAGCAATGGTGCAAATTGACTGAGCAACTGAAATAACCAGGGCTAATTTTAAAGGTGGTGAAGCACAAGGACATTTTGATCTCAATTTGAAGCTACAAAATACTAAAAAAGAGATATCAAATCTCTTGTGCCCATTTCTTTTATATCTTTAAAATTCCCTTTGTATGATTGAGCATGAAAACAAACAAAAAACAAAAAATTCACATCTTAGACTTTGAGTTATTGAATCATTGGTTCAAAAGTCATGTACTCTCAACAAGAATTGAATTTCCCATTTCTTATAGTATTCCTTATTGGCATGCTTGTAATGATCATTTTATATATAGATTATATAATTTTTCCTCATAAACTGTTTTATATATACACGCCACTAGCTTATTACCTATGCAATATACAAATTATTTTTAAATGTATTTAGATATATAAATTAATATTATTTAATCACTTAGATGTTCAATATATAATTTAATATATATATACGTAAATTACAAATAATATAATTAAAATATCAAAACATAATAAAATAAAAATTTTTAATTAAAAAATTCAAAATTCAAAACATATAATACATATGTAAATTACAAATAATATAATTAAAATATTAAACATAATAAAATAAAAAATTTTAATTCAAAAATTCAAAATTCAAAACATATAATAATATTTGAGAAAAAAATAAAATATCCAAAAGATTTATATACAAACAATATTATTTTGTTTACCAATAAAATATCGGATTGGAAACTAAAAGTTTCATCACTTCAAATTAACTTTATTCAATTTGTGCCATTTCCATCTTGTGCAATCAATTTTTATACACCTACAAGTTTATATAATTGTAAGATAAATTTTATTTATTTGAAAAAAATAATGATTTTAAATATTTAAATAATATGCGTAATCGCTTACTCAAATGTATATTCTTTGCATGAATTTTAGTAATATCTTGATCTTCAACATTTATAAGATTTAACAAATTAATTTTTATATTTGTTTTAAGCTTTACATTTGATGCAAAATTGTATTACTGTAAAAGCTAAAATAAAATAATTTTAAATTTTAAGTAATAGTATTAAATTTGAAATAATTATTTTAAAAATTTGTTATAAAAAGATTTTAATGGGAATGTGTCAATTTCCATTCATAGGATTTTATAATCAATTCCAAAGGTAAAAAAATTTCCTTTTTGCTTTTACTACTTTTGTCTCGCTTCTAGGAAAAGAACCAATAATATTATAAAAGAATTAAATTATAAAAACTTAATTTCAAATAAATAAACTTGATTTTATTTTTATATAAAACAATTATGTTAGAATTAGTATTGTATTTAGTCATTTGCCTTTATATATAATTTTTTTAAAAAATAAATAAAAGAAAAGCCAACAAAATCAATAATTAAATAAATAAAACTAACAAACAATTCTTAAACAATTAAATCAATATTTTTTACCTCAATTATTAAAATACCTTAGAAGAGTTATTAATGTGTTAAACCAATCTTCTTTCTTCACTCTAACATCAAGAATTGACAAAGAATTTCTATAAGATCCATGCATATACTCAGGAATAAACAAAATACTCAAAATTTTGATAAAAATTTCAAAAACAAAAAAAAAAACATTGATTTTAAATTTTTAACACGTGGATGTACAGATAACTAGTTAAAAACCATTTCCTTGCAAGCATATAGGTTGAAAAAAAAAGAGCAAAGAAATAGAATTAACATTGAGAGTATCATTAAAGAATAAATTATCTTTTAATGTATATGATATTTAGTCCTTTTAAATTTAAAAATAATCAAATAATAAAGGATTATTATGAAATCTCTAAAAGTAGAAATTATATTTTAAAATTTTAAGTTTAAGATGACATATATTTAAATTATTAAAAAATCTTTTTAAAATATAATTACATTTGAGATTTTTACATTTAAAAATATATATATTTATATTATTAGAAAACCTATTTTTTAAAAATAATATATCATTGTATTTGAAAATTTTAAATTGAAAAAAATATATATTTAGATTAATGCATTTTTTAAAAAATAATATATTTAAATTAGATTTTGTTACTAGCAATTTAAAATAATTGAATTAGTCTTTCACTTAAATTTTAAAGTTTTGGATAATTAAATAATCTTAAAATATATATCTTTTGATAAATTGTTTGAAAGTAGGAAATATCTTACATATCATTGTAAAGAGAAATTTTAGGGATTTTGCTTTGTGTCAAAAGAAAAAAATTCAACTAAACGTCTACATAAGCAAACTTTATCAGAATTCTATGTATGTTATAATATAATATTATATATAATATATCCATGTAATTGTAAATTAAAAAAAGTATTACATTGACATGTATAGTTAACATGAACACTCGTATACATCTAAACACGTTTTTAGAAATATAACACATCTTATATAATTATGTAAATTCAATTGCATAAATATAAAAATGTATCATCCATCTATAGAAAAATAATCCAATAAAATTATACATGATCGAAAATACTTTTATATAATCTTTAAAACATAAAAATGTCAACCAAGGTTTTATATCATTAATAAGAGAATAAAAATCTAAAACAATTTCAGCCTAAATCTTGGCCAAGTTGTATATGTTAGTTTTGGTGTTGATGTGCTAGTTGCTTGATAGTTTGCTTATGGACTTTTGAAGGAATTCCTTCTTTTTTTTTTCTTCATTTATTTGTTGGTTTGGGTGGTGAATGGGTCAGGTAGAGGCAGGCACTGGCAACAAACTTCTGCATGTGTGATTTGTGGGGATCTGATTATGCTTCCTCCTGTCTTTGTAAGATGGGTCCCCAAAATCTGACCCTTCATTATGTAAGTTGCAGACGGTGACGTCTAGAAGGGTCCACACTGGATTATAGAGAAAAAGAAGAGAATAAAATATTGCTCAAAATGTAAGAATCAATTTGAAAGGCCTAAGGCAGATTTTGAAATGGACCCAATTTTGTTTTATATCCCAAAGTCAATTATCCTTGGGTGTCAATGGCCAAAAAAAAAAAAAGTTTGCCAGATATTCAAGTAATTTTGGAGGAAAAGTTAAGCAACAATTACCCAAACTATGTTAATTCTAATGTGTCAATGTAAATTCAAACTAAGAGTTAGTTAATTATTTTGACATTGTAAGGAAGGTTTTAATTTGAGAATAATAAAAGTGGAATGCAAGTGTTGAAAATTAAATTTAAAATTTTTTTAAAAGATTATTTGTTAAAAAAGTTCATGAATTAATTGAATTAAATATCAAATTAAACATTATTATATTTTTACAAATTAACAACATGTTTGAATATGAAAGTAAATTTTATAATTAAACTATTATTAGGTTTAATTTATTAATATCACTTCAATTAGTAAATTATATTTAATTTGAGTATTATAATGCTTAGACAAAATTTGATTGCAAATTTAATTGAATTTATTTTTTCCATATCCTATATTTGTATGATATACTTATAATTTTTTACTAATTACTTATAAGAAATAAAGTTGAAGTAAAACTCAAACTAACTTAAAAGTAATTTTTTTTTTTTTTTACTTCAAGTTGAACTCAAATTTCATATTACAAACTCTTTGACTCAATTATTTCTCAATTTGAATTAATAATTAATGTATTTGATACGTATTTTATAATGTTCATCTAATTGAAAGTTTTATAAAAGTGATATAAGATTAATTTATCAATTATCCAACTTGATCTGATAATCCGTATATTTATATCATCTAAAACATTTTGTGTATTAATGTCATGTTTTATAAAAAAATTAAGTATTACATTTTATATCAACAAGAAAAAAATGAAAAATATTTTTTAGTTTTTGTTAAACCCATATATGATTTTTATTAAAATTTTAACCCATATTATTTTCATATTTTTTTATTATTTTCATATCATATCATTATATCGAGTTTTAAATTGTCAAATCTATCTAACACCTTAAAAGATTTGGGTGTAATACCTTCAATTTTTATAAGAAAAATTCTTCACAATAAATTATCAATAATCGTAGTTTCATATTAGATTATTTAATTTAATAATAAATATATAAAATATTATGAGACAAATAGATATAACTTTTAACTAACCAGTCATGAATATGATCAAATTATGTTTGTTTATTAAATTTAACATATGATTATAAACAAAATTTCAAGTTTCATTAATTAAATGAATATATCATGAACATAATAGAATTTATTCATATTCGATTCGTTTGTGAAAACTAATATAATGTTTTACAAACAATTTATGAACTACCATAATAGAATATATCATGTACTCGATTTTTGTTCATTTATGTTCGTTTATTAAATTTAACAAACGATTATGAAAAATATTTCATGGTTCATTAATTAAACTACCATACATATACTTATTACCGACAAAATTTTATCGACAGATTTTTTTATCAATAATTATCAATAAAATACTGATGAATTACTGACAAAATTGAAAAATGAAACTAATAATTTATTACTGATAGAATACCGATGGATTATTGATAAAAAAATATTGACAGAATAATTTCCATCAGTATACCGTCGATAAATATTTGGTGTGGTTATAAAACTTTGGTGTCGTACTTACAAATGAAAATTTTTATTGACAATAATATAGATATGTGTTTTATCGATAGAATATCGATAAGAAAATTTTGTCGATAAATAGTTTTGATCAAAAAATTATATGTAAAAAAAGAAATTTAAATTAATTAATAAAATTTTATATTTTTAATTTTTTAAATTGGTTTTGAAAAATCAAAGAAATTTTTGTCGGTAATCCACCAGTGATTTTCATTTAGGAATAAAATCCCTAACTCTTCTCTTAACATTTATCTCCCTCACTCACGATTCTCTTTTCCCACCCCCTCCACTAGACAGTCATCTCCCTTCTCTATTCTCGATTGCTCACATGCAATGGCCTTCCTCCTCTGGTGGCCTTTCTCCTCCCTGTTCACCGCTACAACATCATTTGTGACTGAGAATTTCTTAGAAACTAGTAATCGAGGAAGCTTCAGATGAAACTATATATAGTTTTAAACTGACGCTTCTTTTAATCTTTTTTGGAGCCACACAAGCACTAAAGGAGAAGAAATGAGATGCATTGGTGATTGGCATTAAGCATAATGGGTTGACAGCTGCAGCTTACTTGGCTCGTGGCAGCTTGTCCATTGCCGTGCTCGAGCAATACTTGTCCATAGAAGCATCAGGTGAATTTTTTGTTTTTTAATTTTTGTTAATAATCTGAGATTTTTGTGTGGCATTGAAATTGAAAAAAGGAAGAATTAAAAAGTCATGTTTGAATTTGTCGAACTTGACAATGATGGCATTTACTAAATGGCTGAACAATTCAAAGAAAAGTAAAATTTCGAGGAAAATGAAATCTCTAATTTCTTTGAGACTATGTGTCATGAATCACGTTCTCTTTAAAATGTCAACCATGTCTTAATTTTTTATTTTATTTTTACAGTCTCCTTCCAATTTTCAACAAATTAGACAGAACTTTGATTTTTTTTCTAGGTTTTGATATAAAGGAAAAGCTGAAATTCATTTTGGCTTTTTAAATTTTTCATCAAGTATCTTTTTTTGCAATTTTAATCTTTGATTTGTGATGAACTTTTGATTTGTGATGAACTAGAGCTAGTTAGAAAGTTGATTCAATTTGTTGAAACACCAAATCATCTAATTTAAGATATAGTATGGTACAAAGGAAGTGAAACTGCTTGCTTATTATAAGCCAATAAATAATATATTTAAATTTACTATATTCTTATTGAGGTTTGTTTGCAATAAATGAGTTGAGAATCTTTTGTTTTGTTTCTAATTAAGGTCATGGCTATTTGAATTAATATATTAACATCATTTAGTGTTAGGATTAAGGTGTCACTCCAACAATTGCTTCAACTCCAGCAAGTCTTTCTAGTCAATCTTGTTCTACACTTAATTTAGTCAGTTGTTGATATATTTGCTTTAGTAACTATATGTAAGAACTTGAACGGGTGAGTATTGTAGACACCCCAATCTGTCTAGGGGTCTATTTCTTTCTGTTAATTAAAAAATTTAAACAAAATGAAAAAATAGTAGTTGAGTTTGATTGGAATTGTGTGTTTGAATTTGAGTTGAATTTGAAGGTAGAGGTTTAAGCGTCAAAGGAATTGGAAATTCAGTTTGGATTAGGGTTCTTTGATCCTATAAATACCATACCTAAATCACACAAAACACATAGCAAGCATAAGCGAAAAAGAAAAAAGAAGAATTTTTTTTAAAAATTTTTTTGGCAGTTTTTTTCTGAAAATTTTTTGGAAATTTTCTAGATTCCAATTTTTTTTTGATAAAATTCATCTTTTCCTATGAATTTTCTAATTTTTGACGTGTTTTTCCTAGTTTTCGATGAAGCTTCAACCAGAATTCTAGGTTTATAAAGAGAGAAGGAGAGAACAAAAAAGAAGGAAAAAAGAAAGGGGAAGAGAAATATGAAGAAAAGATCGAATTTTGGCTTTTATACAGGCCCCAAAATAACGTCGTTTTCACCTTAAAAAGATCCTAGGATCCGTGTGTGTTTATTAGGGCAACCCGACTAGAGCATAACCCGCTTCGCTAACTTGTGCCCCAAGCAAACCCCTTTAGCCTAGCCGAGATTCTGAGCATAGTCGCTGAGTCGATTTCTATACTTGGAGCCGACCCACATCGAACCCTTCAGCCTAGCCATTTCATTTTTTGGTATTATTTATTTATTTATTTTATTAATTTATGTGTGTTCGTTTTATTTTTAAGGATATTTTTGTAAGATTAAATTTGAAAAATTAAAAAAAATAAAAAATAAAATATTTTTTGAGAATAAGTATTACTTATCCAATGATGGAATTTATAAAAATTTTAAATGGTAAATTTCTATAAAATTCCTAGGTGAGGAATTTTGTCTAAATTTGCAAATGGTGGAATAATTTAGATAAAATTTCAATAACAATAATTAATGTTTATTCTAAAAAAAAGAGAAAAAATAAAAATAAAAATTTAATAAAAATTTGGAAAAATACTAATTACCCAAGGATGAGATTTTTAGAAATTTCAAATGGTAAATTCCTAAGAAATCTCTAGATGAGAAATTTCTCTAAATTTGTCCCAAATGGTGGAATAATTTAGATGAAATTTCAATAAAAGTAATTGTATTCTTTTCCAAATTTGGTTGAAAATATTTGATAATTATCCAATAATGAAATTCTTAGAAATTTCAAATGAAAAATTCCTAAGAAATCTTTGGGTGAGAAATTTCTTTAAATTTGTCCTAAATGGTGGAAGAATTTAAATGACATTTCAAGAAAAATAATTGTCATATTATTGTCTTTCCAAAACAAAAAAGAAATAAAAAGAATTTCTAAATAGGCCCAAATGGTAGAAAATTTAGAAATTCAAAAAGAGAAAATATTTCTAATTTGGCCTAAATGGTGGAATAATTAGATATATTTTCAATAATAAAAACCAAAACAAAAAATGATTACATCTTTTTTTTCGGACGATAGAACCTCTTTAAGAAAATAAATGGGATTCTTGAATACTCTTGAGGTGAAAAAATATTTTTAAAAATTCTGCCAGATTGATGAAAAAATCTTAAAAATTATTTCCAATATTCAATATCAACTTAAAACCATTAGAATCAAGACCTCAGGATAAATTTAAAATAAAATGGTATCATCCTTTGGATGGGCATGTGGGGGTGCTATAACTTTCTTCATATGTAACTGAATTTTCGAACTATGTTCTGGTTAGTAGACCCGAACCTATTCTTTTAGGGACTCTTAATCAAGCTTAAGAGCTACTTAAAAGGATAGATTCCTTAGGTGGCCAATCATACCTAGATAAAAAATATTGGTGGTGACTCCTTTTGTTAAATCAAGCTATAGCTTTTTGGATCTATATGTTATGGCAACCATTGGTTTTATTAGACAACAAGAAAATAGTACTTAGGGATTGTAAAATATTATTATACTCTTTCTTTTATAAGTGGAAAGGATTGCTTTGTTTATTTATTTATGTATATTTTAATATTTAAGTAATTATTTTAAAAATAAATTTAAAAAACTAGAATAAAATGAGAAAATTTATTATAAACAACATAGAATTATACATGATTAAAAAACAAGTATTATTAACTATCATTGTCAGAGCTTTTTTTTTTTGTAAAATTGAAAAAATTATTAAAATAATATATCAATTCAGAATTTTGTCGGTAAATCAAAAAGTTCTATCAATAAATTACCTACATTTATATCGATAAAAAATTTTCATCAGTAATATTATCACCGATGAAAAATAAAGTATTATTGATAGAAATTTCTTTGATAATATTTCAATTTTTTGAGAGTGTTAAACAAACTGATCACAAATATTGATAATATTAAACGAACAAATTATAAATATAATAAAATTTATTTATATTCAGTTTGTTTACATCTTTAAAAATATATTTAAAAAATTAATTCAAATTCTTTCGAAATAAAAAATTTTTGGATGGGTTTATGCACTTGAAATTATATACTAGCTTGATAATTAGTCAAATTATTAACTTGACAAATAAGTGGAATATCAAGACCGCATCATCACAATTCTCATCAATTATATCAAACAACTTGTCAAATTCCATTTAGAGTGTCTATAAATATTAAGAGTACATTAAAAGTGGCAGGACGTAACAACAGAGTGGCAAATTTTTCTTAAATGTCAAGATTAAACCTACAATTTCACAATCTATCTCATTTTCTACAAAAAAAAAAAAAAAAGAGGAGATATTATTTGTTAATTAAATAGTTTCTGGCTACACAATTAACAAGGATTATTATTGGATCCTAACTTGAAAAGAGTAACAAACAAGAATAATGGAATAAAATCTAAATTTTAATAATATGTTAAGTATCTAATTGAAAACCAATAAACAATAAATGAAAAGATCCAATTTGAATTTGAGACCATAAAAAATATAATATTCAACAAAAATGTGATAACATAACAGTAGAGAACTTAAGAAGGTTAGAATGGATGACTTGAGAGAAAACATTTATAAAAATATTTTATTTTTTTATATTTTTAAAAAATTTGATGTACAATGATATAAATCTGAAAAATAGGACAATTTATTTTTTAGTGAAAAAATTTTTAAAGTTAAAGAAATTTTTGAAAAATGTTTAAACTTATGTAGAAGACTAAAGTTTGATCAATCAAATTAAAATGAAAAATAAAGCGTTTAAACTTATATTTAAATTTTTGTAAGATTAAAAACGTGATTAATCAAATATATATACTGTGGAAAGTAAACTCAAAGTTTAATAAATCAAATTTTAAAAAAATCAAATTTGATTTAAAAATTAAATCATTAATGATGAATGAAAATATAAGACTACATATATTTGATTGGATGTCAAGAAGGGATCTTATTAGCCATCTTATTCTGATCCTTTGATCTAATTAATTTTCCTTTTTTCCATAAATTATTGTTTGTATTCCTCCCCAGTTCCTAAAACAAATTAAAAGAGAGCAAATTCTGATTCCAACAATACCACTAAGCATACAACACTAAAAATGATCTTCAACATAATTAAGTAGAAAAAGGTGACATGAGAGCTAAGCTCAGGCGATAATCGAGAAGAAAGACTCATACAAAAATTTCAAGTTCAATTCTCCTTTAAAATAAAAATAAAAGTTCAAAACATATACTTTGATTTTCTAAATAAATTTAAAAATTTTCAAAATTTTTATAAATTCAAAATTTTTTAACTAAAAATCAAATTGTCCTATTTATTTTTTCCAGATTTATATTATCCTACTTGAAATTTTTTTAAAATAAAATATAAATATTTTCCATAGTAACAGTATATGACAAAAAAAATAAATTTTGTATGGAATATTCTATTTTAATCTATAGATAATTAAAATTACGTAAAAATATAATAAAGTGATAAAATTACACCAAAAAAAGTAAAATATATATATGGGATTCTAAGTTTTGACTTCTATTATCAAGATTAAATCTCACTTAGACTACTTATAAGCTTAAAATATATACACATACCATTTCAGTCCAACATTTTCCATCAACTTAATTGTTTTTATTTGTTAGTATTCCAGCAAGTATTTAACTCAGTAAGATCCGCCATCTTTAAATAAAGCAACCTCTAGAACATCAACTAGGGAAACTTAGTTTTCAAGTCCACTAGTGGAAAGGGCAACAAACTATAAACTTTTAGCTGATAAAAACAAGACATAAATAAACAGGAATGCAGTCTTATGTACCCTTATAGAAATTTGCATTCTAATATGATCGCAATATTTGGCTGCAAGTCTATGAAGTTGGGACAAAGGTTTGTGAAATGCTGCAGCAAATTAGCAACTGCTTCATTCACTGGCATCTTCTCATACTGACATTCGTTTCTTCATCTCCCTCTGAAAAATGTGTTTTGTCAACTTCATTGTCTAGACCTCCACCATATATAACTACCAACTGGCCATGTTGTTTGTTGAGCTCTAGTAGACTCTTCCACTATATTTTCATCAATTGACCAGATTGCCTGCAAAACAAATTAAAGCATGGCATGTGAAGAACAAGAAGGATGTATAATTCAGTAAATTGAAACAATAACGCAACAAAGACCATTGAATGAACCCAATAAGAAAGATTGCCACCCCATAGAACTGGGAATTAATATTGCCGGCCAATTACATTTTCAATTTCATTAGCAATTAAAACAAAAAAATGGATGACAAATTTCAATTGAAATCCATAACAAGTTCCCTTGAACAAACGAGATTAATATTGCATAATCAATAAAGCTAAAAGAGGAAATAAAAGCAGGAAAAATGTGCCAAAGATGAACCTCTCTGTTCATAAGCTTGTCCGAGTCCAGCTATACAAATGGCACGGTAGCTTTTGATACTTTTAAAATGAGAGTTTGGGTGCGTAGCGTACCTCTGTTTTGGCATACCCATATTCCTCCGAATCAACACTAAAGCTTGTGGTTATATTGGGACAACCTCTCACAGATAAAGATTGCAAAGATGGGAATACGAAATGATAACCCACAGGGCTGAAGCTCACAAGGTTTGGTAGCCTTTCAAGATCTAAGGTTCCCAATTGAGGTAGCTGTATCTCTTTCTCTTTTTCCTCACTACCATTTGCCTCATCTCCTGATTGTTCAGATACGTGATCTAATTTGGAGACGTTCTAAACAGTTAAGGATTGCAGTTTTGGAAGGCCATGAGAACACTCACTGGAAAGAGACTTTTCAAGTTTTTGCATGACTCAACCCGTATTTGAGTCAGATTAGGGAAGCATACAGGTTGGAGATGATGATCTTGTGATGAAGTTTGAACATCCTTTTCAATAATTTGCTCCAATTCATCACACTTATATATGTGTAAAAGGCTCGATTGTGACAAATTCCAAGCGATGGTTGGTGATAAAATATATTTTAATCTTCCGCATCTAAAGGCAACCAATTGAGTGAGGTATTGAAAGTTGACAACTTAGATGGGATCTTTCCATGCCACCCGCAATTCAGGTAGATGAGACAATACTAGTTCACTCAAACTTGAAATATTATATCCACCGTCAAATAACTCTTAGAAATTAATGATGGTTAAATATTTCATATTCAGTAATTTTTGTCCCAATTCAGGAACTATCACGTTGCATAATTGCTTTCTTTCTCTCATATCCCAAAATTCTAACACCTATAATCATATCATTTAGAAAGTAAATTTAATACTTAAAAAAATAAAAATATTGAAAATTTTTAGAAATTTTCAAAATTTATAAATATTAAGATTATAGCATTTGGACTTGAACTTTTCTTCAGAAACCAATTTATCAAGAAAACAAATTCAGTGAACAACATTAACACTATATTTAATTGGTAGGAAGAAAAATAAAGGGAGGAAGTAAGGGTGAGGAAAGCAAAAATAAATGATAGAAAAGAAAATTAATTTTCTTTGTTAGTGTTTGGTACCAAAGATAAATAAAACTAGAAAAAAAAAAAGGATTAGAAGTAAAATTATAAGAAAGGATTTATTTAAGTAAAAAAGAATGTTTTTCGCCAAATTTAAAAGGATTAATTTAAGTAAAAAAGAATGTTTTCTCCAAATTTAAAAGGATTAATTTTTCATTTTTTTTCTTTCCTCTCTCTTTCTATTCTTCCACTCTTTCCACTCTCTGACCAAGCATAGTTGTAAGAATAAAAATAAATAAATAAATAGGCTTACCTGTAGTTTAGCCGAAATGATAAAAGGAATCAATTGTGGACAATTTCCCACTTTTAACACTTGTAAAGATGGCAGCGGGAGTATAATGTCATTTCCATTCCTTCCTTATAATTGAGGCAAACCTACCAATGAAACCACATTCAGCTGTGGAAGACCTTTAGCCATTGAGATTGGAAAAGTATATTCCAATCGACTGCAACTCCAAATCTGAAGTTTTGTCAAAGTCCATGTGTATGCCAAATATTAAATTAAAATATTGAATAATTTTATTAAAATTTTTATGTGAATGCCCCATGGCAACACACTATTGATCCAAGTAAAAATAAAAATAAAAAGATTTTTTAAGTTTATAGAAGTAACTAAAAGGAAAAATATGAAAATGAAAAAGAATTACCTAAAACTTAAGTTTGTTGTAATTAACTTCTGGTTTATTCTTCCATTTTACTCCAAATTGGAAATTAAAAGTAAAAGATTGAAAGTAATTTCAAAGACCTAATTAAAAACAAACCATCACTAAAATTAAGAAAATCTATGCCTAACTTAAGAAAAAATAATCAATCAATTCCATCTCCACTTTTAGCAATCCAAATGCCAACAACATCCTTATTAGGAAAAGGAAATTGAAAATGAAAACAACCCAACCTCTATATATTGATTGTATTCCCAACTTAAACTTAGTACTTTAAGAAGATTATAATTGGACGGATTGAGTTATTTCAAATTAACAAAAAAAAAAAAACTGTTTTGAATTCAAAGTTTTATTAAATTTGATATTTAACTTTTCTAAGTTTGGATCATCGAAGGTTAATTTAGATCAAACTATTGAGTTTTAAATTAATTATATAATTAAAAAAAATTTAATTTATTATTCAAATATGAAATACATTATTGATTGGGAATATAACTAAAATGTTGACTGCCAAACTCTTAAAGAAGTAAAACCCAATTGGTCAGTGTAATTTAATTTTGAGAGGATAAATTAATATTGGCTTAAGGGTAAAAAAGAGCCCTTGAAAAAAATAATTTATCAATTATTCATCATATTTTATTACAATTAATCAGGCCTTAAATCTTATATTTCAAATCAATTGAATCAGTGAATATTTATTTTCACTAAATTGAATCCTTATACATATATTTTCATTCAATTAAGCCCTCGATTGGACTGAAAAGGTTAACTATTTTTCTCCAACAAGAGTGCAATTGATGAAAAAAGATGTTTGAGGGTTTAATTAATTGCCAATAATAATAATAAGGATTTAGATGATTATTGAATTTTAGTTCAGAGGCTTTTTTTACCCTTTTGCCACTAATATTATATTGAATTTTAATTTTTTTCTTTATATGTAACCTACTATACATATTATCAATATTAATATATATACAAGAAATATACTAAAAATAACTTACAAAATTATAAATTTTATTGATTCGTACAAAGAAACATAATACATCAAATAAATCATTTTACTTAAAATTGTGAATGATTTAAAAAGAAACAAATAAACCAATTGCAAAATAACATATTTTTTTATCAAAACAAGAAAAATAAAATATACCATTAAAAGAATAAAATTAGACTTTTGAGATTAGAAGTTAATAATTTTTTAACCTTTTAAAAAGTTATGCAAATCTAACTTTTTTATTGAATAAAAAATTGCATTATAATAGGAGAAAAATATAAAATAGAATTAAAAGTGAAAATTTTATGGAGAGAAGTTGCAGTTAATAAAAAGGAAAAAAGAAGTTTGATACTTGATTATAGATTTGGAGTATTATGAAGAAACTAGAAAGTCAATTTGACTTTTGTTACATGGATATGGTGATTGTAACAAATATACGCTTCCTAATCTTATAATAAATCTCTTGATTTTAAGGGTTTGTAAGTAATAACTGATTGATATAACAAACAAATAAAAAATTATATGATTTTAATTCCTCTTAAACTATAATGCATAAGATAAATACACACCCATGAGCACAAAGGCTGAAGCAAAGTTAAGCTAACAAAATTCTTGGTGTGACTTTTAGTACATTAATGGAATTTAGCTATCCAAAAACATCTTTACATACTTTTTTATTAATCTTTTGCAAATAAATCATTCAGATTTCAGAGAATTATTAGCTAATTTAATTGAGTAAACTGATATAATGCATTCACATGAAGAATAGAACTTATAGATTATTTGATTCTCTTAACGAACTTGATTGTTTTTAAAATTTGGGGAGCCAATAACTTGTATAACCATCCACCTCTACCTCCTTACTGAGGTTTTTAAAATTTTGAAGGGTCAAGAAGCTCTCTAGCTTGTATAACCATCCGTTTCTACCAATGTACTTGTGTCACGGGTCGAGACTTAAGCTCTGAACCCGCGCGGCTCCGGGACCCGGGCATTCACCCTTCCGACGTCCCAGATCAACCTTTCACCACGGTTCACACCCTTGTGAGGTATTGTCCACTCTGGCCCTCCTGGCCTCACGGTTTTGTCCTACAAAAGGTGCCTCACAAGGAAGAGGTGGTGTGAACCCTTTTTATACCCCAGTGATCCTCTTATTATGTTCGATGTGGGATTCAGGACTCCTCCTTAGGTCCATGACATTCTTTCACACCCAACCTCGTGACGCCCTCGTCACGGAGGTTGACCACCCTGCCTACCTCTCTTGAGGTGCTTGACGTGGATCGAACGGTTTAGGACTGGCTCTGATACCACTTGTCACGGGTCGAGACTCAAGCTCCGAACCTGCGTGGCTCCGGGACCCGGGCATTTACCCTTCCGACGTCCCGAAT
Organism: Durio zibethinus; assembly: GCF_047325235.1. NCBI lineage: Eukaryota > Viridiplantae > Streptophyta > Magnoliopsida > Malvales > Malvaceae > Durio > Durio zibethinus. The sequence goes on along the minus strand of NC_143176.1, from coordinate 6,664,918 downwards.
CAGGCTGATCTGGGACGTCGGATGGGTGAATGCCCGGGTCCTGGAGCCGCGCGGGTTCGGAGCTTAAGTCTTGACCCATGACAAGTGGTATCAGAGCCAACCCTAAACCGTTCGATCCATGCTGAGTGCCTCGAGGGAGGTAGGCAGGGTGGCCGGCCTCCGTGACAAAGGCGTCACAAGGTTAGGTGCGGGAGAATGTCACGGACCTAAGGGAGAGTCCTGAATCCCACATCGAACATAATAAGAGGGTCACTGGGGTATAAAAGGGTTCACACCATCTCCGCCTTGTGAGGCGCCTTTTGTAGGACAAAACCGTGAGGCCAGGGGGGCCAGAGCAGACAATACCTCACAAGAGTGTGAACCGTGGTAGGAAGGCTAATCTAGGACGTCGGAAGGGTGAATGCCCGGGTCCCGGAGCCGCGCGGGTTCGGAGCTTAAGTCTCGACCCGTGACACTTGAAGGTTACGTTTGTACATAAGATTAATTGAAAGATATGATACTAATTATCTTATCACATGTTTATTATGCACTTAAATAAAAAGATTAAATTATTGAAAGGATTAGATATCCCGTATTAATAGGATAACTCTATTTTTTGGAAAAATAGAAGATTGTTTTCAATACATAGGATTAAATAATTTATCATAATTTTTAAATAATGAATTTTCTATTTTACCCTTAAATTTAAATTATCAAATATTTGAAAATTTCTCTAGTCTCCAAATATTCTTCACTATCAATGGAGAAAACTCCTTTGTTCTCCACATAAATATCCTCACTGTTTCCCAGACCTTGATACTCTGTTATTGTTATTTGTCAAAAAACATTCTGTTATTGTTGTCAACAAGTAGCCAAGCAAGTAATATATAATTCAAACTTTAATATTTTTTAAACTATAAGCTATAAGCCTTTTAATATAAAATAATATACAATTTTATTTGAATTTATATTTATTTATTATTTATTTGATGTATTTATTTGTTTATTATGAGTATTTTTTCTAAGTCAAAATTATTGAAGGAATTTACAATTAAAAAGGTATTTGGGCAAACTTTTAATTAATTGATAGATGATCTTTAAAAAAAATAATTGAGAAATTATATCACTTGTGACTATATAAAAATAAAATTAGCATATAAAGGGCAATTTTGATCAATAAAAAAAATATCATCCTATCCTAATCTTAATCTTACACATAAAAAATATGATAAATGATAAAATAATACTTTATTTTATTTTTAATCCTTACATACACCAAATATAACATAAGATGATATAATTTAATCTAATCTTGTCTATAATCTTATATTATTCTCTCCTATCATAATTTTGTGCACCAAATATAGCCGAAAGGCATAAAATAGGTTGCAAATTCCATGCATGTGTTGGGGAACAAAGTGAAGGTACCGCATTTAGGTCCAAAAGTCGTAAAGCCAGCATAAGATACCCCGAAATGAAAACAAAACAAAGCTAAGGTGACATTAGGAACTCGGCTTCTTTTAGAACTTTGAAACATAAATTGAGAGAGAAAAAAAAAAGAGAAAAAAAAAAAGCTGAAAGAGAGGGTCTTGAAGACTCTAGGAATGAACTGAGGAAGTGTGGAGCGAGGACTTGGGCGAGAAATGAGAGAAAAATATATGTATAGCAAAGATAAAGATTTGAATGGTTTTGAATTTTGAAAAAAAAAAAAAAATTGAATGTACAACTTTGGTATATAATTTTTTGGATCCCTCAGACAAACAAGGCCTTTGAGAGAAAATCTGAAACCTCTCAGACACAGTGATCTTCTCTTTCCACTCTCTTTTCATTATTTTAGCCGAAAACTTGTCTAGGCTCATGGGTTTCTTCTCTGGACCTCCAATATTTGTGAGATTTTGGTATCTTTTTCTAAACTTTGTTGCTTCTTCTTGTATATTTTCTCTAGATTTTCCTCTTGTTATCCTTAATTTTTTTATTTGAAAATCCTTGTTTCTTGATTTCAAAGATTTCCTCTCTCTATAAATCTCTTTTCATCTGTTTTTTCTTCTTGAAAAGAATGTAAACACACAAAAAAAAGTGCACATATAAATAGTGAAATGCTTGAATACCAGGGTTGGGATTGCTAGCATCTTGTTTCTGACAAGTTTATAAGATTTAGGTCTAAAGCTTTATATTCTTGGATTTTTCTTCCATTTTTTTCTTGTGAAAGCTTGTGTTTACATATATATGGAAGCTAGTGAAAACAATGGCTTAAGAACATTAAACCCAAAGGTGTAGCAATAGTAATACTCGCAGTGGTGGTGGAACTGGAAGCAATATTGGTAGATCTTCCCAGAAGCAAAGGCCTAAAAAAGCCCCAAAAAGAGTACTTGGTGTGGCACAGTACAGCTTGAGAAGGTAAGAATAGAAGAACAACAATAGAAAGATGCAGCTGTAGCTGCTGCTGCTACTGCTGCAATTTTGCCTTCCCCATAATCTGTTATTTCACCAACAATTATTCATCATAAATCATCATATCTTTCTTTGTTAATCCCAAAGTTCCATCTTCAAATTAATCTTCTTCTTCTTCGTCTTCTTCTTCTTCTTCTGCTTCTTCTGCTTCTTCAATTCCATTTCCTGCTGAACTTATTTCCCCACCAAATTCAATCTTTAGAACACTTTTATTTGTTCAAAATATTGATATTGTCAGTACAGAAAACACTGTTCTATTGACCTGCAGTGGTTCTCCAGGGTGGCATCCTGGTGCAGCAGTACTTTCAGGGAATGACAGTGTTAATAATGGTCATAAAATTTTGTTCTTGTGAGTATAACATTGAAAAAGAGTGTTCCTGGTTGGACCCTGGATTGGCTTTCAGGACAAATTTGAGTTTGCCTTATGAATCTGAATCCATTTGGCTTTGCCTAGTTTGATTCAAAGGTTACAACCATTTCAACAACCTTCTTCTTCAGTAGTAAGAAAATTGATTTTGTGTTGTAACTTGTAGTGGTTGGAATATTTAATTTATTTTTTAAAATATATTTTCATTTCTGGTAACGTTGATTGATAGAGAATTAGGTGAATTAATGGAATTCTATTTTTTATGTAGGTGAATTTGTCATCAAGAACTTCATCAACATCTGTACTGAATTTTCAGATGAAGCCCCCTTCAAACCACGGCTATTATGGAAATTGTACACCTTTATTGCCTGAAGAGGAGAAGGTATTTGTCTTCAATCATGTATAGCTTATTATTGATCCAATGATAAATTCTAGTTTTTAATATCTCTTTCCATTTACTAATTAATATGATGTTACTTGTGAAATTCATGAGGTTTATGGTCTGAATTTCACATCATTTTGCCTTTTTTTTTTTTTTTTTTCTGTTTTTTAATTATAGAGGCCTCTAAACATTACCTTTCACAGTGGGAAAATTGCCTGCTGAATTACCCTAAAAAAAAACTTGATTTATACAATAGTTTTATAAAGAATTAGGTTTCCTTTCTTTTCATCTTTTATAGAAGTATTAAGAATGCAGCTTCTTTCTCTTTTAGACCTTGATATTATGTAATAGTGACAGCCCAACAGGTTTGCTTTTTTTATGTGCGAATTTGGTTACCATAAATTGTAGGTAGTTGGCTTGAAGAGATCATATCCCTTCTCTCTAGACAATGCTCTATTCACAACAAATATCCTCCCATTGCTCATTCCATCATGAACAAGTTAAAGCAGCTTCAAGTAGCAATGGTAGAGCATTCGATTTTAAAACTCGCACCTCGATTTTTAGGTTTGATTTTAATTTTCATCTCTCAAACATAATGAGTATTGAGGTTTGATATTCAAATCACAACTTCTCTTTGTACTTTCTCATACGTACTAAAAAGAAAAATTATCATAATTGATTCTATATAAGTTTTTCCCCATTTATGTTTTCTTTGTATCATTTACAGGGAAGAACCATCATGTTCAACATCAAATTTGGATTCAAAGTCCAAGAAGAGCACCAAACAATATGGGGTCTTTGATGGAGATTTTCTCACATTAGCCATTCCAATAACTACTTCAATGTGTTCAAGCTCAAAATTCAAGCATCCTCCATTCAATTTAATCTATTACAATTATGAATTGCCCAAGCTCGAGTCATTAGCTTATCAAGTGAGCTTAAACAACAAATAACACCATCTCCATTTTCATTAATTTTATGCTTTTGTATGATCATTTGTTTTTCAGTTGCTCATATATAATGTTGTTATTTGTGAAAGGCAAGCTTTGAAGTTTCAATTGTCGGGCTAGGACCTAGCGGATTAAATATGTACTATCGACCTTACTACAGCTTCTTTCCACCAGCAATGGTGCAAATTGACCGAGAAACTGCAATAACCATAGCCAATTGTAAAGGTAGTGAAATAGAAGGACAAGTTGATCTCAATTTGAAACTATAAAATACTTAAAAAGAGATATCAAATCTCTTGTACTCATTTCTTTTGTATCATTAAAAGTCCTCTATATGATTGAGCAAGAAAACAAACAAAAAACAAAAAATTCAAATCTAAGACTTTTGAGTTATTGAATCATTGGTTCAAAAGTCACGTGCTATAAAAAGAATTGAATTTCCCATTTCTTATAGTTTTCCTTATCGGTATTTTTGTAATAATTATTTTATAAATAGATTATAGAATTTTTCCTCATAAACAGTTTTATATATATGCATCACGTGTCCATATAATTGTAAATAAAAAGAAATTACATTGACATGTGTAATTAACATGAACACTTGCATACATCTAAACTCATTTTTTAGAGATATAAAGCATCATTAATTATTAAAAATTTAATCATTATTTAACAGATATAAAATTTTATATAATTATGTCAATTCAATTACATAAATATAAAAATTTATCGTGAATTTATAAAAAAATAATTCAATAAAATTATACATGATCAAAGATATTTTTTTATCTTTAAAACACAAAAATGTCAACCAAGGTTTTATATCACTAATAAGAGAATAAAAATCTAAAACACATCTCAACCTAAATCTTGGCCAAGTTGTATATGTAGTTTTGTTGTTGATGTGCTAGTTGCTTGATAGTTTGCTTATGGGCTTTTGAAGGAATTTTTTTTTTTTTAACATTTTCTTCGTTGGTTTGGGTGGTGAATGGTTCAGGTAAAGGCAGGCACCGGTAAGAAACTTTTGCATGTGGGATTTGTGGGATCTGAATATGCTTTGTCCTGTCTATGTAAGATGGGTCCCCCAAATCGGACCCTTCGTTTTGTAAGTAGCAGATGGCGACGTCTAGAACGGTCCACACTGGATTATAGAGAGAAAGAAGAGAGTAATATTGCTGAAAACGTAAAAATCAATTTCAAAGGCTTAAGGCAAATTTTGAATTGGACCCAATTTTAGGGGTCATTTAATAAAATTGGTTTAAGTTAAATTAAAGATAGTGATCAAAGTAAGATTAGTTATTGTAGCGGCAATATTAAAATTAATAATAAAAATATGTGTTTAGATGTAAACATAATGGTAATGGTGAGTTAAATTGTAACGAAAGGAAAAATGCCATTAAAAATATTAATTTAAAATGTAAATTATTTAATATTTATAAAATTAATAACTTATTTTTATTTCAAATAATAATTTTATTAATAAATGATTAAAAATTAATAAAAATAATATTTTTTTTATTTTTTATTATTTTTTGTAGATACTTGTTAATTAATAAAACAATCTCCAAAAAATTTTTAGACTATTAAAATTTATTTATTTATTAATTTATTATATAATAATTTATTATTTATTAGTTTATTATAGTAAAATTTATCTATTATATTAAATAAAATAATAATAAATGTATATATACCATAATTTTAAACAAAAAATCAAAATAAAAAATAAAAAGAAGAAACCTTCCAATCACAAAAGTCTTCCAATCTTTGCAGGCTTACATGCTTAAATAAAAAAGAATATTTATTGAATTAGGACGAATGACTTTTATAAGCTTCTTATGGTTTAAGGGTAAAAGTGAAAAAAACCAATCTCAGTTAGCCACTAGTAAATTTCCCCTTCGATGGATCACTAAACCTTGGCACGGTGAGAATGCCGCTACCGCACTGAAATCGAAACTTCTAAATGGGTGGCCAATTTAGTTGGATTCAATCTACTGGCAGTATGATGAAATCCAAATTGACTTTTAATCTATATCCCAAAGTCAATGGTCCTTGGGTGTCAATGAAAAGAAATTTGAGTTTGCCAGTTATTCAAGTAATTGTAGGAAGAAAAATTAAGCAACAATTAGCAAAATTATTTTAATTTTGAGATATCGGTGTAAATTCAAATTAACAGTTAGTTAATTATTTTGATATTATTACGTTTTTTTAATATAAAAAAGTCATAATTTGAAAATACTAAGAGTGAAAGATATATTTTAAAGTTTTTTTGAACAGTAAAAGATATTTATTTTTAAAAAACAAAAATTACAACCTAGAATAGAGTTATACAACTTGTTGAGAAGATCATTGCACTTCCAGAGATTGATGCTTACTTTGTTAATCCATGCTGTGACTACTTGACAGTCGTTTTCGATGATCAATTCTGGAATAGAATCAATGTTCGAACTTACCATTATTGAAAGATCTTCTATTACCGCCATCAGCTCTGCAAGATTAGAGTCTTTAACGCCAATGCTTTTTGAGAACATAAGCAGAACTTCTCCTTTGCTATTACCAATTACTCCACCAATACCTGCAGGACCTGGTTTACCAGCAGCAGATCCATCAACATTAATTTTCCAGACACCAAATGTTGGCGGAGACCAATGAATGTTCTTCCTTGGATATCTTCGGTGCAACGGAATGGTTAAGTCTCGAATGTTGTACATGAAATTCAAGTCTGAAAAATTCAGATTAGGATATTTTGCCTTCATCCACCAACCAAGTCTAGCCCATATTCAACTGATAACTTGATCAATTGAAACTGTTTTTTGCTTGAAGATTTTCTCATTTCGAGCCAGCCAAATCGACCATAGAATTGCATAGAACAGCTAATATTTGGTTACTACTTGCAACAAGAGTATTCCAAGACAGAAAAAGGGATTTGATCGAACCTGGAATAGACCAGCTAATATTCCATTGAAGACAGCATTTGTACCAGATTTTACGTGCAAAAGAGCAGAGCAGAAAGAGATGATCAATAGTTTTTGGTTCCTCGTAGAATGAGCATTTGTCCATCACGTTAACCATGCATCTTCTTTTATGAAGTAGATCAATGACAGGGACACCGGCTTTTAGAGTCTTCCAGCAAAAAATTTCTACTTCGGGTGGGTGCGACACCGTTCCAAATGTATTTTTATAGGTTGAATTAGAAACTGTTATGGAGTTCAGAACTTCTCTGAAAGATTTGGTGCTGAAAACACCATTTGCTGTGTGCTGCCATATGATCCTATTGTGAACTGTGGGGCAGAGAGTCACAGGTTCATTAACTTGATCCGTGATTCCAGTTCCCATTTGAACAGGTTTCTACACAGCTGAATTCTCCAACTCCAAGTTTGAACCGATCCAATTTCCAAATTCTTTAATTGGCTGCTCTTTGTTGACAGTAAGAGAATAAATCCTTTGAAATTTAATTTTTAAAATGTATCTCTCAATGCACTTGTCATGCTAGAAATGAATTCTATCTTCATTCCTTGCACAAAAGAACAAACTAGAGTTTAAAAAGTTAAATTTTAAATTTTAAAATCTACATTTCACTTTTATTATTCTCAAATTGTGACCTTCTTTATATTAAAAAATATAATAATGTCAAAGTAATTAATTAACTCTTATTTTGGAGTTACATCAACATATTAAAATTAAGAATTAATTAATTGTTTTGATATTATTTTATTATTTAATATGAAGAAAATCACAATTTAAAAATAATAAAAATAAAATATAGATTTTAAATTTTAAATTTTTAAAAAATTATATGAGTCAATTAAGTTAAATATAAAATTAAACATTATTATATTTATTTTAAACTAACAACACGTTTAAATATGAAAGTAGACTTTATAATTAAACTATTGGTAAGTTTAATTTTTTTAATATCACTTTAATTAACAAATTATATTTAATTCAAATATCATAATACATAAACATAGTTTTATTGCAAATTTAATTGAATTTATTTTTTTTTCCATATCCTGTGCTCAACAAAAGAAAAGTCATTTTTATTGGCATTTTTAGGCGGAAGTAAAAAACTAAAAAAATACTGCTATTACTATTGCCGGTTGTTTTTAACAGTCGACAAAATGAGTGTTAGTAAAAACTTTTATGCTGTTTAATCACCGGTGTCAGAGATACATATGAATTTTATAGTATGATTTTTTTCGACACTTTAAACTGCCGTTATAAGGTAATATAAACTTTTAAAAACATTTTCAATTGTCGATAAAAATCACATTTTATTCAAATTTTTTATATTTATTAAATGAACTATAATGACACTTAAAACTGCCATTAAAAATACTACTTTATTTTTTTCAAATAATTTTCACATTTATAATTGTTGTACCCACTAAAATTAGAAAACAATTCATTCTTTTTTATTTTCAGTGTCTCTGAAACTACAACTTATAAATGTTGTAGAAAACTTTTGATACCATCGTAACTTGATAATTTCATTATAAATGTTGGACTTAAATTGTCTTCCTCAAGTTTCTGTTCATTGAGGGATACATTTTTTTCTGTTGGATGAACAGCATCCCAGAATACATATTTTGATGCATCAGCGCCTGTGCTCATGCCTCTGCATGTATCTCCATACACTACTGTCCCCGTTCTACAACATCCTTTGGAAGTTTCAGCCAAGCCTGTCAAATTTTTTGTGGGTTTCAGAAATATAAATATATACATATATATATATATATCATTCTTTTGCATTTTGAAACCAAATAAAGAAGAAGAAATAAGAAGGATTGATTAAAGCTAATTACCATATTTTTTGGGGTTGTTCACAACATCCCAACTACATAAATCCATTAGAGTCTTGACAAGGGGCATGCAGCCCAAAGGAGGGACCCCAACAACGACCAATCGTGTAATTCCAAGCCTATGCATCCTCTGCAATAATCAAACAACATGGAAAATTAAACGTGAAACCAGCAGAAGGCAGCTAGGAAAATAATTATTGATATTTGTTAAAACGTGTTAATTAATATTTCATGCTCCTGATGTAAAAGAGTAACAAAACTTAGTATTTCACTCTCAATTCTAGTTAAATAGAATTTTTTTTTATAAAAGAGACTGCAACATGAGTAAGAACTAAAGAGGTCATAGATATTGAAATTTGAATCACACATATTTTATATGTTATCTTTTAAAGATAATTACATGAATTAACTAAATTATATTCTAGATTAATAGAATTTTCCTTTTCTAGGCTCATTCCCTGTCTTGGGTCATCAATTGCAAAATCATTAATTATCCTAAAAGCAATAATTTAGGGCTATAAGCGAAAATTTGTTAGAATAGAGGTATGGCTCAAATGTGATTGATCATTTAAACCTATATATGTAAAGAACATCTATAACTTATAGAAGACTACACTATAAAAGTGAAGTATAACATCAAACTTTAACTTATAAAGCCAAGAGGGAATGGGCATAGAGAAACAGCTGAAAAATTTTGGTGAAAGGCTGAAAGCCAAAGCCTTATCTATAAGTTACTCAAGTACCTTCCAGCTCCCACCACAACTATCTTTTGGTTTGGAAAGTCAGCCAATGATCAACCTTGTGCTCTTACAGTTCCTAACAATCCAGCAAGCGTAACTCCAGCAGTTCCCTAAGAGATATTAAGCGCAACTTTATAATAATGCTGGCATTCGTAGTGATTTCAGAGCAATCTGCATTACACTAGACACTAATCTAGTCCATAAAAGTAGAGAGTTGTTGCACCAAGAGTTCACCCGTATATCATCATTAAACATGCAAAACCTTTTCCGATAGCATTCCAGAGTTTCAAAGCCCCATTTAATTTGAAAATCCTCAAACTGAATGGTGTAACCATCAAATAAACAACATGATATAAACCATGCAGAACACAAAATTCTCACTTGTGAAAGAAATAAACCTGTACAATAGCCTTAGGCCAACCTGTGAAAACTGCTTCCATGAACTCATCAACAATTGATAGATATTCTTCCCCTTCTCACCTAGGTTGTCTTAATCCTAAATCTGTCAAGCCAAAATAATATGTCAAAAAAATCATAACAACCTGTCAAAAAACAAAGTCACAGCAATCATATCATATGGTCCACACTGCAAAGGTAACAACTTCTTAAGAACAAAGTAATTGAGTATACATTTTACTCACAAAGCTGGTCTTCAAGTACCCTTTCATTGTTAGTACCAACATCCAGCATAACTGGGAGTATCTGTCAGAGACAGATATTGATTGAATAATTAGAGTTATAGCACATGACAAGAGTCACCATAGCAAGAAAAAATTGAAATGTATGGAAACAAACTTTCAAAGTAAGATATAAATAAACTCGACAGCTCTAAAACAGCATTGGACAACTTTGCAATTTTTCTTGGAAATAATTTGCTAAAGAGTTTTCAATGACAATAGAATAAGAATTTATATCCTTTCTCTTTGATTCACATAAAGCTCTAAAGGGAGCAGGTTCTGCAAATGAATGGAAGACAACCACATTTCAAAGTTGAACTCTAATCAGTGCAACCACATTCCAAAGATTTGTTTGAGGCAAGATTCATTTTGCTTTCTTTGTGTTTGTGCAAGATACTAGAATTTACATAGTTTTTCCCCATATTCATTCCCAGACAACAACTTAACCATATGCCCTCACTGAAACTCTATGACAGTATGTTATTAAAACTATACACTCTTTTACTTATTTTACACAAAACACGAAATGGGTACACAAAAAGCAACTAGCTCATGCTCATGCAAAATAGCCTCTTTGTATCAACATTCTTTATGAGCAATTCTAACTCAATTTGGAAATTAAATTGATAGTTACAGTAAACAGTGCAAACTGCAACTATTTATCAACAATATTCAAGTCAAATTGTTTTGTATGCATTTTCCTACCTGTGCTTAGTATAGTGAGAAGCAACTATGGTTCAGTCTTCACAAGGTCTTCAACAGAGCTTCTATACTTGGCAATCAGATCCCTAAAATTGGAAGAAAAAAAATGCACACATTCATCAAGTAGAAACATTCAATTGCAAAAAACACAAATCAGGAGCAACTACTTACCTCCTTTGATTTACCAATTGCTCACTTTCCTCCAGCTTTCGCTTTTGTCCTTCACAGTCTACATCCAACATCCACAAATCCCCAAGTTATAGAAAGAAATACTAATACTAACATATTAGCACATTTTAAGAATCTATCATCAAAAAATCAAATGTCAAAAGAACTGATGAATGAATCATTTGGACCAAGGGAAAATGATCAGCAATGAGAAGCAAAAATAAGTCATACCAGAACTGCAGACGCTGTCTCATGCAATTACACCTGAGGATAATGTGATCAACCCATTAGCAGACTGGTTCTGCGTTGCATCTGGTTTCAGCTACTGTTTGTAAAAAATTTAGAAGCCCTTAGCATACCTATATGAATGTGGATGGAAATAAACGCGTAAAGAAAAGTAGGACAAAAATAACACAAATTGTGACTTGTGAATCTGCCTTGAATTCTTCATATGTAGACATCCTAGCCGCTAGCTACAATCTCATCAATGGAATCACTAACAGCGATCTACCAATAAGTTTCATTGCTACATCCTTTCGACCGTCAATTCCAAATCGCAATTCACCAAAATTAGGGATATTCAAAATTCGTAACCAATTAATTTTGGCGAAAGTATGTACGCAATCCTTTGGACAGTTAGACATTTGGTTCATTACAAAATCAAAATAAAAAAAAGGAGTGAGATTGATTTTGGCGAAAGTACCTAGCTAGGAAACGATGTTGACGGAGAAGACGATGCGAATCGAGCTGAAACTAGAGAGGGAAATCAAAATTGGCGAACCTAACTGGCTGAAGAAACAGCGTGACTGTGACAAAATGAGTAATTTTGGCGAAATTACCTCTGTCATAACGTCTAGATCCGGGGATCTATCGCTAGACATTGACTTTTAGGGAGTCGCCACCAATCTTTTTTATCTAGGTGCGATTGGCCACCTAAGGAATCTGTCCTTTCAGGGAACACCTAAGTTTAAGGGTCCCTAAAAGAATAGGTTCAGGTCTGCTAACCAGAACAAGGTTCGGGAGTTCGGTTACGTGTGAGGAAGGTTATAGCACCCTCACAACGCCCATCAAAAGATGGTACCACTTTAAATTTGTGTTATCCAAAAGCCTTAAAATTTTACCAAGTAATTAATTATTGAAAATTATTCTCAATTGACTCTAATACTTTTAGCAGAAAATTGAGAAAATTCCCTCACCTCAAGAGTATGCAAGAAAAACTACTGTTTCACTTGCAGAGGCTCCGTCGTCGGATTATTTAAAGAAAAAAAACAAAATCAAAATTAAGATAGAAATGAAGGAAAGAATGATTTTTTTTTTAGGGAAAATTGATACTTTCAACTTTTTCCCAAAAATATTTTTTGAAAATTTCGATTTTCAAGGAAAATTGATACTTTCAACTTTTCCTCAAAAACCCTTTTTTTGAAAATTTATTTCTAAGGAAAATTGATACTTTCAACTTTTCCCCAAAAATATTTTTTTTTGAAATTTTGATTTTCAAGGAAAATTGATACGTTCAACTTTTCCCCAAAAATACTTTTTTTTTGGAAATTTATTTTTCTTTTAAGGAAAATTGATACTTTCAACTTTTCCCTAAAAATGTTTTTTTTGAAATTTATTTCTGAGGAAAATTGATACTTTCAACTTTTCCCCAAAAATATTTTTTGGAAATTTATTTCTAAGGAAAATTGATACTTTCAACTTTTCCCTAAAAATATTTTTTTTTGAAATTTATTTCTGAGGAAAATTGATACTTTCAACTTTTCCCCAAAAATATTTTTTGGAAATTTATTTCTAAGAAAAATTGATACTTTCAACTTTTCCCTAAAAATATTTTATTTTGGAAATTTATTTTTCTTTTAAGGAAAATTGATACTTTCAACTTTTCCCTAAAAATATATTTTTTAGAATTTTTTATTTTTATTTAAAGAAAATAAAATAATAAAAATAAATAAAAAGAATATTACATAAACCTAATCTAATAAATAAAAAATAAAATAAACAAATAAACAAAGAAATAAAAAAAAAAAAAACCTGGAGCGGCTCGGATCGCGGCTCGGCTCGGCTCGGCTCAAGGAAGAGAAAACGGCTCGGGGGAGCGGCTTGGCGGCTTGGCTCGGCTCGGAGGGGGGCTGACACGCGCGGGTCAGAAAGCGGGTCGACGCCCGGGTTGGGTCGGGTTCGGCAAAACGCGCGGATCCTCTGGGTTACTTAAGGCCAAAACGACGTCGTTTTGGGAGGGTATAAAAGGCACCTTCCTCCGTTTTTCGGCAGAACGCTCCTCTCCCTCTCTCTCTCTCTTCTTCCTTTTTCTCTCCCTTCTCTCTAGAAACTGAAGAACACCGGTGCCGGATTCTAGAAATTTTCGTCGGAATCTGGAAATTTCGCCGGAAGTTGGCCGGAAGATCGTCGGTTTCTGGGATTCTTCGTCGGAAACTGGACTGGTCGCCGGAAACTTCAATGGTCGCCGGAATTGTTGCCAAAAAATTCAAATTTCGCCGGAATTTTCGCCGGATTCTGGAAATTTCCCAGAAATTTCCAGAAAAAATTTTCGCCAAAAAATCTCTAAAAATTTTTTCTCACTCCCAGAACACTCCTAAACTTTTCCTAGCTTCCTATACGCCTCCTTTTCTCTCAAATCAGTAGCTTTGCTTACTATTTTCTGTATTTTTCTCTGTTCTAGGGGGATCCCTTTTATAGGGGTTGATCAGGAGTTCCTGATCAATCCCAATTCCTCCTTGTATGAGAATTCAGTCTTTGAATCCAACTGGACTCTTCTGATTCAATTCCCCTCCAGAGTGGGATTCTTCAACTTTGAATCTTAGCCATCCAGAATTAAAATCAAAATAAATAAAAAAAAATACTAGATAATCAAAAGATATGATAGTATAAAAATAAAAAAATAATATCAGATAATTCGGAAAAAAAAATCAGATAAAATTAACAGATAATAAAAAAAAAATAACATAAGATAAACCCAAAAATATATTACAAAAAAAATAATAATAATAATAATAAATATATAACTATATACATACAATACATATAAATCTAATCTAAATAAAAATAAATACACAAAGATATACATAATAATAATAATAAAATACATAAAATACAAAAGAAGAAAAAGAAAAGAAAAAAAAATACAGGATTGAAATGGGCCTTACCCATTTGGGCCAGGCCTAATTGATCTGGGCCCGGACCCAATTGGGTGTCTACAGCTGCCCCTCTTTGCACATTTTCTGTGAAACAGAAATTGCGCAAAGACGTAGACACCCAATCAAGACTCAACTCAACATTTTTATTTTTTGATTTTTTTTTTTAAAATTTTTGTTTTTTTGTTTTTTGTTTTTTTGTTTTTTTTGTTTTTTTTTTGTTTTTTTTTTTTTTGTCGAAGTTCCTCTAAACAGAGGCACCACGACTTTGGAAAAATAAATTGCTCCTCTCAACAGAGGCACCACGACTTTGAAAAGTAAATTGCTCCTCTAAACAGAGGTACCACGACTTTGAAAAATTAAATTGCTCCTCTAAACAGAGGTACCACGACTTTGAAAAAATAAATTGCTCCTCTAAACAGAGGCACCATGACTTTGGAAAGTAAATTGCTCCTCTAAACAGAGGCACCACGACTTTGGAAAGTAAATTGCTCCTTTAAACAGAGGCAACACGACTTTGGAAAGTAAATTGCTCCTCTAAACAGAGGCAACGAACTTTGAAAAGTAAATTGCTCCTCTAAACAGAGGCACCACGACTTTGGAAAGTAAATTGCTCCTCTAAACAGAGGCACCACAACTTTGAAAAGTAAATTGCTCCTCTCAACAGAGGTACCACGACTTTGAAAAAGTAAATTGCTCCTCTAAACAGAGGTACCACGACTTTGAAAAAGTAAATTGCTCCTCTAAACAGAGGCACCACGACTTTGAAAAAATAAATTGCTCCTCTAAACAGAGGCAACGAACTTTGAAAAGTAAATTGCTCCTCTAAACAGAGGCAACGAACTTTGAAAAGTAAATTGCTCCTCTAAACAGAGGCAACGAACTTTGAAAAAGTAAATTGCTCCTCTAAACAGAGGCAACGAACTTTGAAAAGTAAATACTCCTAGACAATCATGTCTGAAGGAGTTGAAAGTTGTGTTTGAAGGGATTTTAGGAGATTATGCCCGAAGGTCTTATAAATCAACCCTGATACCAAGAGACATCCTATTTCAAGGATTAGGAACTTACCTGACAAGTTTCTTCTCAAACTTGCAAAGTCTTTTCATACCTGTCTTTTCCATGTGGGATGTTGGAACACCCCTGCTTCTTGAATTTGTACACTATACTTTTCTGAAAGTAGTGTATGCTATGCAATGTGCATGATTTTCAATGCATGCTATGCAAATGTTGGTCAATCAATTCCTGTTCAATGTATGGTACTCAAGTTTCTCAAGCTCTTTTCTTTCTTGGGTGTCAAGCCCTTTGATCCCTCAAGGATCCAATTACACTGCTCTTCTAGGATCGAACCAGTGTAGCTCTTAATTGTCTCTTCCGCTCAGATTCTTCCTTATTCTGTTTTTCAATACTTTGGAATAAGCTTCATCAATCGATCATCACTTGACCATCATTCAATGAATTTCTCAGCACTAACAAATTTCAAAACAAGTTTCATCCACCATCACTGGGTCATTACTCATAGGTGTCTCAGCATTAACCTTTCCAAAATAGATTTTGTCTTCATCATTCAATCACAACTTGCAAGTCATATCGACCAATTCATCCTCGTACTCATCACTTGATTGTATCACTGCCCCATTTCTTCATTTGATCACATCATATATCCTTCTAAATCATCTCCTCTAGGTTTCTACCATTTCTTCATTTTGTCTCCACCATCATCTTAGATTTCTTTTCAAATGAATGCAAGACTCTTTTAAACACATATTCATTCATTCATTATCATTTCAAATCTTGACAAGTACAATGCAATCGAGCATTTTCTCAATTTATTCTAAGGGTGTAACAATAAGGGAACAGAAAGTGAACTATAGTAAAGATAATCAATGAAGATCTATTTTGGTAGAAAATAAATGGGAAAAAAAATAAATTGGATGTCATTGAGGTGAATGGTATGTCCAAATGATGAATATTCAGACAATTTTCAACATTAATCTAGGATTCTTTTTCAAAAACTCATTTCATTTACTGTTGAAGTCATCTTGAGCCTGGCAAACTTTGTCCCAGTCTTTGAGGGATCTTCAGATATCTTTGATCTTCCATTCATGTGAGCCATTTGACCTGGATCTCTTTCTACCAAAATCACATTTTCAGGTTTTCAATTTGAATCTCTTTTTTCATTTTTTTCATTTTTTCTTCTTTTTTTTTTTTTTTTCATCATCTTCTTTTTTTACTCATTTTTCATCCATTGTTGATATCTTTCATACGTCCAACTTTAGAGCAATGTAGCATGATTCCATTGCTTCATCATGAGTATACCTTCGCTCAACATATGATCATTCAAGTTGAGTATTCACACTTGATCCAAATGGACTTTTCAAGGTTGTAATGTAGGCCAAGGTGAAGGGTCACCAAAAAAAAAAAGATATAATAGGCTCAAAACATATATTAAATAGGTTTAAAACCAAAGGATCATTTGATACAACTTGACATTTTGCCCCATATCATTTCACTGCTTTTTCTTTTCTCACACAAAGGATCTCATTACTTTGCCCCAAATCATGTGTGGCATTTATTTTTTCTTTTGCTTTTCTTTCTCTTTTCATCTTTGAGACCTTTTGTGGTTTTTTTTTTTTTTTTTTTTTTCAAAAATTACCCTCCAGTGTAGAGGGTGATCCTTGGCTGGGGTTCTTCAAGGAAAAAAATCATGATTGGCTCAAAGGGGTAGCAATAAATGGTTTTTCCAATGGTAAAAGAAAGATGGCCATTTTTCATCTCAATTGTGAATACCTTCCTTGAACATCATCTATTAAACAAAGCTCATGAACCTATATGAAAGATTATATATCATCAAGACATATCTCTCTACCTTTCTTCTTGCTCAAATCATCTTCTCATATTAAATGTGGATGAGTTCTCAAAATTAAATCCCAGAATTACTGTTATCATTGTCTAAATATTCATCATCTGAAATTTGAGAATGGGAGTATAAAGTTATGAAAGGTAACAGGGCATGGAATAATGGTCAAGTGAAAGAGAAAAATGTAATGAAATGCATTGACTTGCCTTTATTAAAATGATAACAAGTGAAGTCATATTGTAAAAAGAAATCTAACATTATTTGAAAAGAAATCTTAAAATGAAAAAAAAAAAAAAAACCTTCAACCCGCCTTATCTCCATTTTTTAAAATTGTCCCCCTATGCGATCATGTGAAGAATCTTTATTGACATCTTGCTCCTCAATTCATTGTGATTCTTCGAACCCTTTCCGTTCTTGACTTTCACTCAGAGCGCTAACATTAGATGTTGTTGCTTTTCCTTGATCAAAACTTACCATTCCATCATTGATCAATCGTTGCACCTTATACTTTAAAGCAGTGCAATTTTCAGTAGAATGGCCAGTAATTCCATAGTGATAGTCACAATGGGCTGTAGGATCATACCACTTTGGGTAGGGTGGTTTAAGTGGTTCCACATGGCTGGGGGCAATCAAGTGGCTATTATAGAGTTCTCAATATAACTCTGTATAAGTCATAGGGATTGGATCAAATACAGGTTTTTCTCGAGCAGTCCGTTGTTCTCGTGAACCACTTGTTAGGTTAGTAGGACGAATTTGAGTTCTTGCAGGAGCTTGAATGTTGAGACGGTAAGTGGATGAATAAGATGGTTGTGAAGCTAGCTGGTATGGGTAGGATGATGTATTATTCACAGTAGGATAGTATGGAGAGTAACCTTGAGATGGATAGGGTTGATAACCCCTGAATTGTTGTCTATCAAAGCTCACAGCTTGAGCTTGAGCTTCTTTCTTTTCTGATGTCTTCTTGGTTTCTCCTTCTTTCAACTTACCATTTTTTATGGCACTTTCAATAATTTCTCCAGAGATCACCATGTCGGCAAAATTTTTAGTTGCATTCCCTATCATCTTTCCATAATAGGGAGGCTTCAAAGTGCTGACAAATAACACTGTAGTTTCTTTTTCTGTCAGAGGAGGTTGTACCTGTGAAGCTATATCTCTCCATCTCTGGGCGTATTCTTTAAAAGATTCGTTTGCCTTTTTCTCCAGGTTCTGTAAAGACAAACGATCTGGGGCCAAATCGATGATATGTCGATATTGACTGATAAAGGCATGTGCCATATCGCTCCAAGAGCGAATGTGAGCCCTATCCAATTGAACATACCATCTGGCCGCAGAGCCAGTAAGACTATCTTGGAAAACATGCATCAAAAGTTTTTCATCATGAGCATGAGCTGCCATCTTCCTACAGTACATGGTGATGTGGGTTTTGGGGCATTTTGTACCGTCGTATTTTTTAAATTTCGGTACTTTGAACTTATAGGGGATAACCACATCAGGAACTAGGCAGAGCCCAGCAGCATCAACTGACCCATAAAAGCTAAATCCTTCCACAGCCCTTAGCCTTTGCTCTATCATGCTAATCTTGGAACTTTTCTCAGCTTCCACCCTCATCTTTTCCTTTTCCTTCTCCTTTAAGTCATCTAGGTCAGGAATTGGTTCTGCTGCTTTTTCAGTGAAGACAGGATTTATATAGCTATTATACTGTCCTGGGTTGAAAGCTGATGGCATTTCAAGATATGACGAGACCTCTTGAGCAGGTTGGGCCTGAGGTGGGCCAAAACCTGGAGGGTACAAAGGGTCAGCCACATCTTGCTGGCTTGTATTTCCTTTAGCTCCTTTTTCTTTGTTCATGTTATTAAGAGCCTCTAGAATCTTGCTTAGTTCACTTTCAATCTTCTCCTGAGCTTTTTCTAGCTTTTCAAATCTATGAGAACTTTCCTCCTCCATTTGCCTTGCTCTAGATCTTGTGTTGTATGGATGAGTAGGGTTCTCGCTAGATGGAGCTATCCTGGGACCTTGAGTACCATACTTAGAAATATTATGCTGTGCCTTATGTATGATGCTTTGATACACAAATGAAATGTACATTTTTTGAATGAAATCTAGTATGAAATGGATACAAATGATTGTGTTAAAACATGACCATGCAAGTAATGTAGATGCATAAAATTAGACAAACAACATAGTTAGTTTCATGGATGAAATGAAATTGATGCTGATGCATAATATTACATATGATAAAAATAATACACAAAGTTAAATAATCAAAATGATTAGATAAACAACTTTTTTGTGTCTTAATCTCAAGGTATATCTATCATTAGGTAGAAAGGGCTCTATCCTAGGTTTAGGCACTCCTAAGGTTCACTACATGTGATTTTAGGGTCAGAGTCTAAAGGTCCTCAAATTGTTCCTTACATCTTTGTCCATCACAGACTAGTAAGACACCCTAATCCTCACCCATTACAGGCTACAAGCGGAAAAGGTTCAATTTGAGTGGGAGTATTTCGCTAGCCACTGCGGAGGCATTAGACCTCACGAAAGCAATAGGTACTTTACTCCCTCCTAAAGGGACGGAGCTCGGGTGTAGAGCTCATGTTATGCACATGCATATGAATGACATAATTAACAAGGTAAATAAACATGAATGAATAATAACACACATATACAAAAATGGTTCAATTTTATTAGGCTTTTGGATAACACAAATTATTTGCTGGCCTGACTCTCAAAGTCCCCAGTGGAGTCACCAAGCTGTCATAACGTCTAGATCCGGGGATCTATCGCTAGACATTGACTTTTAGGGAGTCGCCACCAATCTTTTTTATCTAGGTGCGATTGGCCACCTAAGGAATCTGTCCTTTCAGGGAACACCTAAGTTTAAGGGTCCCTAAAAGAATAGGTTCAGGTCTGCTAACCAGAACAAGGTTCGGGAGTTCGGTTACGTGTGAGGAAGGTTATAGCACCCTCACAACGCCCATCAAAAGATGGTACCACTTTAAATTTGTGTTATCCAAAAGCCTTAAAATTTTACCAAGTAATTAATTATTGAAAATTATTCTCAATTGACTCTAATACTTTTAGCAGAAAATTGAGAAAATTCCCTCACCTCAAGAGTATGCAAGAAAAACTACCGTTTCACTTGCAGAGGCTCCGTCGTCGGATTATTTAAAGAAAAAAAACAAAATCAAAATTAAGATAGAAAGGAAGGAAATAATGATTTTTTTTTTAGGGAAAATTGATACTTTCAACTTTTTCCCAAAAATATTTTTTGGAAATTTCGATTTTCAAGGAAAATTGATACTTTCAACTTTTCCTCAAAAACTCTTTTTTTGAAAATTTATTTCTAAGGAAAATTGATACTTTCAACTTTTCCCCAAAAATATTTTTTTTTGAAATTTTGATTTTCAAGGAAAATTGATACGTTCAACTTTTCCCCAAAAATACTTTTTTTTTGGAAATTTATTTTTCTTTTAAGGAAAATTGATACTTTCAACTTTTCCCTAAAAATATTTTTTGGAAATTTATTCTTAAGGAAAATTGATACTTTCAACTTTTCCCTAAAAATGTTTTTTTTGAAATTTATTTCTGAGGAAAATTGATACTTTCAACTTTTCCCCAAAAATATTTTTTGGAAATTTATTTCTAAGGAAAATTGATACTTTCAACTTTTCCCTAAAAATATTTTTTTTTGAAATTTATTTCTGAGGAAAATTGATACTTTCAACTTTTCCCCAAAAATATTTTTTAGAAATTTATTTCTAAGGAAAATTGATACTTTCAACTTTTCCCTAAAAATATTTTATTTTGGAAATTTATTTTTCTTTTAAGGAAAATTGATACTTTCAACTTTTCCCCAAAAATATTTTTTGGAAATTTATTTCTAAGGAAAATTGATACTTTCAACTTTTCCCTAAAAATATATTTTTTAGAATTTTTTATTTTTATTTAAAGAAAATAAAATAATAAAAATAAATAAAAAGAATATTACATAAACCTAATCTAATAAATAAAATAAACAAATAAACAAAGAAATAAAAAAATAAAAAAAACCTGGAGCGGCTCGGCTCGGCTCGGCTCAAGGAAGAGAAAACGGCTCGGGGGAGCGGCTTGGCGGCTTGGCTCGGCTCGGCTCGGCTCGGAGGGGGGCTGACACGCGCGGGTCAGAAAGCGGGTCGATGCCCGGGTCGGGTCGGGTTCGGCAAAACGCGCGGATCCTCTGGGTTACTTAAGGCCAAAACGATGGCGTTTTGGGAGGGTATAAAAGGCACCTTCCTCCGTTTTTCGGCAGAACGCTCCTCCCCCTCTCTCTCTCTTCTTCCTTTTTCTCTCCCTTCTCTCTAGAAACTGAAGAACACCGGTGCCGGATTCTGGAAATTTTCGTCGGAATCTGGAAATTTCGCCGGAAGTTCGCCGAAAACTGGACTGGTCGCCGAAAACTTCAATGTTCGCCGGAATTGTGCCGAAAAATTCAAATTTCGTCGGAATTTTCGTCGGATTCTGGAAATTTCTGGGAAATTTCCAGAAAAAATTTTCGCCAAAAAATCTCTAAAAATTTTTTCTCACTCCCAGAACACTCCTAAACTTTTCCTAGCTTCCTATACGCCTCCTTTTCTCTCAAATCAGTAGCTTTGCTTACTGTTTTCTGTATTTTTCTCTGTTCTAGGGGGATCCCTTTTATAGGGGTTGATCAGGAGTTCCTGATCAATCCCAATTCCTCCTTGGACGGGAATTCAGTCTTTGAATCCAACTGGACTCTTCTGATTCAATTCCCCTCCAGAGTGGGATTCTTCAACTTTGAATCTTAGCCATCCAGAATTAAAATCAAAATAAATAAAAAAAATACTAGATAATCAAAAGATATGATAGTATAAAAATAAAAAAATAATATCAGATAATTCAAAAAAAAATCAGATAAAATTAACAGATAATAAAAAAAAAATAACATAAGATAAACCCAAAAATATATTACAAAAAAAAAAATAATAATAATAATAATAAATATATAACTGTATACATACAATACATATAAATCTAATCTAAATAAAAATAAATACACAAAGATATACATAATAATAATAATAATAAAATACATAAAATACAAAAGAAGAAAAAGAAAAGAAAAAAAAAAATACAGGATTGAAATGGGCCTTACCCATTTGGGCCAAGCCCAATTGATCTGGGCCCGGACCCAATTGGGTGTCTACAACCTCGCTGAAGAAATGATGTCGACAGTGACAAGATGAATCAATGGAGGCAAGATGACGATGATGATGGTGAGAGCAGAGATTCAAAAGTTAGGGTTTGATTTTAAAAAATTATGGATAATAACTTGAAATCGTATTGGAGAAGAGTAATTTAAGAGAGATTTTGATTTTCAAAATTTACGGTGGAATTTTCTAATTTTTCAATCGGTAAAGAAGGGAGAAGAACAAAAGGAGACAAATGGGAGACGATGAAAAAAATTATTTTGTCAGGAGAGCTTTTTCTTTCTTATTATTGGAGGCTATTAGTGAACTTAAATCACCAGTGCCTAATGGTGGCTTCATTTTTGTTAGGACAATAGAGGGTATTGAAGGATAGCTCCGGTGGTTTCTCAAACCGTAAAAAAAAGAGATGTCATTAAAATGATATATTTTTTGTTGTGATATTTGTATGATATATTCATAATTTTGTGCTAATTACTTATAAGAAATCAAAGTTAGAACTAGAACTCAATCTAACGTAAAGCATATTTTTTTTACTTCAAGTTAAACTCAAATTTCATATCACAAATTCTTTGACTCAATTATATTTCGAGCTAAACTAATAATTAATGTATTTGATATGTACTCTACGGTGTTCATGCTAATAGAATATTTGATAAAAGTGATATAAGATTAATTTATCAATTATCCATCTAATAATTCTTATTAAAATATTTCATGTATTAGTATTATGTTTTACACAAAAATTAAAATTTTTTTATTACATCAAAAGGATAAAATTCTAATACAAATAAGAAAAATAGGGGACTTGATTCAAAATCAAGCTTTTGATATCTACTCAAGCCTCTTTGACTACTAAACTAAAGGTTTGTGGATCATAAATTAGATATTACATTTCATATCAACATGAAAATTATGAAAAAATATTTTTTGTTGTTTTTGTTAAACCCATATATGAATTTTATAAAAATTTTAACTCGTGTTAATTTCGTGTCTTTTTTTTATTATTTTCATATTTTAAAGTATTAAATATATCTAACACCTTAAAAGATGTGGGTTGTAGTACCTTCAATTATTATAAGGTATATTCTTCACAATAAATTATCAATATTGTAATTTCATATTAGATTATTTAATTTAATAATAAATATATATAATATTATAAGATAAATAAACATAATGTTTGATTAATTATTCATAAATATGTTCGAATTATATTTGTTTATTAATTTAACAAACAATTGTAAACAACATTTTAAGGTTTTTTAATTAAATGAACATATTACAAACAAACAAAATTTGTTCATATTCGATTTATTTGTAAAAATTAATATAATATTCTACGAACAGTTTATGAACATGCTCAATTTTTATTCGTTTATTAAATTTAACAAATGACCATAAAAAATATTTCATGGTTCATTAATTACACTATCAAAAATATACTTATTACCGATAGAATTTTATCAATGAATTTTTTTGTAAGTAATTACAAATAAAATACTAATGAATTGTCAACGAAGTTGAAAAGTGAAATTATCAATTTATTACCATTGAAATATCGCTGGATTATTAAAAAAAATACAAACAAAATAATTTTCGTCAATAAAATTTTGGCACCATACTTTATGAATGAAAAATTATATAGATAATAATGTAGACACATTTTTCTAATGGAATATTAATTAAAAAATTCCGTCGATTAATAATTTAGGTGTAAAAAAATTTTTAAATTAATAAATAAAATTTTATATTTTGAATTTTTTAAATCGATTTTTGAAATACCGACGAATTTTTGTCGGTATTTCGTTAGTGATTTTCATTTAGGAATAAAATCCCTAGCTCTTCTCTTAAACATTTATCGCCCTCACTCACAGTTCTCTTTTACCACCCCCTCCACTAGACCATCATCCTTTTTCTCTATCCTCAATTCCTCCTCTGACGGCCTTTTTCCTCCACCGTTCACCGCTACAACATCATTTGTGACTGAGAACATCTCAAAAACCAGTAATCGAGGAAGCTTCAGGTGAAACTATATATATTTTTAAACAGATGTTTCTTTTAATCATTTTTAGAGCCACACAGCACTAAAGGAGAAGAAATGAGATGCATAGGTGATCAGAGATGGGCATAATGGGTTGACAGCCGCGGCTTACTTTGCTCGTGGCAGCCTGTTTGTTGCCGTTCTCGAGCAATATCTGTCCATAGAAGCTTCAGGTGAAATTATTTATTTATTTTTTAAAATTTTTGTTAATAATATGAGTTTTTGTATGACATTTAAATTGAAAAAAAGGAAGAATCAAAGAGACATGTTTGAATTTGTCGAAAGTAACAATGACTGCGTTTATTGATTAGCTGAACAATTTAAAGAAAAGTAAAATATTTTGGAAAATGAAATCTCTAATTTCTTTGATACTATGTGTGATGAATCATGCTTTCTTTAGAATGTCCTCCATATTTCAATTTTATATTTTATTTTTGCAGTCTCCTTCCAATTTTCAACAAATCAGACAGAACTTTGATGTTTTTTCCTAGGTTTTGATGTAAAGGTAAAGATGAAATTCGTTTTAGCTTTTTAAATTTTCCATCAAGTATATTTTCTATGCAATTTTAAACTTTGATTTGTGATGAGCTAGAGCCAATTAGAAAGTCGATTCAATTTGTTGAAATACCAAATCATCTTATTTGAGATATAGTATGGTACAAAGGAAATGAAAATTCTTGCTTATTATAAGCCAATAAATAACATATTTAAATTTACTATGTCTTTATTGAGGTTTGTTTGTAATAAATGAGTTGAGAATCTTTTGTTCTGTTTCTAATTAAGGTCATGGCTATTTGAATTAATAAATTTAACATCATTTAGTGTTAGCGATAAGCCCTTTTACAATTTTATGAACCATTGTCAAATGTGAGTTGGTGTTTTTGTTGTCTATACTTTTTATTGAATTTAACGTTTATTTCTAGTATTTAACTAATTCATCTATTGGTTCTTTGTCTTCACTTGTCTTGCAATTCATCTATTAACTAATGGCTTCTAAGGGACCAAGGTCCAAGCTTGAGCAACAGACAAGAAGTAGGTGTCAAAAGGTAATAGTGTCTGAGGTTTTTATAGCTCTCTTTTGTGGTCTCTTATATTGTTATTATTGTTGTTAGTGTCATCATCCATGAACATACTTGCACATGCTTAACTGTAAAGAAGTTTAAAGATTAAATCTTTGTGGAAACTTAATCATTTTAAGAGTGAATTTATATTGAGTTTTTGCTTAACTGTCATGAACTTTTTGTTGTACCTTAGTTTATAAATTGCTTTTGGCTGGAAGCAATTAGTTTTAATTTTCTAATACAAGTGAGGTTTTCTTTTGACTTGTGCTTTTTAGTTCCATTAACGATTAAGGTTTGAATCCTTCTCCTAATTGTAAGTAAAAATCAGTTTTATAAATGTTCTTCAACAATATCTACCTACACATAAATGAGTAAATCTTCAAGGAATGTGAAAGGAAGAATTCCTTATCCTAAACACTTGGTGTTATGTGACAATTTGCTTGGCATTAGTGCTAATATAGTGCTTGTCCAAGATGAATTTTAGAAAATTAGTGCAAATTCTGGTTCCAATCATTTTGTTTTGTTTCCAAGGCTATCATTTATCTTGGCGTTTTGTTTGCTTAAGATGGTTTTGCAATATATCTTGTATCCATCCAAAAATTATGATTTTTTAGTTCATTTCATGTGAGTTTACTTTAATATTATTTTAAGAAAGCTTCCAAATTTGCTTCAACTCCAACAAGTCCTTCTAGTCAATCTTGTTATATACTCATTTTAGTCACTTGTTGAAGTATTTGCTTTAGTAATAACTATATGTAAGAACTTAAACCGGTGAGTATTGGTTCTGGTAGACTGCAAGAAAATGGTACTTCAGATTGAAAAATATTATTATGCTCTTTCTTTTATAAATGGAAATGATTGTTTTATTTATTTATCTTTTCTATTTATGTATATTTTAATATTCATGTAATTACTTAAAAAATAAATTAAAAAAAAAACTAGAATAAAATGAGAGAATTTGTAAGCAAAGTAGAATTATATATGATTAAAAAATATATATTTCATATGAAATTTTAACTATTATTGATGAAGTTTTTTTTTTTCAAAACTGAAAAAAATTATTAAAATAATTACCAACTGAAAATTTTGTCTGTAAATAAAAAAATTTTATCTTTAAATTATTAATGAAATTATATTATCGACTTCGTTATACTAACGAAACTTTTATTGATAAATTTATCGGTAATATTATTATAGACAAAAAATGAAATATTATGGATAAAAATTAAAATTTTTGTCGATAATATTTCATTTTTTTGGTAATGTTAAGCAAACAGATTACAAATATAACAAAATTTGCTTAGTTTATTTACATCTCTAATAATATATTTAAAAAATTAAGTTAAAATTCTTCTGAAATAAAAAATTTTTGAATGGGTTTATGCATTCGAAATTATTTACTAACTAAATAATCAGTCAAATGATTAACTTTACTCAAGAAATAAGTAGAGTATTAAAACTACACGGTCATGATTCTCATCAATCGTTTCAAACAACTTGTTAAATTCTCTTTAGAGAGTTTGTAAATATTAAAAGTACATGAAAAGTGATAGAAATTATCCCTAAACCTTTGGTATAGTGCCTATAGGCCCTTGAGAGATCTGATTTCGAATTAAGTCTTTTTTTTTTTTCTTTTATTTGTATTAAAGCTTTTGTCCTTTTGATGTAATAAAAAAAAAAAAAAAAGAAAAGTAGTAGAAAGTACTACCAGAGTGTCAAGTTTTTCTTAAATGTCAATATCAATCCTACGATTTCACAATTTATCTCAAATTTTTATAAAAAAGTGGAGATATTATTTGTTAATTAAACAATTTCTGGTAGCATTCTTTTCTAATGGAAGTATTCTTTTCTAATGTTTTTCTGTCTAATTTAAACAAGCCACATAGTTAGCAAGGATTACCATTAGATCTTGCTACAAATTTAAAAAGAGTAATAGACAATAATAACATAATAGAACCTAAGTTTTAATAACATATTAAGTATCGAATTTAAAATTAATTAACAATAAATGAAGGAAGTCAACTCAAATTTAAGACCATAAAAAATTTAATATTTAATAAAAATATGATAACATTACTTTAACAATGGAGAGAAAACTTGTCCAACTAGACTCTTTTCCCCACTTTTCTGATCCAGCTTTAGTTATTCAGGTTTTTTTCCTTTGATCCATTTTTTGATCCATTTGATGGAATACAGTATGACCCTGATGATGTTGCAAACAGAGCCAATTGGATCCTGATGATGTTGGCTGTAATTAGGAGCTGGCTAATACCAAGACTAAGCTGTTCTCAAGGAATCCTAGACTCATGTTTGAACTTTGGAGTCATTGGCCCTCAGTATATGTTTAAACTTATATTTAAATTCTTGTAAGTTTAAAAATATGGTGAATCAAATATATATATTGTGAAAAGTAAACTCAAAATTTGATCAATCAAAATAAAAAATAAAAAAATCAAATTTGATTTAAAAATTAAATCATCAATGATGAATGAAAATATAAGATTACATATACTTGATCGGATGATAAGAAGGGATCTTTATTAGTCATCTTATTTTGATCCTTTGATCTAATTAATTTTCTCTTTCTCCATAAATGGTTGCTTGCATTCCTCCACAATTACTCAAACAAATTAAAAGAGAGCAAATTCCGATTCCAACAGCACCATTAAACATACAATGCTAAAAGTTATCTTCAATATAATTAAGCAGAAGAAGGGGACATGAGAGCATAACTCAAACTGATGATCACGAAGAAAAACTCATATAAAAATTTCAAGTTCTGTTCTCTTTTAAAATAAAGATAAAATTTCAAAACATATACTTTGGTTTTTTTTAATAAATTTAAAATTTTTCCAAATTTTATTAACTCAAATTTTTTTTTCACTAAAAAATCAAATTGTCCTATTTATTTTTTCCAGATTTATATTATTATGTGTGAAATTTTTTAAAAATAAAAATAAAAATATTTTTCACGTCAACAACATATAACAAAAAAAATAAATTTTGGATGAAATATCCTATTTTAATCCATAAATGATTAAAATTACATTAAAATATAAGAAAGTGATAAAATTACACAAAAAAAAGTAAAATGTATATGAGATTTTAAGTTTTGACTTCTAATATCAAGATTAATTCTCCTTTTGCAAGAAATGACTTAGACTGCTAAGCTGAGCATGTATATACATACCAGTTCAGTCCAACATTTTCCATCAACTTAGTTAATTTTATTTATTTGTATTATAGTAAGTATTTAACTCAATAAGATCCCTTCTTTAAGTAAAGCAACCTCTAGAACATCAACTAGGGAAACTTAGTTTTGATTAGCTGTTTTGATAAAAAAAAAAAAAAAATCGATCTAATTGAATGAAATTAAGATGCATGGAATTCTTATAGCAATTCTTGTGCCTCAAAATAATATGTGATTTGTCTAATGTCTAGAGGGAGGAAGAAATTCTATTCAACTGAAATTCAGAATTGATGAATTTTCAAGTGACTTCCTTACAGAAACACAAAGATAATTAAAATGTGCGCATTGCTGTTTTAAAAGATCCTTGTTTTCAAGTCTGCTAGTGGAAAGGACAACAAACTATAAACTTTTAGCTGATAACAACAAGACATAAATAAACAGGAATGCAGTCTTTGTACCCTCATAGAAATTTGCATTCTAATATGATCGCAATATTTGTCTGCAAGTCTATGAAGTTGGGTGAAAGGTTTGTGAAATGCTGCAGCAAATTGACAACTGCTTCATTCACTTGCATCTCCTGAAACTCACATTCTTCATCTCCTGAAATTCACATATAGACTTATATCACTACCAATTGGCCATGTTGTTTGTTGAGCTCTAGTAGACTCTTCCTCTATATCTTCATCAATTGTTCGGATTGCCTGCAAAACAAATTAAAGCATGGCATGTGAAGAACAAGAAGCATGTATAATTCAGTAAATTGAAACAATAACGCAACAAGGACCATTGAATGAACCCACTAAGAAAGTTTGCCACCCCATAGAACTGGGAATTAATATTGCCAGCCAATTACATTTTCAATTTCATTAGAAATTAAAACAAACACATGGATGACAAATTTCATTTGAAATCCATAACAAGGTCCATTGAACAGACGAGATTAATATTGCATAATCAACAAAGCTGAAAGAGGAAATAAAAACATGAAAAATATACAACAAATGAACCTCTCTGTTCATAAGTTTACCCAAGTTCAGCTATACAAAAGGCAGGGCAGCTTTTGATACTTTCATATTAAGAGTTAGGGTGCGTAGCGTACCTCTGTTTTGGCATGCCCAGATTGCTCTGAATCAACACTAAAGCTTGTGGTTATATTGGGACAACCTCTTACAGATAAAGATTGCAAAGATGGGAATACGAAATGATAACCCGCAGGGCTGAAGCTCACAAGGTTTGGTAGCGTTGAAAGATCTAAGATGCCCAACTGAGGTAGCTGTATCACATTCTCTTTTTCCTCGCTACCATTTGCCTCATCTCCTGATTGTTCAAATACTTGTTCTAATTTGGAGACGTTGTCTACATGTAGAATTTTTAGTTTTGGAAGGCCATGAGTAACACTCACCGGAAAGAGACATTTCAAGTTTTCACATGAAGAAATGGTTATGTCAGTCAGATTGGGGAAGCGTATAGGTTGGAGATGATGACCTTGTGATGAAGTTTGACCATCCTTTTCAATAATTTGCTCCAATTTCTCACACCCATCTATCGATAAAAGGCTCAATTGTGGCAAATTCCGAGCGATGGTAGGTGATAAGATATATCTTAACCTTCCGCAGCTACAGACATTCAATTCAGTGAGGTTTTGAAAGTTGACAACTTGGATGGGATCTTTCCATGCCACCCGCAATTCAGGTAGATCTATCAAATCTAGTTCCCTCAAACTTGAAAGATTATATCCACTATCAAATAACTCTTCAAAATTACTGATGGTTAAATATTCCATGTTTGGTAATTTTTGTCTCAATTCAGGAACTATCATATTGCACAATTGCTTCCTTTCTCTCATATCTTCCAAGTATAACACCTGTAATCATATCATAACTATTAATTCAAAAAGTGTAAAAATAACTAAAACTTATTTTTTCTTTATTTTTAAATTTTATTTAAAATTTTGATTTTAACAATCTTTTCATTAAATTAAACATATTGCTTTAAAGGTCCATTTAAATCATGATTAAATGAAACGACCAATATAAGGAAATCTAATGTCAATTAAGTTTAAAATATAAATTTCTTAAATTTTTTATTCTAATCAATTAAAATTTAAAAAAATCCTTAATTTAGAACCATATCTCTTATAATTATTATAGTACAATTAACTAATCATAATTTAGTATTGTGCAAGGCCCATCAAAAAATTGTTTAGAAGCCACATTTTAAATGGTGGCTACATAATTCTTAATTGTGATTGGTTAACTATAATTTAGTAACAGATAATTATAAATGAAATACTCTCAATTCATTAATTGAAGTCAAAGACAAATAATTTAATTAAAATATAAAACAACAGTTTTGAAAAGATTAGTTCTATATCATGAATAAAAATGAATACATATGAAACGTTTAAAAACACAAAGTACATACTACATATGGCTTTTCAATATATCTAAGAAATAAAGTTTGTTCTAAGAATTATGATTAAAGAAATATATTTTCTTATATGCGTTAAAATATTTACAAAAATATTATTACTTTTAATTAATTATTTTATTTGGTTTAAGTTTTAACTCAAAACTAAATTATTAATTCAGTTTGGTTTGAAAAGTTTTTGGCGTTAAACTAAACTGAGCCAAATCACCTAGTTCAGCTTGGTTTTTCTGTTTTGACCAAATAAAGCTCACACTACTATCAATAGTGCTAAATGGTGATATTAAGGGTTTTTTAGTTCATGGTATTAATTATTTATGTTTTTATGGGAAGAAATAACAAATTTCTGTGCTACCATGCTATTATTTCTAGACTCCCTGATATGCATGTCAGGGATAGGGAATCCTTAGAAAACCAGAGTAATATTGTCCTGTAGCCCCCGTTATGCCAGGAATAGGGAATTCTTAGAAAACCAGAATCCAATAGGGAATACTTAGGAAATCTCGCAGATCTTTTTTTGGATATTTCATTTGAGTGACTTGAAAAATAATGCATTAAGATAAGTGGGTTAATCAGACAGAAAATCATCATTAAGATATGAAATGCATTTTTTCAATATTTAAATATAATTATAATTTTTTTTATTTATATTTTCATAAAAAATTATATACTTGCAATCGTAATTAGTAAAATCAAAACTAATTTTAATATTAAAAAAAAGTAGATAAATAATGCTAAATAGTACGAACATTATGTTTTTATGAGAAAAAATAACCAATTTGTGATATTAATTATTTAAGGCTTTTTTTATGAGAAGAAATGACTATTTAGCATTTTATGCAATAATTAATTGAACTTAAAATGAAATCTCCTAGCTACATATTTCCTATAAACTCAATCTCCTAAAACATTAAAATAACTAAATGAGATAGATATAAACAACTCAAGAAACTAATTATAGTAAATTCCTAAAAATTGAAAACAAAAAGTAATAGCATATTTAGAATGGACAATTCCTACTTCAAATATAAAGAAAAAGACAACTAGCAAAGAAAACGTCGATGAAAATTAAAGTAAATTACAACATACATCTATGACTTTTGTACAATATTTCATTTTCATTCATGGTTTTAATTAAAATTCAAAATTTTCATTCACAAGTTTTTTAAAATATTTCAAATTCATTCATGGTTTTAATTAAAATTCAAAATTTTCATTCACAAGTTTTTTAAAATATTTCAAATTCATCAATTAAAACAATTAATCATTAAAATTTGACTAAATTTGTCATCTCAAAATATTGTGTATGTGTATAACCATGTAAACATGCATGTGATGAAAAGGTGAGAATTTTTTTAACTTTTTAAGTTGAAATTCTTGTCATATACACATCCATGTGACATTAAAAAAGATTTGTTCTATTAATTTTTTAAGAATGACTGTTGTAATAGATGAATTTAAAACATTTTAAAAGGTGTAAATGAAAAAATTGAGTTTCATAAGATTGTGGATGAAAGTAAAATAATATTGCACAAAGATGCCTGATGCATTTTAATAAGGACAGCTATCTTAAAAGTTCACAATTGGGATTTTAATTATCACTACTTAAATAGGGAGAAGTAGATTCACATTAATTTTACCCAAAGTAATACAAAGTCTATCTTTTAAATATTGTAGCACTTGAAAACTTTTGAGTCACCAACTTATCAGGAAAATAAATTTAGTCAACGACATTAACACTATGTAGTCAAATTATTTTACTTTCTAAGTGTTTGTTTCCAAAGATAAAAAATTATATAAAAGGTTTTATTTAAGAAAAAAAGAATTTTCTCTCCCAATTTAAATGGATTAAGTTCCCATTTTTTTTCTTTCAGCTCTCTTATCTATTCTTCCATTCTTTATATTCCTCCTACAAAGTATAGTTGAAAGTGTAAAACCACAAATAAATAGGATTACCTGTATTTTAGCCGAAATGATAAAAGGAGTCAATTGTGGACAATCTTTCACATACAACTCTTGTAAAGATGGCAGCGTGAGTACAATGTCATTCCCATCCCTTCCTTTTAATTCAGGCAATCTTCCCAATCTAACCTCATTCAACTGCGGAAGACCTTCAGCCATTGAGATTGGAAAAGTATATTCCAATTGAGAGCAATTCCAAACGTGAAGTGTTCTCAAATTCTCCAAAATTTGACCATGCGACAATGAGGAAAGAGATGTCAACTTACTGCAGCCACTTACTTGTACTTCCCTTAGACTTTGGAGATTGATGTTTGACACTTCTGTTTTGGGAATTATTTCTTCCAATTCCAAGCATTCGGATATGTCCAGCACTTCCAGTTGCCCAAGACTTTCAGCAACAGACATTGGGAAGAGATATCTCAATTTATTGCAATTGTGTATTCTTACAACCTTCAAACTTTGTAAGCTTACATGATGACTGGTTCCTTCTTGTATGCTCCTCACTTCAGCAATCTGAAATAGCACTTGCATCTCATCATAAATTCCATAAACAGTGATTAAAATTTGACAAACTATATCGTCTCGGAATCATGTGTATGTATGTCCATGTGAACTATCATGTGGTAAGATGGTGTTCTTAGACTTTTTAAGTTAAAATTCATGTCATATGCACATATATTAAATTTTTAACAATGATTGAAATAATAGATGAATTTAAAATATTTTAAAAGGTTTCATTCTATTAAATTTTTAACAATGATTGGAATAATAGATGAACTTAAAACATTTTAAAAAGTCGTACACGAAAAAAAATTGAATTTTATAATATCGCAGATGAAAGTAAAATAATATTGCACAAAACTTATAGAGGAAAGTAAAATAAAAAAAGCTATCTTAAAATTCCACAACTGATCTTTAAATGATCATTGTTTAAGTAGTGAAGAAGTAGTTTTACGTTAGTTTTACACAAAGTGATACAAAGTCTATCTTTTAAATATTGTAGCTCTTAGACTTGAACTTTTCGAACACCAGTTTATCAAGAAAAAAAATTCTGTCGACAACATTAACGCTATGTTTAATGGTTGGAAGAAAAATAAAGAGAGGGAAAAAGGGTGAGGAAAGCAAAAATAAATGATAGAAAAGAAAATTAATTTTCTTTTTTATTGTTTGGTACCAAAGATGAAACAAAAAAAGAAAAAAGAAAAAGGATTAGAAGAAAAACTATTAAAAACACGGTTTTATTAAGTATAAAAAAATGTTTTTCTCCCAATTTAAAAGGATTAAATTTTGATCGATTTTTTTTTTCTTTCCACTCTCTATTCTTCCACTCTTTTACACTCCATCCAACCAAGCACAGTTGTAAGAGTAAAAGAAAAAAATACAAATAAATAGGCTTACCTGTATTTCAGCCGAAATGATAAATTGTGTACACTCTCTCATTTCCAACTCTTGTAAAGATGGCAGCATGAGTACAATATCATTTCCATCCCTTCCTTTAAATTCAGCCAATCTTTGCAATGTAACCTTATTCAGCTGCGGAAGACCTTCAGCCATTGAGATTGGAAAAGTATATTCCAATCGAGAGCAATCAATAATCTCAAGTGTAGTCAAATTCTCCAAACTTTGACCATGCGACAATGAGGAAAGAGATGTCAATTTACTGCAGCCACTTACATGTACTTCCCTTAGACTTTGGAGATTGATGTTTGTCACTTCCGTTTTGGGAATTATTTCTTCCAATTCCAAGCAGTCGGATATGTTCAGCGTTTCCAGTTGCCCAAGACTTTTAGCAACAGACGTTGGGAAGAGATATCTAAATTTATTACAGTTGTCTATTCTTACAACCTTCAAACTTTGTAAGCTTACATGATGACTGGGTCCTTGTTGTATGCTCCTCAATTCAGCAATCTGAAATAGCACTTGCATCTCATCACAATAATTAACTTCCAACCTTTCAAGACTTTGTAGAATTGGAATTGCACATGTCATGTCCCTGCATTTATCTATAATCAAAGTTTTTAATTTTAGCAAAAACCCTTGCGGTTGATGACCACTGCATAGCTCTTCCAAACCACGCATATCTTTTAAAGATAATTTGAACAAATTAGAGAACGCAATGGTTAGCTCCTGCTGCTTTGTTGTATCGATGAGACATTTCATAGTCTCGCAACTCTCAAGACCCACAGAAGTCAGCTTATTGAATACCACTCGGCCCGACTCCATGCTTGGAACAAGATTTTGGAAACCCACCACATTTTTCAGATTAAGAGATTCTGTATCCCCAAGTAACTGCTTGCATGTCTCTATTACAGACCCCTCAATCTTTAAAGATCTCGAGAATGGGCAGATCTCATAGTCCATCTTCAATCTATAAAAATTAGAAAAGCCAAAGCCAACGCATACATAAAACCTTTGTAATTTACAGAACACAAAGCCTCTTGGAATATCTTCAGAAGAAACCTCTAAAGATAATACAATCAAGTTTGAGAGGGAATTCAACTCTGATAGACTGGCAAATCTTTCTTCTCGAACAGTGTTCTCAGTGGCCCATTTTAATAATTGACAACCATGCAAGTATAGTTCTTCTAATTTGGACAATCTAGGTATTAACTGAGAAGGTATTCTCTGTAGTTGTACACAATACGATAAATCCAACAATTTAAGATTATCCAAATCACCTATTTCTTCTGGCAATTCTTTGATATCAGAGCAACTAAATGAAAGAACTTCAAGTTTCTTCAACTTCCCAAGCACTGAGATGTCCAAGAGTTTGCAACTTTCCAAATGTAGAGTTGTAAGGTTTGTTTGAAACTGAAATGCATCCGGAGATATCAATCTAGAATTCAAAGCGCAAACTTTTAATGCTGTCATTCCTTCAAAGAATTCACTTGAAGTTGTCATCTTCCTATCTCCACCAAGTACAAGAATTTTGAGATTTGGGCATAGCAGTCCTTTAGGAAGTTCAACAATCCGACTAGTCTTGAAGGAGACTGCTTTGTAACGCTCAAAACTTTCATCCTTTGGCCACAATTCAACAACATCTGATTTTATCATAAAAGAAAACTCCGTTCTGTTTGATGCTATCCACAAAGCAAAGTCACGAACCAAGTCATGCATTTTAACATGTCTCTCTCCACAATTTAACAACAAACAAGAATCCTTGAGGATGTCCATCGCCGCAAGCACTTCGCTCCTCACCACTTCAATTGAGCCCATACCTTTATACAACTCTATTCCCCATGCATATCTCACCAGCTCCTCTACATAAATCTCATAATCTTCAGGAAATAAAGAGCATAACAAGAAACACATCTTGGTCTTCTTATTCTTCAGATAATCAAAACTTACCTCAAGACATAGGTAAGCATTTTGTTGATCAATGTCTTCTATGTCAAGCAATGTACGGTTTTCGAGTCGCCGATATGCTGCTTCCCACCCATGACGACTTTTACCTTTCAGAGCACTTGCCAATGTAACTATAGCTATGGGCAGACCTTTACATTTTTTGATAACTTTAGTTGCCACATCCTCAATAGAAGCATCAGAAGAGTCGTTTAAACCAGCTTTGGCGTTAAATAAAGCCTCAGCTTCATTGACTTCTAAACAACCAAGTGGTATTGTCCTTTGACATTCCATAGCATCACATACTTGTCGACGGCGAGTTGTTAAAAGAATTTTGCAGCCTTTATGATCCTCGGCAAATGGAATTCCTATATTCTCTTTCAAGTCAATTTTTGCCCAAACATCATCAAGGATTATTAGAATCCTTTTATCCTTCTGCAGTTTCTGCAGTTTCGACCAGAATTCTTGTCTTGATTTTCTTCCTCGTTCATCCTTCATATTGAAATCCAAGTATTTTGCAATTTCATCTTGAATTGTTTCAGCGTTTGGCTTTTGAGTCACAGTAGCAATCACAACTTTGTCAAACAGCTTAAATTTTTCGGCATGAGTTCCAACTTCACGCACTAGGGTTGTCTTGCCCACCCCTGGCATCCCGCACAATCCAATCATGCTGACCTTGTCATGTTGTAAGGCCTCAATGATCTGATCGAAAGCTTTTTTTGAAGATTTAGAAACCATAAAATCCTTAGATGAGAGGAATTCTATGGTCGGAATTGCACTAGTTGAATGGTAGCCCACTGTTCCAAGTTGATCAAATTTGACAAGAAGCTTACAAATAACAAGAGTGTTCTTCATTGCTTTCTTGCTTAAGCGATACCGCCAAATCCAATCAGGACACCAATTGAAACATCTCTTATTTTTTTGTATTTCACTTTCCAAAGTTTCCAAATTTGGTAGGATTTTGTCCGCCTTTGATAACAAGCCTCCAACATCATCTTGAATTGCTAGAAGTTGCCTCTCAGCCTCCTCGATCTTATGTAGCAGCCGAGCTCGAGCACCTATCAGTTCGTCTTTTCTTTCCTTAAGCATTTCAACATTGTTGTGAAAACAACAAATGTAATTAAACTGACGTCCTACTGGCTTCGCCACCCAATCCACGAGCAGTGTTCCCACGCAGTTAGAGAGAGCATCCTCGCAAAACCCACAAGCCATTCTTGACAGCTCAAATTGAAGAAACTTCTGCCAAACATAAAAATATTGGCTATGAGATAAATCATGGTGAAGATACTAAAAAGAAAATTAAAGAATAATGAAGGTGAACTCTCTAAACATACCAAGCAAGGTGAAGATAGTCCAAAGTGTGACAACCAACTGCTTTTTCTTCAGTTTTCTGTCGAGTAACACTTTTTAAGTACGTAACGAGGCAAGGCGAAGACAATTCAAAGTATGAGAACCAAATGCCTTTCTTCAGCACTCTACCAAGCTGAAAACACGTGATAAAAAACAATATTTTTAGATAATTTATAACGAAACATTACTCAGAAAACATGAAATAAAAAAATTTGTGTTAATAGGATAGAAAACCAAAAAAATCGTATCATACTGTAACAGTTA
Source organism: Durio zibethinus (assembly GCF_047325235.1). NCBI lineage: Eukaryota > Viridiplantae > Streptophyta > Magnoliopsida > Malvales > Malvaceae > Durio > Durio zibethinus. The sequence continues at coordinate 6,626,847 of NC_143176.1, read as the reverse complement.
AGCAACAGTCTAAAAACGATTAATTACTTGTTTGGTCAAACAATTTTAGTTGATTTTTTATTTTGGACACCCAAGCTATAAAAAGTAATGATTTAGTCACCAACATTATAAAGATTTGTTTCTTTGATCATCATACCATTTAGAGTCAAATGTTGGATGAAGATACTACAGGAATATATCATCTGCAATCGTATCACTAACAATAATTATAGTATGCAATTAACCAATTATAATATATAATTGTATGAAACACATCAAAATTTATAGGAAGTACACACTTACATAAGTGGTGAACCTTACTTGCATAATTTTTTATTGGAAACATACCACCTCTAATTATTGTAAAACAATTAACCAACTAAAATTCAATATTTTTATAGGGTTTACAAAAAATATGTGAAATCCACACTTTTAAATGGTGAACCTTTATATAATTTTTTTTATAATTGATTAATTATAAGATTATAAAAAAAATTTAGATTTATTTTTTTATTATGATTGGATAATTATAACATTAAAGTAAAAAAAAAATTGTAGGATCACTATTATAGGTAAACTGATATTCACACATGGCCTATGCTCAACCACACGGTTATGCCAACGTGAATTTATTTAAAAAAACAATTCCTTACAAAAAAAATCAATTTGTTTCATTTTCTAACTTGTCTGACTACCCTACTTCATTTAATAGCACCGCCATCGTACGCCGCTCGTCGGCACCGTTTTCCTTCCCAAAACTCACCCAAGTCTTCTCCTTGATCCTCCATTTCCTCATATCATATCAAGTCTTCCTAAAAACTGATAGAAACTTCTAAATTTAAAACAAAACCCAAGACCATAAAAATTAGAAACGCCACCCTCAACCACTTATCACCACCAATGGCACCGTTTCCTCTCTTCTCTCCTCCGGCTCCCCATCACAAGTAGAGAAGCTCCAAAAAAACAAGATCAAAAGACCCTAGAACCCAAAAATATATATATATATATATATATCCGCCTTTCTACTCCACTGCAACCAACTTTTTTTGTTGTTTTTTTAATTTTGACAAAAAAAAAGTTAAATGAATATTCCAACCTTACCACTTCTAGATAGAGGCAATAGATCCGAAGCTTTCAAGAGGAAAGTTGCTTGAGAAATAAATCCAATCCTTTTCAGATCTGATCTGCTTCACTGACAAAATTGCAAATTAGATAAAAAAAAATTGTAAGAAACACACTTTATTTGTATAAAGAGGAAGCAATGGAGAAGTTGTTGCATTTACCTTGCTTGGTGCGTTCTAAATCTGCCAGGATTTATTCATGACGGATCATTGAAAACAAAGAAAAGAAATTTGAAGATTGGATTTTTTTTCTCTACCTTTGTTTTTTTGGTATTTTTTTTATGAAAATGACAAACAAAGTGAAAACTAAAGAGAAAGAAAATATTGAAGAGTAGCTTTTTTTTTTTTTTTTTTTGGAAGTTACAAGGAAAGAAATGTAGAATCAAACAAAATTCAACTGAAGTTTTTTCTTTTTTTTTTTTCTCTTTTTGAGTTGAAGAAAAAGCCAACAGAACAGAAATCAACCTTAAAACTCTTGGCCAAAAGACAAAAGAAATCAAGATGGCACTGAAATGAAATCTTGGAAATTGAAAAAAGAACGTTCACTTGTCTACCTGGAAAATTCAAACAAAAGAAATTAACAGAACAATCAACTTCTGATAGCAGAAATGGGTTTTTGCATTTTTTTTTTTTTTAGATGAAAATGACAAACAAAGTGGAAACTAAAGAGAAAGAAAATATTGAAGAGTAGCTTTTTTTTTTTTTTTAAAGTTACAAGGAAAGAAATGTAGAATCAAACAAAACTCAACTGACGTTTTTTCTTTTTTTTTTTTTTCCTCTTTTTGAGTTGAAGGAAAAGCCAACAGAGTAGAAATCAACCTTAAAACTCTTGGCCAAAAGGAAAAAAGAAATCAAGATGGCACTGAAATGATCAAAAAGCTTGGAAATTGAAAAGAGAACGTTCACTCATCTACCTGGAAAATTCGAACAAAAGAAACTAACAGAACAATCAACTTCTGATAGCAGAAATGGGTAAAATGTAGAGAAAAGGAAGACTTACTTTCATGCAAGTCTTCTTCTTTTTCTTTTAATATTGTTATTTCATTATTAAATTTCGTAATGTACGACAAAAGCCATGTGACCGACACAAATATTTATTAATTCGTACCATATTACAAAATAATTAGTGAAAAAACAATAAATATTAATAAATAAAATTAAAAATTATTTTATAATCGTAATGTTCAATGATCTTTATTCAAAATTATAATATATGTATATTTAGTTAATATACACGTGTAATTATTTTATAAAATATGTACATCCAAAAAAAAATTTAATTAATTACATCTTTTGATATTAATATTATAAAAGGAAATTAATTTGTTATTAATTTAAATATCAATATTTCTTTTCAATTAATTATTTTTTATTATAATATCAAATAATAAATTTTTTTATTAAAACATCTTTCGTAGTTCTTCTTTGTTTATAGAATTATTGTTTCATTCTCTTTATATTTGATAAACGAAATTTAAAACTAATTCAAAAGAATTTCTCATTTTTTATTATTTTAATTTAAAATTATTATTTTATTTTTATATTTATATCAATTTAAATTTAAATTTTAAATATATAACTGAGTTTAACATTAAATATAAAAATTAAATTTATTTTTTATTATATAAAATTTATTTAAAAAATTTAAATATCTCAATTTTTATCTTAAAATAAATTAAATTTTAAAATTTAATTGAACTCGAATTGAAAATCACATTTTTCTTTTTGAATTGAAGGAAAAGCAAAATAGAAATCAACCTTGGAACTCTTAGACAAAAAAAAATGCTTGCACTGAAATGATAAAAAAAGCTTGGAAATTGAAAAGAGAACGTTCACTTTTTGATTGAAAAATTAGAACAAAAGAGATTAATAGAACACTCAGCTTCTAATAGCAGAAATGGGTTTTTGCTTTTTTTTTTTTTTTTTTAGGTTTAATGGCCGAAGATTGGTTTTATGATAATTATGTAAAATGTAGAGAAAAGAATACTCCTTTTCATCTAAGTCGTCTTCTTTTTCTTTTGATATTGTTATTTCCTCAATAAATTCCATAGTGGCCTACAAAAGCCATGTGACCGACAAAAGCAATGACGTATGACTTCATTGTTTCTCCGGTCCTTTTTTTTTTTTTTTTCATTCTTCCTTTCTTTTCTAAGTAATGGAAGACAGCCCAAATATTTGTCTGGAAATTTTCGAAAAGTAACAACAAAATTTATTAATTGGTACCATATTAAAATAAAATTAGTGAAAAATTATGATATATTAATAAAATAATAAAAATTATTTTTATTTTCGTAATATTCAATAATCTTAATTCAAAATTATAATATATGTACATTTAGTTAATATATATGTTAATTATTTTATAAAATATGTACATCCAAAAAAAATAAAAAAGTACATTTTTGGATATTAAGATTATAATAATTAATTTATTTTTTATTAATTTAAATGTAAATATTTCTTTCCAATTAATTATTTTTATTAAATATCAAATAATTTTTTTTTATTAAAACACCCTTTGTAGTTCCACCTTGTTTATTGAGCTATTGCTTCATCCTTTTTGTCTCCAATAAACTGAAGTCACAACCATTCCAAAAGAATTTCTCATTGGTAAACCATATCATTCTTAATTCATTTTAAGAAACAATTGAAACAGCAAAAGAGCTGACCTAAAAATATCTGTTCATGTTCACTAATTAGTAATTGGATTAATTATCATGATTCATCAGATAAAAAAAAAATTAAATTAATAATGCACTTCAGGTGAAGAATTGAGATATATTAAAAAGATATATGATACAAACAGCTTAAATATACAATAAAGGTATAGTCATATTTTTCATATACTTGAAAATTATATAATTAAGTTATTATGAAACAAAAACACAATAACAACACCAATAAAATGGGGAAGCTTTAATCTAAGGTAAGCTTGGCTATTCATTGAGCCTTTTACGAAGGCTACGTCGGTAAATTTCATTATTTTGTGCAAAATGATTACATTGTACAATTAAATTTTCTAGTACTTTATTAATTTTTTTATGTAGAAAAAGAAACTTCAGTTATTATCGTTATCTTGATTAACTTTAATAATAAAGTACGAAGGAAAAAACAGAATATGATATCCAACAAACGGTCAAAACAAGCAATAAAAGATGGTACTCCCGTATCTACCATCTAAAGATATTCATAATAGATTTTTAATTTGTTGATTATTTTCTACATTAATTACATTTTTACTTATAGCGGATGACTATACTATGTCGATGTAATTAGTAATGGATATCAAATTTTTTTAATTAATTATAGCATTTGAAATAAAATTTCATTATAAACTTTAATTTATTATTAATCTCATATATTATTTTTCTTTTTAACATACTATATTTTTTATTTGTATTCATCAATGCAAAAAAAAAAAGTAAATAATAGAATATAAGTAATGAACTTAACAAGTATTCAATTCTTACAAAAAAATATAGAGATAAACTGCTTTACTTAATTACTTCAAAGCATCGGCAACTTATATATTTGTTAAATTATTTATAGTGAGGTGATGATTATTAAATTAAGAGTAGTCCAAACTCCAAAGGATAGAAAATAATGCAATTCTAGCGATCAGCTTTAAAATATATTACTTTATTTTCATGTCTTCTTCGTTATAGACACATGTTAAATTTAGGGATATAAATGATAAATTAATTTATATAAAAATTTTTAATTTAATTTGAATAAAATTAAAATTAATTTAATTATTATCGATTTGAATTCGAATAATTTAAAGAGTTTAAACATTTTAATACTTAAATAATTTATAAATTTAATCAAATTTTTATATTTTTATTATTTAATTAAAAATTATTATTTTATCCTTAGTTTAAGTTTGAATACATAAACAAATTTAAAAATTCAATATGATTATTGAATTTATTTTTTGTTAAATAAATTTAATCAAAAGATATTAAATATTATAATTTTTATTTTAAGTCAAATTTAAGTTTAAAAATTAAATTTTAATCAAATTCGAATAAAATATAAAAATAAACTTATCTTTTTGAGTTGAAGGAAAAATAGAGTATAAATCAACCTTACAACTCATTGAAAAAAAAAAAAAAGTGAAGCGTTGAAATGATAAAAAAAGCTTGGAAATTTGAAAAGAAAATGTTCACTTATCTGCCTGGAAAATTCAAACAAAAGAGATTAACAGAACACTCTGCTTTTGTTAGCAGAAATGGGTTTTTGCCTTTTTATTTTTTTGAGGTTTTATGGCCATAGATTTGTTTTAAGATTAGTATGTAAAAATGCAGAGAAACGAAGACTTATTTGCCTCTCGGTCTCCTTCTTTTCTTTTAATTTCCTTATTAAATTTCATAGTGGCCGACAAAAGCCATCTGACTCACAAAAGCCATGGCCCATCACTTCTTTTCTTCTTATATCTTCTTTTTTAACCCTTCCATTCTTATCTAAAGTCTTCTTTTTTTTTATTGTTCGTTTCAAATCTTTGGAATGGAACAGCCCAGATACCTGTCCTTTATGGGGAAAATTTCCGAAAAATAACAAAAATATTTATTAATTGGTATTATATTAAAAATAATTAATGAAAAAATTATAATTTTACTAAATAAAAATTACTTTGTAATCATAATGTTCAATGATCTTAATTCAAATTTATAATATATGTACATTTGGTTAATATATATGTATAATTATATTATAAAATATGTAGAAAAAAATAAAATAAGTATATTTTTTGATATTATTTTTTATTAATTTAAATATAAATATTTCTTTCCAATTAATTATTTTTTAATAATATCAAATAATAAATATTTTTTTATTAACATACTATTTGTAGTTCCTCCTTATTTATAGAACTATTGCTTCATCCTCTTGATCTCCAACGAACAGAATTCACAACCAATCCAAAGGAATTCACTAATCAATAATTAGATTAATTATCATGATTCACCACACGATTAAACACGTAATAAATTACATATAATAAAAATAATATTTTTAAAAAAACAAAAGTAATAAATAATTACAAATCTAAAATTTTTTTATTTTCAAAAGTATTGTATTTTTTGTATATATGACATATAGTAGATTAATTAAAATAATAATAAATTAAATTAAATATTTTTATTAACAATATTTTTTAATTTAAAAATGTAATAATTAATATAATATTATAATATAATATTTATGACACTTTTAATTACGTTTTTATGTTACAACATGTAATATTTGATAAATAAAAAAATATTATGTATATTAATAAATATGTTTTTTATTATAAAAATGTAATCATTGATAAATGATAATTTTTTTAAGTATTACATTTTTACATATGAAAAGTAATTAATTATTTAAAAAATAATAAAAAAATATAATATTTTTTAATATAAAAATATAATAATAAATAAAATATTTATAATAAATATTTTAATTACATTTTTATGTAAAAATATAATTTTTAATATTAACAATTACGTTTGTTCACGTAAAAAATGTAATAAATGTGTTTGCTTCAAGTAACGCAACACTTTCGATATCCTAAGAATGAACATAGCTACTCATTGTTGTAAAAAAGTCACTGTTTCTTCATTTATTACCTCTGGCCAAAATTAATTGCAAGTGACACTTTCGTTCGTGCTTTTCTTCTTTACTTTTGTCAAACAAGTAATAGATTAACATGGGAATTTATATTTTTATGTCACTCCAATTCTATATATCAAAATGTTATATATATATATATATATATATATATATATCTTTAAATTTTGCTTCCTTCTCTTTCCTGGGCATTTAAAATTTTGATGACTTGTTGCTGTAGACTTAATTAATTTGTACAAATTGTAGTATTAATTAATAATTAATTTTTATTTTATGATGTTGGATTTATCTATTCATTATGTCATTATGCAAAACAAAATTTTATATTTTGTTAGATTTTTTAAATCCATACTTTGTGCAATTAATTTTATAATTAGGTAGTATCAGAATTTATAAAATTTTACTAATCATATGATTTTATATTGTATCATCATTTTTTTTCAATTTTATACTTAAATTTTAAATATAAATATAAAATATTCTAATAGTAAAGATGAATTAAATTGTTCCTTTTACCTTAACAATTTGAACATAAATGCTAGCTTTATTCTTTTAGTTATTTGATGACGAAAAAAATTATTTGTATCACAAATTTATTCTATTTAAATTTTATTTTTTTGATAAATGATGTGTTTTATTTATCTAAAAATAAGAGAATATCATGTTACTATTATAAATAGTACAAATTATTTATTGATAAATACAAATGCAAAATTAAATGTAAAAAATATTAGTGAAAATCTCATACACTTATACGCTATACTGTTAATCTGAGTAATAAGATGCATTATGAATTCTTATAATTTATAATTGCACTAAAATCTATATTTCTTAGAAAACATATTTTTGAGGAGTTAAATCCAAGAAAATTCAACCATGCCAATCATTTTGCAGTTGAATTCATTATAAAAATATTGTTGGACCAAAACTCTTTAAAATTTATTTATATTAATTATATTTAAGTGGTTTTTCTCTATTAAGATTTAAGCTAAATATTATTTGTGAATCTTTTTCTTTATTAAATAAGCATGTCTTGGATACAGCCCCTGATAGGCTGTCATTACAAAATATGAAGAAAAAATCGATGAAAACCTTCAAGGAATACGCACATCGATGGAGAGATGCGGTAACTTAAGTCCAACCGCCACTGACTGAAAAAGATATAACTGTGCTATTCGTCAATACACTGAAGGCCCCGTATTATGATAGATTGATGAAGAATGCCACGAAAAACTTCTCTGATATGATAATCTCAGGAGAGATGATAGAAAATGCTATCAAAAATAGTAAAATTAAAAGGCCCAAAAAGAAGACAGTAACTTTAAAGAAGAAAGAGCAGGAGACACATGTTGTCACTCACAGAAATCCCTTACACCATTCTTTTATCCCATATAATCCATACTCCTTACTACCCTGCCACCAATCAAATCTCTCAACTACCATACCATTATCGAGCACCCCAACAACCACTACCCAGACCAAGTTTTAGCCTTCAACCATCCAATTACACTTCTGCACTTTCAGTTCGACCATTTATCCAACCAACCTACCCAAACAGCAATCAAAGAAACTCACAGAATAATAACAATCGAGAAAATTTTCATTTTAAACCAATTCTCATGTCTTCCATCAATTTATACCCTCAACTAATGAGAGGCCACCTTGTCGCTCCTACTTATGCGAAACCATTAAAACCACCTTACCCAAATTGGTATGACCCTAACGCTAAGTGCGATTATCATTACGAAATTATATGACACTCTACTGAAAATTGCACGACATTTAAACACAAGGTGCAAGGTTTGATAAATGATGGGCTTTTATCTTTTGATACCAAATTCAAGCCAAGTGTCAGTGGAAACCCTTTGTCGGATCACACCGAAGAGAAAATCAATATGGTGGGTAAGAAAAAAGATGTGAAAATCAAAAGATGTGTGAATGAAGTGAAAACCCCTTTTGAACTGGTGTACGACTGTTTGTATAAGACGGACATGATTCAACCATTATTTTTGGATGACAACGAAAGTCATGAAAACCCTGATCATTTTTGTAAATATCACGAGGAAACAATTGGACATTCGATCCAAAGTTGTGAGGTCTTTAAACAAACATTACAGAGCTTGATGGATGAGACCATCATTGAGTTCTATGATGAATATGATTGAGATAGTGTGAATACAGTGGGTGATGAGCATCTTGACAAGCTTTTCATCCCCAAATCTCTCACTGTCTACTATGATGAGAAATCAGAGCCCCTAACTGAGAAAACCATCTCCTCTTTCAGGACACCAATGACCATTTATGTCTCTAGTCCATTCCCTTATCAAACCGACAAAGCAGTCCCATGAAGATACGATTATGATGTGGTGATGCGAGGGCCTAATATGACCTTAAATAATCCAAGTACAGAGAATACTGTCAATATAGTAGGAGAAGGAGGAATGACCTGAAGTGATTGAATTTACACTTCTGAAATGTCAAAAAGGGCCAGGAAATGAAAAGGCAAGATAGGAGAAGAAGACATAAAGAAAAGCGAAGATTCTTAACCGGTGGTAAGCTTGAAAGTGCAGATTAACAAACCAGTGACAGAAAAAGAAGCTTATGAATTTTTAAAGATCATCAAACACAGTGAGTATAGTGTGGTTGACTAATTAAATAAATTGTCAGCTCATATTTTCTTATTGTCGCTACTACTAAATTCTGAGTCGCATAGGAATGTTTTGCTGAAAGTGCTCAACTAAATTTATGTCGAGCATAACATTTCTGTTGATAAGGTAAATCACATGGTTGAAAATATTATAGCCTTGAATTTTATCACCTTCAATGATGATGAAATACCTCCAAAAAGATGTGATAGTGTTAAGGCTTTACATGTTACTATCAAGTATAAGTCTCACACTATGGCCAAAGTACTGATTAACAATGGATTATCTATTACTGTTATGCCTCTGACGACATTGTCAAAGCTTCTAGTGGATCCCTCTCATATGCGAAATAATCATATGATTGTAAGAGCATTTGATGAGACGCGAAGAGATATAATTGGTGATATAAAAATCCTATTACAGATCGATCTTTGTACCTTCAATATCATATTTCAAGTAATGGACATAACTCTTGCATATAGTTATCTACTTGAAAGACCTTGGATTCACATGATCAGAGTTGTACCTTTATCTCTACATCAGAAGATAAAATTCATCATAAAATGAAAACAAGTCTGTGTGGATGGTGAGAAAGATTTATTGGTAACAAAGACCTTAACAACTCCCTACATTGAGGCAGTAGAAGAAGCGATTAAATGTTCTTTTAGAGCTTTTAAAGTAGCAAATGCTATTTACGTAAGAGAAGGATCAAGAATACCGATCCCTTAATTATCAAAAGCTATGAATATAGTGATCAAGCAGACTGTTGGCAAGGGTTGACGAGTCAAGCAAGGCTTAAGAAAAGCTCTACAAGGAATCATAAGAGTATCATGCTCGATTGAAAATAAAGAAAAATAAGGTTTAGGCTATAAGCCTACGGCTGTTGATAAAAAAAATGTAATGCTAGAAAAAAAAGAAAAGAGAATGACATGCCTCAAAAGGTAAAATTCGATTTATGGGAAAATGGTATTCCCTTATTTGTATGAAACCTTTCGTTTAGCAGGGCATATCTATCCTGGGTTGACAGGAGTTGAACAAGGGGGATTGGTAATGGGATTAGAGGAAGCTTTCTTATGATTTCAAGTGGAAGCAGATGAAAGAGTCATGCAAGATGAAGAGATCTTTTTTTCTTTTTAATAGACTTAAAGAATAGAGTACCATTTTTATTGTCCTTGAACCTTTTAACTCAAAAATTCCAATTGCTTCTACCCAAAAGCATGCGGAGGTTAAGTGTGTGGGCTTATTTTCATTGTCTTAATAAAATGATGAATGCAATGCATTTCACTTATACCATGATCTCTATTTTTCATTTTTTTCCCTTTTTCATTACCATTCTCTTTGCCCTTGCCAAGATCAATATATATTTCTTTGTGATTATACTCATTTTTAGGTTTTCTAATAATGAACATTATGGATGACCAAGGCAATAACACCAAATTTGATTTTGAAAATTTGACTCACATTAGCGAGCTTGGTAATGATATTGATTCAAAAGACTATGATTTACCTCATGATCTGTTGAAATGGATGAAACAAGAAAAAAAAAATTATAGAACCCCACTAGGAATCAACTGACTCATTAAATTTGAGAAATGGTGACAATAAGAAAGAAGTTAGGATCGATACTTCATTATCACCGATTGAGAAGCAAAAGTTGGTGAATCTGCTGTGAAAGTACATAGATATATTTACATGGTCTTATCAGGATATACCAGGACTTAGCACAGAGGTGGTTGAGCATAGATTGCTTTTAAAATCAGAATGTCGACCAGTACAGCAGAAATTGAGACATATGAAGTCAGAAATGTTACTGAAGATAAAAAAAGAAGTAAAAAAATAATTTGATACTGGTTTCTTAGAAGTAGCCAAGTACCCTGAATGGGTAGCCAATATAATCTCAGTTCTCAAGAAAGATGAAAAAGTTAGAATGTGTGTGGACTATCGAGATTTAAATAGGGTTAACCCAAAGGATAATTTTCCATTGCCATATATTGATACCCTTGTGGATAACACTACTAAGCATTCCACTTTTTCATTCATGGATAGGTTCTTTAGTTACAATCAGATCAAAATGTCTCGTGAAGAGTATTTGATAAGCCCACTGGTGTTGGTCCACAAGTTGTAAGAAGATCGTTAATTTTATATCTAACGGTTCAAGAAAAATCGATAAAATATGTGTTAGGGCAAAGAGATGAAACTGGCAAGAAAGAGTATGTTATATACTATTTGAGTAAAAAGTTCACAGAGTACGAGGCTAAGTACCCTCAAATAGAAAAAATATGTTGTGCCTTGGCTTGGACTACTCATAGCTTCAAGCAATACATGCTCTACCATACGACGTGACTAATATCGAAATTGGATCCCCTTAAATACATTTTTGAAAAACCATTTTTATCAGGCAGGCTAGCGAGATAGTAGGTCATGCTTTCAGAATATGATATTGTGTATGTGACATAAAAATCCATAAAATGGAGTGCAATTGTTGATTTTCTTGCTGATCAAACTACAAAAGATTATGAATCTATGAAGTTTGAGTTTTCAGATGAAGATTTGATGGTAATCTTACAGGATGAAGATAAAGAGCTTGTAAGAGAAGTATGGAAAATGTTTTTTGATGGGGTATCCAATATAATAGGGCATGACATTGGAGTAGTGCTATTATCCCCTTAAGGAAATTATTACCCGTGTATCGCAAGGTTGGATTTCAATTGCATAAACAATGTCGTTGAATATGAGGTATGTGTCATGGTTATAGATAGCCATTGAAAAGAAAATTGAAACACTAGAAGTATATGGAGATTCAGCCTTAGTAATTTATCAACTAAAAGGTGAATGGAAGACTAGGGACTCGAAACTAGTGTTATATCAAAAGCACATAACTGGCTTGATGAAATATTTTAAAGAAATCCAATTTCAACATGTTCCCCGAGAAGAAAACCAGATTGCTAATGCCTTGGCTACTTTGGCAGCAATGTTCATATTGAATAATAGTACGAGAATTCATCCCATTAGAGTACAAGTGAAAGTTTCACCAGCCCATTGTTCAAATGTGGAAGAAAAAATAGATCGATAACCATGGTACTATGACATTGTACAGTATATCAAGTGTCAAAACTACCCAGAGTAGGCTTCAAAAAATGATAAGAGGATCATTCGAAGATTAGTAGTAGGTTTTGTGCTTGATGTAGAAATCTTGTATAAAAAGAGTCGAGATCAGATTTTGCTAAGGTGCGTCGATGTTGTGGAAGCGAGAATGATACTTGAAAAAGTACATGAAAGAATTTGTGAAACACATGCTAATGGGCATATGATGGTCAAACAGATCATGAGAGCTGGTTACTATTGGTCTACAATGAAAAATGATTGCATCAATTATGTTAGAAAGTGCCACAAATGCCAAATTTATACAGATAAAATTCATTCTCCTCCAGTACCGTTGCACGTTTTGGCACTACCATGACCTTTCTCCATGTGAAGAATGGATATGATCGGATCTATAACCCCAAAAGCTTCAAATAGGTATCGATTTATCTTTGTGATAATCGATTATTTTACAAAATGGGTGAAAATAACTTCATGTGCTAGTATTACGCGATCAATGGTATGTAGATTTATAAAAAAGAGATAATATGTCGATATGACCTCTCAAAAAGGATTATCTCAGATAATGCTAGCAATTTAAACAATAAAATGATGAAAGAATTATGTGCACAGTTCAAGATCAAGCATCATCATTCAGCACCATATCACCCAAAAATAAATGGTGTAGTGGAAGCTGCGAATAAGAACACCAAGAGAATATTGGAAAAAATGACTGACACATATAAGGATTGGCATGAAAAGTTACCTTTTGCTTTGCTTGCCTATAGAACATCAAGCTGAACCTCCACAGAGGCTACCATGTTTTCACTAGTGTATGGGATGGAAGTTGTATTGCCGATTGAAGTGGAAATTTCTTCTCTGAAGGTGTTGATGGAGATGAAATTGGATGAGGTAGAATGCGTTCAGGATCGTTTCGAGCAACTGAATCTTATTGAAGAGAAAAGGCTCTCAGCACTCAGTTATGGACAAATGTATCAAAGAAGAATCATGAGAGTACATGACAAAAGGATACGACCCCGATGCTTTCGTGAGGATGAATTGATTTTGAAAAAGATTTTACCATATCAGCATGACAATAGAAGAAAATGAATGCCCAATTGGGAAGGTCCATATGTGGTAAAAAAGATTTTTTTTTGTGGAGCTTTGATCCTTGCAAAAATGGACGGAGGTGAATTATCAAACCCTATAAATTCAAACACTATCAAGAAATATTTTGCTTAAAAAAATAAAAAAAAAACAAAAAAAAAGAGAGAGAAAGAAAGTGATTCAAATTGAAAACTCGAAAATGGTAGTTTGAATCAAAGGAGGGTCATTTAAGCTGAAAACCTATAAAGGCGGCTTGAATGAAGGTGAAGCTCGGAGAAAGTTTTTTAGAGAATGAAGAAGTGGCATCGAATGGATAAATTGTCACCAGATGACTTTTTGGGGGCAAGATCTCATTTGTCACAGATGTGAGGCAAGGATTGGTCATATGAAATTACAGGCGACAAGATTACAAATGTAACGAGTTTTTAGAAAAAACTTGGTCTGAGTAGGCCAAGGTCATTCAAATGTTCATTATCTAGAGAATTGATAATTTGGTTCTTAAAATACTTTTGAGTTAACTGTTCTTTATGGCCCGAAAGGCTTATCCTTATCTTTCTAAACCCAAAATACCCCATTACTGACTTTATTTCACACCCAATTTTGAAAAACATTGCATTTGTCATTTAAAATTAAGATATTGATTGATAAAGTTCATAATAGACCAATGCATCGCTCGAAAAAAGAATGCAATATAAGGATGACAAAAATAGTAATATGGGGGTAGAAAGAATGAAACGAAATCGATTGATTACTGAAGACAAAGAAAAGAAAGGGGATAAAGGAAAAAAATGATTTTTGAGCAACCAAAAGCCAGATGGGTCCGTCATGAGACAGAGATTTCTAGTCAAAAATTGAAAGATTTAAAAAGGCAAGACTATTGGAAGTGACTTTTAAAGATTGAAAGAATTGAACCAAAAGTTGAATTAACTTAGATGAAAATGCATGATATAATTCATTGGTTGCATCTTTATCTTTTCAATCATCATAATTATTACATACATCGCATACCTCTTGGTAAGTGGCATAAAAGGTTTCTTTATGAAACATCAGGAAAAAGTCTTCTTTTTTAAAACAAATATGATGGCCTTGAGGGTAATATGTTACCTCCAAGATAATTCTTAAAACCAAACTGTTGGTTTATGGAGTACCCAACCCCTTATTTCTCAAATCATAGCTTAGTTATGGTTATTTTTATTCCCCTGACTTGCGGTTCAGTCCCAGTCATTATTAATCTTTGATTCATGGTTTAATCCCGATCATTCTTATAGCTTTTCGACTTACGATTTAATCCAGTCGCTTTTATTTTTTTGACTTACGGTTCAGTCCTGGTTGTCGTTAATCTTTGATTCATGGTTTAATCCTGATTATTCTTATAACTTCTCGACTTACGGTTTAATCCTAGTCATTTTTATTTCTTTGACTTGCGGTTCAGTCTCAGTTATCTTTAATCTTTAACTCGTGATTTAATCCCGATCATTCTTATAGCTTTTCGACTTACGGTTTAATCCTAGTCGCTTTTATTTTTTTAACTTATGGTACAGTCTCAGTTATTTTTAATCTTTGACTCGTGGTTTAATCCCGATCATTCTTATAGCTTCTCGACTTACGGTTTAATCTTACTCGCTTTTATTTTTTTAACTTATGGTACAGTCCCAGTTATTTTTAATCTTTGACTCGTGGTTTAATCCCGATCATTCTTATAGCTTCTCGACTTACGGTTTAATCCTAGTCACTTTTATTTTTTCGACTTGCGATTCAGTCTCGGTCGTCGTTAATCTTTGACTCGTGATTTAATCCCAATCATTCTTATAGCTTTTCGACTTACGGTTTAATCCTAGTCGCTTTTATTTCTTTGACTTGCGGTTCAATCCTGGTCGTTGTTAAATTTTGATTCGTGGTTTAATCCCGATCATTCTTATAGCTTCTCGACTCACAGTTTAATCGTAGTCGCTTTTATTTCTTTGACTTGCGGTTCGATCCCAGTTATCTTTAATCTTTAACTCGCGGTTTAATTTTGATCTTTTTATTCTTTAATTCGCGATTCAATCCTGATCTCTTTAATTTAAAATTGTATTTTAATCTCGATTGTTGTTATTTTTTGATTCATGGTTTAATCTCGATTTTTTTATTCTTCGATTCGTAGTTCAATCCCGATGTTTTTAATTTAAAATCGTAGTTTAATCTCAATTGTTATTATTTTTTGACTCGTGGTTTAATCTCGATCTTTTTATTTTTCGATTCGCGGTTCAATCTCGATCTCTTTAATTTAAAATCATAGTTTAATTTCGATTGTTGTTGTTATCTTCTGACTCGTGGTTTAATCTCGATCTTTTTATTCTCCGATTCACGGTTCAATCTCGATCTCTTTAATTTAAAATCACAGTTTAATCCCGGTTGTTGTTGTTAACCCCTGACTCGAGATTTATTCTCGATCTTCTTATTTTTTGACTTGTGATTCAATCCAAGTTAACATCATTTTTTGACTCACGGTTCAATCCCAGTCTTTTTATTCTTCGATTTATGATTCAATCTCAATCTCTTTAATTTAAAATCATAGTTTAATCTCGATTGTTGTTGTTAACCTCTGACTAGTGATTTATTCTCGATCTTCTTATTTTTTTGACTTGTGATTCAATCCAAGTTAACATCATTTTTGATTCGTGATTTAATCTCGATCTCTTTATTCTTTGATTCATGATTTAATCCTGATCCTTAGTATTTCTCTTACTCGTAGTTTAATCCTAGTCTCCTTGTTTTTGACTTGTGATTCAATCCAAGTTCAATCCTGATCTTGTTATTCCTTGACCCGCAGTGTCATCCCGATCACTTTCTTTATTATTCGACTTTCGGTGTTGCCTTAATCGATTCTTTATTTTTCAACACACGATGTCGTTTTCTTTATCACTTGACTTGACCTACAAAAAAAAAATTCGTTTGGATTTCGGACAAAATTGTTGTCTTTGTCTTTGCCCTATTACTGATTATCAGTAATGTGCAAAGAGGGGCAGCGTGGACATCAATTTCATCCCAAAAAAATAAATAAATAAAATAATAATATTATAAAATATGAAATACAAAAAAATACCAAAAATAATACAAAATATAAAATAAAAAATACAAAAAAAGAGAACAAAAAATAGAAAACAAAAAAAAAATCAAGCCCCATACCCTTCCTCCCAAACACGCACCGCTAAAGCTCTATAAATAGAGCTCATAGCCAAACCAAACAGAAAAAAAAAAGATGAAGGAGAGATTCTACCAAAAAAACCAAAAAATCACACAATCCTCCCCGTAGGGAGGAACCCAACGCCGAGAGCCCTTACACAAAGAAAAAACAAAGTCAGTTTCAAAAAAATAAAAATAAAAAAGTCAGAATACAAAAAAAAGATCTGACCAAAAATTCACTAGTAGATCTAGGGAAGTGGGGACTCTTTTTGGTGAAAAAGGCCTCGGATATGAACTCGGGAGGCCGAGGGAAATATTTTGGTGTGTTTTGAGAATTTTTTGACCACCGACAACGGCGGTTGACGACCGATGAATGACGACGAAGGCGGTTGGAGAATGACGATGACGGAAGCAGATTGTCACTGTGTTCGATTGAAGAAGACAGAAAAAAGGTTTTTTTTTTTGGAAAACGAATGAAATGAATGAAAAAAAATTTTTTTTTAAACTTTTATATAAGCTGTCAATAGCCAAAACGACGTCGTTTCAATAAACACCCAAAACGACATCGTTTAGGCCAAGGAGGATCCGAACGTTAACCCATGACCTGCTTTTTCATCAGCGTCTGATCGGTCTGACTGAATCGAAACTGAACCGGTACCGAACTGCTGAACCAACCATATCGCACCCAGACCGAGCTGAATCACATCCGAACTGCCAGATCGAACCGTCGAATCGAACCGTCGTTGATCTGACCGTTGATCGGTCTGGTTCAGGTAAAAAAATTTTTTTTTTGAATTTTCTAAGTTTTTTATATATTATTATTTTTTTATTTTAAGTATTTTTTTATATTTATGCATGATAAGTTTTAAATTTGTTAGGATAAGTTTTTTAATTCTTTTAATAATAATAAAATTGAGAATAAGTAAGATGATAATTAAATATATCTATTAAAAATGCTTTAAAAAAATAATAATAGAATAATTATTATTATTTTCCCTGCCTAGATGTTGGAGGAAATAAAAAAAAAATTTTTTTAAAAAATAATTTCGCCTAGATGTTGGGGAATTATTATTAATAAATTTTGATAAAAAGAAATATGTAAGAAATTTTTTTAAAAAAAATCATTAAAATCGAACTTGCTTCGAAAATCTACTTAGATGTTGAAGATGTTTAGAGATGTTCGTATTTTTCTAAAAACGAAACCTTAAACACTAATTCTTAATTTTCAAAATCCTTGGTTTCTAAAACCTCTAAAATCCAAAATCCTTTAAATTCAAACCCCCTAAAATCCGAAACCCCTAAAATCTAAAATCTCCTAAATCCAAACCCTTTAAAATTCGAAACCCCTAAAATTCAAACCCTTATATCAAAAACCCCAAACCTCAAAACTCAAACCCTAAAATCTCCAAACTCTAAAATCAAAACCCTAAACCTTTCATATCCTAAAATTCAAGCCTTAAAACTTTGTAAACCTTAAAACCAAACCTTCAAAACCTCTACTCAAACTCTTACTCAAAACCTTCTAAAAATCCTAAGGATACGTGTGAAAATTCTATTTGAAGCAATTTGTTCTCGAATGCTGCCTAGATGATGGGGTATTTAGGAAATTTTGCTTTATTAAGTTTTTCACACGAGTTCTTAATTCACATTAATAATAAGATTAATAAATAAAAAGTATAATAGTAAATTGGGATCTTAAATATAAACAGTCGTACCTAAGCTCTGCCTAGATATTGGAAAGTCGGGGTGGTCTCATTATATTTAAGAATCCAACTTTTAAATTGCATTTCACTTTATATATCAATTAGCATACATACATCAGCATGTTATCATCCATAATTATCGGCATTATTCTTTCTTTAATTTACTGTTTGATGATAAAATATTTTTATAATAAAAAAATAATACATTTAAAAATTTTTTGTGATATTATAAAATAAAATAAAAATAAAATTCTGAAAGAAATAACTCTTGGTACTTTGCCTAGATGTTGGAGAGTCACTAACAATTATTTTCTATAAAGATTGTTATTTCATTTTTAGGATTGTTGTGTTAAATCTTAAGTGAAAATGATTATTTTAAATTCTGCCTAGATGTTGGATAATTTTAAGATAATTCTTTAACTTAAAGATTTTCTCAATATTTCTAAATAAAAATTTTAGCAAAAATTTATTTTTTTCAAATAAAGGGAATTAGTGTTAAATTTCAAATTAAAACCATTTTTATCCAATATCGAAAATAGCGCGTAATTAAATGATACCAATTTATGGGCGTTGTGGGGGTGCTAATCCTTCCTCACACATAACCGACTCCCAGACTCAACCTGTTTTTCATAGACCGAAATTTGTCTTTTTAATAAACTTTAAACCCGTTTTTATAGTTTTATTAAAATGATAAACTTTTGGGTGACCAATCACACCTTAACAAAGATTGGTGGTGACTTCCCTCATTTATTTCGATTTTAAAACTCTTTTACGTCTGACGGTTCCAAAATCGTTACGACATATATCAAAATTTTTTAATTAATTATAATATTTTAAATAAAATTTCATTACAAACATTTATTTGTTATTAAACTTATATATTATTTTTCTTTTTAACATACTATATATTTTTTATCTGTATCTATTCGAAAGAAAAAATAAATAAATAATAAAAAATAAGTAATGAACTTAACAAGTATTCAATTCTTACAATGAGCTATAAAGATAAAATGCTTTGCTTAATTACTTGGAGAATTAAGCATTGACAACTTGCACACTTACTAAATCATTTACACTAAGGTGATAATTGTTGGATTAAAAGTAATAAAAAAGCCATAGAATAATCCAATTCTAACAATCAGCTTTAAAATTTATTACTTCATTTTCATGTCTTTTTCATTACAAATACACGTCAAATCTAAGGATATAAATGATAAATTAATTTTTAAAATATTTTTTTAATTTAATTTAGATAATATTTAAATTTAATTTGATTATTATCTATTCAAATTTGAGTAATTTAATGAGTTTAAATATTTTAATACTTGACTCAAATAATTTATAAATCTAATTTATTTTTATATGTTAAAAATTTTTTTAATTAAAAATTATTATTTTATTTTATATATATCAATTCGAATTTAAATTCAAACATATAAAATAATTTAAAATTAAATATGAAAATTAAATTTATTTTTTATTAAATAAACTTAATCGAAAAAATTTGAATATTTTAATTTTTATTTTAAGTTAAATTTAAATTTAAAAATTAAATTTTGATGAATTGAATAAAAAATAAACTTCTCTTCTTGAATTGAAAAAAAAAAAAAGAAGCAGAAATCAACCTTAAAACTCGTTGAAAAAAAAAAAAAATCAAGCTAGCACTGAAATGATCAAAAGGCTTGAAAATTGAAAAGACTGCCTGGAAAATTCAAGCAAAAGAGATTAACAGAACACTCTGCTTCTGACAGCAAAAATGCGTTTTTGCGCTTTTTTTTTTTTTTTTTTAGGTTTTATGGCCAAAAGATTTGTTTTAAGATTATTACGCAAAATGTAGAGAAAGCAAGACTTATTTTCTTCTAAGTCTTCTTCTTTTTCTTTTAACACTTTCCTTATTAAATTCCATAGTGGCCGACAAAAGCCATGTGACCGACAAAAGCCATGACCGATCACTTCTTTTCCTCTCGAGTCTTCTTTTTTTACTGTTCGTTTCAAATCTATGGAATATTTATTAATTGGTAAAGTTATAATACATTAATAAATAAAAATTATTTTTATAATCGTAATGTTCAATGATCTTAATTTAAATTTATAATATATATGTACATTTAGTTAATAGATATGTACAATTATTTTATAAAATATGTACATAAAAAAATAAAATAAGTATATTTTTTGATATTATTTTTTATGAATATAAATATAAATATTTCTTTCCAATTAATTATTTTTATTATAATATCAAATAATAAATATTTTTTTATTAAAACATTATTTGTAGTTCCTCGTTGTTTATGAAGCTATTGCTTCATCCTCTATATCTCCAATAAACGGAATTCACAACTAATCCAAAGGAATTTCTCATTATTTCTGCCCATGTTCACTAATCAATAATTAGATTAATTATCATGATTCACGACATTAAAAAAATTAACTTAAGACCAAAAAAGAAAATTAAACTAATGTATTTCAGTTGAAAAATTTAGACATTTTAAAAAGACATGAGATACAAACAGCTTAAAAATACAATGAAAATAAAATTAGGCTTGAAAGTTATATAATTAAGTTATTATGAAACAAACACACAATAATAAAACCATTAAAATTGAGAAGCTTTTATCTAAGGCAAGTTTGGCTATTCATTAAGCCTTTTATGATGGCTACATCAGCAAATTTCATTATTTGTCCACATTATATGATTAAAATTCTTGATACTTGATTAATGTTTTTTATGTAAAAAAAAAAATTTTTACCCACCATCTTTACATTAATTAACTTTAGTAATAAATTGTAAAAGAAGAAAATAAAATATGATATCCAATCATGGTCAAGACAAACAATAATAAAAAAATGGAGATTTTATATCTACGGTCTACAAATTAATGGAAACAATACTAATCTAAAGATATTCATGATAGATTTTTAGTTTGTTGATTTTTTTTACATTAATTATAAGTCTATTTGTTGCTGATGATTATAGCATGGCTACGTAGTTACTCATGAATATTAAAGTTTTATAGTTAATTATAGTATTTGAATTAAAATTTCATTGTAAACATTTATGTATTATTAATCTTATATATTATTTTTTTCTTTAATATACTATGTGTTTTTTTTATCTATATGCATCATTGCAAGAGAGAAAAAAAAACAAATAATAAAAGGAAAACAGCATATAATAAAAGGTAAGTAATGTACTTAACACGTATTAAATTCCTACAAGAAGCTACGAGGGTAAATCACTTTACTTAATTACTATAATTATTATCATATAAAATTATCATAATCTAGAATAGGATGAATTGTAGATTGAAAATATCAAACATTTTCAAATCCTGATGACATTTTTCATATTTCGACAAACATTTATCGAAGATATATTTTTTTAATTCCTTACATTACGTTAGGAATCATTAGTTTAGGAAATGGATTTATTAACTCCAGATATTTCAATCTAAATATTTCAACAAACATTAATTTAGGAATCAAACATATGAGAATTTTTTTAATATTTAATTAACATTTAAAAATGATTTAAATTAAATCAAACTAAATGTTGATTGTTTATTTAAATAATATTTTTTTACATGTTTTAATAGATATTATAAATTCATAATAAATATGATCACATAATAACTTTTTTTCATAAAACTATTTCCTTTTTTAATTTTTAACGTAAGAAAAAAAAACCTAAAAGCATAAAAAAATAACAAAGTCAAATTCAGCTATACTTATATAAGTTTATTCCTTAATTAACCCTCAAACTTCAAATCATTATTAATGATAAGTGTTAATTATTTAAAAATTGAAGGTTAAAAATCTAAATAAAGCTTTGGATTTAATAGGGATAACTTTAATATAATGGTATTGATGATACTGGTTCTATATTTGCTATTTGAAGTAACATATAAAATAAATATATGTAAATAAAAGTTAAAAAAATATTTTTAATAAATTCAAAATGTTTCTAAAAAATAAAAAAAAATAAACTATTTATTTTTTATAATTAGAGAGTTAGTTATTATGAGCTAACCCTTTTCATAAAAATAAATCTATCTTTCGCTATAATCATATTTACTTTTAAAATTTTTAATTAAAAGTTAATGTAATTATTTTATTATAAAATACATCTATCTCTTTTTAAAGGTGATTTTTTTTATATGTAGTTTATAGAATATGTAAAATGTAGAGAAAAGAAGACCTCTTTGCATCGAAGTCTTCTTCCTCTTCTTTTAATATTGTTATTTCCCCTAGTAAATTCCACAGTGGCCGACAAAAGCCATCTGACCGATAAAAGCGACGACCAATGACTTCCGTTTTTCTTGGCTTCCTTTTTTATTCCTCCTTTCTCATCCTTCTTTATTCGTCCTCCCCTTGTCCCCCATCTAAGTAACGGAAGACAGCCCAAATATTTGCCCTTGACGGGGAAATTGCCGAGGAGTAACAAAAAAAATATTAATTGATAGTTTCATAATGAGATTGGATTTAATTTTTCTAAATATTATTTAATATTATAAAAATTTAAAAATCAATTCAAATTTAATTCAAATTTTTATTCAATTTGAATGAAATAAAATCAAATTTTGTTAATTCAATTTAGTTTGGTTAATCAATTTTTAATTTTTATATATTATTTTCATATAAAATTTTAATATATTTAAATAAATTTTTATATAAAATTATTAATTTTATTTTATAAAAATTTATATTGCAGGATTAATGTTTTTAAGTGGAATACTTTAACTATAATCTTTGCCTCATTTAGTTTCAATAATTAAGTGTGAAAGAAAGAAACTGAATATGATATTTAACAAACAATCAAAACAAACAATAAACAAAAATGGAGCTATCGTGGGTTAGCAAATTAATTGAAATAATACTAATTTAAAGATATTTATGAGAGATTTAATTGTTTATTGATTATTTTCTACATCTTTGCCTCAATTAGCTTCAATAATAAAGTGTGAAAGAAAGAAACCGAAAATGATATCTAACAAACAATCAAAACAAATAATAGACAAGAATAGAGCTATCATGGGTCAACAAATTAATTGAAATAATACTAATTTAAAGATCTTCATGAGAGATTTGATTATTTATTGATTATTTTTTATATTAATAACAAGCCTACTTTGTGGTAGATGATCATAGATACTCATGGATATCAAAATTTTATAATTAATTATAGTATTTGAATTAAAATTTCATTGTAAACACTTATGTATTATTAATCTTATATTATTCTTTTTTTTAATATATTAAATTTTTTTTCTCTATATCCATCGTTGTGAAAGAAAAAAAAAGCAAATAATAAAAGATAAGTAATGAACTTAAGAAGTATTCAATTCTTACAAAGAACTACAAAGGTTAAATGGCTTTATTTAATTACTTGAAGAATAAAGTATTGATAAGTTATAAATTTGCTAAACTTAATAGGATTTATATTGAGACGTTGATGATCGTTGGATTAAAAATAATGTAAAAGTTAAAGAATAATCCGATTTTAATTGTAAGCTTTAAAATTTATGACTTTATTTTCATGTATTTTTTATTATAGATACACATCAAAATTAAGAATGTAAATGATAGATTTATGTTTGTAAGATTTTTTAATTTAATTTAAATAAAATTTGAATTCAGTTTAATTATTATTGATTTGAGTTCGAACAAATCAACAAATTCGAGCATTCTAATGTCTAATTCAAATAATTTATGAGTTTAGTTTTTATATTTTTATATTTTTATTATTTTAATTAAAAGTTACTATTTTACCTATATATATATATATCAATTCAACCTTAAATAATATTTAGTTTTATATGTTTTAATAGTTATTATAAATTACATAGTAAATATGATCACATAATAATTTTTTTCATAAAACTATTTCCTTTCTTAATTTCTAACGTAAGAAAAATATAAATAACTAAAAAGCATAAAAATAATAACAAAGTCAAATTCAGCTATACTTATATAATTCTATACCTTAATTCACTCTCAAACCTCAATTCATTATTTATGATAAGTGTTAATTGTTTAAAAATTAAAGCTTGAAAATCAAAATGAAAACTTTGGATTTAATAAGGATAACTTTAATATAATGGTATTGATGATATTGGTTCTATATTTGCTATTTGAAGTAACATATAAAATAAATATATAAATAAAAGTTAAAAAAATATTTTTAATAAACTCAAAATGTTTTTAAAAAATAATAAAAATAAACTATTTATTTTTTTTAATTAGAGAGTTAGTTATTATGGGCTAACCCCTGCCATAAAAAAATGAATCTATCTTTTGCTATCATCTTATTTATTTTTAAAATTTTTTAATTAAAAGTTAATATAGTTATTTTATTATAAAATACATCTATCACTTTTTAGAGATGATTTTTTTTATATGTAGTTTACAGATTATGTAAAATGTACAGGAAAGAAGACTTCTTTTCATCTAAGTCTTCTTCTTCTTCTTTTAATATTGTTATTTCCCTAATAAATTCCATAGTGGCTGACAAATGCCATGTAACCGATGAAAGCAATGACCTACGACTTCTGTTTTTCTTGGTCTTCCTTTTTTATTCTTCCTTTCTTAACTAAGTAATGGAAGACAGCCCCAATATTTGTCCTTTACGGGGAAATTGCCGTATAGTTAAAAAAAAATTATTAATTGATAGAATGATAATGATTCAGTTTGAATAAGATTTAATTTAATTTTTTAAAATATTATTTAATATTATAAAAGTTTAAAAATTAATTTAAATTTAATTTAACTTTTTATTCGATTTGAATTAAATAAAATTAAATTTTATAAGTTCAATTCAGTTTGATTAATCAGTTTTTAATTTTTATATATTATTTCATATAAAATTTTAATATATTTAAATAAATTTTTATATAAAATTATTATTTTTATTTTATAAAAATTTACATTGCAGGATCAATGTTTTTTTAAGTAGAATACTTTAACTATCATCTTTGCTTCAATTAGTTTCAATAATTAAGTGTGAAAGAAAGAAACTGAATATGATATTTAACAAACAATCAAAACAAACAATAAACAAAAATGGAGCTATTGTGGGTCAGCAAATTGATTGAAATAATACTAATTTAAAGATATTCATGAGAGATTTAATTATTTATTGATTACTTTCTACATCTTTGCCTCAATTAGCTTCAATAATAAAGTGTGAAAGAAAGAAACCGAATATGATATTTAACAAACAATCAAAACAAATAATGGACAAGAATAGAGCTATCATGGGTCAGCAAATTAAATGGAATAATGCTAATTTAAAGATATTCATGAGAGATTCTATTGATTATTTTTTACATTAATAACAAGCCTACTTTGTGGTAGATGATTATAGATACTTATGGATATCAAAATTTTATAATTAATTATAGTATTTGAATTAAAATTTCATTGTAAACACTTATGTGTTATTAATCTTATATTATTCTTTTTTTAATATATTATATATTTTTTTTCTCTATATCCATCGTTGTGAAAGAAAAAAGAAAAGCAAATAATAAAAGATAAGTAATGAACTTAAGAAGTATTCAATTCTTACAAAGAACTACAAAGGCTAAATGGCTTTATTTAATTACTTGAAGAATAAAGTATTGCTAAGTTATAAATTTGCTAAACTTAATAGGTGTCATAACATATCAAAAAATTTATAGTTAGACACAAACTAAGGAGTTACCACCAATTTTTTTTACCTAAATGTGATTAGTTATTTAATGAATCTATTTTTTTAAGAAGCTCCTAAGCTTGACTACGGGTCTTTAAAAAAAAGGTTCTAGTTTACTAATCAGAACAAGGATTGGGCATGCGGTTACATATGGGAAAGGTTATAATACCACCATATGCCCATCCAAATGATGGTACCATTTTATTTTAAATTTATCCTAAAGTCTTGATTATAATGATTTTAAAATTTAATGTTCAAATATTGAAAATAATTCTTAAGATTTTCTATCAATCTAGCAAAATTCTTAAAAATATTTTATCACTTCAAGAGTATTTAAGAATCCCATTTGTTTTCTTCAAGAAGCTTTATAATCGGAAAAAGATTTAATTATTTTTTTATTTTTTTATTTTGGTTTTTATTAAAAATATATCTAATTATTCCACCATTTGGGCCAAATTAAAAATATCTTCTTCTTTTTTTTGAATTTCTAAATTCTTCACCATTTGAGCCAATTTAGAAATTCTTTTTTTATTTTTTTTATCTTTGGCAAGAAAACATCATGACAATTATATTTCTTGAAGTTTCATTTAAATTCTTCCACAATTTGGGATAAATTTAAAGAAATTTCTCACCTAGAGATTTATTAGGAATTTACCATTTGAAATTTTTAGAAATCTTATTCTTGGATAATTATCAAATAATTTTAACCAAAATTTTTTTATTTGTTTTGTTTGAAAATAAATATTCATAATTGTTATTAAAATTTTATCTAAATTATTCCACAATTTGGGACAAATTTAGAAAAAAATTCCCCACTTAGAAATTTTGTAAAAATTTATTATTTGAAATTTCTAAAAATTTCATCATTGGATAATTAATATTTATTCTCAAAAAATATTTTATCTTGTTTTATACATTTTTTTATTTTTCGCTAAGATTTGATCATGCAAAAATACTAAAAATAAATAAATAAATAAACAAAAAAAACCAAAATGGCTCGGCTTGATGGCTACGGCTCGACTCGGCTTGAGACCAAAGCTATTCGTGGGTCAAACGTGGGTCAACACTAGGGTTGACTTGAATAGAAACACATGGATCTTGAGAAGTTGCTTAATGCCAAAACAATGTCGTTTCAAAGCAGTATAAAACACCAAGTTCCAGCTTTCTGCTTTAGATCTCTTTTTTTTCTCTCTCTCTTCTCTTCTTTCTTTTCCTTTTTTTTTTAGAAACGGATGAATTTCGATTGAATCTTCATTGGATTTTGAAAAAACTTATCAAAATTTGGGTAGATTCGTCAAAAGTTCACCAAAAAATTCAACCTTCATCGGAATCTTCAATCAGATTATGAAAAACTTGTCAAAAAATTCAACCAGCATAAAAAAACTCACCAAAAATTCAATAGCGTCAGAATTTGGGAATTTTCTACAAAATTCCTAAATTAAAAAAAAACCCAAGAAATCTTCAAAAAAGCTTTTTAATCTTTTTTTACTTTTTTGTGTGATCTATATCTGATTTTCGTTTTCATTGTTGCTTGCCGTAGCCATGTATTTATAGGGTTTCAAATCTAAGTATCCTAAACTAAAAAAGAATTTCAATCCCTTTTAAATTCAAACTTTCATTCTGATTTTAACCTAAATTGATAACCATAAACCTAAACAATTAAACCACTCTAAAATTTTCCTAATTTTTCATTTTTTCATTTTTTTTCTATTTTTTTGTTTTTTGTTTTTTATTTTATTTTTTATTAACAAAATCTAAACCAAGTAAACCCCCAGATAGATTGAAGTGTCTATAGTGGTCCCTCTTTGTATATTTTTTATGAAATAGAAATTGTATAAAGACGTAGATAACCTAATCCAAATCAACTCGATGCATTTTTTTTTATTTTTTTAAGCATACTCATAATTCCTAAAAAGTCATCTATACAGAGGCTCCACGACTTTTGAAAAAAAAATAAAAGCTCTTCTAAATAAAAGCTCAACGACTTTGGAAAATAAATAAGGTTTCTCTAATTAGAGGCTTAACAACTTTGAAAAAAAAAATAAATAGGGTTCATTTAAGTAAAGGCTCAATAACTTTGAAAAAATAAATAGCTCCTCTAATTAGAGGCTTATCAACTTTAAGAAAATAAATAAAACTTCTCTAATCAAAGGCTCAACAACTTAAAAAAAAAAATAAATAAGGCTCATTTAATCAGAGGCTCAACAACTTTGAAAAATAAATAAAGCTCCTCGACAATCTTGTCCAAAAGAGTCATGGATCATGTTTGAAACTTAAAGATTCATAATTTGAGTTCGAAATTCAAAGGTTCGCAATTCAAAGACTCATAAGAATTTTCAAATTCACTTGAATTTTTAGATTCGCAAGAACCTTTCAGCTTCGCAAGAATTCACCAAAATTTGATTCTCAAAATTTCAGTTTCACGAGAATTTAATTCGTCAAATTTTTGATTCGTAAGATTTTTCAGCTTCATAAAAATTTAGATTCGCAAGATTTCAAGATTCACATTTATGAGATTCTCATTCAAAATTTTAATTCAAGGATTCACATGCAAATTACAAGGCTCACATCCAACATTTAAAGATTCAAATTTTGGAGATTCACATTCGAATTCTGGATATTCACACCCAAAAGATTTTTTTTGAAAATTTGAGGGATTCATTGCTTAGATTTCAAATATTTTGATTCAAAAATTTCTCATTTAAAGACTTTAGGATTTCATCCAAAATTTCAAACTCCTCATTTGAATTCAAAGATTTACATTCAATAAATCTTAGAGTTTCACATCTAAGTTCAAAGGTTCACAGTTGATAAATTTGGGGTTCACATCCATAAAGTTTAAAGCTCTTCAAAGATTCACATTTGAATTATTTTTAAGTTTCTCATTCACAAATTTAGAGATTTGCATCCAAAAGTTGAAAACTTCTTATTATAGTTTGAAAATTCACATCTAACAAATTTTAGGGTTTTGCATCTCAAAGATTCTCATTTGAAACTCAAAGATTCTCATTTGAAACTCAAAGATCTCATTTGAAACTCAAAGATTTTCATTTAAAAACTCAAAGATTCTTATTCGAAACTCAAAGATTCTCATTTGAAAACTCAAAGTTTTTTATTTGAAAACTCAAAGATTCTCATTTGAAACTTAAAGTTTTATCTTAAGAGACTTCATAAAAAAATTCAAAATTTTTTAGATGACTTTGAAACTTTTATCAAAGTTAAAATTTTGTATGTGATGAATGTCATAATCAATGATGCAAATGAAACAATCTAGATTCTCACAATAATGTAGATGCCATACTCTAGGTCATAATTCAAATGTTTGTTGGTTGATGCATGTTCAAACAAAGTTTTAAATATTCATCGAATTATGTGCATGTATTGTTCTAACTTACAATGCAAATGTAATACATGTAATACAGATGTCATGAAATTCTAATTAATTATGGTAATATGGTTCTTAAGACTTTACCATCTTGTATTTTACCCTTTTAGCTTCTTAGCAGTAGCCATGAATTTCATCCATTAATCCACATTATTTTCATCATTTGATCATATCTTACAAGTTGACCAATCCATCACCATATTCATTTGGTCACACAATGTTTCCTTCTAAATCATCTTTTCAGATTTCTATCATTTTTTTTCATTTTTTTATCCCTTATTATCCTGGATTTCTTTTCAAAAGAATGCAAGAATATTTTATGAATATCATGATTCATTCATCATCATTTTAATTTTTGACAAATATAATGCAATCAGACATTTTTTTTTGATTTATTCTGGAGATGTAACAATAAAAAAGCACAAGGTAAATTAGGAAAAAGGTAATTAATGAGAAGCAAGTCTGGTAAAGGAACAAATTCAAAGCATGTCATTAGGAATGGTATTGAATGGTACCTCAACGTCCAAATAATGAATACTTAGACAATTCTCAATATTAATCCAGAATTCTTTTTCAAAAACTCATTCCATTGACTTCTGAAATCAATTTTGAGCTTATTGAACTTTGCCTTAGCTTTAAGAGACCTTTAGATGCCTGTGATCTTTCATATATTTGAATTGTTTATCCAACCTTTAGTTTAAAAAATTTTCTACCTAAACTATCATTTTGGGTTTTCAATTTGAGTTTTCATTTTCTTCCCTTTCACATTTTTTTTCATTTTTCATTTTTTTATTTTTTCACTTCCTTTCTTTTTTCATTTTTTCACTTCCTTTTCATTTTTCATTTTTTTTATTTTTTTCATTTTTTTGATAGCTTCCATCAATCTCTAAAACACAACAACATAGCACAATTCCATTGCTCCATCATAAGTATGCCTTAGCCCAACTTATGATCATTCAATTCAAGCATCCACACTTGATCAAAATAGACTTTTAAAGGCTGTAATGTTGGCTATGGTGAGGGGTCATGAAAGAAATGGCTAAAATAGGCTTAAAATATGCGTTTAAATGGTTCAAAACCAAAAGATCATTTCTCATCATTTGATGCAACTTGGCAATTTTTTCCATTCCATATCATTTCACTAGTTTTTCATTCATCTCATTCCTCACAAAAGGATTCTCAGTACTTTGTCCTAAATCATTTATGACATTTATTTTTTCTTTTTTTTTCCTTTTTTTACTTTTATTTTTTTCTATTTTTAAGACTTTTTACGATCTTTTATCTCTTTTTTTTTCAAATATTACCCCCCGATTTGGAGAGTGATCCTTGGTTGGGGATTTTTTTAAAAAAGAAAATCACAATAGACTTAAAAGAGATAACAATGGATGGTTTTTCGAATGGTAAAAAAAAGATGATCAATTTTCATCTCAAATGTAAATGCTTTCTTTGAAAATCATCTATTGAACAAAAATAAGTTCATGGATCTTTACAAAGGACTACATAACTTCAAGACATATCTATTTTACCTTTGCCAACAGCTTACTTTTTTTTCTCAAATGGTCTTCATATATCAATGTGAATGAGTTTCCAAAAGTAAATTTCAAAATTATTATTATTACTGTCTAAACATTCATGATTTGAAATTTGAGAATGGGAATAAAAAGATGTGGCAAATAGCAAAGCATGGAATAATCACCTGGATGAAAGAAAAAATGTAATGAAATGCATCAACTTGTCTTTTATGAAAATGATAACAAATGAAATCTTATTGCATGAAAGAATTCCTAACTTTACTTTGAAAGAAATCTTAAAATGACATGCAACTTCCAACCACTATTAACATCATTTTCAAAGTTATGCCTCTGTGCAATTAGGTGAAAGATTTTTATTGACATTTTACCCTCATAATTCGTTGAAGCTCATTAAGCCTTTTCGAATCAAATTTTGCATTTTTTGTTTGAAAGTAAGGTAGGTTTTAATAGAATGACTTATGTTTCCATTATGATAATCGCACGTCGTATTAGTATCATACCACTTTAGAGAAGGTGGCTTTAATGGTTCTAAAATAACTGAAGATGCCAAGTTATTCTTGACCAGTTGTAGGAATAATTCATTGTAAGTCATGGAGAAAAGATCAACATGTGCCTTTTCTTGGTTATCTTAAGATCTCTTTAAACCACTTACTTGATTGTTAGGCTTTAAAGCTAATACAAGTACTTGAAAGGCTGATTGGTAGGTTGGTGGCTAAGCTAGTTATGGATATGGTTGGTAAGGGACCTGCGCAATACCATTAATTGTAGGGTAGTAAATATGATGAATTGGCAATGGATATAGAGCATAGCTTTTGTATTGTTGCCTACCAAAGTTCATAGCTTAGGCTTCAACTTTTTTCTTTTTAGGCAACCTTTCTTTCTTAGTGGTTTCTCCCTCTTGGAGCTTGTTACTTTTATGGCATTTCCAATGATTTTCCCTGAAATTACCATATCAGCAAAGTTTTTCGTTGCATTCTCTATCATTTTTTCATAATAGGAAAATTTAAAAATGCTTACAAATAGCATTATGATCTTTTTTTCAATCAGAGGTGATTGAACTTGAGTAGCTATATCTCTCCACCTCTGGGCATACTTTTTAAATCATATAGTCACCTTCTCTTCTATATTCTACAAAGACAAACGATTAAAAGTTAAATATATGATATGCCGATACTGACTAATAAAGTCACGGGCCATATACTTCAAGACTGAATATGAGTCATGTCTAGCTGGACGTATCACCTAGTAACAGAACCCGTAAGGTTATCTTGAAAAACATGCGTAAATAATTTTTTATTATTAGCATGGGCACCATTTTTCGACAATACATAGTGATATGAGTTTTTGGGCACTTTGTGCCATCATATTTTTCAAACTCTGACACTTTAAACTTCGAAGGAATAACAATATCTAGAACTAAAAGAGCCCAACAGCATCCATAGAACCATAAAAATGAATTCCTTCCAATGCTCGTAACCTTTCCTATAACAAGTTCATTTTCTATTAAGCTTTTGAGCCTTTTAAAGCTTTTTTCTCCTTAGGCCTCAACCTTTCTTTCTCTTCTGGATCATTCAAGTTAGGAATTGGTCTTGGTTTTACTACCTTCTCAGTAAGGATAGGATTTACATAATTCTAGTACTATCTTAGGTTTGAAGCTGATGGCATTCTAGGGTATGTGTACCCTATAAGATATGTGAACTATTGTGATGATGGATCTTATATGGATTATGCTTGATATGGCTCAAAACCAAGATAGTACAAAAGGTTAGTCACTTTTTGTGATGGATGTTCCTGCTGGCTAGTATTTTCCTCTATCTCTTTCTCTTTATTTAACTTTTTCAAGGCATTCAGAATCTTATTCAACTCCCCTTCAAGCTTTCCTTATGCCTTTTTATCCTTTTGAGGTGATTGGAAATTTTCTATTCCATTTGTCTAGCTCGAGCTCTTGTATTGTATTGGTGAGTTAGGTTCTTGCTTGGTGGAGCTATCATTGAACCTTAAGTACCACAATTACATTATCAGAAATGCTAGGCTTTGTGTTTGGTATGTTGATGCATAAATGGAATGTACATTTTCATGGATAAAATCTGATATGAAAATAATGCAGATGCACAATGTTACATATGACAATGAAAATGATTCATGACATGATAATGCAAATGCATAAAGTCAAACAAAATTGTTAGATAATCAATATATCACACAAATTGTTCCTTCTTGTGTCTTACCTTCGAGTTACATCTATCAATGGGTAGAAAGGGCTCTATCCTAGGGTTGACCTCTTAAGTGTAGATTATATGCAAGATTAAGTGATTTTGATCACTAAAGGTTTTCAAATTATTCCTTACATCATCATCGATCATAGACTATTAAGGTGGTCCAGTCCTCACCTATCACAAGCTACCAACAAAAAATATTCAATTTGAGTGAGAGTATTTCGCTAGCCATTATGAAGATTATCATCTCACAAGAGCATATGTACTTTACTTCCTCCTAAGAGGGACAAAGCTTGGGTATAAAGCTCATGTAATGAGAATGTATGTGATAGTGTGTGTGAAGGAATATATTAGTTTCCAAACCCAAAAATAAAAGACAAAAAAGACAAAACTTTAGTAAACAGATAACTTAATCATTACAATTTTAAACCATTAGATCAAAGGATAGGATATTTTTAAAATTTATGGCTTGACTGTTTAGTAGTCCCCAGCGGAGTCGCCAAACTGTTATAACATATAAATCCAAAACTTTATAGCTAGACACAAATTAAGGAGTCACCACCAATCTTTTTTTATCTAGGTCTGATTGGCCACCTAATGAATCTATCCTTTTAAGGAGCTCATAAGTTTGACTAAGGGTCCCTAAAAAAATAAGTTCTAATATACTAATCAGAATAGGGTTTGAGAGTTCGGTTATATATGAAAAAGGTTATAGCCCCCCATATACCCATTCAAAAGATAGTACCATTTTAATTTAAATTTATCCTAAGGTCTTGATTCTAATAGTTTTAAAATTTAATGTTCAAATATTAAAAATAATTCTTAAGATTCTCTATCAATATGGTAGAATTCTTAAAAATATTTTTTCACCTCAAGAGTATTCAAGAATCTCATTTATTTTCTTGAAGAAGCTCCATCATCGAAAAAATGTTTAATTATTTTCTTATTTTGTTTTTTTGGTTTTTGTTGAAAATATATCTAATTATTCCACCATTTGGACCAAATTAGAAATATCTTTTTTTTTTAATTTCTAAATTCTCCACCATTTGTGCCTATTTAGAAATTTTTTTACTTTTTTATCTTTGGCAAGAAAATATTATGACAATTATTTTTCTTGAAGTTTTATTTAAATTCTTTCACCATTTGGGATAAATTTAAAGAAATTTCTCTCCTAGAGATTTCTTAGGAATTTACCATTTGAAATTTCTAATAATCTCATTCTTGGATAATTATCAAATATTTTCAACCAAATTTTTTTTATTTTTTTCTTTTTTTTGGAAAATAAATATTAATTATTGTTATTGAAATTTTATCTAAATTATTCCACCATTTGGGACAAATTTAGAAAAAAAATTTCTCACCAAGGAATTTTATAGAAATTTACCATTTGAAATTTCTAAAAATTTCATCATTGGATAATTAATATTTATTCTTAAAAAATATTTTATCTTGTTTTATATTTTTTATTTTTCCCTAAAATTTGATCATGCAAAAATACTATAAATAAATAAATAAATAAACAACAACAAACAAAAACCAAAACGGCTTGGCTTGAGGAAGAAAACCAAGAACGGCTCGGGATGATGGCTTGGCTCGGCTCGACTTGAAACAAAAGTTGATCGCGGGTCAAACATTGGCAAACATTTAGGTTGGATTGACTCAAATATATACACACGGATCCTAAGAAGTTGCTTAAATCCAAAACGATGTTGTTTCATTAATTTATATATATTAATTATCATTTTAAGATTTTTGACAAAGAATCTAAAAGATTTTTTCAATGAAATTTACAATTTGAATATGAGTCCCTTTCAATCATTTGTCGATTTTTGTTATCAAAATCTTAAGATGATTAAATTCAAAGTAGTAAGGATAATAATATAGATAAGAGAAGTGCTTAAGGAAAAGGACTAATCAAGCCTATCATAAATGGTCAAGTTGAGTTTAAAAAACAAAACAAAATACAATCACAACTTGGGTTGGTGTAGAGTAGTTCTTTTTTAAAGATATGTCATTGATATTGAGTGTGTATAAATATATATATATATATATATATATATATAAGAGTAGCTCTTTTTTTTTTTTTGAAGTTACAAGGAAAGAAATGTAGAATCAAACAAAATTCAACTACAGTTTTTTTTTTTCTTTTATTGAGTTGAAAGGAAAGCCAACACAGTAGAAATCAACCTTAAAACTCTTGGCCAAAAGAAAAAAGAAATCAAGCTCACATTGAAATGATCAAAAAGCTTGGAAATTTAACAAAAAAGATTAACAAAACTCTCAGCTTTTGAGAGCAGATATGGGTTTTTGCTTTTTTTTTTCCTCTTTCTTTTGGAGGTTTTATGGCCAAAGGATTTATTTTCTATATTAATTACAAGCCTACTTGTCATGGATGACTATACCATGGTAATGTAGCTATTCATGGATATCAAATTTGTATAATTAATTATAGTATTTGAATTAAAATTTCATTGTAAACAATTATGTATTATTAACCTCATATATTATTTTTCTTTTTAACATACTATATGTTTTTTTATCTATATCCATCAGTACGGAAAAAAAAAACAAATAATAAAAGGTAAGTAATGAATTTAACAAGTATTCAATTCATACAAAGAGCTACAGGGGTAAACCGCTTTACTTAATTACTTAGAGAACAAAGCATCGACAAGTTATAAACTTGCTAAACCTAGTAAGATTAATAGTGAGGATATGACCAATGAATTGAGAGTAATCCAAAGACTATAGAATAATCCGATGGTTAGCTTTAAACTTTATTACTCCATTTTCATGTGTTTCTTATTATTGATACATATTAGAGATATAAATAATACATCAGGTTTTGCAAGTTAATCGAGGTTAACTCGAATAAAATTTGAATTTGAACTTGACTTGTCAAGCGAGTTAAGATCAAGTATCTTAATGCACCATTTGAGTTGTTCATGAGTCTAATGAAACTTTTATATTTTAATATAATTTTATTTTTAATTAAAAATTTTATTATTTTATCTTTATATATGTATATATATATATACACATATATCAATTTGAACTAAATTTGAATATATAATTGAGTTTGAAAATAAGTATGGGAATTGAGTTCATATTTTATTAAGCGAGCTTAATAGAACAAGCTTAAAAGTTTGATTTTTATCTTGAATTGAACTCAAACTTGAAAAATTAAAATTTGATCAGGTTTCTTGGTTAGGTTTATTTGATAATCCATTTGTAGGGCTATTGCAAGGTTCTTATGTTGTTTTCAATGGGTGCTTTAACTAAAAAATATTAAAATTTTCACCATTCATCAACTTTTAAATGAATTTCATTTAAGAATTTTTGTTTTTAATTTTTTGACATATTTTTCACCTAGTCTTTGAATTTTATGATGAATCTATTGATTTTCATTTTATTTATAAATATGGTAAAATCATTTACATAAAAGTTAAAAATATTAATTTCTACATATATAAAAAAATATCATTTTAATATCTTTTTGACAAAGAATCTAAAAGATTTTTTTTCAATGAATTTTACAATTTTGATTGATAAAAAAATTATCATGAGTCCCATTCAGTCATTTGATATTGATACAAAAATATGAGATATATTTTTTTGGTTTTGTTAAATCCATATATAGTTATTATTAAAATTTTAAACCGTATCACTTTCGTATTCATTTTTCATAATATATTCATATTGTGTTACTATATCATATTTTAAATTGTTAGATATAATCCTTATGTAGTTTTTTTTTACCTTTTACCTTTTTTTAATTGGATAAATTTTACAAAAGAAAAAAATCAATAAATAAAATTGACCAAAAAAAAATTTGCCTTCATAATGCGTGGGTATCATATAATAAAAGTAGCAAAATATTAATTTATATATAAAAATTAATTATCATTTTAAGATTTTTGACAAAGAATCTAAAAGATTTTTTCAATGAAATATACAATTTGGACTAATAAAAAATTGTCATGAGTCCCTTTCAATCATTTGTCGATTTTTTTATCAAAATCTTAAGATGATTAAATTCAGAGTAGTAAGGATAATAATATGGATAAGAGAAGTGCTTAAGGAAAAGGACTAATCAAGCCTATCATAAGTGGTCAAGTTGGGTTAAAAAAACAAAACAAAATACAATCACACCTTGGGTTGGTGTAGAGTAGTTCATCCTTTAAACATATGTACATGATTGTTGAATTTGAAAGGTATGTGAAACTTCTATATGTTAAGAAAATATAATGTTATATATATATATATAATACTTATTTAAAATTCATATTCAACAAAGATTATCTGTTATTGATAAACTCCATTTTTTTAATACAGCCATGCAAGAACATTGATATTGAGTGTATACATATATGTATATAAATATATATATATATATATATATATATTCCATTGTCACTTGTTAAGAACTACAATATCGATTGGCATCCTCTAAATCCAACCTATAAGTCCTCAAAAAATAAAAAATATTCATTTATTTATTTATTTAGGAATAAACCTATAGTGAAAGAGAATCTTAGTATTAGATGCCCTAAATGGGGTCCTAATATTTTGTGTATCTAACAAAATTTTGGCATGTTATATGACAAGAAGGATGTTGTCATCCTTGAAATTAAGGATAGAGAAGAAAGGATGACAACTTAGCAATTGGACGGGTTTATTGAAGACAAAAGTTTTGCTTTCTTTACAGTAAATTAAAAGATGGTTTGTTGTGGCTAAGCTGGGTCCATAATGGAAAAGATTGATATGGGATTTGATTATCGACATAATTAATAAGGAATTTTCTTGTATTGCTCCAAAAAGAAAATATATCGTGCAGAGTTCAAAAATATATTGTTGTTAATAAAAAATAATTAATAAGAGATTTTCATGTTTCAAACTATATCTTAACCTCTTACCTTGAATTTTCCTATCTTTCTTTGATATTCTCGTCATTAAAGGTAAAGTTTTTCTTATTAGAAAAATTTTAACAATTGTATAATTATAATAAAAGTCCTTAATAAGGGATATTAGAGAAGGTGATTAATTACTTAATACATATGTTATTAGGTCACACATCAAAAGCAAATTTATCTTTTATCCCGATATTATAATGTTTAATTCGAATTTATATATTTTCATAGTACTGAGAGAAAAAATTATATATCCCAAAGGAGAGGAAAATTATTGAATCCTGAATTTCTAGCTTGGTAAGCCATTAATATTAACTTAGAAATTAAATTATAAAAACTCAAGATTTACTTAATTGGTTCATGAAATTATTTTTAAGGAATATTATCCATCAAGTGTGGAATTTAAATCTTAACACCTATAGTTTATTTTTCTATTTTCAAATTACAATTTTTTGTATAAAAAATTAAATTATAAACTATCATATATTGAAAAAGTGTAGGTTAATCGGGAAGATCATTATTTAGGATTGAATTCTTCTGTTACTTAAAGAAAAATTATTTATAATATTGCATCATAATGCATATAAGTTTGATAAAATAAATATAGGCTATAAATTGTTATTTCATTCAAAAATTAATTCTATACAATTAGTCAAAATGAGAGAGAGTGAGAGAGAGAGAGAGAGAGAGAGAGAGAGAGAGAGAGAGAGAGAGAGAGAGAGAGAGAGAGAGAGAGAGAGAGAGAGAGAGAGAGAGAGAGAGAGTAGGATAAAGAAGCATTTCTCAGTTCTATACTTTTATTTTACTGATCTTTTGCTAGTGTAATATTAAATT
Source organism: Durio zibethinus (assembly GCF_047325235.1). Taxonomy (NCBI): domain Eukaryota; kingdom Viridiplantae; phylum Streptophyta; class Magnoliopsida; order Malvales; family Malvaceae; genus Durio; species Durio zibethinus. Next base: position 6,587,860 of record NC_143176.1, on the reverse strand, counting down.
ATAAGACCTAAGTGAAGTTTCTTACCTGCAAATTAATTAGGTTAATTCCTTCTAAAATATTATTACATGTGTTATAACCCAAGAAGGAGTTAAAATTTTGAAAATTAAGGTGGGTTAATACTTGATATTAAGTCAGCAAATTTAATACATGGCTTGATTTGATTAGGAACTTATATATTGCATTGAGTTAATTACACAAATGTTACTCAGAACAATAAGAAATTAGTATCTAAACAAAAAATATATATATAATTTACATTTTAAACTTTCAGGTATAGTAATAATCTATCCAATAGTAAAAATCATTAAGTATTTGGCCTTTGCCTAGTTTGATTCAAAGGGCACAACCATTTTAACAACCTTCTTCTTCAATGGTAAGAAAATTGATTTTGTGTTGTAATAGTTGGAATCTTTAATCTATTTTTTGGAAAATATTTTCATTTCTGGTATCGTTGATTGATAAAGAATTAGGTGAATTAATGGAATTCTAATTTTTATGTAGGTGAATTTGTCATCAAGAGCTTCATCAACATCTTTTTCTCTTTTTTAATTATAGAGGCCTCTAAACATCACCTTTCATAGTTGGAAAATTGCCTGCTGAATTAACCTAAAAAAATAGATTTATAAAAGAGTTTTATAAAGAATTAGGTTTCCTTTCTTTTTCATCTTTTCTAGAAGTTTGGTGGTGAATGACTCAGGAAGAGGCATGCACTGGTAACAGACTTTTGCGTGTGGGTTTTGTGGGGATCTGATTGCGCTTTGTCCTGTCTATGTAAGGTGGGTCCCCCAAATCGGACCCTTCATTATGCAAGTTGCAGATGGTGACATCTAGAAGGGTCCACACTGGATTATAGAGAGAAAGAAGAAAGTAATATTGCTGAAAACGTAAAAATCAATTTCAAAGGCTTAAGGCAAAATTTGAATGGCCCCAATTTTAAGGCCCATTTAAATGTAATAAGATTACTTTAAGTGAGATTAAAAATAAAGACGAAAGTCATATGAGTTACTGTAATGGTGATATCTTATATCTTATATAAATATATAAAAGCTAAAGTTTTTGGCAAAAATGAAAAAACAAAAACCTATATGGATAGCTTAAAATATTGATATGTGGATAATCTTAAAAATCGTCACATGGCATCTAATAAATATATTTTATTTTATTTAATACATTTTTAATATAAAAATAATTCAAAAAACTAAATTGATTATATTTATATTTTTATTATTAACCTTAAATCACTCACAATTCAATTCATATTGAAAGCATTAAAATTTTAAAAATTTCTTAATTTGATAAATTAAATCAATCAATATATAATTAATAAATTAATAAATACTAAATTATATTATAAAATAGTTTATTCTCTAGTCAATTATTTGATCCATTTATATTTGATTAAATATAGAATCTAGCAATTAATGTATTTCATGTGTAAATATATAAAGCAAATATAATTCAAAAAACTAAATTGATTATATTTATGTTTTTATTATTGATTTTAAATCACTCTCATTTCAATTCATATTAAAAGCACTAAAATTTTAAATTTTTCTTAATTTGACAAATTAAATCAATCAATATAAAATTAATAAATTAATAAATACTACAATTACAATTATAAAAAAGTTGATTCTCCAATCAATTATTTGATACATTTATATTTGATTAAATATAGTATTCAGTAATTGATGTATTTCATGTGTAAATATATAAAGCAAATATAATTAAAAAAACTAAATTGATTATATTTATGTTTTCATTATTGATTTTAAATCACTCTCAATTCAATTCATATTAAAATTTGAAAATTTTAAAAATTTCTCAATTTGACAAATTAAATCAATCAATATATAATTAATAAATTAATAAATACTATAATTACAATTATAAAATAGTTGATTCTTTAATTAATTATTTGATACATTTATATTTGATTAGATATAGTATCCATTTGAGTAATTGATGTATTTCATGATGTATGTAAATATATAAAGCTAATATATGAAATTAATTCTCCATAATTAAATTAACGGAATAAAATATTTTATAAATTTATATTTGATTGATACATTTATATTTCATTAAATATGATTTCATTTGATAAAATATTAATCCATGTTGATTTCATTTGTAACATTTTATAATTTTATAATTTAATATTAATGTAAGTTGATTTAATTAAAATTTAATTTGTTTTATTGTCATTATTAAATATAATAAATATAATTTGTTTTATTGTTCTAAATTAAGATCTCTAAATGTTAATAGTAGAATAAAATATTTCAATGTCAATCAACTTGCTATTGTTATACCATTATTGACTCATAATTTTTATTATTTCAATTTTAACTTTCATAATTTAAAATAATCTTATTAATTGATTATATTTTTATTTTTATTTTTGACTTTAAATCACTCTCAATTCAATTCATATTAAAAGTAGTAAAATTTTAAAAATTTCTTAATTTGACAAATTAAATCAATCAATATATAATTAATTAATAATTTAATAAATACTACAATTACAATTATAAAATAATTAGTTCTCTAATCAATTATTTGATACATTTATATTTGATTAAATATAGTATCCATTTGAGTAATTGATGTATTTTATGTGTAAATATAAAAAGTAAATATATCAAATTAATTCTCCATAATTAATTAATAGAATAAAATATTTTATTAATTTATAATTGATTGGTAGATTTATATTTGATTGATAGATTTATATTTCATTAAATATGATTTCATTTGATTTCATTAGGTGAAATACTAATGCATGTTTGGTTTCGTTTGATAAAATATTAATGCACTTGGATTTCATTTGATTTCATTTGTAATGTTTTATAATTTTAAAATCGAGATAGTAATGCACATTAATTTAATTAGAATTTAATTTGTTTTATTGCCATTATTAGATACAATAAATTTAATTTGTTTTATTATTTTTAATTAAAGGATCTCTAAATATCAATAGTAGAATAAAATATTTCAATATCAATTAACTTGCCATTGTTAGACAATTATTCACTCACAATTTTTATTATTTTCATATTAACTTTCATAATTTAAAATTGTCTTATTAATTAACCTACATTACACCTTTTGTATAAGTAGCTCTAGGTTAAGCATAATGCATCTTTAACCACTTTTCACTAATTTTATATTTTTTTATCACTATTCAACTCTACTTTAATTTTCTCTATATTTTAAACTTTGCATCCTTTCTTGGTCTGTGCGGCTCAAAGGTTATTATCTTTTATACTTATATTTTATATTTCATTAACTATGATATTAGCTTTCTTTTTTTAATATTTTTTGTTGATGATTGATTTAAAGATGATTGGGTATATACGGGGAAAGTCTTTCACTAATAGAGTCACTATCATAAAAGTTGATATGACCTTTGGTTGGTACTACATGTCACATGGGTGTAACAAGAAACTATTTGAAATTGTTGAGAAATTTCAATATTATTCCTACAAGGTTGATGTCCCTAATCCAACTCCGAGGTAATTTGTATTTATAATTTTTATATTTAATACATAAAAAATTATTATTCCATGATGATAATAAAAGTATTTTAAATTATTATATTATATTTATAATTATAGAATCTTGCATTTTTTATAGGTACAAGTTGAATATTAGAGTATATGATAATTCTAGAAGGGTGATATTCGTACAGTTTAATATAGAATCTAAGGATTTAATTAATAGAGATATTGACAATCTTTATGAAATATCTGTTAAAATATTGAGTTAAAAATTATTTTAATATTATTTATTATTCAAATTAATTGAATGATATATTTATACCTATGATTAAGGAAAATGAAAATTATAAAATTCAAGAGATATTTAAAGATCTTTAAGATAAAATTTGTGCATTCGAGACAAGATCAATCAAGTATAATCTTGAGATAAATAGTACCAAACTTGTAGTGAATAAGGTGTATGATTATGATCTTAAGCTTGAATGTCAAAAATTATTGGTAGAGATAAGTATAAACTTATTATAATGATTATGTTTGTTATAAAGTTATATAGTCTAGATTATAACTCAACTATTGTCAAATTATAGATTATTATTTTATTTATCTCTTTACCTCTATCTGTGAAATCTATTGGCTCAAAAGTAAAATTACACCTACTTCAAAGATAGTAAGAAATATTGGAGAAACAATTGCTGCATCTTTGCTTCAACAACTTATGAAAAAATCTCCCATGAAAAAAGTTTGCATGTGAGATTGATTTTAAGGATGACATTTTTAATTTCTTGAAATCGATTTGTTTAGAGATTACTTGGATTTAATAAATTATAGTTTTGAGTTTTCTTTAAAACTGATGATAATTGCATAAGTATATTCAATCTGTAATTAATTTATTTTATTATATTAAAATATATAAATTTAAATAAAAATGATTATATAAGTTATGAATCATTCATAAACTTCATAGCTTATATTATCATTTTAAAAAAATTTATATTTATATAAAATTTCTTGATAGATGAATATATTTTCGTGTATCACATGAATTTAAAACTAATTAAAATTAATGATGAAAATATATGTTTGAATGCAAATGCAGCAGTGATAATGAGTTGAATTGTAATGAAAAGAGAAATATCATTAAAAATATTAATTTAAATGTGTAAATTATTTAATATTTATAAAATTAATAAATTGTTAAAAATTATTAAATTAATTTTATTTCAAATAATAATTTTATCAATAAATGATTAAAAATTAATAAAAATAATATTAATATGTCAAATAATATTTTTCTTTATTTTTTATTATTTTATGTAGATACTTGTTAATTAATAAAATAATCTCCAATAATTTTTATATAATATTAAAATTTATTTATTTATAATTTATTATATACTAATTTATTATTTATTAGTCTATTATAGTAAAATTTATTTATTATATTAAATTAAATAATAAAATTATTTCATAATTTTAAACAAAAAATAAAATAAAATAATAAAAAGAAGGAATCTTCTAATCACAAAAGTCTTCCAATCTTTACGGGCTTACATGCTTAAATAAAAAATATATATTTAATGAATTAGGACCAATGACCATTATAAGCTTCTCATGGATCAAGGGTAAAAATAAATAAAAAAACCAACATCAATTAGCAACTGATAAATTTCTCCTTCAGTGGACCACTGAGCCTTGGCACGGTGAGAACGCAACTACCGCTCTGAAATCATAACTTTTAAATGGGTAGCCAAATTATTTGGCTTCAATTTGAGGGTTAAATTTCGTCGTACTAGAGATACGATGAAATCCAAATTGACTTTTAGTCTATATCCCAAAGTCAATGATCCTTGGGTGTCAAGGAAAAAAAATTTTCAATTTACCTAATATTCAAGTAATTTTAGGAGGAAAAGTTAAGCAATAATTAGTAAAACTATTTTAATTTTAATGTGCCGGTGTAAATCTAAATTAGGAGTTAGTTAATTATTTTAACATTATTATAATTTTTTAATATAAAAGAAGTCATAATTTAAAAATAATAAAAGTAAAAGATAAATTTAAAATTTTTTTGAACAGTAAAAGATATTTATTATTAATAGACAAAAATTACAACCACTACAAAATCATCTCTTCTAAAAACACCCAATTTGGCCAACTAATCTGCAAAGTGATTGGCCTCTCTGTAGATATGGACAAAAGGAACTTTTCTCACTCTAGAATAGAGATTATACAACTTGTTGAGAAGATCATCGTACTTCCAGAGATTGATGCTTACTTTGTTAATACATGCTGTGACTACTTGAAAGAGCTTCTATTACCGCCATCAGCTCTGCAAGAATAGAGTCTTTAAAGCCAATGCTTTTTGAGAACATAAACAGAACTTCTTCTTTGCTATTACGAATTACTCCACCAATACCTGCAGGACCTGGTCTACCAACAGCAGATCCTTCAACATTAATTTTCCAGACACCAGATGTTGGCGGAGACCAATGAATGTTCTTCCTTGGATATCTTCTGTGCAGCGGATGGTTAAGTCTTGAATGTTGTACATGAAATTCAAGTCTAAAAAATTCAGATTGGGGTATCTTGCCTTCATCCACCAACCAAGTCTAGCCCATATTAAACTGATAACTTGATCAATTGAAATTGTTTTTTGCTTGAAGATTTTCTCATTTCGAGCCAGCCAAATCGACCATAGAATTGCATAAAGCAGTGTATCCCTAATAACTTTCTGGTTACTACTTGCAACAAGACTATTCCAAGACAGCAAAAGAGATATGATCGAACCTGGAATAGACCAGCTAATATTCCATTGAAGACAGCATTTGTACCAGATTTGACGTGCAAAAGAGCAGAGCTGAAAGAGATGATCAGTAGTTTCTGGTTCCTTGTAGAATGAGCATTTGTTCATCACGTTAACCATGCATCTGCTTTTATGAAGTAGATCAATGACAGGGATACTGCCTTTTAGAGTCTTCCAGCAAAAAATTTCTACTTTGGGTGGGGCGATACCCTTCCAAATGTATTTTCATAGGTTGAATTAGAAACTCTTGAGGAGTTCAGAACTTCTCTGAAAGATTTGGTGCTGAAGCACCATTTGCTATGTGCTGCCATATGATCCTATCGTGAGCTGTGGGGCAGAGAGTTACAGAGTTGAACAGGTTCATTAGCTTGATCCATGATTCCAGTTCCCAATTGAACAGGTTTCTACGTAGCTGAATTCTCCAACTCCAGTTTGAATCGATCCAATTTCCAAATTCTTGTAATTGGCCCCTCTTTGTTGATAGCAAGAGAATAAATCATTGGAAATTCAATTTTTAAAATGTATCCCTCGATGCACTTGCCATCCCAAAAACGGATTCTATCTCCGTTACTTGCACAAAAGAGCAAATTAGAATTTATAAAGTTAAATTTTAAAATTTAAAATTTAAAATCTACATTTCACTTTTATTAATTGTTTTGACATTATTTTATTATTTAATATAAAGGAAGTCTCAATTTAAGAATAATAAAATTAAAATATAGATTTTAAATTTTAAATTTTTAAAAAAATTGTATGAGTCAATTAAGTTAAATATCAAATTAAACATTATTATATTTTTATAAACTAACGACAATTTTGAATATGAAAGTAGACTTTATAGTTAAACTATTAGTAAGTTTAATTTTTTAATATCACTTTAATTAGTAAATTATATTTAATTCAAGTATTAAAAAACTTAGACATAGTTTGATTGCAAATTTAATTGAATTTATTTTTTTTTCCATATCCTATATTTGTATGATATACTTATAATTTTGTGCTAATTACTTATAAGAAATCAAGTTGAACTAAAGCTCAATCTAACTTAAAGTAAAATTTTTTTACTTCAAGTTGAACTCAAATTTCGTATCACAAACTCTTTGACTCAATCATATCTCAAACTAAACTAGTAATTAATGTACTTGTATGTACTTCATAGTGTTCATGCTAATAGAAAGTTTGATAAAAGTGATATAAGATTAATTTATCAATTATCCATCTAGCAATTCCTATGTTCATATCATCTAAAATACTTCGTGTATTAGTATTGTCTTTTATACAAAAATTAGACATTACATTTCACATCAACATGAAAAAAACAAAAAAAATATATTTTTTTAAGTTTTTGTTAAACCCATATATGAATTTTATTAAAATTTTAACTTATGTTATTTTCATGACTTTTTTTATTATTTTTGTATCGTATTAGTATATCGTATTTTAAATTATCAAATCTATCTAATATCTTAAAAGATTTGGGTTGTAATACCCTCAATTGTTATAAGGTATATTCATCACAATTAATTATCAATAATCGTAATTTCATATTAAATTATTTAATTTAATAATAAATATTTATAATATTACAGGATAAATGGATAAAACGTTTGACTAACTATTTGTGAATATGTTTGAATTATATTTGTTTATTAATTTTAACAAACAATCATAAATAATATTTTAACACTTTTTAATTAAATGAACGTATCACAAACATAACAAAATTTGTTCATATTCGATTCATTTGTAAAAACTAATATAATGTTCTACAAACAATTCATGAACATGCTCGAGTTTTCTTCATTTATTAAGTTTAACAAATGATTATGAAGAATATTTCATAGTTCATTAATTACATTGCCAGAAAATATGCTTATTACCAATAGAATTTTATCAATGAATTTTTTTATCAGTAATTACAAATAGAATACCGATGAATTATCAATGAAATTGAAAAATGAAACTATCAATTTATTATCATTGAAATACTGATGAATTATTAATAGAAAATATAGACGTCGATAAATTTTTTTATGTCTATAAAGTTTTGACGTTGTACTTATGAATGAAAAATTATGTACATAATAAAGTAGACACATTTTACTAATGGAATATCAAGCTTTGATAAATAATTTAGGTTGTGATAATGTCTATATCTGTGGACCTATCGCTAGACATTGGCCTAAGGAGTCGTCACCAATCGTTTTTTTTTATTTAGGTGCAATTGATCACCTAACTGAATCTATCCTTTTTTTAAAGAGAAATCCTAAGTTCTTAGGTATCCTTAAAATGTAGATTCAGTGTTTGCGAAACCAAGACTAGGTCTAGGAGTATGGTTACGTGTGAAGAAGGTTATAGCACCCTCACAACGCCCATCGAAAGATGGTAGTAGGCTCGATTTCGTGTTATCTGTTAAGCTTTAAAAACCTTACCAAGTAATTAATTATTGAAAATTATTCTTAATTGACTCTAATACTTTTTGTAAAAAATTAAGAAAATTCTCTTACCTCAAGAGTATACAAGGAAACTACTGTTTCTCTTATAAAGGTTTCATTGTCAGATTATTTGACATTAAAAAAATTTCCAAGAAAGGAAAATAAAAAAGGAATAATGTTTCAACTTTTGATAGAGATCTTTTTTTTATTATTATGTTTTTTTTAAAGAAAAAAACTCATGCTTTTATACAAGAAAAATTGATACTTTCAACTTTTCTTAAAGCATTTTGACACTTTTTACTTTCAGGAAAAATTAATACTTTCAACTTTTCCTCAAAAATATCCCTTTTTGAAATTTTTATTTTCAAGAAAAGTTGATACTTTCAACTTTTCCTTAAAAATTCTTTTTTTTTTGAAAATTTTATTTTCAAGAAAAATTGATCTTTCAATTTTTTTCTCAAAAATATCCTTTTTAAAAATTTTTATTTTCAAGGAAAATTTATACTTTCAACTTCTCCTCGAAAATACCTTTTTGAAATTTTATTTTTCAAAAAAATTGATACTTTCAACTTTTTCTTAAACTATATTTTTGAAATTTGATCTATAAGGAAAATTGATCCTTTAGCCTTCTTTTGAAAATTTGGAATTATTTTTATTTTTAGTATCATTTTTAGAATAAAGATTATTCAAGAAAAATAAATAGCAAAGAAAAAAATATAAATAAATACCAAAGTTTGCATAGAAAAATAGCTCGACTTTACATTCCGAAACAGCTCAAAAGCTGACCGATTTGGTTGAATGGCTCAAGAGATGTGGTTACAGGCTCAGGATGGGCTTAGAGACTTAGTGGCTTGGTTTTGGTTCGGTCATACCTTCATGGCTTAGAGTCAGGTTTTTGAAGCAGGTCATTATCGGGTTGAGTCTTCAAGTGCACTGGAGTGCAGATCTTTTAAAAGATCTAATTCTTCTTTTATTCCTAAACGATGTCATATTTTTAAAGTATATAAGCCCTTTTTCTAGCTTTTTTGTCCATTTTTTAGTTTGGTTTCTCTCTTTATCCTTGATTATTCTCTCCCTCTTTCTTTACAACATATGAACAATGGTCGAACAGTTCAAAGGGTTTTCAGACTTCGGTGCTAATGTCATCGTTCTGGATTTTTGTGCCAATGCCGCCGTCAACCAACCACCGTTAAGGCTCAAATTTCACCTAAAAACTTGTCTCGATCTCCTTCTTTGCATGATCTAGTTGGTTCTTTAAGAAACCCACAAGATTTGCATAAATCTAAAATCCTAGTTACGGTCTCCTCTTCCTCCACCACTTCTTTTGTCGCCACTTTAAGGTATGCTCTTTACATTTCCTTTGGCTATTTTCTTAACAAATTTTAAGTCCTAAAATTCCTAGGAAAGGGTTAAACCAAAGCCCATGAACATTATTCTCTCTATTTTTATTTTTTTTATTTTTGGCTTCTGATTCTAATTTGTTTTTCTTGAATTTGTGGTTTGAATCTTTGTTGGAATTTGTTTGCAGGCTCAACTAGAATTGGTTGCCAAAGTTTGCTATACAGTTGTTTAATTTCTGAGATTATGGCATGGTCTTTGTTCACAGGCTGTCGGCTAACTTGACAATAGGTTTCTTTGTAATTCACTTGCTAAAATCTGGGTTGAATTTTGTTGTTGCTGTTTGGTTTTTTGGGATTTTACCTAGTATTGGCCTTAGGGTATGGGTTGTAGGTTTAGGCTTTTGATGATCGAGCTGCTGGTGACAATGGCATTGGCACTGATGGAGAGTTGTGTTTTACGATAGAGCTATGGTGGTTTGGCAAAGATGGTAAAATAGTAGTGTGTTTATGTGTAGATTGTGTTGGTGGGATTTTGGTGGTGGGGTGATGCTATTTCCTGGCAATGGTGACGAAAGAAGGTGGATTTTTGGTCAAATGACTTTTTTTGTGTAGTTGTGAAGCTTTATGGGTTTGTGGTTATTATGTTGTTTATGGTTTTGATGACTGTGTAAGGATTGGTTATGGATGAAGATAGTGGTTCTAGTAGCAATGGTGGGAGTTTGGCTTAAGTGGAAATGGTAGTGTAATGTGAAGTCTGATTTTCAATTTGGCAATGGCATCACATGGGGCTATGGTTGGTGATGGCAATAGCAGATAAGGGTGATGTTGGGCTAAGCTACTACTGGAGTGGAGGAAATGGGTGAAGATTGAGGTCTTTTTATGATTCTTTCTTTGTTTGTTTTCTACCCCCTATGTAGTGTAATGGTTGTTGCTTAAATAGGGACTCAGTCCCCATAAAATGGAAGATCAAAATGTTATCCAGTTGAATGAGATTTTCTTTTATTTCTTTTAATTTCAATTTTAAACTCAACCAGTTTATCCTTCGATTCTAATTTAAATTTAAACATAATTATCTATCTCTTGAGGTAAGGCAGACTATTACAAATATTCTAGGTCTAAAGTCCAGCAAGCCCAGAACTCAAATCCAAAGCCCAATTTGAACTAACCCGAGATTCGAAGATAACCCGGGATAAAATAAGGTGTCTATAGTTGCCTTTCTTTACAAAGTTGCTATGAAACAAAAATTACACAAAAATGTAGACACCAATCATGATCTTCATTCAAGGAAGAAAACACTTTGGTGTAGATGGAACCGAGTCTAAAAATGGATTGACCAAAAGATGGATCTGACATAGGTTAAAATCTAAAATAAAATGACTTGGATTGAACTAAAATTTAAAATGAATAATTTGGACTAAGCTGAATAAGGATTTGACAGCAGTCAAAATCTAAAACAAAATTACCTGAACTGAATCAAAGTTTGAAAAACAAAATGACTTAGACTGATCTAAAGTTTGAAATGAATAACTTGGACTAAGATAAAGAAGGATTTGATAGAAGTCGAAATCTAAAACAAAATAACCTAAACTAAACCAAAGTCTGAAATGAATAACTTAGACTAAGCAGAAGAAGGATTTGACAAAAGTTGAAATCCAAAACAAAATGACCTGGATTGAACCGAAATCTGAAATGAATAACTTGGATTAAGCCGAAGAAGGATTTAACAGAAGTCAAAATCTAAAACAAAATGACCTAGATGGAATCAAAGTCTGACTTTACAACAATTACAAAATTTCAAAATTTCAAAAGTTCACAATTTGAAGCATTCAAAATTTCATAATCGAAAATTCACAATACAAGTTGAAACTAAGATTCACAATTTGAGTTCAAAAGAAAATCACAAATTTGAAATTCAAAAATTTACAATTTAAAGATTCACAAGGTTCAAAGATTCCCAAGAATTTCAAATTTGTAAAAATTGGAGATTTACAAGATTTTTAGATTTGCAAGAATTAGATATTCACAAGATTTAGAGTTTCACAAAATTTAGAGATTTGTAAGATTTTCAGATTTACAAGAATTAGAGATTTACAAGACTTTCGGATTCGTAAGATTTGGATTGAAAATTCGCAAGATTGGGAGTTTTGCAAAAATTAGAAATTTGCAAAATCTTTATATTCGCAAGAATTAAAGATTCACAAAAATTAGAGATTCACAATATTTTTCAGTTCAAAAGATTTGAAGATTCCCAAAATTCAAAGAAAAAACTTCTAGAGACTCATAACTAGAATTTCAAAGGTTTTCATTCAAAAAAATTTTAGGATTTCATCCAAAATTTCAAATATTCTAATTCAAAAACTTTAGGGATTCACATAAAATTTTTTTTAAGATTCTCATTTAAAACTTAAAGATTCTCATTTGAAAATTATTAAAGATTATGCCCGAAGGTCTTACAAATCATCTTCAACATTGAAAATGTTTATTCAAAAGGTTTCAGAACTTTAAAATTTGAAATGTTTTCCTTATAAAAAATCTCATCATGAAAAATTTTCTTTATTTGTATGATAATGATGCAAATGCTTTCTCAATGTTGCAAATGCAACAACCCATATTCTCATAATAATGCAGATGCCATATTTTAAACCATGATGCAAATGCAATGTAATGAAAATGTCACTAAAATCAATACCATGACATTCTAAATGATTGTGGTAATAAAGTTATCAAAACTCCACCATCTCACATTTCCTTTTTAACTTTTGAGTACTAACAGTTTCAGAATCAATTTACCAATTTCATCAACTAATACATGTTATTTTCAGCATTTGGTTACAACTCACATATTACTATATTCACCATTTGGGTATCACATTTGCCTTTTCAAATAATCTCCTTCACCTTTTTACATTTTTTTCATTTTCTTTTTGTCTCTATCATCCTAGATTTCTTTTCAAAGAAATGCATAAATCTTTTATGAATATTATCATTCATTCATTATCATTTCAATTCATAGCAAACACAATGCAATCATATATTTTCTCGATTTATTCTAGGGAAGCCAAGCTGAGTGAGGGTAAAGTGAATTAAGAGAAAAAGGAATTAATACAAGAACAAGTTTGGTACAAAAATAAATAGATCAAGGAACAACTTCAAAGTATGTTACTAAGGCAAGTGTTTGAATGGTATAACAATATCCAAATAATGACTATTCAAACAATTTTTAACATTAATCCAAGATTCTTTTTCAAAAACTCATTCTATTGACTTTCAAAATCATTTTGAGCTCTCACACTCTGCCCCAGTTTTAAAGGATCTTCAGATGACATTGACCTTTTATATATTGAACCATCATTCTAGTTTTTAGCTTAAATTTTTTTACCCAAATTGCCCTTTTCAAAATTTTAATTTGAGTCTTTTTTTTCCTTTTTTTTCCACTTTTTTAATTTTTAATTTTTTTGCTTTTTCCATTTTTCACTTCATCCATTATTAGTACCCCCTTAAACATCAATCTCTAAAACATAAGAACATAGCACAATTCCATTTCTCCATCATAAGCATGCCTTAATCCAACATATGATCATTTAGTTTGAGCATTCACGTTTGATCAAAATAGACTTTTAAAGATTGTAATGTAGGCTATGGTAAGGTGTCATTAAAAAAATAGATAAAATAGGCTTAAGACAAGTGTTTGAAGGGTTCAAACCAAAGGATCATTTCCCATCATGTGATGCAACTTGGCATTTTGCCCCATTCCACATCATTTCACTTCGTTTTCCTTTTTCATTCATCTTATTCCTCACAAAAAGATTCTTACTATTTTACCCCAAATCATTTGTGGCATTCATTTTTCTTTTTTCTTGTTTTTTTTTTTATATAAGGGGTTCTTCTTTCTTTTCACTCCTTATCTTTGAGACCTTTTTTGATCTTTTATTTTTTTTCTTTTCCAAGTAAGTTTTTTCCAATATTTGTCATCTGGTGTAAAGGGTGATCATTGGTTGGGGTTCTTTAAAAAAAAATCATAACAAGCTCAAAAAGGGATAGCAATGGGTGATTTTATTTCTATGAATGGTAAAAGAAAGATGACTATTTTTCATCTTAAATGTGAATGCTTTCTTTGAAGACCATAGTTTGAACAAAAATAAACTGATTAGATGCCTCCAAGACATGTTCATTTTTCATGAATGATATCTGCTTACAAATTACTTTTTGCTCAAATAGTCTCCACAGATCAATATAAATGAGTTTTCAAAATTAAATCCCAGAATTATTTATCATTGTCCAAACATTCACCATTTGGAATTTGAGAATGGGAATACGATGGGTATGAAAAGTAACAAAAAATAATGATTTGGATGAAAGAGAAAATGTAATAAAATGCATCAACTTACCTTTTATTAAAATAATAAAGAATGAAATCTTATTGTATAAAAGAAAATCTTAGCATTACTCTAAAAAAAATCCAAGCAACTTTCAACCAGTATCAATATCTTTGTCCTTCCCTAAGACTATGCCCCTGTATGATCAAGTGAAGGGTTTTTACTACCATATGATTTTTTTGATTCATCGAAACTTACCAAGCCTTTTCGGAACAAACTTTGCACCTTATGGTTGAAAGTAGGGCAAGTTTTTATAGAATGACCCATATTCTTATGATGGTAATCACTTGTGGCATCAGCATTATACCATTGGGGATAGGGAGACTTTAATGGTTCTAGAATAATTAGAGATACTAAGTTATTTTTAGCTAATTTTGAGAATAACTTAGTGTAAGTTATAGGGATAGGATCAATGTGGGCCATTTCTTAATTATTTCAAGATCTCCTCAAACTACCCACTTAGGTGTTAGGTATTGAAGCTGGTGTAGTAATAAGATAATGCCCATATACAGGTGTTTGAAAAGTTGGTCAAAAAACTAGATGTGGAATAGGATGGTAAGAGACTAGTGCAACATGATTAATCACTGGATAATAGGTAGGATATACTGGTTGTGGGTATAAGGTATAACATTTAAACTACTATTCTTTAAAACTTAATGCTTGAGCTTCACTTTCTTTTCTTTTAGACATCTTACCCTTTTCTGTACTAGAGGTCTTTCATTCTTCAACCTTGCCATTCTTAATGGCATTCTTTATCATTTCCCTAGAGATCATCATATTGATAAAATTCCTGGTGGCATTCCTAATCATTTTCTCATAATATAGAGCCTTTAAAGTACTTAAAAATAAAATAGTCATTTTTTCAGTAAGAGGTGGTTGAACTTGAGTAGCTACATCTCTCCACCTTTGTGCATACTCTTTAAAGCTTTCAGAAGGTTTCTTTTCCATACTTTGTAGAGATAGATGATCTAGAGCTAAGTTTATAATGTGTCGGTATTGGGTGATGAATGCCTTTGCCAAATTGTTCCAACACTAGATGCAGGTTTGGTCTAACTGGACATACTACCTCCCGATTGAGCCAGTGATATTATCTTAAAATACATGCATCAGTAATTTCTCATCATGAGCATGGGCAGCCATTTTGGGGCAATACATGGTAACATGAGTTATCGGGCATTTTATCCTATCATATTTTTCAAATTCAGGGACTTTAAATTTTGGTAAGATGATCACATCTGGCATTAAGCATAGTTTAGCTGCATCTATAGAGTTAAAATAATCCATTCCTTTGATAGCTCGTACTCTATCTTCTAAAAGGTTCATTTATTACACGTTCGGGTCTTCCATCACCTTAGAAGTCTTCATCTTCAATCTCTTTTTCTCTTTAAGATCATCAAAATCAGGAACCTCAATTAGATCATATGCCTTGACGCCAAATGTAGGGTTAGTGTAGCTATAAAATGACACTTTAGGATATGCCCTAGAAAATGGCATCTGTGGGGCTTATGTATTTTGAGGAGATTGGCCTTAATTTTGGCCAAACCCCGAAAGGTGTAGAGGATCCACAATATCCTATTTTTCATTTGAATTTGGGGTCTCTTTTATTATTTTACCTTTATCTAATTTCTTTAGCATCTCTATCATTTTTGCTAACTCTCATTTTACCACTTCTTGAGCTTTTTCGATCTTGTCCATACGGGTGCTTTGTTCCTATTCCATTTGTCTTGCTCACAATTGAGTATTATATGGGTGACGTGTAGGTTGGCTTGAATTTATCGACGATCGAGCTATCCTTAGACCTTTGATTACCACAAATTAAGATGCTTGCATTGCTATATGCTTATGTCATGAAAGAAGGACTATAATCATAATATGCAACCACCAAGATTTCAAGTTAACATATGTGAAATCAATGCAAAAAATATATGCAACCTAATGTTATTTTGCTTTAAACGAAAGAAAAATAGATGAGAGGAAAAAAATTTCAACTACCATGCACTTTTACATGATTTCATGCAACATGACATGTATAAAAGTTAATTTCCACACAAGAAAAATCAATCATTGCAAAAATGTAGCTTAACTGTTGGTTTTTTTCTACAAAAGGGGAAAATAAGGCTCTAACTGTAGGTTGGGTTCCTTATGGTCACTATATGTGGTTTAAGGTTGATAGTCTAAAGGTTCTCAAATTGTTCCTCACATTCTTGTCCATCACAAACTAGTAAGGTACTTCGATCCTTGCCCATTATAGGCTATAAGTGAAAATGGTTCAATTTGAGTAGGAGTATTTTGCTAGCAACTGTGAAGACATTAAAACCTCACAAGCATAGGTACTTTATTCCTTTTTAGAGAAATGAGCTCGGATATAGAGCTCATGTCATGCACATGCATATGAATGACATAGTTAGTGAAATTAATAAATATAATGAATAAATAAAAAATCACAAATTTAATTTTATTAGGCTTTTGGATAACATAAATTTATTTGCTGGCTTGACTCTCAGCTTGCCCCAGTGGAGTCACTAAACTGTCATAACATCTAGTTCTGCGGACTTTTTGCTAGATATTAACTTGAGGAGTTACAACTAATCTTTTCTTATTTAGCTGTGATTGGCCACCTAACTAAATCTATTCCTTTTTAAAGAAAAATCTTAAGTTTGACTAGGTATCCTTAAAAGGTAAATTCAGTGTCTGAAAAACCAAGACTATGTCTGAAAGTAGGATTACATATGAAGAAGGTTATAGCACCCCCACAACGCCCATCAAAAGATGTTACCAGCTCGATTTCGTGTATACATTAAGCCTTAAAAACTTATCAAATAATTAATTATTGAAAATATTCTTAATTGACTATAATACTTTTGGCATAAAATTAAGACAATTCTCTCACCTCAATAGTATACAAGGAAACTATTGTTTCTCCTGCATAGGCTCCATCGTCGGATTATTTGACATTAAAAAAATTTCCAAGAAAGGAAAAGAAAAAAGGAATAATGCTTCAACTTTTGATAGAGATCTTTTTTTTTATTATGTTGTTTTATAAGAAGAAAAAGTCATGCTTTTATACAAGGAAAATTGATACTTTCAACTTTTTCTTAAAGCATTTGACACTTTTTATTTTTAAGAAAAATTGATACTTTCAACTTTTCCTCAAAAATGCTTTTTTAAAATTTTTATTTTTAAGAAAAATTGATACTTTTAACTTTTTCTCAAAAAAACCCTTTTTGAAATTTTTATTTTCAAGAAAAGTTGATACTTTCAACTTTTTCTCAAAAATGTTTTTTTTTTTAATTTTATTTTCAAGAAAAATTGATACTTTCAACTTTTTATCAAAAATACCCTTTTTTGAAATTTTTATTTTTAAGAAAAATTAATACTTTCAACTTCTCTTAGAAAATACCTTTTTGGATCTTTATTTTCAAAGAAAATTGATACTTTCAACTTTTACTTAAAGTATATTTTTTAAATTTGATCTTCTAGGAAAATTGATCCTTTAGCCTTTTTTTTGAAATTTTGGAATTATTTTTAGAATCATTTTTAGAATAAAGATTATTCAAGAAAAATAAATAGCAAAGCAAAAAAAAAATACCAAAGTTTGTGCAGAAAAATAGCTCGGCTCTACATTTCAAAATAACTTAAAAGTTGATCGACTTAGGAGATACGACTACAGGCTTAAGATGCGTGTCACGAGCTATGTTTTCTCTCAATGAAGCAATAGACCGTGTGGCATTTGAATCGACGCTTCCACCCAAGTTAGCCAAGGATAGTTTGATATCTGAATAAGAAACCAAGAAGCCATAAGTTAGTCTCAAGCATACACAATGATATGTCGAGGCAAAATAGGAGCACACAAAGGTTACCTCGACTTTTTCGTATATAAAAAATATATATTTTATTAATATCAAGGATAGTACATCGAGTCTTCTTACCATCATTGAGCCAAAAGGACAGTTCTAGATGGGTGATCTAGCACATACCTTAACCAGTGAGATAGTCCAACAATATACTGACTGCTCACCCCTTCTAAAAAACAAGTGAAATTTTATAGCTATCTTACTTATAGCCATTACAATGCTTGAAATAGGGACACTTTTCCTAGCATATGATATCTATCTTCCCCCTTAGCACCTCTACCTAGTTATGGCCCTATACATGGGTGGCTCATAACAACCTATGCCTAGTCATAACCCTATATAAGGTTGGCTCATGACATCCTCCCCTACCTATTCTATCGATGTCTTTTATTGACTTGTTGGCTTGGAATTCTTCGATCTTTCACTTGAATGCTCAGAGGTCATGATCTCTTTCTCAGCTAGTTTTTTCTGGCCATAAGCCTTCCCACTTCACTAAATATTCATGAATTATTCTTCGAGATACCCTGGATACCTTGTCAGCTAAAATCTTTTCAACTTGATGTTTTGATGGTGGTTTCATGATGATGGCAGCCCTAGTTGACTCTTTGTAACTTGCATCTGTAAGATCTGCATGGAAAGAATTTAAGTTGCTCACATAGAACACTGGATGCACCTTCATCCATTTTAGTGGGTCAATTTTGAAAAAGGCATTCCCCACCTTAAAAAGGATTTTCATTGGACCTTCATATTTGTGGACCAACCTACGATCTCGCTTCTTTAAGAACCTGGTTTGTTAGGGCACTAGTCTGATAAGAATAAGATCACCAACTTTGAATTATTGTACCTTCTAACCCTTATCTACCCACTTCTTCATACGCTTTGATGCTTTCTCCAAGTATGCTTGTGTAATTTTCGTATTTTGTCTTCATTCTTTGCTAATGTTGAATGCACGTGGATTTTTCCCTCCATACGACTTAAATGATGTATCTGATAGTCTTGGTAGTTATCTTGTGACCACTTTAAATGGACTCTTGTTTATGAAAGAACACTTGTTGGAATTAAAACAAAGCTAAGCTACATCCAATAATGAAGACTAATTCTTCTAATTAGATTGAATGAAGTATCTCAAGTACTCATCCAACAACCCATTAAATTGTTCAATTTGACCATCGATTTACGGGTGATAACTTAAAGAGATGTTGAGTTGGGATCCCAAAATCTTAAAAAGTTCTTTCCAAAATGACCCAGTGAATCTCAAATCCCTATCACTAACAATGTTTTGAGGAAGGCCCCAATACTTAATTACATGTTTAAACATTAATCGGGCTGTGTTTTTAATAATGCAATATTTTTAGGTGGGAATGAACGTGGCGTATTTAGAGAAACAGTCAATCACCATTAAAATAGACCCAAATTTGCCAACTTTGGGAAAACCCGATATGAAGTCAATGGAGATACTTTTCTAAGGCTAGTGGGCACAGGTAGTGGTTTTAGCAAGCCAGCTGATTTCTTCCTTTTAACTTTATTATGTTGGCAAATGGGACAAGTTTTAGTATAGTCTATTACATCTTGCCACATATAAGGCCAATAATAGCCTTGTTTCAGTAGAGCCAAAGTACGTTGCTAACCAATATGACCTTTTATGGTGTGTCATGGCATACCCTTATTAGCATCTATCTCAAACCTCTTATTTTTGGCACGAACAATTAAGGACATAAGACCCCATTTTCTTGCCAAAAGTATTTAGACTTTCCTTCTTCTACTACCTTTAAAATGGTACTGACTTGTAGATCTTTCCTCAGATTATCTTTAATTTGCTTGCAAACATCAATTGTGACTTTACTAGCCTTCATTAGCTATTCTCCTAAGGGCAGCCAACTCGATTAGTCTACTTAATGCATCTACCACTTAATTGGTTTTTCCAGCTGTGTGCTCAAAACAAAATTTAAATTCGACTAAAAATTCTTGCCATCTAGCTTGTTTAGCTGTAAACCTTGACTGGGTAAGGAAATGAATAACTATCACATTGTCTGTCTTCATGATGAATTGTGAACCTAACAAATAGTGTCGCCATGCTCTTAGACAATGAATTACTACTAAAAGTTCCTTCTCTTGAGTCGTATATCTTTTTTTAACTTCTTTAAACTTTTGACTATCAAAAGCTATTGAGTGCCATTCTTGTAGAAGTACTCCTTTAATAGCAAAATCAGATGCATCTGTTTGAACTTCAAAAGGCTTTGCAATGTCAAAAAGAGCCAAAACAAGGTCTTTCACCATAGCTTCCTTCAATCTTTCAAAAGCCTCTTGACATTCACTTGTCTAACACCATTTATGCTCTTTTGTCAATAACTTTGTGAGGGCCATGATTCTACGAGAGTACCCTTCCATAAATCTCTTATAGTAATTGGTTAATCCCAAAAATGAGTGAAGTTCACTGACATTCATTAGTGTTGCCCACTTTTTGATAACCCTAACTTTTTTCATGTTCATTTGAATGTGGTCTTGTTCAATAATATGGCCTAAAAAGTGGATTTGTGTCTGAACAAATGCACATTTCTTTCTTTTAATATATAGCTAGTGGTCTTGTAATATTTGAAACATAAGACGCAAGTGTTCTTAGTGCTCTTCCAGGGTAGAACTATAGACCACTACATCATCTAAATAAATGACCACAAACTTGTCAAAGTAGTCATGGAACACTTGATTCATCAAGGTACAAAATGTGGCAGGGGCTTAGTCAATCCAAAAGGTATAACAAGAAATTCAAATGCACCATACCGTGTTACATAAGTGGTCTTTGGCTTATATCCTTCAGCAATTCTAACCTGATGATAGCCAGATCTTAAGTCTAATTTGGAAAAGTACTTGGCCTGGCTTAGTTAATCAAATAAATTTGTAATAAGTGGGATGGGATATTTTTTCTTCACAGTGACTTTGTTCAAGGCCATATAGTTTACATACAACTATAAACTCTTGTCAGGTTTTCTTTGAAATAGTACAAGTGCTCTAAATGGTGCTTTTGATGGTCTAATGGACCCAGCTTATAAAAGCTCATCTAATTGTTTTCTTAATTCAACCAACTCAAGTGGAACCATGTGATAAGGAGCTTTAACTGGTGGCTTGACTCTCGAAAGCACCATAGTCCACTGATCTTCGAGGAGGTAGAACTTTGGGCAATTGCTTCGGCATCATACTTTCAAAATTTTCCAATACTATTTTCACCCTATCAGGTACATCTTCCAACTTAATCCCTTCTTTGTAGATTGGCATGGCCACATAAAAGGGTTCCCCTCTCTTTACCTCTTTCTTGAATTGTAAGGCTGAAATCATTTTTTTTCCATTCTTAGGAAAGATCGTGGTTGGTATAACACATAGGCATTCTCCCAAGAACAATAGATAATTAGCAGCAAGATTGGGATCGCCTGAACCAACATCATGAAGTGCAATTCTAAAACAATATTAAAGCCATCCATGAGAGAGATCGTGAAGTCTACATTTTCTTTCCATGGCTCCAACTTGGTCATCACACTCTTAGAGCTTCTTTTAGTGTCCACAGTCCTTTGTCCACAGAGCTTCCATGGTGAATTAATCGCTTTCATTTGTCCACAGTCCTTATTAACCTTGAGACTACACCTTTTTACTTCTTTTAGTGTGATAAAGGTATCGGTTGACCCCATATCTACCATAGCCTTTGTGTTTTTCCTATTTACTATCAGATCCACATACATCAGACCTTTTCCAAGTTTTTTCTTTATTATGTTTAGTTAGATACAAAGGGCATTAAGGAATCATATTGAGCCCATCCTGGTTGGTTCCTCTATAACTTTTTCGATTGTCTCAGTCACTTTAGTGGACTCTTGAAATGAAACTTTCAGAGCATTAAGGCCACCTCTATGTGGGTATTCAATCACATGATGCAGCCCTTGGTATAAAAAGTAAGCTAGCAGTTGCCTTGATTTGAAAATCGATGTATTGTTTGCCTTGAGTTGGGTATTGTCTTGACCAAAAGACCTCCTATCTAATCTTCCACCAAAAGGTCGGTCTACTATAACCATTTTTCTCTCATTCTCAAAGTTGGAGTTACTGTCACCTGATGAAGGATTCTTTTATTTTAAAGGACCATCATCAAAATCGTGAAGACGTTCGGTAGCAACCATGGTCGTGGCCATATCTTGCACCTTTTGTCTTTGTAATTTTACCCTGGCCTAAGGTTTGAGGCCCTAAAAAAATAGAACATTTTGTCTTTTCTAGATATATCTCTAATATCCAACATCAAGATAAAAAAGCTCCTCACAAACTCCCATACTGTTCTCATTTGTACCAATTCTCAAAGCTTCATTCAGGCTATATACTCCACATTCTCAGGGAAGAATTGGTTCTTTAACTCTTGTTTAAGATCTACCCAAGTTTTTAATAGAGTATTCATCATTTACAAATTTTTAATGCCACCACAACTTGGCATCATCTCTAAACTACATTAAAGCCATTGCAACCTTATTCTCTTCTAATTCTATGTGCATAGCTTGAAAACATTGTTCCATATCAAATAAGAAATTCTCAAGCTCTTTGGCATCTCTTGCCCTCTTATAACATCTAGGCTCTGGCACCTTGGCCTTTTTTTTTTTTTTTCCATCGAGCTCGAATCCAACATGACCACAACCATTCACAAAATGCTCACTTGGGCCTTGAACTCCTCAAACTCTCTTTAAAGGACATTCAAAGCATCTCCAGTCTCTTCCTTCAAGTTATATAGAGTATCGAACAACTCCCATTGGATTGTCTCAATCTCCTTCAATTGATCATTAGTTACCACATGAGCTTTTAGGGTAGCCACTGTGGCCTCCAGCTCCTCAATCCTTTGTTGTTTAGTAAATCCACCACTCATTGCCATTTTATCAATTCTCTAGCACTTTTCAATCGTGTTTTGATACCACGTGTCATAGGCTATGCTTTATCTCAATGCAGCAATAGATCGTGTGGCACTTGAATGAACACTTGCACCCATGTCAACTAAGGATAGTTTGATATTTGAACAAGAAACCAAAAAGCCCTAAGTCAGTCTCAAGCATATACAATGATATATAGGGTAAAATAGGGGCACACCAAGGTGACCTCGACTTTTTCATATATAAAAATATATATTTTTTATTAATATCAAGGATAATACTCGAGTCTTCCCACCATCATTGGGCTAAAAGGGCAACCCTAGATGGGTGATCTAGCACATACTTTAACCAGTGAATAGCCCAACGATATGCTGACTGCTCACCTCTTCTAAAGAGTAAGTGAGATTTTATAGCTGTCCTACCTATAGCCATTACAATGCTTGAAATTGGGATACTTTTCCTATCATATGAGATCTATCCTCCCTTTTGGCACCTCTACCCAGTCATGGCCCTATATATGGGCGGCTCATGACAACTTATGCCTAGTCATCACCCTATACAAGGTTGGCTCATGACATTGGGCTTAGAGGCTCATTGGCTTAGCTTCGGTTCAAACATGGCTGCACGGTTCAAAGTCAAGTTTGTGAAGTGGGTCACTACCGGGTCGAGTCTTCAAGTGGACTAGTGCATATCTTTTAAAAGATCCGATTCTTTTTTTATTCCTAAACGACATCATATTTTTAAAGTATGCAAGCCCTTTTTCTAGCTTTTTCTTTCATTTTTTGATTTGGTTTCTCTCTTTATCCTTAATTATTCTCTCCTTCTCTCTCTACAACATATGAACAATGGTCAAAAAGTTTCAAAGGTTTTCAAACTTTGGTGTCGACGCTATCATTCCAGATTTTCATGCTGACATCGCTGTCAGCCAACCACTGCTAAGGCTCAAATTTCACCCAAAAGCTTGTCTCGATCTCCTCCTTCGTATGATCTAGTTGGTTCTTTTAGAAACTCACAAGATTTGCATAGATCTGAAATCCCAATCGCGGTCTCCTTTTCCTCCACCACTTCGTTCGTTGCCACTTTAAGGTATGCTCTCTACATTTCCTTTGGCTATTTTTTCAGCAAATTTTGAATCCTAAAATTCCTAGGAAAGGGTTAACCTAAAACCCATGGAAACTCTTCTCTCCATTTTTTTTCTTTTTTGGCTTCTGATTTTAATTTATTTTTCTTAAATTTGTGGTTGAATCTTTGTTGGAATTTGTTAGCAGGCTCAGCCAAAATTGGTTGCCAAAGTTTGCTGTATGGTTATTGGATTTCTAGGATTATGGTATAGTCTTTTGTTTGCAAGTTGTCAGCTAACTTGACAACAGGTTTTTTTGTAATTTGCTTGTTGAAATCTGGGCCTAATTTTGTTATTGCTATCTAGTTTTTTAGGGTTCTTCCTAGTATTGGCCTTGGGGTCTAGATTGTAGGTTTAGACTATTAATGATTGAGCTATTGGTGACAGCAACGTTGGCACTAATAGAGAGTTATGTTTGACGATAGAGTTGTGGTGGTGTGGCAAAGATGGTAAAATGGTAGTATGTTTATGTGTAGATTGTGTTTGTGGGATTCTGGTGGTGGGGTGATGCTATTTTCTAGCAATGGTGATGAAAGAAGGTGGATTTTTGGTCAAATGGCTTTTTTTTGTGTAATTGTGAAACTTTCTGGGTTTGCGGTTATTGTGTTGCTTGTGGTTTTGATGACTGTGTAAAGACTGGTTATGGATGATGATAGTGGTTCTGGCAACAATGGTGGGAGTTTGGCTTAAGCGAAAATGGTAGTGTAATATGATGCCTGGTTTTCAATTTGGCAATGGCATCACACGGGGCTATGGGTGGTGATGGCAATGGCAGAGAAGGGCAATGTTGGGCTAAGCACTGCTGGAGTGGAGGAAATGGGTGAAGATCGGGGTCTTTCTATGACTCTTTCTCTATTTGTTTTCTACCCCCTTATGCAATGTAATGGTTGTTGCTTAAATAGGGACTTTGTCCCCATAAAATGCAAGATCAAAATGTTATCCGATTGAATGAGAGTTTCCTTTATCTTTTTTAATTTCAATTTTAAACTCAACCAATTTATCCTTTGATTTTGATTCAAATTCAAACATAATTATTTATCTCTTGAAGTAAGGCAGACAATTACAACAATTACAAATATTCTGAGTCAAAGTCCAAAGCAAGCCCAGAACTCAAATCCAAAGCCCAATTTGAATTAACCCGAGATTTGAGGATAACTCGGGATGAAATATGGTGTCTACATAAGTAAAAAAATTATATATAAAAATTTTTTAAATTAATAATAAAATTTTATATTTTTAATTTTTTAAATCGATATTTGAAATACCAACGAAGATTTTGTCAGTATTCCGTTAGTAATTTTCATTTAGGAATAAAATCCCAAGCTCTTCTCTTAAACATTTAGGAACAAACTTTTCCCGCCCCCTCCACTAGACCATCATCCTTCTTCTCTATCCTCAATTCCTCTGTCGACGGCCTTTCTCCTCAACCGTTCACTGCTACAACATCATTTGTGACTGTTAACATCTCAAAAACCAGTAATTGAGGAAGCTTCAGGTGAAACTATATATTTTCAAACTGATGTTGCTTTTAATCTTTTTTAGAGTGCCACAAGCACTAAAGGAGAAGAAATGAGATGCATAAGTGATTGGAGATGGGCATAATAGGTTGATAGCTGTGGCTTACTTGGCTCATGGCAGCTTGTCTATTGCCGAGCTCAAGCAATACTTGTCCATAGAAGCTTTAGGTGAAATTTTTTATTTTTTGTTTTTATTTTTTAATTTTTGTTAATCATATGAGTTTTGGTATGGCATTTAAATCGAAAAAGAAAGATTTAAAGAGACATGTTTGAATTTGTCAAAGCTAACAACAACGACGTTTACTGATTGATTGAACAATTTAAAGAAAAGTAAAATTTCAAGGAAAATGAAACCTTTAATTTCTTTGATACTATGTGTGATGAATCATGCTCTCTTTAGAATGTCCACCATGTCTCAAATTTGTATTTTACTTTTACAGTCTCCTTCCAATTTTTAACAAATCAGACAGAACTGTGATGTTTTTTCTAGGTTTTGATGTAAAGGTAAAGTTGAAATTCATTTTAGCTTTTTAAATTTTCCATCAAGTATATTTTCTATGCAATTTTAAACTTTGATTTTTGATGAACTAGAGCCAGTTAGAAAGTCGATTCAATTTGTTGAAACACCAAATCATCTGATTTGAGATATATTTTGGTACAAAGGAAGTGAAAATGCTTTATTATTATAAGCCAATAAATAACATATTTAAATTTATTATGTTCTTATTGAGGTTTGTTTGTAATAAATGAGTTCAGAATCTTTTGTTCTATTTCTAATTAAGGTCAATGCTATTTGAATTAATATTATTTAACATCATTTAGTGTTAGCAATAAGCTATTTTACAATTTTATGAACCATTATCAAATGTGAGTTGGTGTTTTTGTTGTCTATGCTTTTTATTGAATTTAACTTTTATTTCTAGTACTTAACTAGTTCATCTATTGGTTCTTTGCCTTCACTTGTCCTGCAATTTATCTATTAACTAATGGCTTCTAAGGGACCAAGCTTCAAGCTTGAGCATAAGACGAGCTACGTGTCAAAAGGTAATGGCGTTTGAGATTTTTATAGCTCTCTTTTCTGGTCTCTTATATTGTTATTATTGTTGTTAATGTTATCATGCATGAACATACATGCACATGCTTAACTGTAAAGAAGTTTAAAGATGAAATCTTTGTGGAGGCTTAATGTTTTTAAGAGTGAATTTATATTGAGTATTTGCTTAATTGTCATGAACTTTTTGTTGTTCCTTAATTTCTAAATTGCTTTTGGCTAGAAGCAATTAGTTGTTATTTTCTAATACAAGTGAGGTTTTCTTTTGACTTGTGCTTTTTAAGTTCCATTAACAATTAAGGTTTGAATCCATCTCCTAATTGTAAATAAAAATCAGTTTTATAAATTTTCTTCAAGAATACCTACTTACACATAAATGAATGTGAAACGAAGAATTCCATATCTTAAACACTCAGTGATGTGTGACAATTTGCTTGGCATTAGTGCTAACATAGTGCTTGTCCAAGATAAATTTTAGAAAATTAGTGCAAATTCCGCTTGGCATCATTTTATTTTGTTTCCAAGACTATCATTTATCTCGGCCTTTTGTTTGCTTAATAAGGTTTTGCAATATATCTTGTATGCATCCAAAATTATGAATTTTTTTTAGTTCATTTCACGTGATATTATTTTAATAAAGCTTCCAAATTTGTTATGGAAATAGATTGCTTTAGTAATTGAGCCAAGGACAAGGAAACAAGTACCATGTATAGACAAGTTTAGGAGGTGTGGCCAACGGCCAATGTCTAGTTCAAATGCTTTGGTCGGAATTTTGTGTGATAAATTTTTTATTAGCTTGATTTAGAATTTTTATGTTCTCTTGGTGATGCGGCTAAAAAATGTTAACTGTTTTGTTTTCTGATACGGAAGTTAATGATTGAATATGATGGAAGAGCCACATTTAGAAGGTAGTCCTTGTAGTGAGCATAGTGTGGTTGCCACTCCAACAATTGCTTCAACTCCAACAAGTCCTTGTAATCAATCTTGTTCTACACTTATTTTAGTCAGTTGTTGATATATTTGCTTTAGTAACTGTATGTAAGAACTTGAACCGGTTAGTATTGGTTCTGGTAAACTGCAAGAAAATGGTACTTAAGGATTGTATAATATTATTATACTCTTTCTTTTATAAGTGGAAAGGATTGTTTTGTTTATTTATTTTTTCTATTTATGTATATTTTAATATTTATGTAATTATTTTAAAAATAAATTTAAAAAATAGAATAAAATGAGAAAATTTATAAACAACATATATATGATTAAAAAACAAGTATTATCGGTGGAAATATTAACTATCATCGATTGATTTTTTTTTTTTGTAAAATTGAAAACAATTATAAAAATAATATATTAATTGAAAATTTTGTCAGTAAATAAAAAACTTACCAGTAAATTACTGATGAAATTATATTGCTGATTTTATTTATAGTAATAAAATTTTTTCGTCAATAATATTACCGATGAAAAATGAAGTATTATCGATAAAAATTTTCGTTGATAATATGTTATTTTTTGGTAATGTTAAATAAACAGATCATAAATATTGATAGTGTTAAATAAATAGATCATAAATATACAAACAGATTATAAATATAATAAAATTTATTTATATTCTGTTTGTTTACATCTTTAATAATATATTTAAAAAATTAAGTTAAAATTCTTTCCAAATAGAAAAATTTTGGATGGGTTTATGCACTCGAAATTATATACTAGCTTAATAATCAATCAGATGATTAACTTTACTCAACAAATAAGTAGAATATCAAGGCCACACTGTCACGATTCTCTTCACTTATCTCTAACAACTTAATAGATTCTATTTAGAGTATCTACAAATATTAAGAGTACATGAAAAATGACAAGACGTACCAGTAGAGTGGCAAGTTTTTCTTAAATGTCAACATCAAACTTACAATTTCACAATCTATCTCATTTTCTTAAAAAAGGGAGACATTATTTATTAATTAAATAGTTATTGGTAGCATTATTTTCTAAAGTCTGTCAGTCCAATTTAAACAAGCTACAAAATTAATGAGGATTATTATTGGATCCTTGCAACAAACTTGAAAAGAGTAACAAATAAAAATGACAGAACAAAATCCAAACTTTAATAATATATTAAGCATATAATTGAAAATTAATTGACAATAAATGAAGGGGATCCAATTTGAATTTGAGACCATAAAAAATATAATATTTAACAAAAATGTTATAACATCAATTTAACGGTGGAGATCTTGAGAAGGTTAGAACGGGTGATTGGAGAAAAAACTTTTATAAAAATATTTTTATATATTTAAAAAAAATTTTGATGTACAATGATATAAATTGCAAAAATAGGACAATTTATTTTTTAGTGAAAAAACTTTTAAACTAATAGAAATTTTGAAAATGTTTAATCTTATGTAAAAAACTAAAGTGTGATCAATCAAATTAAAATGAAAAAAAAAAGGGTTTAAACTTATATTTAAATTTTTATAGGTTTAAAAATGTGATTGATCAAATATATACTGTGGAAAGTAAAATTAAAGTTTGATAAATCATGTAGACACCCAATTGGGTCCGGGCCCAGATCAATTGGGCCTGGCCCAAATGGGTAAGGCCCATTTCAATCCTGTATATTTTTTTCTTTTGTATTTTATGTATTCTATTATTATTATTATGTATATCTTTATTCATTTATTTATTTTTATTCAGATTAGATTTATATGTATATTATTTATATAGTTATATATTTATTATTATTATTATTATTATTATTTTTGTAAGATATTTTTGGATTTATCTTATTTTATTATTATTTTTTTTAAATTATCTGTTCTGATTTTTTCCTGATTATCAGATTTTTTTTTACTATAATATCTTTTTATTTATCTGTTCTAATTATCTATTATTTTTTATATTTATTTGATTTTTTTTTTTGGAAGGTTGAGATTGAAGCTGAAGAATCCTACTGGGAGTGGGGATTCAATCTAAAGAGTCCAATTGGATTCAAAGACTGAATCCCCGTCCAAGGAGGAGTTGGGATTGATCAGAAACTCCTGATCAACCCCTATATAAAGGACCCTTTGGAACAGTTCAAGAACACACAGAAAACAGTCAGCTAGAGCTACTGATTTGAGAAGCAAAGGCGTAGGGAAGAGTATAGAAGGCTAGGAAAAGGTTTAGGAGAGTTCCAGAAATTATCAGAAATTTTTTTGGGGATTTTTCGAAATTTTTTTTTCTGGGAGTTTCTGGAAAATTCCAGTTTCCGGTTGAATTTTCCGGCCAACCTTGAAGTTTCCGGCTAAAATTCCGGCCAACATTGAAGTTTCCGGTGAACTGCCCAGTTTCCGGCGAAGAATCCCAGAAACCGGCAAAGAATCCCAGAAACCGGTGAATTTCCGGCCAACTTCCGACGAAAAAACCCAGATTCCGGCGAAAATTTCCAGAATCCGGTGAATCTTCCACCGGAGTTCTTCGGTTTTTTAGAGAGAAGGGAGAGAAAAGGGAAAGAAGAGAGAGAGGGGAGAGGAGCGTTCTGCCGAAAAACGGAGGAAGGTGCATTTTATACCCTCCCAAAACGACGTCGTTTTGGCTTTAAGTTAATCAGAGGATCCGCGCGTTTTACCGAACCCGACCCGACCCGAGCGTCGACCCGATTCTGACCCGCGCGTGCCCAGCCCCCCTCCGAGCCGAGCCGAGCCGAGCCGTTCTTCCCGAGCCGCTTCTCCGAGCCGTTTTCTCTTCCTTGAGCCGAGCCGAGCCGAGCCGATAGCCGAGCCGCTCCAGGTTTTTTTTTTTTTTTTTTTTTTTTTTTGAATTTTTTTTATTTGACTTTGATTTTGATCTTGATTTTTTTTTCTTTTTTCTTTAATTAATCCGACGACGGAGCCTCTACAAGTAAAAACAGTAGTTTTTCTTGCATACTCCTGAGGTGAG
This sequence comes from Durio zibethinus, assembly GCF_047325235.1. Lineage (NCBI taxonomy): Eukaryota > Viridiplantae > Streptophyta > Magnoliopsida > Malvales > Malvaceae > Durio > Durio zibethinus. The sequence continues at coordinate 6,557,053 of NC_143176.1, read as the reverse complement.
GGAATTTTCTCAATTTTCTGCTAAAAGTATTAGAGTCAATTGAGAATAATTTCTGATAATTAATTACTTGGCTGATTTTGATTTTTTTTTCCTTTAATTAATCCGACGACGGAGCCTCTGCAAGTGAAACAGTAGTTTTTCTTGCATACTCCTGAGGTGAGGGAATTTTCTCAATTTTCTGCTAAAAGTATTAGAGTCAATTGAGAATAATTTCTGATAATTAATTATTTGACTTTGATTTTGATTTTTTTTTTATTAATCCGACGACGGAGCCTCTACAAGTAAAAACAGTAGTTTTTCTTGCATACTCCTGAGGTGAGGGAATTTTCTCAATTTTCTGCTAAAAGTATTAGAGTCAATTGAGAATAATTTTCAACAACTAACTACTTGGTAAAATTTTAAGGCTTTTGGATAACACAAATTCAAGCTGGTACCACCTTTTGATGGGCGTTGTGAGGGTGCTATAACCTTCCTCACACGTAACCGAACTCCCGAACTCTGTTCTGGTTAAGCAGACCCGAACCTATTCTTTTAGGGACCCTTAAGCTTAGGTGTTCCCTGAAAGGACAGATTCCTTAGGTGGCCAATCACACCTGGATAAAAAAAGATTGGTGGCGACTCCCTAAAGTCAATGTCTAGCGACAGATCCCCGGATCTAGACGTTACGACAGCTTGGCGACTCCGCTGGGGATTTTGAGAGTCAGGCCAGCAAATAATTTGTGTTATCCAAAAGCCTAATAAAATTGAACCTTGTTGTATATATGTGTAATTTTTTTTTTTTTTTAGTCATGTTTATTTACCTTGTTAATTATGTCATTCATATGCATGTGCATAACATGAGCTCTATACCCGAGCTCCGTCCCTCTAGGAGGGAGTAAAGTACCTATTGCTTTCGTGAGGTCTAATACCTCCGCAGTGGCTAGCGAAATACTCCCACTCAAATTGAACCTTTTTCGCTCGTAGCCTGTAATGGGTGAGAATTAGGGTGCCTTACTAGTCTGTGATGGACAAGGATGTAAGGAACAATTTGAGGACCTTTAGACTCTGACTTTAAAACCACATGTAGTGAACCTTAAGAGTGCCTAACCCTAGGATAGAGTCCTTTCTACCCAATGATAGATATACCCTGAAATTAGGACACAAAAAAGGTGTTTATCTAATCATTTTGATTGCTTAACTTTGTGTATTATTTTTTGTAATGTTATGCATCAGCATTACTTTCATTTCATTCATGAAACTAACTATGTTGTTTGTCTGATTGTATGCATCTGTATTCTTTTCATGATCATGTTTCAACACAATCATTTGCATTCATTTCATGCTAGATTTCATTCAAAAAAATGTACATTTCATTTGTGTATCAAAGCATCATACATAAGGCACAGCATAACATTTCTAATCATGAGTATGGTACTCAAGGTCCGAGGATAGCTCCATCTAGCGAAAACCTTGCTCATCCATACAACACAAGATCCAGAGCAAGGCAAATGGAGGAGGAAAGTTCTCATAGATTTGAAAAGCTAGAAAAAGCTCAGGAGAAGATTGAAAATGAACTTAGCAAAATTCTGGAGGCTCTCAATAATATGAATAAAGGAAAAGGAGTTGAAGGAAGTACAAGCCAGCAAGAAGTGGCTGACCCATTGTACCCTCCAGGTTTTGGCCCATCTCAAGCCCAGTCTGCCCAAGAGGTCCCGCCACAACATTTCGCCTATCCTGGAATGCCATCAGCTTTCAACCCAGGGCAGTATAATAGCTATATAAATCCTGTCTTCACTGAAAAGGCAGCAGAACCAATTCCTGATCTAGATGATTTAAAAGAGAAGGAGAAGGAAAAGATGAGAGTAGAGGCTGAGGAAAGTTCCAAGATTAGCATGTTAGAGCAGAGGCTACGGGCTGTAGAAGGATTTAGCTTTTATGGGTCAGTTGATGCTGCTGGGCTCTGCCTAGTTCCTGATGTGGTTATCCCTTATAAATTCAAAGTACCGAAATTTGAAAAATATGACGGTACAAAGTGCCCTAAAATCCACATCACCATGTATTGTAGGAAGATGGCAGCTCATGCACATGATGAAAAACTCTTGATGCATGTTTTTCAGGACAGTCTTACTGGCTTTGCCGCCAGATGGTATGTTCAGTTGGATAGGACTCGTATTCGCTCTTGGAGTGATATGGCACATGACTTCATCAGTCAATATCGACACATTATCGATTTGGCTCCTGATCGTTTGTCTTTGCAGAATCTGGAGAAAAAGTCAAACGAGTCTTTTAAAGAGTACGCCCAAAGATGGAGAGATATAGCTTCACAGGTACAACCTCCACTGACAGAGAAAGAGACCACAGTGTTGTTTGTTAGCACTTTAAAACCTCCCTATTATGAAAAGATGATAGGGAATGCAACAAAGAATTTTGCTGACATGGTAATCTCTGGAGAAATTATTGAAAGTGCCATAAAAAATGGCAAGTTGAGAGGAGGAGAAACCAAGAAGACATCAGAAAAGAAAGAAGCTGAAGCTCAAGCTGTGAGCTTTGATAGACAACAATTCGGGGGTTATCAACCCTATCCATCCCAAGGTTACTCTCCATGCTATCCTGCTGTGAATAATGCCTCATCCTACCCATACCAGCTAGCTCCACAACCATCTTATTCATCCACTTACCGCCTTAACATTCAAGCTCCTGTAAGAACCCAAATTCGTCCTACTCATCCAACAAGTGGCTCACGAGAACAACGGACTACTCGAGAAAAACCTGTATTTGATCCAATCCCTATGACTTATACAGAGTTATATCGAGAGCTTTATAATAGCCATTTGATTGCCCCCAGCCATGTGGAACCACTTAAACCACCCTATCCAAAGTGGTATGATCCTACAGCCCGTTGTGACTATCATTATGGAATTACTGGCCATTCTACTGAAAATTGCACTGCTTTAAAGTATAAGGTGCAACGGTTGATCAATGATGGAATGGTAAGTTTTGATCAAGGAAAAGCAACAGCACCTAATGTTAGTGTACTGAGCGAAAGTCAAGAACAGAAAGGATCCGAAGATTCACAATGAATTGAGGGGCAAGATGTCAATGGAGATAAGGCTGGTTGAAGGTTTCTTTTGTCATTTTGGGATTTCTTTTCAAAAATGTTAGATTTTTTTTTAATATGACTTCACTTGTTATCATTTTAATAAAGGCAAGTCAATGCATTTCATTACATTTTTCTCTTTCACTTTACCATTATTCCATGCCTTGTTACCTTCCATAACTTCACACTCCCATTCTTAAATTTCAGATGATGAATATTTAGACAATGATAACAATAATTCTGGAATTTAATTTTGAGAACTCATTCACAGAGGAGATGATTTGAGCGAAAATAAAGAGGGTAAGCCATCACCAGAGATGAAAGAGATATATCTTGAAGGTGTGCAATATTTTATACAAGTTCATGAGCTCTGTTCAATAGATGATGTTCAAGAAAGGTATTCACAATTGAGATGAAAAATGGCCATCTTTTCTTTTACCATTTGAAAAACCATTTATTGTTACCCCCTTGAGCTTATCATTTTTATTTTTTTTTTTGAAGAACCCCAACCAAGGATCACCCTCTACACTGGAGGGTAATTTTTGAAAAAAAAAAAAAAAAAAAAAACACCACAAAAGGTCTCAAAAATGAAAAAAAAAGAAAAAACAAATGCCACACATGACTTGGGGCAAAGTAATGAGAATCCTTTGTGTGATGAAAGAAAAAAGTAGTGAAATGATGTGGGGGCAAAATGCCAAGCTGCATCAAATGATCCTTTGGTTTTGAACCTTTTTAATACATGTTTTGAGCCTATTATATCCATTTCTTTTATGACCCTTCCCCTTGGCCTACGTTACAACCTTGAAAAGTTCATTTGGATCAAGTGTGAATACTCAACTTGAATGATCATATGTTGAGCGAATGTATGCTCATGATGAAGCAATGAAATCATGCTACATTGCTCTAAAGTTGGATGTATGAAAGATATCAACAATGGATGAAAAATGAGAAAAAAAGAAGATGATGAAAAAAAAAGAAAAAAATAGAAAAAAAAGGAAAAAATGAGAAAATGAAAAAAAGAGATTCAAATTGAAAACCTGAAAGGGTGATCTTGGTAGAAAAAAAGATCCAGGGCAAATGGCTCACATGAATGAAAGGTCAAAGACATCTGAAGATCCCTCAAAGACTGGGGCAAAGTTCGACAAGCTCAAGATGACTTCAACTGTAAATGGAATGAGTTTTTGAAAAAGAATCCTAGATTAATGTTGAGAATTGTCTGAATATTCATCATTTGGACATACCATCCATCTCAATGACATCCAATTTATTTCCTTTCCCATTTGTTTTGTACCAAAACAGATCTTCATTGATTATCTTTACCATAATTCACCTTGCGTTCTCTCATTGTTTCACCCCTAGAATGAATTGAGAAAATGCTTGATTGCATGGTATTTGTCAAGAATTGAAATGATAATGAATGAATGAATATGCGCTTAAAAGAGTCTTGCATTCATTTGAAAAGAAATCTAAGATGATGAAGAAATGGTAGAAACCTAAAAGAGATGATTTAGAAGGATGTATGATGTGACCAAATAGAGAATATGATGGGGCAAATCTTGAAAAGCGATACAACCAAGTGATGAGTACAAGGATGAATTGGTCGAATGGTGGGAACGATCAGTGGACAGAATTTGTTTTGGAATGATTGATGCTGAGACAAGGACCCAGTGATGGTGGATGAAATTTGTTTTGAAATTTGCTAGTGCTGAGAAATTCATGGATGATGGTCAAGGGATGATCGATTGATGAAGCTTATTCCGGAGTATTGAGAAACTGAACAAGGAAGAATGTGAATGGAAAAGACAATTGAGAGCTACACTGGTTCAATCTTAGAAGAGCAGTGCAATTGGATCCTGAAAAATCAAAGGGCTTGACACCCAAGAAATAAAAAAAGAGCTTGAGAAACTTGAGTACCATACATTGAACATGAATTAATTGGTCAACATTTACATAGCATGCATTGAAATTCATATGCATTTGCACAGCATACACTACTTTCAGGAGAATATAGTGTATAAATTCAAGAAGCAGGGGTGTTCCAACATCCCACATGGAGGAGACAGATATGAAAAGACTTTGCAAGTTTGAGAAGAAACTTGTCAGGTAAGTTCCTAATCCTTGAAATAGGATGTCTTTTGGTATCAGGGTTGATTTATAAGACCTTTGGGCATAATCTCCTGAAATCCCTTCAAACACAGCTTTCAACTCCTTTGGACATGATTGTCAAGGAGCCTATTAATTTCCAAAGTTCCGTTGCCTCTGTTTAGAGGAGCAATTTATCTTTTCAAAGTCGTGGTGCCTCTGTTGAGAGGAGCAATTTACTTTCCAAAGTCGTGGTGCCTCTGTTGAGAGGAGCAATTTACTTTTCAAAGTTCCGTTGCCTCTGTTTAGAGGAGCAATTTACTTTCAAAAGTCGTTGAGTCTCTGTTTAGAGGAACTTCGGCCAAAAAAAAAAAACAAAAAAAAACAAAAAAACAAAAGCAAAAAAAATCAAAAAAATCAAAAAAAAAAATCAAAAATAAAAATATTGAGTTGAGTCTTGATTGGGTGTCTACGTCTTTGCGCAATTTCTGTTTCACAGAAAATGTGCAAAGAGGGGCAGCTGTAGACACCCAATTGGGTCCGGGCCCAGATCAATTGGGCCTGGCCCAAATGGGTAAGGCCCATTTCAATCCTGTATATTTTTTTCTTTTGTATTTTATGTATTCTATTATTATTATTATGTATATCTTTATTCATTTATTTATTTTTATTCAGATTAGATTTATATGTATATTATTTATATAGTTATATATTTATTATTATTATTATTATTATTATTTTTGTAAGATATTTTTGGATTTATCTTATTTTATTATTATTTTTTTTAAATTATCTGTTCTGATTTTTTCCTGATTATCAGATATTTTTTTTACTATAATATCTTTTTATTTATCTGTTCTAATTATCTATTATTTTTTATATTTATTTGATTTTTTTTTTTGGAAGGTTGAGATTGAAGCTGAAGAATCCTACTGGGAGTGAGGATTCAATCTAAAGAGTCCAATTGGATTCAAAGACTGAATCCCCGTCCAAGGAGGAGTTGGGATTGATCAGAAACTCCTGATCAACCCCTATATAAAGGACCCTTTGGAACAGTTCAAGAACACACAGAAAACAGTCAGCTAGAGCTACTGATTTGAGAAGCAAAGGCGTAGGGAAGAGTATAGAAGGCTAGGAAAAGGTTTAGGAGAGTTCCAGAAATTATCAGAAATTTTTTTGGGGATTTTTCGAAATTTTTTTTTCTGGGAGTTTCTGGAAAATTCCAGTTTCCGGTTGAATTTTCCGGCCAACCTTGAAGTTTCCGGCTAAAATTCCGGCCAACATTGAAGTTTCCGGCGAACTGCCCAGTTTCCGGCGAAGAATCCCAGAAACCGGCAAAGAATCCCAGAAACCGGTGAATTTCCGGCCAACTTCCGGCGAAAAAACCCAGATTCCGGCGAAAATTTCCAGAATCCGGTGAATCTTCCACCGGAGTTCTTCGGTTTTTTAGAGAGAAGGGAGAGAAAAGGGAAAGAAGAGAGAGAGGGGAGAGGAGCGTTCTGCCGAAAAACGGAGGAAGGTGCATTTTATACCCTCCCAAAACGACGTCGTTTTGGCTTTAAGTTAATCAGAGGATCCGCGCGTTTTACCGAACCCGACCCGACCCGAGCGTCGACCCGATTCTGACCCGCGCGTGCCCAGCCCCCCTCCGAGCCGAGCCGAGCCGAGCCGTTCTTCCCGAGCCGCTTCTCCGAGCCGTTTTCTCTTCCTTGAGCCGAGCCGAGCCGAGCCGATAGCCGAGCCGCTCCAGGTTTTTTTTTTTTTTTTTTTTTTTTTTGAATTTTTTTTATTTGACTTTGATTTTGATCTTGATTTTTTTTTCTTTTTTCTTTAATTAATCCGACGACGGAGCCTCTACAAGTAAAAACAGTAGTTTTTCTTGCATACTCCTGAGGTGAGGGAATTTTCTCAATTTTCTGCTAAAAGTATTAGAGTCAATTGAGAATAATTTCTGATAATTAATTACTTGGCTGATTTTGATTTTTTTTTCCTTTAATTAATCCGACGACGGAGCCTCTGCAAGTGAAACAGTAGTTTTTCTTGCATACTCCTGAGGTGAGGGAATTTTCTCAATTTTCTGCTAAAAGTATTAGAGTCAATTGAGAATAATTTCTGATAATTAATTATTTGACTTTGATTTTGATTTTTTTTTTATTAATCCGACGACGGAGCCTCTACAAGTAAAAACAGTAGTTTTTCTTGCATACTCCTGAGGTGAGGGAATTTTCTCAATTTTCTGCTAAAAGTATTAGAGTCAATTGAGAATAATTTTCAACAACTAACTACTTGGTAAAATTTTAAGGCTTTTGGATAACACAAATTCAAGCTGGTACCACCTTTTGATGGGCGTTGTGAGGGTGCTATAACCTTCCTCACACGTAACCGAACTCCCGAACTCTGTTCTGGTTAAGCAGACCCGAACCTATTCTTTTAGGGACCCTTAAGCTTAGGTGTTCCCTGAAAGGACAGATTCCTTAGGTGGCCAATCACACCTGGATAAAAAAAGATTGGTGGCGACTCCCTAAAGTCAATGTCTAGCGACAGATCCCCGGATCTAGACGTTACGACAAATCAAATTTAAAAAAATCAAATTTGATTTAAAAATTAAATCATCAATGATGAATGAGAATATAAGACTGCATATACTTGATCGGATGTCAAGACAGGATCTTTTTAGCTATCTTATTTTGATCCTTTGATCTAATTAATTTCCCCTTTTTCATAAATTATTGCTTACATTTCTCCTCAGTTTCTCAAACAAATTAAAAGAGAGCAAATTCTAATTCCAACAACACCACTCAGCACACAACATGAAAAATTATCTTCAATATAATTAGGTAGAAGAAGACAACAAGAGAGCTTAGCTCAGGCTAATGTTTAAGAAGAAAAGGCCACACAAAAATTTTCAGTTTTATTCTCCTTTAAAATAAAAATAAAACTTTAAAACATATGCTTTGGTTTTCTAAATAAATTTAAAATTTTTTCAAATTTTTATAAATTCAAAATTTTTTTTAGTAAAAATCAAATTGTCCTATTTATTTTTCTAGATTTATATTATCCTATGTGAATTTTTTTAAATAAAATATAAATATTTTCCATATCAACAACATAGAACAAAAAAAATAAATTTTGGATGAAATATTCTATTTTAATCCATAGATGATTAAAATTACATAACAATATAATAAAGTGATAAAATTACACCAACAAAATCAATATATATATATATATATGGGATTCTAAGTTTGACTTCTAATATCAAGATTAATTCTCCATGAACTTAGTTGTTTTGATTTATTAGTATTCGAGTAAGTATTTAACTAAGTAAGATCCGCATCTTTAAATAAGGCAACCTCTAGAACATCAACTAGGGAAACTTGGTTTTGACTAGCTGTTTTGAAAAAAAAAATCTAATTGAATGAAATTAAGATGCATGGAATTCTTATAGCAATTCTTATGCCACAAAATAATATATGATGGTCTAATGTCAAGAGGGAGGAAGAAATGCTATTCAACTCAAATTCAGTATTGATGAATTTTCAAGTGACTTCCTTACAGAAACACAAAGATAATAAAAATGCAAGCATTGCTGTTTTTACTTCAAAATCTGTCTCACTCAAATGAATATTATGTCATGTTCATCGTCTCATCCACAATCAACTGCTTAAGCTTAAGCTTTTGGGATAATTGGTAACACAACTTCACATAAACAAAGATTATTGGAAAAGTGTACTTGGGAGCTAATGAACATCACGACCAACTGCTAAAACGAATGAAAATCAAAAGTACAAAATGAAAATCCCGACCAACTGCTCAATGAATGGCGTTGTAGTTGACTGTAAAGTGTAAATCGACCGCCTAAAAATGACTGCAAAAGCAAAATGATATCAAGTCTGCTAGTGGAAAGGACAACAAACTATAAACTTTTAGCCAATAAAAAAAGACAAATAAACAGGAATGCAGCCTTTATGTACCCGCGTAGAAATTTGCATTCGAATATGATTGCAATATTTGGCTGCAAGACTATGAAGTTGGGAGAAAGGTTTGTGAAATGCTGCAGCAAATTAGCAACAGCTTCATTCACCTGCATCTTCTGAAACTGACATTCATTTCTTCATCTCCCTCTGACAAAGGTGTGTTTTCAACTTCATTGTCTAGACCTCCACCATATATAACTACCAACTGGCCATGTTGTTTGTTCAGCTTTAGTAGACTCTTCCATTATATTTTCATCAATTGATCGGATTGCCTGCAAAACAAATTAAAGCATGGCATGTGAAGAAAACGAAGGATGTATAATTCAGTAAATTGAAACAAAAACGCAACAAAGACCATTGAATGAACCCAATAAGAAAGACTGCCGCCCCATAGAACTGGGAATTAACATTACCAGCCAATAAAATTTTCAATTTCATTAGCAATTAAAACAAACAAATGGATGACAAATTTCAATTGAAATCCATAACAAAGTTCCCTTGAACAGAACAGACAAGATTAATATTGCATAATCAATAAAGCTGAAAGAGGAAATAAAAGCATGAAAAATGTGCAAAAGATTAACCTCGCTGTTCATAAGCTTATCCAAGTCCAGCTATACAATGGCAAGGCAGCTTTTGATACTTTTAAAGTGAGAGTTTGGGTGCGTAGCGTACCTCTGTTTTGGCTTGCCCAGATTCCTCCGAATCAACACTAAAGCTTGCGGTTATATTGGGACAACCTCTCACAGATAAAAATTGCAAAGATGGGAATACGAAATGATAACCCACAGGGCTGAAGCTCACAATGTTTGGTAGCTTTCCAAGATCTAAGGTACCCAATTGAGGTAGCTGTATCACTTTCCCTTTTTCCTCACTACCATTTGCCTCATCTCCTGATTGTTCAAATACTTGTTCTAATTTGGAGACGTTCTGAACAGTAAAGGATTGCAGTTTTGGAAGGCCATGAGCAACACTCACTGGAAACAGACTTTTCAAGTTTTCGCATGACTCAACGCGTATTTGAGTCAGATTAGGGAAACATACAGGTCGGAGATGATGATCTTGTAATGAAGTTGATCATCCTTTTCAATAATTTGCTCCTGTTCATCACACTTATATATGTGTAAAAAGCTCAATTGCGACAAATTCCGAGCGATAGTAGGTGATAAAATATATCTTAATTTTCTGCATCTAAAGGCAACCAATTGAGTGACGTATTGAAAGTTGACAACTTTGACGGGATCTTTCCATGCCACCCGCAATTCAAGTAGATCACGCAAACTTAGTTCCCTCAAACTTGAAAGATTATATCCACTGTCAAATAGCTCTTTAAAATTAGTGATGATTAAATTTTTATATTCAGCTTTTCATCCCAATTCTGGAACTATCATTTTACGTGCTTCCTTTCTCTCATATCCCAAAATTCTAACACCTATAATCATATCATTTAAAAAGTAAATTTAATATTTAGAAAAAACTAAAAAATTTTAAATATTGAAAATTTTTAGAAATTTCTAAATATTAAAATTATAGCATTTGAACTTGAACTTTTCTTTGGGAAACCAATTTATCAAGAAAAAAAATTCAATCGACAACATTAACACTATATTTAATCGGTAGGAAGAAAAATAAAGGGAGGAAATAAGGGCAAGGAATGCAAAAATAAATTATAGAAAAGAAAATTAATTTTCTTTGTTAGTATTTGGTACCAAAGATAAAAAAAACTAGAAAAAAAAGAAAAAGGATTAGAAGAAAATTTATAAGACAGGATTTATTTAAGTAAAAAAGAATGTTTTTCTTCCAATTTAAAAGGATTAAATTTTCATTTTTTTTCTTTCCGCTCTCTTTCTATTCTTCCACTCTTTCCACTCCCTCACCAGGCATAGTTGTAAGAAAGAAAAAAAAAAAAAAAAGGCTTACCGCTATTTTAGCCAAAATGATAAAACGAGTCAATTGTGGACAATTTCCCACTTTCAACACTTGTAAAGATGGCAGTGTGGGTATAATGTCATTTCCATTCCTTCCTTTTAATCGAGGCAAACCTACCAATGTAACCACATTCAGCTGTGGAAGACCTTTAGCCATTGAGATTGGAAAACTATATTCCAATCGAGAGCAACTCCAAATCTGAAGTCAAATTCTCCGAACTTTGACCATGGGACAATGACGAAAGAGATGTCAAGTTATTGCAGCCATTTACATATACTTCCCCTAGACTTTGGAGTCAGACGTTTGACACTTGCGTTTTGGGAATTATATCTTCCAATTCCGAGCAGTCGAACATATTCAATGTTTCCAGTTGCCCAAGACTTTGAGCAACGGAAGTTGGGAAGAGATATCTCAATTTATTGCAGTTGTCGATTGTTACAAACCTTCAAACTTTGTAAGTTTACATGATGACCGGGTCCTTGTTTCATGCTCCTCAATTCAGCAATATTTTGAAATATCACTTGCATCTTATCACAATATGCAACTTCCAGCTCCTCAAGATTTTGTAGAATTGGAATTCCACATATCATGTCCTTGCAATGATCTATCATCAAGTTTTTCAATTTTAGTAAAAACCCTTGCGGTTGATGACCACTGCATAGCTCTTGCAAACCACGCATATCTTTTAACGATAATTTTAACAAATTAGAGAATGCAATGGTTAGCGCCTGCTGCTTTGTTGTATGTATCAATGAGACATTTCATATGTTCGCAACTCTCAAGACCCAGAGAAGTCAGGTTACTGAATACCACTTTGGCCCAACTCCAAGCTTGGAACAAGATTTTGGCAACCCACCACAATTTTCAGATTAAGATATTCCGTATCCCCAAATAACTGTTTGCATGCCTCAATTACAGACCCTCAATTTCTAAGGATCTTGACAATTGGTCGATCTCAAAGTCCCTCTTCATTACATATAACTTAGAAAAGCTAACGCATACACAAAACCTTGGTAATTTACGGAACAGAAAGTCTCTTGGAAGATGTTTAGAAGAAACCTCTAAAGATAATACGGCCAAGTTTGACAAGGAATTCAACTCCGATAGGCTGGCATAGCTTTCTTCTTGAACCGTGTTCTCAGTAGCCCATTTTATTCTTTCACAACCATGTAAGTATAGTTCTTCTGATTGGGAGAATTTCGTATTAACTGAGGAGGGATTCTCTGTAGTTGTTTACAATATGATAAATCCAACAATTTAAGATTATCCAAATCACCTATTTCTTCTTGCAATTCTTTGATATCAGAGCGACTAAATGAAAGAACCTTCAACTTCCCAAGCAATGAGATGCCCAAGAGTTTGCAACCTTCCACATGTAAAATTCTAAGGTTTGTTTGAAACTGAAATGCGTCTGGAGATATCAATCTAGAATGCAAAGCGCAAACTTTTAAAGCTTTCATTCCTTCAAAAGAATTCACTTGAAGTTATCATGTTTCCATCTCCACCAATTTAAAGAAATTTGAGATTTGGGCCTGCCAGTCCTTTAGGAAGTTCAACGATCTGACTAGTCTTGAAGGAGACTGCTTCGCAAGGCTCAAAACTTTCATCCTTTGCCCACATTTCAATAACCTCAGATTTTATAACAGAAGAAAACTCCTTTCTGTAGAATGCTATCCACAAAGCAACATCACGAACCATGTCATGCATTTTAACATGCCTTTCTCCACAATTTATCAACAAACAAGAATCCTTGAGGATATCGATCGCTGCAAGCACTTCGCTCCTCACTTCTTCAATTGAGCCCATACCTTTATACAACTCTAGTTCCCATGCATATCTCACCAACTCCTCTACATAAATCTTATAATCTTCAGGAAATAAAGAGCACAATAAGAAACACATCTTGGTCTCCGTATCCTTCAGATAATCAAAACTTACTTCAAGACATAGGTAAGCATTTTGTTGATCAATGTCTTCGATGTCACCCAATCTGCGGTTTTTTAGTTTCCGATATGCTGCTTTCCACATATGATGATTTTTACCTTTTAGAGCACTTCCCAATGCAACTATAGCTATGGGCAAACCCTCACACTTTTTGATAACTTTAGTTGCTACATGTTTAATAGCGTCATCAGAAGAGTTATCTAGACCTGCCATCGCCGCAAATAAATTCCAAGCTTCATGGTCATCTAAACAACCAAGTGGTATTGTCTTTTGACATCCCATAGCAGTGCATACTTGTTGACAACGTGTTGTTGAAAGAATTTTGCAGCCTTTATGATCCTCAGCAAATGGAATTCCTATCTCCTCCTTTAAGTCAATTTTTGCCCAACCATCAAGAAGGATTACTAGAATCCTTTTCTCATCCTGCAGTTTCAACCAGAATTCTTGTCTTGATCTTCTTCCTCGTTCATTCTTCATATCGAAATCCAGGTATTTTGCAATTTCATCTTGAATTGTTTCAAAGTTTGGCTTCTGAGACACAGTAGTAATCACAACTTTGTCAAACAGATTTAATTTTTTGGCACGAGTTCCAACTTCCTGGACTAGGGTTGGTTTGCCCACCCCTTCCATCCCCCACAATCCTATCACGCTGACATTGTCACCCTGTGGGCCTCAATAATCTGATTAGAAGCTGTTTTTGAAGATTTAGAGTCCATAAAATCCTTTGAAGAGTGGAATTCTATGGTCGGAACTGTATTAGGTGAACGGTAGCCCATTCGTCCAGGTTGACCAAATTTGGTGGTGTTCTCAAGGAGCACAAAAATAACAAAAGTGTTCTTCATTGCTTTCTTACTTAATCGATACCGCCAACTCCAATTAGGACACCAATTGAAACATCTCATATTTTGTTGGATTTCATTTTCCAGAGTTTCCATATCTGATAGGATTTTGTCTGTTTTTGATAGCAAGTCTCTGACATCATCTTTGATTCCTTGAAGTTGCCTTTCAGCATCCTCAATCTCATGTTGCAGCCGAGCCCGTGCCATTATCAGTTCTTCTTTTTTTTGCTTGAGCTTTCTAACGTTGTGGCGAAAACGGCAAATGTAATTAAATTGATGTTCTACTGGCTTTGCCACCCAATCCACGAGCAGTGCTCCCACGCAGTTAGAACGAGCAGACTCGCAAAACCCATAAGCCATTGTTGATAAGCTCAAGTTGAAGAAATTCCGCCAAGCATAAAAATATTTGTTACGAGATAAATCATGATGATGATACTAAAAAGAAAATTAAAGAATAATGAAGGTGAACTCTCTAAACATACCAAACAAGGTGAAGATAGTCCAAAGTGTGAAAACCAACTTCTTTTTCTTCAGTTTCTGCTAAGTAACACTTTCTAGGTACATACAAAGCAAAGTAAAGACAATTCAAAGTATAAGAACCAAATATCGTTTCTTCAGCACTCTGCCAAGCTGAAAACACAAGATAAAAGACAATATTTTTAGATAACTTTAAGAAAATATTACTCAGAAAATAGGAAATAAAAAATTACTATTGATATGATAGAAAACCAAAGATCATATTATAATAAAAAAAATTAAGCAACATTTTAAAAAATGAGTAATTACAAGTTTGGTCAACCAATTTTAGTTGATTTTTTTTTTGGACACCAAACTATGAAAAGTAATTCACAAACATTACAAAGATTTGTTTCTTTGATCATCCAACCATTTAGGGTTAAATGTTGGATTCTGTTATTGTGAGAATATAACACCTACAATCATATTACCTACAATAATTTTAATATAATTAACTAATTATACGATATAATTGTGCAAGGCACATTAGAATTTTATATGAAGTACGCACTTAAGTGGTAGACCCTAGATAATTCTTTATTTGGAACATATCACTTGTAATTACTATAGTATAATTAACACATTTTGTAGATTTCACAAAAAAAAAAAATGTAGAATCCACATTTTTAAGGGGTGAACCCATATATAATTCTTTGTTGTAATTGATTAATTATAAATTGTAGTAAAGAAAATTGTAGATGATTAGAGATGGTAACGGAGCGGATATCCATTATTTTAAAGTTATTAGTATCTAAATTTATTTAAAATTTATAATATTTGAATCCAAGTAAATATTTATTTTAAGTTTAGTATCATTATCCAAATTTAAATCCGTTTAAATAAGTACTATAAGTTTAAATATTGAAATCCATCAAAATATCTGCTTATTTAAATTTTTCATCAAAATATAAAATAAATAAAATTTAAATTCACTCTTAATTAATAACAAAAAAAAATTATTGTTAAGATTAAAAACCTTCCACAAATATAAAATTTTATATATTTTATATATGTAATCTAATAATAGATTCGGATATTTCTTGTTATTCATTAAAACTTAAATGAATTTATATGTGAATATTCAAAAAATACTATTTATATCCTATTTAAATCTATCATGAATATTAACTTTTTTATCTGAATTTATTAATTATCTATTTATAATTATTTAAATCTAACGTAAACAAATTAGATAACAATAAATATCTATTTATTTGCTAACTATTGCAATCCTTGTATCGATTCATTTCTACTTTATTATGACCAGATACTTGTAACATCTGATGAAAAAAATTGTAGGTCACCGTCGCAATTAGACTGATATTCCCACATGGCCCCACCATGCAAGCTCAATCGCCAGATGGTTATGCCTATGTGATATTATTAAAAAAAAAGTTCCATATCCAAAAAAAAAAAAAATCAATTTGTTCAATTTTCTAACATCTCTAGACTACCCTCAAATTCATTTAATACCGCCATCATTTTTCGAACTCGGATGTCAGACCATCCTCTGCCACCATGGTACGCCACCCGCCGGCAACGTTTTCTTCCAAAAACTCACCCAAGTCTTCTTCTTGGTCCTCACTTTCTTTATATCGAATCAAAATTTTCATAAAAACTCCTAGAAAGTCCTAAATTTAAAACCAAACCCAAGACCTTAAAAACTAGATATACCACCCTCAACCACTTATCACCACCACCCGCACCATTTCCTCTTTCCTCTACTCTCCTCCGGCTCTATCCCATCACAATTAGAGAAGCTCCAAAAACCCAAGATCAAAAGACGGTAGAACCCAAAACGGTTACCTGCACCCGTCTTTCTAGAAGCAAATTTAAAACCAAAAGACCATTTTTGTTTTTTTAATATTGACCAAAAAAAAAAGATAAATGAATAGTCCAAACTTACCACTTCTATATAGGAGTAATAGATCCGAAGCTTTCAAGAGAAAATTTGCTTGAAAAATAAATCCAATCTTTTTGAGATCTGATCTGCTTCACTGAAAAATTGCAAAGCAGTTTAAAAAAAAATGTAAGAAACAAACTTTATTTGTACAAAGAGAAAGCAAACACTATCCACCTGCTGTTTTACTATAAAGTTTTTATTATATAAATCATTACTCTAACTTATATTTTAATTAAACAATAGGTGCACAAGAAGAGAAATAAAAATATTTATTAATCAAATTAAAATGTTGATTTATGAATAGTAAATTGTAAAAAAAATATGTAAAAAGAAATTATTATGGTTTTTATAGTATTTATCAATGTTATATTAGACTCCTAGCTTCATTCAAATTCATACAATATTTTTTCAAATAATTTTTATGTGTATTTGATCTTTTTAGAAGAAAAAACTATACAAAAATTATATTATTAAATCTTCAATTGAAGCTTATATTTTAAGTAGTTATTTTATAAGAAAACAAATATATCCATTTTTATTAGTTAAGTTATTATTTTGATAAAAATAGTAAAGTAAATAAATTTAGTCATAAGATTTATAAACCCTATATATATATATATATTTAACATTAACATTTTCACTTTCCCTTTGTGAATGTTTGTGTCTTTTAAAAGGAAAAATGTATAATAAAAAAAAATTGTGTTATTATAACTAAATCATTATCACTCAATGCCTGTATTTAACAAAAGAGTATAATGAAATGAAGTAAAAAAATCTATAAATATTTTAACAAAATATTTTGGTATAATTTTCTTTTATCTATTAAAACTTATCACTTTGATTTTGCTCAATTTAAGACTTATAAAGTAAAAATGTTAAGATCTAATTGTCAATTAGCAAAAAAGAAAAAAGTTTTAATCTTTAGAATATTTTTGGAGGCTTCAATTGAGTATTTTATTTTACTTGAAAATTACTGATTTGATTGATTGATTGATTGATTGATTTATTTATTATTATTATTATTTAATCTAATGTTGATGGCAAAAAAAATTTAAGGTTTTTATTAGTAATAATCTAATGTAAAAAAATTCTTAAGAAATAGATAAAAATTTGAAAGTAACATAGATTTTTAAATATTCATAATCTCAAAATACAAAGAAGGTGCTAATATTTTTGGATCTCTTGAAATTATAGCAAGATAAATAATCAAATAAGTACAAAATGATTTTATTTACTCACAACAAATAAAATAAATAAAATCTTTTCAATAATCTTTTTTCCTATTTCATTCATAAAAATGATTTAATTGTTGATAGAGTTTTTTGGAAGATATAAAAAGATAAATAAAATAGAATTTATAACTTTAAATTTAAGATTAAAGAGTTAAAATGTTAAATATATTGAAAATAATTACCCATAAACTGCATAATTTTATATCATAAATGTGATTGCAAGTATGACATTTCATTTTTAAATACTAAAAATTTAAAGAAAAATATCTTCATTTTAAAATGCATTTATTTTGTAAAGCTTATCAATTTTATAAGTATGTTGCACACAATATATTATAAAATTATAAGAATTATATGATTTTTTTAGTTATATTATAATTAGTTTAATTAGTTTTATCCTTGTAAATCTTCATATCTATAACTTTAATTAATTTGGGAAGTTTAAAAATAAAGGAGAAAATGACCTTTTTTCAGAAAGATGAATAATGCCTTTTAAAAAAAAAAAAAAAACCTATATTGATCTCAAGTTTTTAAAGAATCTACGCTACTACTTTAACATAAAAAATCAAACTATAATCACTTAGGAAACCATTAAAAATTAAAAGCAATCTTCTAAAGAAAACATAAATTTGTTAACAATATAAATGAATATAACAACATAAACGTTTAATTATCATATAAAATTATGGAAAGAAAGAAAAGAAGAAAAAAATCAAAAAATAGATTAAGAGAAAAAAAGGGATAACAAAAGAAATAAAAATCTTATTAAAACATTGAAATTTTAGTATCACCTTCTATTGTCAATGAACTCATAAATTAGTAAAAATTTAAAATTTTTGTAAAAAATTAACACAATGAAAAAAAATAGAAAAAGAAGTAAATTTTATGTTAACTTAATTTCTTGAAAATAAAATATCAATTCGTACTTTTAAAATACAATGAAAAATTATGATACAATTGATAAAATAAACCTTTTGATCTTTATTGTAACAATTTATTTATCACTTTAAAAAAAAATTCAAAAGCCATAAGTAAAAATGGATTCTAAATGTGTCTTAAATGTCAAATATATATTTGATCAACAAAAACATCAATCATAGATCATATAAAAAATAGAAAATTATAATGATTCAAACATAAAGAGGATGCATAAAAATCTTATGATTAGTAACTTGGTACGTACCAAAAATCTAAAAAATAAAAAATATAAAAGATATATAATAAAAAAAATCAAAAGTCATAAATAAAAAATAAAAAACAATATTCATGCCTACTATTTAACTAAAAAATAATAAAATAAATTAGAGATAAGAAAATAACATCACAAAAAAAAAAAAAAGCATATATACCTTTTCATCATTCAACATTATTTTTGTACTAACATGTTTAGTCTTAAAATTATATACATCTCACTATCAATAAATACAAATTATGAATCCATTAATCTTTTTAAGATATAATTATCAATTGTTGTATATTCTAATTTGTTAATAGCCAAGTTTAAATTGAAAAGAAAAAAAGAAACACAGCGAAAAATTATAAAAATACAAACAATAAAAAATACACTAATTGACTAAGAAACAAACTTGAAATGCAAAAAACAAAATTCATAAATCATGATTAAAAAATTAAAAATTATAAAAATGAAAATATAATAATTAACAAACCTTATTATTAGTAATGGTTAATAGTCAAGCTTAAATTGCAAAATGAAAAAAGAAAAAAATCATGGTAAAAAAGTAAAAATTATAAGAAAAATAAAAACACTAAAAAAATACATCAATTGACTAATAAACAAACATGAAATGTGAAAAAACATGGAACATGATTAAAACATTACAAAATTATAAAATTATAAAAACAAAAACACAATAAAAAATAAAATCTCATAATTAGTAATATGACAAATAAAAATTTAAAGAAGAAAGTGTAATAGAGGTATAAAAGGCACCCATATAACCTCTCATCCTGAAAAAAATATGAAAAGCCATAAGTCACAAAAAAAAATCAAAAGGTAAAAATATAAATGTTATAAAACCAAAGATTTGATCAATAAATTTTAATAGATAATAATTTTAAAGAAAATGAATATAAGAAAATCAAAAGTCAATAATTCAAATAATATGACAAATAAGAATTGGAAGAAAAAAATGTAAAAGAAACATGAGAACAACTCGTATTACTCTCACCCTTAAAAAAGATATAAAATCATAAATCACAAGAAAATTAAAATTAAGTAAAAAAAATATAATGTTACAAAATCTAAGGTTTGATTAATAAATTTTAACAATTAATGGTTTTAAATAAATTGAATACAAGAAAATTAAAAGTAAATAATCAAAGTAATATGACAAACAATAATTGAAAGAAAAAAGTGTCATAGAGACATGAAAGACACTCATGTAACTCTCACCCTTCAAAGAGATAGAAGATCATAAGTCATAACAAAATCAAAAGTAAAAAATATAAATGTTACAAAACTAAAAGGTTGATGAATATATTTTAAAAATAATGGTTTTAGAAAAAAGAATACAAGAAAATCAAAAGTCAATAATCCAAATAATATATTAGACAATAAAAAATTTATTGTGTTTTACGTAATAAAATTAAAATGCATAAATTTATAATTTATGTAAAAAAGACTTGACATTTATTACAAATATTTGAATTATACATATATATATGATGATTTCTTAAACATTGCGTTTATTGCCATAGAAATATAGTGTTTGTTATAAATATTGCATTTATACAATAAAAATGAAGTGATTGGATCATTAATTTTGTTAAAATTTTTTAAAGACTACATTTATATTAAAAAAATGTTTTCTTTGAACTTTATTATTTATATTTGTTTATAATATACAACCTTGTTTTAAACATAATAAAGATGAAAACATTCTTTATTTTTGTTATTTAATGGTTGTCACATATTTAATTTTAATAACATCAATTGACAGTAAAAATATTTGTTATATGTTATTCACATGTAATAAAAAATATTATAATAAAAAACCTTTATTACGTAATTTGAGATTTCGCGAACCAAATACAAGAATATAACATTCTCATGACAGAAATAATCATTCATTGTTAGGAATCCACACTTCCCAAAAAATCACTCTTCCTCTTAAAATTTAAAATTCTGCGAACTAAACGTACCATAAAAGTTAAGTTATAGGTAAGTAATGAACTTAACAAGTATTCAATTCTTACAATGAGCTACAGGGGTAAACAACTTTATTTGATTACTTAGGGAACAAAGCATTGACAAGTTATGGATTTACTAGACCTATTAGGATTTATAATGACGCAATGACTTTTGGATAGAAAGTAATCCAAAGGCTATAAAATAATCTAATGGTCAGCTTTAAAATTTACTAAATTTTCATGTGTTTCTCATTATAGATAAAGTGTAAATGATACCCCCGTTTTTGCATATTACTTTAGTTTTATTCGGATAAAGTTTGAATTCAACTTATTCATTGTTGATTCGAGCTTAACTTATAAAGTAAATTGAGTTCAAATAATTTAATACATGATTTGAGTAATTCGTGAATTTAATTAAATTTTTATATTTTAATTTTTTTAATTAAAAAATTATTATTTTATTTTTATATATATCCATTCAAACTAATTTGAACATATATCCATTCAAACTAATTCGAACATATAATCAAATTTGAAATTAGGCATGAGAATCAAGCTATTTTTATTAAGCAAATCCAATAAAACGAGTTCAAATAACTTGATTTTAATTTCAAATCAAACTCGAATTTAAAAATTAAAATTTGATCGAGCTTAAACCAAATTTCAAGTCAAGCTAGAACTCAAACTTCTCAATATGACAATTCGATTTGATTCAATTATACCTTTAACCAAATTTAAAATCAAATCTAAATAAGGTAAAAATAATAACAAATTTTAAAAAGAAGCACAAACAATTTTGAGAAAGGAAAACAAGCCCAGACAAGCTCAAAGACAACAAACCCAAACAAGGTCTAAAAAAAAAAAAAAAAAAAAGAAGGAAAGGATTACAAGATAAAAATTTGCGTTTTATTCTCTCTTATTGCTTACTTAATATGAAACAAATGGCAAGCATCACTGCTTCTTAGAACCTATGGTAGTTAGGATGCGTTGGTGTCGAGATGATGACTGGAAAACCACCACGGGATTCTGTCAAAAAACCTGAAAGACCTGGCGGTGCCATTGCATTGACAAGGGACTTCTTGTCAAAGTCAGGGAAAGATTTCTTGATGGGGATCCCTGTGAACACTGGACTGCTTATAGGCTACTCTGTCATCATTTCCTCTTTCCTGACCGGACATTATTGGCACCGCAAAGAAGTTTTCTTCAAGATGCGTTGGCAGAAACTTACCATGGCTTGGTTAGACAATCAGCTGTTTTCTAGCTGCAGATGTGCATCCTCTTAAAAATTTCTTTTTCTTTCTTTTTTTTTTTTTTTTGCCATTCTTGTAAACTTCAGAAATTATTTGTAGAAAATCTCACTCACTATAGTGAAGAGGAAATATTTCAGAATCATTATTGGTTTTATCTGCAAATTTGAGTTTGAACTTTAATTGTCAATTGTTTAATAATAATTCTGATGGAACTCATGTAATTTGCATAGATTATTTTTCATATTATGTAGCCAATTGTTTTATTATATCATAAAAAAGACATAATTTCTTTTGGTTTTAAACCGAAAGAGGAAACAGAATATGATTTGAAAAATGAAACTTATTTCACTGGATTGGCAATTGAACTCTTTAAAGAAGCTGTTAAGCATCTGCCATTTTATTTGCCTTACAGATTCTTTCTTTCCAATGGAAAATATGGTGTAGTTTATTTGAAGGTAGTATGTCATCTATTCCCTGTTTTATACAGTCTATTATAACCTGATTCTTTTAATTTGAATCATAACCATTCCAATGAAACTGCTAACACTGAAAAGCATTACTTATGAAAATAATAACCATTCCAAGACCTTCCCGAAGATCTTGCTAATGGCCTTAGCAACAATGAAATAGCAGCTTTCTCCAAGTGCCTACGCCCATGTTATTTCTAGCAAAATATTGCAAAGACTTTGCCATCGCTGGGCCAACTTTCTAAAAGTGGGAGGCTATGGCCTTAGGAACAATGGCTTACATCTGAGAATTGTTTTGAAATGGATTTGGATGGTGGTGAAATATTTGCAACATGAAACATGTCAACAATTTCTCTCATAGTATATGCAAGCCATTGTAAATCAGGAAACAATTCAATGCTTGCACATAAGAATGAATTTTTAATTTTTTTTACATAATTTAGTCTTTAAATTTTCGATCAATCTAGTGATTTTCATTTTATTTATATATAGTAAAATCATTTACATAAAAGTTAAAAATATTAAATTCTACATATAGATAAAAAATTAATTATCATTTTAATATCTTTTTGACAAAGAATCTAAAAGATTTTTTTCAATGAAATTACAATTTTGATTGATAAAAAAATTGTCATGAGTCTCGTTCAGTCATTTGACAAATTTTTTTTTATCAAGAATCTTAAGATGATTAACACTATCAAAAATTTGCTCATGAAAAATTTTTGTCAATAATTCTTAATGAATCACTAATGAATTATTGACAGAAAATAGTTATAAATTAATTCAATATTTACTGTCAGAATATAAAAAAAAATTATTGACGAAAATTATTTGATCGGTATTTCATTGATAAATTATTGGTGAGAAAAAAAAATTTAGTGCGAGAAACACTGATAGAATAATCTATCAGTAAAGTAAATACAGACAGATTATTACATTGATAAATTATTATGAAAAAAATTAAATTAAATCAAATTTCGAAAAAAAAGAATTAATTTACCGATAGAATTTCTATCGGTAAGGTGGATAAAAATGAAATCCTTAAATCCCTTCTTATTTTCTCCCCTGCGTTGAAATCCCTAAACCCCCCTTTTCACCGTTCTCTCCCCCACTTATCTCTGCCATTCTCCCCTCACCGCCACGCCTTTGATCGTCTTTTACGGTGCTGTCGATCGTCGTCAGTAGTCCGGTTGGTTCCTTTCCTCGTCCGATGATGTCGTCCGTCGTCTGGCGTTGGCTCTTTCAACAGGTATAGCCCGTCGGCTTCTTTGTTTTTTTGCTTTGCTTTGCAGAATCTGTGGCTTCCGTGTATTTTTTTTTTTTTAATTAATAGTTAATTTTTATTAGGATTTTTAAGATTAATTGTAACTTTAAATGTTCTTTGATTTATTTGTCACTATAATTTTGTTATTGCCATGACAGTTAAGTAGTTGAAGTAGTTGTCCTTTCCATGCAGGCAGATAATGTGGAAAATTCAGAGTCTGAACAACGAAGTAGACTACTTAAAGAAAGGTTGGAGTTTTGTGAATTAAAACATTTGTGGCCTTCTTTTAAACTTCCTTTTCTGATATGTTGATTTAGGATTATCTTAATATATCTGTTATTACAAATACTTTATGTATGCACTAAAGGAATCTCGTTTGCTACTGTAGTTTCTGAAACTATTTAATTCAAAGATTTCAGAATAGATTTATGTTAGAAATAGGATTTCCACATTAATCATGACGAAACTTGCTAACCAAATCGAACTAGTCCAGTTAGTACCCATTAACTTGTTAAAGCCTTGGTTTTCTGGTCCAGGTGAATGTTGCTAACTCCTGCAATCATCAGCCATACTAATAATAATTTAGTTTATTTATACTAAAAAAATGCTAATTGCTACAATGGATTCTGCCTTTGCGTACGTAAGTTTGCCATTATGCTAAGCAAGATCCCTTTCATTATGTTACTGGTTGCAGATTTGTGCCATGTTACAGTGACTGCAGCATCCAGCTTGATAATAGCTTATGGATTGATAAATACCAGCCAAAAAATGCCACAAAGGTCAGATGTTATTAGCTTGTCTGTTCTGAACTGCTATTGATACTAAAAGGCAGATGGGCTGAGGGAAGTAGTAATATAATATTTCATTTGTATTCAAGCAATCAAAGTCTTCAATAACAATGGCAAAATCAACATACACGAAGATGATGATGATTTTTGCTGAGGGTTGAGCTTAGGTCTTTCATAGATCAGATGATGTAATTGATGAAATTTAATACTATATTATTCAGGACTTGTATTATGGAATTTATGGATTTCAATACTATATTTTATAGATTTTAACTTTATAATTTGGATTGTTCTAAAATTTATGTGGATATAAACTTTATGATGTGGATTTGATCATTAAATAAATAATATATAAATAATAAGCTTTTAAAATGATTACAAATGTTTTTTTAATTTAATGATTTCTTAAATAATTATGGATGGAATTAATCAAATTATAGATAAAATTTAGATTTTATTGACTGATTTTCTGACAGAACTTTTACTTCTAGTGACAAAAACAAAAAATTGCCTACAAAATACTGATGGAATGTTGATGGAATACTAACGAAATATTGACGAATTTACTGACGAAAATCAACATTTATTGATTGATTATCAATCAATTACCGATGGATTATCAACGAAATATCGCTAGATTACAAACGGAATATTGATGAATTACCGATGAATTATCAAACTATATCTTCACTTTTATCTGAATCACTCAACTTTAATTTGTACTAACAAAATCATTAAAAATTACTAAATAAGACAAATATAATCACCTAACTTTTTTATAACAGAAAAATGATGTGGTTGCCACGTCATATGCCACATAAACTGTCACATAAGCTAAGCCTAAATTATTATTATTTTTTTTCATTTCTTTTCTCTCCCTTCCTCTCTCTCTTTCTCTCTAAAGAATTTCAACACTGGCCAACCACCATTCAAAGCTCAATTTTGGAATATGGTTGCTCTGTCTGCCATCAATCGTTTCTTGTTGGCATGTGATCTTCATCAGAATTTAATTGTTTGCTAATTTCAGCCTCCTCATTCTTTTTTTTTTTGGCTCATTTCCTCCTAAAACTTTCTAAATTATCCTAGATCTAACCTGAAAATAAGATCTGCTACCATCTGTTCAGCCTTCTACCACCATTTAGACAACTATAATTCCATTTTCCCATTTCCAAATCAGAAAAGGGAAAATTATTATCAAGTTAGAAAGGAGAAATCCACCACGAACACTCATAATTCCACCCACATTCGACAAACAAATGTATACAATTGGACATTAGTCTTGAAATAAAATCTAGCAAAATTAGTGTTGTAATATTTTATGAGTAGCTAAAGCAAGCGCACCTTTCTTTTCTTCCTTTTCATCATTGATAAAGATAAATCCAAGAAATAAAGCCAGCAAAGAAACAATTTTTAAAACATTCTTTTATAGAAACAATCTAAAACATTCTTTCTACTATTTAGGGGCAGCAACTGGAGACAAACAAAGAAGGAGATTTTTGTTTTCGGCTTTGCTGGGGTGCTTCTGCCTCTAGCCTGGTAACAATAACTCTGCTGGGCTCAAAAGTCGATCGTAGGCTTGTTTACGAGGTGTTGGAATGTTGGTTTTGGGTGGCTGCAGATGGAGGCTGAACAATTAAACGGAGAAAGAGTGACATTTAAGGGAAGGAAAGAAAACAAATGAAAAAAAAAAAATTTAGACTTATGTGGCATAAAATGTGGAAGTCATATCATGTTTTTTTAGTAATTTGGATAAAAAAAGTTAAAGTGGCCATATTTGTTACATTTAATAGGTTTTAATGATTTTGTTGATAAAAATTAAAATTAAGTGATTCAAATAAAAATAAAAGCATAATTAAGTATCCAAAGATAAAATTTACTCTAATTTAAATGTCGCGGTATTTAAAATTATCAGAAACACTCCCATATGTCCATGACCGTCACAGTAAGGATGTCGGCCACCAATAAAGAGAATAAAAGTGAGAGACATAACGACAGAGTGATGCAATGCAACGAATAGATAATGCCCCGTTGAACAATAGCCAATTGGAAGGGTGATTAGGTACATGAGAGGTGAGAATCAAGAGAAAGAGGAAAAATAGAGAGCCCTCTGGTGCTACTTGAATCGTCGTCTTTGGTTGGGCAAAGCCCTCTCTCTCTTTTCCCTAAACCCAAAGCTCTTTTGTTCGTCTCTATCTGTCTACCGACGGCTGAGGCTGAGACTGAGAGTATAATTGGTCCCCGTTATTCTCTCCCGTCTAAAACCCACAAACTGAGCTTTGGGATTGCCGTTTAGGGTTTAGATTTCTTAGACATCGTTTCTCGGAATACCTTAAAATCTGCTCTTCGGAGGCTCAAATTTACTTTTCACAAAAAAAAACTATGTCATGCATGTGATGCAAATGATAATACATTAATGCACACATTTTGTTATTGATTTTTATTTTTTATAATTAATTTAAGTTTTTGAATAAAAGAGAAATTTTTATTATATTGAAGATTTTATATAAATATTTCAATATACTGGTAATATTAAAAAAAATCTTCTCACCTAGAGATTTCTTAAAGCATCTTTACTCGAAATACTTTTAGAATCTCATTATCAGATAAAATTTTTTTTTCTCATTTTTATCACCTTATTTTTAATTTATTAGTTAAGTTTTTTATTAATAGAAAAATAAAATTTTTATTATATTAAAAATTTTTTATAAATACTCCAATACATGTAGTATTTAAAAAAAGTATTCTCACCTAGAGATTTCATAAGTATCACTACTCGGAGTACCTTTGAATCTCATTGTCGATAAATTTTTTTTCTTACATTTTAAATTATTATTTTTTATGAATTATTGTATATTTTTCTTTATTCTTGTTCATTAAAATTTTAATAAGTTTATGTTTAGTAATTATTTTAAATTAATTAAATTAAAACTATTTTATACTTTCTACCATTTATTTTATTTTATATGAAAAATTTATACAAAAATAAAATAAAAATAACATAAAAATCATAAATTAAATAATAAAAATATATAAAAAAATTGAAAAAAAAATAAAAAAATAAAAAGTTACGGTAAAAATACTTAAAATGCCCCAGTCAACACTGGTCAAAGTTTCAAAATAGCTCAATATGCTCGATCAACTGGCTTGAATCTATAGTGAACAGCTTAATTGGCTTGGCTTAGATATACGGCTCAGCTCCGTTCTTGGCTCGGCTTGGTGGCTTGGCTACCACTTAATTAAAACGACTTTATTTTAATTTCACTATAAATAGCCCCCAAAACCACCCCACTCCTTCATTTCTTCCTTTTTTTTCCTTCTCTCTTTTTTTTTTCTCTCTATCCTCCACAATTCTTCTTCTTTCTCCTTCTCAGTTTCTGGCAATGTTGTTGCCATTGTTGAGTATGTCGAAAAAATTCTCAAAAAATATTTAAAAATTTATTTTCGATCCCTTAAACTCAAATCCAACCTCTGTTTTGCGAGAAACAGCCTTAAATGATATAGATTGAGGCCCAAAATTTCGATTAGAATAAAAAATTTTTTTTTGTGTTTTTGGCACTGAGATCCCCGTTACCAGGGGTTGTGTTTTTTTTTGGGTTTGTATTGTTTTTTTTTTTTTTTTGGTTTTCCTAGCTTTTTAACATAGTTTTTTTTTTAACTATATTTTTTTGTTTTTTCGGTGATTTTTTTTTTGCAAAGCTTTTTTCCTTTTTTTTTAGGGCTTCATTGATCTATTTATAGAGCAAAAAAAAGAAGACCAAAATCTCAAAAATCTAGGATTTTGGTGGCTTAGGATTAGGGTAGCCACTTGTTGTCAGAACAGTTGTCGGTTGCTGTCAGGCGGTTGGCAAAAAAGTTGCCAAAAAAGAGAAAAAGAAAAAAAATACAAAATGGGTGTCTTCAGTTATAACTCAAGATGGAGGAGTTAAAGATTTGAAAATCAAGGTGGGTTAAAACTTTATATTAAGGCAGGAAATTTAATATTACTTGATTTGATCAGGAACTTATATATTTGCATTGAGTTAATTACATAAATGTTACTTAGAACAATAAAAAATTAATATTTAAATAAAGTAATATATAATTTACATCTTAAATTTTCAAATTAAATATCGATTTAATCCATCTAATAGTAAACATCATTAACTCAACTTGCCTACCTGACATTTCATCAATACAATCAGTCCATTTGTATGCCAAATATTAAATTAAAATATTGAATAATTTTATTAAAATTTTCATGTGAATGCCCCATGGCAACACACTATTGATCCAAGTAAATAATTTACTTTTTTTCTTATTGTGCAGTTAAAATAAAAAGAATTTTTAAGTTTGTATAAGTAACTAAAAGGAAACATATGAAAATTAAACTGAATTGCCGAAAACTTAAGTTTATTTGTTATAATTAATTTCTGGTTGATTCTTCCATTTTGCTCCAAATTGAAAAGTAAAAGTAGAAGAATGAAAGTAATTTCAAAGACCTAATAAAAAACAAACCATCATTCAAATTAAGAAAATCTATGCCTAACTTAAGAAAACCCAATCAATCAATTCCATCTTTACTTTCAGTAATCCAAATGCCAACAACATACTTATTAGGAAAAGGAAATTGAAGATGAAAACAATCCAACCTCTCTATATATTTATTATATTCTCAACTTAAACTTAATACTTTAAGAAGATGACAATTGGACAGATTGAGTTATTTCAAATTAAAAAAAAATCAGACTAATTTGAATTCAAAATGTTTTAAATTTAATATTTAAGTTTTCTAAGTTTGGATCATTAAATTTAGGCTAATTCGGATCAAATTGTTGAGTTTTAAATTAATTATATAATTAAAAAAAATTGATTCATTATTGAAATATGAAATGCATTATTGATTGGGAATATAACTAAAATGTTGACAACCAAACTCTCAAAGAAGAAGTAAAACCCAATTGGTTGTGTACAGTGGCAGATCTTGATATTTAATTTTGATAGAGTCCATTAATATTGGCTTAAGGGTAAAAAAATCCCTCAAACAAAAATCATTCATCAATTAAGCTTATCATATTTTATTGCAATTAATCAAACCTAGTTGAATCCTTATACATATATTTTTCACTCAATTAAAGCTTCAATTGGATAGAAAAAGTTAACCATTTTTATCTAATAAGAGTTCAATTAATGAAAATAGACATTTGAGGTTTTAATTGATTGTAAAAAAAAAAGGGTTATTGAATTTAGTTCAGAGCCTTTTTTGACCTTTTTGCCATGAATATTATATTGAATTTTCAATTTTTTCTTCATAAGTAACCTACTATATATATTATCAATATAAATAGAAATATAGGAAACATAACTTACAAAATTATAAATTTTATCAATTCATATAAAGAAACATAATACATCAAATAAATCATTTTACTTAAAATTGTGAATGATTTAAAAAAAAAACAAATAAACCAATTGCTAAATAACATATTTTCTTATCAAAACAAGAAAAATAAAAATATACCATGAAAAGAATAAAATTAAAACTTTGAGATTAGAAGTTAATAATTTTTTAACCTTTTAAAAAGTTATTCAAATCTAACTTTTGTCCTGAATAAAAAATTGCATTATAACGGGGAAAAAATCTAAAATAAAATTAAAAATGAAAATTATATGGAGAGTGTCGTAACGTCTAGATCCGGGGATCTATCGCTAGACATTGACTTTTAGGGAGTCGCCACCAATCTTTTTTTATCTAGGTGCGATTGGTCACCTAAGGAATCTGTCCTTTTAGGAAACACCTAAGTTTAAGGGTCCCTAGAAGAATAGGTTCAGGTCTGCTAACCAGAACAAGGTTCGGGAGTTCGGTTACGTGTGAGGAAGGTTATAGCACCCTCACAACGCCCATCAAAAGATGGTACCAGCTTGAATTTGTGTTATCCAAAAGCCTTAAAATTTTACCAAGTAATTAATTATTGGAAACTTTTCTCAATTAACTCTAATACTTTTAGCAGAAAATTGAGAAAATTTCCTCACCTCAAGAGTATGCAAGAAAAACTATTGTTTCACTTACAGAGGCTCCGTCGTCGGATTATTTTAAAAAAACAAAATCAAAATTAAGATAGAAAGGAAGGAAAGAATGATTTTTTTTTTTTTTTAGGGAAAATTGATACTTTCAACTTTTCCCCAAAAATATTTTTTGGAAATTTATTTCTAAGGAAAATTGATACTTTCAACTTTTCCCTAAAAATATTTTTTTTTTGAAATTTATTTCTGAGGAAAATTGATACTTTCAACTTTTCCCCAAAAGTATTTTTTGGAAATTTATTTCTAAGGAAAATTGATACTTTCAACTTTTCCCTAAAAATATTTTTTTTTTGGAACTTTTGATTTTTTTTATTTAAAGAAAAATAAAAAAAAATAAAAAAAGAAAAGTAAAACAAAACTAAAAATAAAATAAAGATAAAAAGAATATTAAATAAACCTAATCTAATAAATAAAAATAATAAATAAACAAATAAAAATTCAAAAAAAAAAAAAAAAAAAAAAACCTGGAGCGGCTCGGCTATCGGCGCGGCTCGGCTCGGCTCAAGGAAGAAAAACGGCTCGGGGGAGCGGCTTGGCGGCTTGGATCGGCTCGGCTCGGCTCGGAGGGGGGCTGGCACGCGCGGGTCAGAAAGCGGGTCGACGCCCGGGTCGGGTCGGGTTCGGCAAAACGCGCGGATCTTCTGGGTTACTTAAGGCCAAAACGACGTCGTTTTGGGAGGGTATAAAAGGCACCTTCCTCCGTTTTTCGACAGAACGCTCCTCCCCCTCTCTCTCTTCTTCCCTTTTTCTCTCCCTTCTCTCTAGAAAATGAAGAACACCGGTGCCGGATTCTGGAAAAATTCGCCGGAATCTAGAAATTTAGCCGGAATTTCGCCGGAAGGTCGTCGGTTTCTGGGATTAGTCGCCGGTTTCTGGGATTCTTCGTCGGAAACTGGGCAGGTAGCCGGAAACTTCAAGGTTGGCCGGAGATTTGGCCGGAAAATTCAAGTTTCGCCGGAAAATTCAACCGGAAACTGGAATTTCCAGAAATTCCCAGAAAAAAAAAATCGAAAAATCTTCAAAAAATTTCTTTTAGCTCCCAGAACACTCCTAAACCCTTTTTAGCCTCCTATACGCCTCCTTTACTCTCAAATCAGTAGCTTTGCTCACCGTTTTTCTGTGTGTTCCTGAACTGTTCCAGGAGGTGCTTTATATAGGGATTGATCAGGAGTTTCTGATCAATCCCAATTCCTCCTTGGACGGGAATTCAATCTTTGAATCCCACTGGACTCTTCTGATTGAATTCCCACTTCCAATGGGATTCTTCAGCCTTCAATCTCAGCCCTCCAAAATCAAAATAAAAAAAAAAACTAGATAATTAGAAAAGAAAATCAAAAATTAAAAATTAAAAATAATATCAGATAATTCGGAAAAAAGAAGATAGAATTAACAGATGATTAACAAAAGAATAATAACAAATAAAATAAGATAAACCCAAAAATATATTACACAAAAAAAATAATAATAATATATAACTGTATAAATAAAATACATATAAATCTAATCTGAATAAAAATAAATAAATAAATAAAGATATACATAATAATAATAATAATAATAATAGAATACATAAAATACAAAAGAAGGAAAAAAATATACAGGATTGAAATGGGCCTTACCCATTTGGGTCAGGCCCAATTGATCTGGGCCCGGACCCAATTGGGTGTCTACAGCTGCCCCTCTTTGCACATTTTCTGTGAAACAGAAATTGCGCAAAGACGTAGACACCCAATCAAGACTCAACTCAACATTTTTATTTTTGATTTTTTTATTTTTGTTTTTATTTTTTTGATTTTTTTGATTTTTTTGATTTTTTTTTTGTTTTTTTGTTTTTTTGTTTTTTTTGGTTTTTTTTTGGCCGAAGCTCCTCTAAACAGAGACTCAACGACTTTTGAAAGTAAATTGCTCCTCTAAACAGAGGCAACGGACTTTGGAAAGTAAATTGCTCCTCTCAACAGAGGCAACGGAACTTTGAAAAATAAATTGCTCCTCTAAACAGAGGCACCACGACTTTGGAAAAATAAATTGCTCCTCTAAACAGAGGCACCACGACTTTGAAAAATTAATTGCTCCTCTCAACAGAGGCACCACGACTTTGAAAAGTAAATTGCTCCTCTCAACAGAGGCATCACGACTTTGAAAAAATAAATTGCTCCTCTAAACAGAGGCACCACGACTTTGGAAAGTAAATTGCTCCTCTCAACAGAGGTACCACGACTTTGGAAAAATAAATTGCTCCTCTAAACAGAGGCAACGGAACTTTGAAAAATAAATTGCTCCTCTAAACAGAGGCACCACGACTTTGGAAAAATAAATTGCTCCTCTAAACAGAGGCACCACGACTTTGAAAAATTAATTGCTCCTCTAAACAGAGGCAACGAACTTTGAAAAGTAAATACTCCTAGACAATCATGTCCGAAGGAGTTGAAAGTTGTGTTTGAAGGGATTTCAGGAGATTATGCCCAAAGGTCTTATAAATCAACCCTGATACCAAGAGACATCCTATTTCAAGGATTAGGAACTTACCTGACAAGTTTCTTCTCAAA
Source organism: Durio zibethinus (assembly GCF_047325235.1). Lineage (NCBI taxonomy): Eukaryota > Viridiplantae > Streptophyta > Magnoliopsida > Malvales > Malvaceae > Durio > Durio zibethinus. The sequence continues at coordinate 6,524,030 of NC_143176.1, read as the reverse complement.
CTTGCAAAGTCTTTTCATATCTGTCTTTTTCATGTGGGATGTTGGAACACCCTTGCTTCTTGAATTTGTACACTATATTCTCCTGAAAGTAGTGTATGCTGTGCAATGCATATGAATTTCAATGCATGCCATGCAAATGTTGGCCAATTAATTCCTGTTCAATGTATGGTACTCAAGTTTCTCAAGCTCTTTTTTTCTTGGGTGTCAAGCCCTTTAATTCCTCAAGGATCCAATTGCACTGCTCTTCTAAGATCGAACCAGTGTAGCTCTCAATTGTCTCTTCCACTCACATTCTTCTTGTAAGAAATCTCTTCCTAGATTCAATTTCCTAATTAGGAACTGAACATGTCGATTCTGCCTTTTTCACTCTTGACTCATTCAATGTAATGTAAAAATCTTTCCTGTTGTTATTCATTCATCAATCATTATTTCAAATTCAAAAAGTAAGAATGCATTTGCACATTTCTTCAATGGTGGGGTATTAAGAAGAAAAGAATCTGAATGTTGAGAAACAGTCATAAGAAAAAAGACACAAAGAATGGAATAGAATGTCTCTTATTAGCAAAATGTTGGCAAATTTTGGTCAAGAAAGAATTACAAGGATAGGTATGGGGACAAAGCCCAAAATGAACAATCAGATAATCATGATAACACCTCTCAAAGTCTTTTCTGAAAACTCAACCCTCTGATGTATTTAACAACTTGGAACTCTTCCGAACTTGCTAGCCCCTATATCAGCAGACTTTTAAATTCGATGCCGTATCCTCCTTATCTAAGCTGCCTTTTCAGGTTTTCAACTTAGACAACCCCCTATGACTCAAACCGCCCTTTTTGGGTTTTCGCCTTGAGTCCTCCTTTTTCATTCACTTTTTTCTTTTTTTCCATTTTTTCCATTTTTTTCATTTTTCATCATTTTTCATTTTTTCCATTTTTTCATTTTTTTTATTTTTTTATTTTTTTTGTATTTTTTCAAGCATAGTATTTCTTCACAGCATCAGAATTTACAGGATGGGGTAAATCGTTTCCATCCATCTCAGTCAGTATCAATGCTCCACCCGAAAAAGCCCGTTTCACCACATACGGCCCTTCCCAATTCGGAGTCCATTTTCCTCTACTATCGTGCTGGATTGGGAGAATTCTTTTCAAAACCAACTCTCTTTCTCGAAAGCAACGAGGCCGAGTCTTCTTATCATGAGCCCTCATCATTCTTCTTTGGTATAACTGACCATGGCACAGTGCAGTCAATCTCTTCTCTTCTATGAAATTTAACTGCTCATAACGTTCACGAATCCATTCGGCTTCTTCTAACTCAACTTCTTTTAAAACTCTCAAAGAGGGTATCTCTACTTCCACTGGTAGTACAGCTTCCATCCCATAAACCAAAGAAAATGGGGTTGCCCCAGTAGAGGTGCGAACTGACGTTCGGTATGCATACAATGCGAATGGTAACTTTTCATGCCAATCTTTGTAAGTCTCGGTCATTTTTTCCAAAATCCTCTTTATGTTCTTATTGGCTGCCTCAACTGCCCCATTCATTTTTGGACGGTATGGTGCCGAGTTATGATGCTTGATCTTATATTGAGCACATATTTCTTGCATCATCTTGCTATTTAGATTCTTGGCATTGTCTGAAATGATTTTCTCCGGAAGTCCATATCTACAGATAATCTCCTTTTTTATGAACTTGCAAACCACGGAGTGTGTCACGTTTGCATATGAAGCTACTTCTACCCATTTTGTGAAGTAATCTATCATCACAAAAATGAATCTGTGCCTGTTAGAAGCCTTTGGGGTGATTGGACCAATGACATCCATGCCCCACATTGAAAATGGCCATGGTGGTGCCATAACATGTAAAGCAGATGGCGGAGCATGAATCTTATCAGCATATATCTGGCATTTATGGCATTTACGAGCATAATCAATGCAATCATTCTCCATCGTCAACCAGTAATATCCCGCTCTCATAATCTGTCTTGCCATCATATGTCCACTAGTATGTGCCCCACATATTCCATCATGCACCTCTTCAATGATTTTTTTCGCTTCAGTCTCATTTACACACCTCAATAGTACTTGATCCTTACTTCTTTTGTAAAGGATATCCCCATCCAGGAAAAAGCTCATAGCCAATCTTCGGATGACCCTTTTATCATTTTCTGTTGCATGAACTGGATACTGCTGATCCTTGACATATTGTAAGATGTCATAATACCAGGGTTTTCCATCTTCTTCCCTCTCTACATTAGAACAATACGCTGGTATATCCTTAACATCTAACTTGATGGGCTGAATGTCGGTGTCATCATTAATTCGAATCATTGCAGCCAGAGTAGCCAATGCATCAGCAATCACATTTTCTTCTCGAGGTAAGTGATCGAACTGGACATCTTCAAATTGTTTCGTCAACTCTAGAATATACTTATGATACGGAACGAGTTTTGAATCTCTCGTCTCCCATTCTCGTTTCAACTGGTATATAACTAGAGCTGAGTCTCCGAACACTTTCAGTGCTTTTACTCTTCTTTCTATAGCAGCTTGCAAACCCATAACACATGCCTCATACTCAGCGATGTTATTTGTGCAATTGAAATTTAACCTCGCTGTTACAGGATAATATCGTTCTTCTGGAGAAATCAAAATTGCCCCAATTCCATGTCCCAAGGCATTAGCAGCTCCATCAAAGTACATTCTCCAACATTTTTCTACATGCCCCCCTTCCTCCAGTTGAGAAATAGTCATTAAGTCTTCATCAGGAAATTCTAGCTTCATCGGCTCATACTCTTCAGTAGCGCGATCTGCAAGAAATTCTGCTATAGCGCTCTCTTTTATTGCTTTTTGGCTCATATATATAATATCATATTCCGAGAGCATTACTTGCCATCTAGCAATTCTTCCAGACAAAGAAGGCTTCTCGAAGATATACTTAATGGGATCCAGTTTTGCTATGAGCCACGTAGTGTGATAAAGCATATACTGTCTGAGTCTTTTGGCAGTCCACGCTAATGCACAACACATTTTCTCCAGTGAAGAATACTTGGATTCATATTCTGTGAACTTTTTACTCAGGTAGTAAATAGCTCTCTCCTTTCGGCTAGCTTCGTCTTGCTGCCCCAGCACACATCCCATTGAACTTTCACATACAGTTAAGTATAAGATTAAAGGTTTCCCTGGAACAGGTGGCACCAACACTGGAGGGTTCGATAAATATTGCTTAATTTTATCAAACGCCTCCTGACATTCTTCGCTCCATTTCCCAGGATTATTCTTACGGAGAAGCTTAAATATGGGATCACATTTGTAAGTAAGCTGAGAGATAAACCAAGAAATGTAGTTCAATCTCCCCAAAAAACCTCGAACTTCTCTTGGTGTGCTGGGAGGCGATAAATTCTGGATGGCCTGTATCTTATCGGGATCAACTTCAATTCCTCTTTCACTGACCACGAAACCTAGCAACTTCCCTGACCTTACCCCAAAGGTGCACTTGGCTGGGTTTAATTTTAACTAAAATTTTCTCAACCTCTCAAATAACTTTCTGAGGCTGGTGACATGATCTTCATCCCCACAAGACTTTGCAATCATATCATCTACATACACTTCGATTTCTTTGTGCATCATATCATGGAAGAGTGTTACCATGGCCCTTTGATATGTTGCCCCAGCATTCTTTAACCCAAAAGGCATGACTTTATAGCAGAAAGTTCCCCACATGGTCACAAAAGTAGTCTTTTCCATATCATCTGCAGCCATCTTTATCTGATTATACCCTGAGAAACCATCCATAAAGGAGAAAATTGAATGCTTAGCTGTGTTATCTACCAGTGTGTCAATATGAGGCAAAAGAAAGTTATCCTTTGGGCTAGCCTTATTCAAGTCCCGATAGTCCACACACATTCGTACTTTTCCATCTTTCTTAGGAACTGGGACTATATTGGCTACCCATTCTGGATACTTGGCCACTTGTAGAAAACCTGCATCAAATTGTTTCTTCACCTCCTCTTTAATCTTTAGCAGCATTTCGGGCTTCATCCGTCTCAGTTTTTGCTGAACTGGCTTACATTCTGGCTTTAGGGGCAATCTGTGCTCCACTATCTCTGTGCTCAGTCCTGGCATATCCTGGTAAGACCAAGCGAATATATCTACAAATTCACGAAGTAGATCTGCCAACCGTCGCCTATCTTCAGATGTAAGTGAAGTACCTATTCTGACCTCTTTCTTATTCTCTTCATCTCCTAGATTCACTAAGTCCACTACCTCCTGATGAGGCTCAATTGGCTTATTCTCTTGTTCAACCATCCTCATTAGGTCCGGAGGCATAACATATTCTTCAAAATTCTCTTCATTATCAAGTTCATCAGTATTGATTGAATTCTCAAAGCTAACCTCTTGATTGTTATCATGATTATCTTCATGTTCATTTAAAGACCTGCAATTGAATGAAATGGGGATATGTTGGCAAGATGTGCTTGGAGAGATGAAAAAAATGAAGACACAAGAAGAAATGAATGAAAATGCATACTTCCTAATTTTTATTAAAAATAATAAATGATGAATGGCCCAAACAAAAAAGATCACCCCATAGCCTTGGGCAAAAGCTATTGAGATGTTACTATTACATTGAATCAAAATCAAAAGTCAGAGGCATTTCAATGGCACTCCAATTGTTCAGCTCATAGTCTTATGGACAAAGGCGAACCCACTCCTCTTGATTAGCTCCCATTTCATCTTCAACAGCATTAATGGCTAACTGGGCAAAATCGTCTTCCACACTTTCCTTTGCAACTGGGTACATGAATCCTCCAGGTCTGAAGGTTTCATACAAGTGTGGGATAAACATCAGTCTAGCTATTTTTCTTGATGGCCTTCTTTTGACTTCCCACTCTGCCATCTCATAGCCTAGGCCCACCCTGTCGCTATTGTCTGCTATTGTTGGAGGTTCTTTGATTCCCTGTAAATTTTTGCCTAGCCCTAGTCTTGGACACCAGCCTTTGTTGATGACTTGGCTCACAACTATCTTTGAAAAAGGCTGACTTTGAAATCCTTCACCTACAGTATTGACCAATTCAAAAGATCGATAGGAGCATTTCAATGCTTCTTCGACAGCCTCTACATATGGAGTGTTCAATGGTTGGGTCACTAGCATGTCTTCCTCCCCAACTACCACTACTAATTGACCTTTCACATTGAATTTGATCTTCTGATGCAAAGTAGAGGGTACAGCTCCTGCCATGTGAATCCATGGCCTTCCTAACAGACAGCTGTAGGATGGAGAGATATCCATCACTTGAAATTTTATATTGAAGGTGCACGGCCCAATTTGTAAGGGCATCTCAATATCCCCCAGGACTTCTTTTCTGGTTCCATCAAAGGCTCTCACAATCATCTGACTATCTCGCATATGAGAATAATCGATGGGTAGCCTTGCCAAAGTTGACATAGGCATGACATTGATGGCAGAACCATTATCGATAAGGACTTTAGCTATGATATGGCTCTGGCACTTTACTGTGATATGCAAGGCCTTAGCATTTCTCTTTCCCTCCAAAGAAATCTCATCATCACTGAAAGAAATGTGATTTGGCATGACTAAGTTTCCAGCCAAGTGATTCACATATTCGACAGACACGTTATGTGCCACGTATGCCTGATTCAACACTTTCAGCAAGGCATTTTGATGTGACTCTGAATTCAGCAACAGTGATAACAATGAGATTCGAGCTGGCATTTTATTCAACTGTTCCACAATTGAATATTCACTATGTTTTACCAGCTTCAGGAATTCACAAACCTCCCTTTCTGATACTGGCTTTGGCTGATCTTCTTCAGGCTCTATCTCTGGATTATTTCGTCTTTCTCCTTCTTTAGCCTTCTCTCTTCTAGCCTTCTCTAGCATTTCTGGGGTGTAACATCTCCCACTTCGAGTAATGCCTCCTACACCAGTAATGTTAGAAGCATCGGCTTTGGAGACCTCTTCTTTTTGCCCCTACACTACAGCGTCACATCCATATCTCCAGGGTACAGCTTTATCATCTTTGTATGGGAAAGGAGTCGGGACTTTAAAAGTTACCGGCCTAGGGAGGAGCTTGTCTATGACTGATTTTGGTTTGTTTCCACACCGAATTGTCACTGGTTTGGGAAACAGCTTTTCAGGCCTATCATTCATGCACACCTCAGCATTCTTCAAGCTTTCTTTTTCTTCGTAGACCTCTATCTGATGTGAATTCAGGAGTTTTTGCACCTCTCGGTGAAATTGTTTACAGGTCTCAATGGAGTGGCCTCTTGCCCCACTATGATACTTACAACTAGTACCAGCTATATATGCTCCATGATAGCTGTGTGGACTTACCAGTTGCATCATGTCTGCCTTTCGTAAGACATCAAACAATTGATCGAGAGGTGTCTTAATATCTACCACTTCTTTCTTCACATGGCGCTCATGCTCTTCACCTATAGCATTCACATTATGATTTGGCAAAGGATTGCCACTAACATTTGGTGCAGTCATCCCTCCAGTGTCAAAGCAGATCATCCCATCCTTAATCAACCGTTGCACTTTATATTTCAGGGTAGTGCAATTTTCGGTGGAGTGACCAGCAATCCCATAATGGTAGTCACAGTGGGCGGTGGGATCATACCACTTTGGGTAAGGTGGCTTGAGGGGTTCCAATTTACTTGGAGCAATCAAATGATTATTGTAGAGCTCCTTGTATAATTCCGTATAGGTCATGGGAATAGGGTCAAAAACAGGTCTTTCACGAGTGGTTCGTTGCTCCCGCGAGCCACCAGCAGCGTTAGTTGGGCGAATTTGTGGTTTTGAGGTGGGTTGAATGTTAGAACTGTACATGGTGTTTTGGGGTCTATGAGAGGTTTGATAGGTTTGGGGGTATGGTGGTTGGTATGGGTGAAAAGAAGTGTTATTTACAGTGGGGTGATAGGCCAGATATTCTGGTGGGGGGTAGGGCGAATAACCCCTAAGTTGCTATCTATCAAAGCTCACAACCTGAGCTTCAGTTTCTTTTTTCTTTGGGATTCTTTTGCTAGATGCTTCATTCCCTTCTAGCTTGCCATTCTTGATGGCACTCTCAATGATTTCTCCTAAAATTACCATATCGGCAAAATTCTTTGTTGCATTCCCTATCATCTTTTCATAATAGGGAGGTTTTAAAGTGCTAACAAATAGCACTGTAGTTTCTTTCTCGATCAGAGGAGGCTGTACCTGAGAAGCAATATCTCTCCACCTCTGGGCATACTTTTTAAAAGATTCGTTTATCTTTTTCTCCAGATTCTGTAAAGACAAACGATCTGGAGCCAAATCGATGATATGTCGGTATTGACTGATAAAGTCATGCGCCATATCGCTCCAAGAGCGAATGCGAGTCCTGTCCAGTTGAACATACCATCTGGCCGCAGAACCAGTAAGACTGTCTTGAAAAACATGCATCAAGAGTTTCTCATCCTGTGCATGAGCTGCCATCTTCCTGCAATACATGGTGATATGGGTTTTGGGGCACTTTGTACCATCATATTTTTCAAATTTTGGTACCTTGAACTTATGGGGGATAACCACATCAGGAACTAGGCAGAGTCCCGCAGCATCAACTGACCCATAGAAGCTAAATCCTTCCACGGCCCTTAGCCTTTGCTCTAGCATGCTAATCTTGGAACTCTCCTCAGCTTCCACCCTCATCTTTTCCCTTTCCTTCTCTTTTAAATCATCTAAATCAGGAATTGGTTCTGCTGCCTTTTCATTGAAGACAGGATTTAGATAGCTATTATACTGCCCGGGGTTGAAAGTCGATGGCATTCCAGGATATGTTGGATATGCGAAGTGTTGTGGTGGGACCTCTTGAGCAGACTGAGCTTGAGGTGGGCCAAAACCTGGAGGGTACAGGGGGTCAGCTATTTCTTGTAATGGGGGAATTTGTTGGCTTGTACTTCCTTCAACTCTTTTTCCTTTATTCATGTTATTAAGAGCCTCCAGAATCTTGCTTAGCTCGCCCTCAATCTTCTCCTGGGCTTTCTCTATCTTTTCAAATCTTTGGGAATTTTCCTGCTCCATTTGCCTTACTCTGAATCTTGTGTTGAATCGATGGGCAAGATTTTTGCTAGACGGAGCTATCCTGGAACCTTGAGTACCATATCTTAGAATCAGTAAATTGGCATGATCATCACATGGTTATTTTGTAAGTGTAATGAATGAGAATGCAATGAATGAGAATGTAATGAATGAGAAATGTAATGAATGAGAAATACATGTATGCAAAGAACATTTGCCTCAAAACGGTATTCAATTTATTCCAAAAAACTTTGATCTACATTGAGTTTATCCCTCTAGAATTATAGCCATAAAATTGTTTGATCTGTTCATACTGGGCTTTGGCTTCTTCTATGAAGTTCAACAGACGTTGTCCATGTTCTCCTACTGGGGCCACCACTTCTCTTAATGCTTCTGCCTCTTCTACCATCTCTCTTGCCTTACACACCCCTTTATGGATCTGGGTTGTTAAGTGCTCAATGTATTTTTGCCTTCCTAGGTTCTCTCTTTTACCACACCAGACTTGGTATGATAATTCTCTATGTTCTCTGACCAATGCAGCGATGCGATCTCCTTGTTCTTCCAACCTTTGACTTAGCCCGCTCAAATAACTGTTCAGCATGTTAAGTTCTGCCTGTGCTTCGGTACTTTCTTCTTCCAATTCGGCATACTCTTGCTTCAGTCTTGTATTTTCCTCAGTCAGCTCGGTAATGGTTATCCCTTTGGCTCTTTCCCTCACACATAGCCTCTTATGCTCCTGGTGTAACTTTGCTAGATCTTCAGTAGCTGTATCACGTTCTCTAGCAATCTTGTGAACTTCAACTTCATACCTTTCGGCTCTACCTTTCCACTGGGCTTTTTCTTCTTGAAGTTTCTGAATCTCTTGCTTTAACTGGCTCTTTTCAGACTCAAATTCTTTTGTTGTCAGCTCTAAATCTGATGGTGTCTCTTCAAGTTTTTCTTCTGTTGGCTGTTGAGGGATTTCATAAGTGAATACCATTTCTTGTCTTCTCTTTGCTCTCCAAACCAAATACCCTGGGGTGACCTTATCAGTGAATGGTCCAGGACTCACTCTTCGGGGATTTTTCCATGCTTTGATCATCCCATTCATCCTCTGAAATGCTTTAGGCTCACTATAAGAGAAATCTAACTGATGAAGCCCATAAGTCATAGGAATAAACTGTTCTCCCCCCAATTGTCTCCTCACTAAGAGCGGTGCATAATTCGTCACTCCCCATAAACCCAGAAGTGGAACCACTGTACTATCTCCACATTGGTATAACATAGGCTCTCGATTCATCCATGGGACTAACCATCTCACTCTGGCACCTTCCAACTTTTGCAAGAAAGTTATCCATTCTTGTTTAGACTTCTGCTTTGACCACCCACTTTCACAGAACTCTTTGATCGGAAAGCGATTACGGATATAAATCTTCGAGAAAGCCCCATTTCTTTGTTCAAAATGGCTTTTCATCCATACGTACAATAGCTGTATGCATCCTATGAAGCGCCCTCCATTTCGACGACAATAACTCAAAGATCTGATAGTCTCTGCTAATATTACCGTTGAAGGATTACAACCATTGATCACACTCTCAAAGAAATCAATCACTGCTATCTCAATATGTCCCAAAATTTTTGGGAAGATTACCAGTCCGTATATAGCCAAGGCAAATATGTCTAACCATCGTTCTTCACCGGCATGTTGCATCAGAAACTCATGAAAGAACTTCCAAGGTAGGCAAACCTGTTCCTGTTTCTTCTTTGTATGAGAATCCACAACTTCCTTGTCTATCCCCATGAGTTGAGCCAGACTTTTACGAAATCCTGACTTATGCTTTTTGACATATATCTTGTCAGGAGTCTTGAGATGCAAACCCAACAAGACCGAATATTCTTCTATGGTGGGAGTCATATCAGCTTCATTAAAGATGAAACACCTGTATGCAGGATCCCAGAATTGTGTTGCAGCTCTAATTAGTTGATCATCAACAGCCACTGCTAAAAGGTGTGCTATATGCCCATGTTTCTGACAAAACTGCTCTTGTCTTGACGGACTCATCTTCTTCCAGATATCAACCAAATCTTCTAAATTATTCTGTTTGAGGAGGATAGATGTTTCTTGAGACAAAGTAGACTCATACCCAATTGGCAAGCAATCTCCCATCTTCAGTTGGGTCTTTTCTGACAGGGCCCTTACTTCGTTAGGTGTCCCACAGGGTGCTAATACTGATGAAGAACAAACTAGGCGTTCATTGGTATCCATAAAAAAAATTGTTGAAGATCGTTTTTCAGGCAAATGTTCTTTATGCAACTTTATGATATGCACATGAACCAATGCAAAAGAAAAAAAAAAGGTTAGTATACCCAGAAAAAGAATAAATAACAAAATAAATTTAAACATCACACAAAGTAAAAGGATGGATCTTAGCTTTTGGTCAATTCTAACAGGGAAGAGTGATGGCTCTATCTATGGGTTAGGCACTCTTAAGGTTCACTATATGTGGTTTTAGGGTTAAAGTCTAAAGGTCCTCAAATTGTTCCTTACATCCTTGTCCATCACAGACTAGTAAGGCACCCTAATCCTCACCCATTACAGGCTACAAGCGAAAAAGGTTCAATTTGAGTGGGAGTATTTCGCTAGCCACTGCGGAGGCATTAGACCTCACGAAAGCAATAGGTACTTTACTCCCTCCTAGAGGGACAGAGCTCGGGTGTAGAGCTCATGTTATGCACATGCACATGAATGACATAATTAACAAGGTAAATAAAACATGAATGAATAATACACATATATACAAAAAGGTTCAATTTTATTAGGCTTTTGGATAACACAAATTCATTTGCTGGCCTGACTCTCAAAGTCCCCAGTGGAGTCGCCAAGCTGTCGTAACGTCTAGATCCGGGGATCTATCGCTAGACATTGACTTTTAGGGAGTCGCCACCAATCTTTTTTTATCTAGGTGCGATTGGTCACCTAAGGAATCTGTCCTTTTAGGAAACACCTAAGTTTAAGGGTCCCTAGAAGAATAGGTTCAGGTCTGCTAACCAGAACAAGGTTCGGGAGTTCGGTTACGTGTGAGGAAGGTTATAGCACCCTCACAACGCCCATCAAAAGATGGTACCAGCTTGAATTTGTGTTATCCAAAAGCCTTAAAATTTTACCAAGTAATTAATTATTGGAAACTTTTCTCAATTAACTCTAATACTTTTAGCAGAAAATTGAGAAAATTTCCTCACCTCAAGAGTATGCAAGAAAAACTACTGTTTCACTTACAGAGGCTCCGTCGTCGGATTATTTTAAAAAAACAAAATCAAAATTAAGATAGAAAGGAAGGAAAGAATGATTTTTTTTTTTTTTTAGGGAAAATTGATACTTTCAACTTTTCCCTAAAAATATTTTTTTTGAAATTTATTTTTGAGGAAAATTGATACTTTCAACTTTTCCCCAAAAATATTTTTTGGAAATTTATTTCTAAGGAAAATTGATACTTTCAACTTTTCCCTAAAAATATTTTTTTTTGAAATTTATTTCTGAGGAAAATTGATACTTTCAACTTTTCCCCAAAAGTATTTTTTGGAAATTTATTTCTAAGGAAAATTGATACTTTCAACTTTTCCCTAAAAATATTTTTTTTTTGGAACTTTTGATTTTTTTTATTTAAAGAAAAATAAAAAAATAAAAAAAAAAAAAAAAAAAGTAAAACAAAACTAAAAATAAAATAAAGATAAAAAGAATATTAAATAAACCTAATCTAATAAATAAAAATAATAAATAAACAAATAAAAATTCAAAAAAAAAAAAAAAAAAAAAAACACCTGGAGCGGCTCGGCTATCGGCGCGGCTCGGCTCGGCTCAAGGAAGAAAAACGGCTCGGGGGAGCGGCTTGGCGGCTTGGATCGGCTCGGCTCGGCTCGGAGGGGGGCTGGCACGCGCGGGTCAGAAAGCGGGTCGACGCCCGGGTCGGGTCGGGTTCGGCAAAACGCGCGGATCCTCTGGGTTACTTAAGGCCAAAACGACGTCGTTTTGGGAGGGTATAAAAGGCACCTTCCTCCGTTTTTCGGCAGAACGCTCCTCCCCCTCTCTCTCTTCTTCCCTTTTTCTCTCCCTTCTCTCTAGAAAATGAAGAACACCGGTGCCGGATTCTGGAAAAATTCGCCGGAATCTGGAAATTTAGCCGGAATTTCGCCGGAAGGTCGCCGGTTTCTGGGATTAGTCGCCGGTTTCTGGGATTCTTCGTCGAAAACTGGGCAGGTAGCCGGAAACTTCAAGGTTGGCCGGAGATTTGGCCGGAAAATTCAAGTTTCGCCGGAAAATTCAACCGGAAACTGGAATTTCCAGAAATTCCCAGAAAAAAAAAATCGAAAAATCTTCAAAAAATTTCTTTTAGCTCCCAGAACACTCCTAAACCCTTTTTAGCCTCCTATAAGCCTCCTTTACTCTCAAATCAGTAGCTTTGCTCACTGTTTTTCTGTGTGTTCCTGAACTGTTCCAGGAGGTGCTTTATATAGGGATTGATCAGGAGTTTCTGATCAATCCCAATTCCTCCTTGGACGGAAATTCAATCTTTGAATCCCACTGGACTCTTCTGATTGAATTCCCACTTCCAATGGGATTCTTCAGCCTTCAATCTCAGCCCTCCAAAATCAAAATAAAAAAAAAACTAGATAATTAGAAAAGAAAATCAAAAATTAAAAATTAAAAATAATATCAGATAATTCGGGAAAAAGAAGATAGAATTAACAGATGATTAACAAAAAAATAATGACAAATAAAATAAGATAAACCCAAAAATATATTACACAAAAAAAAATAATAATAATATATAACTGTATAAATAAAATACATATAAATCTAATCTGAATAAAAATAAATAAATAAATAAAGATATACATAATAATAATAATAATAATAATAGAATACATAAAATACAAAAGAAGGAAAAAAATATACAGGATTGAAATGGGCCTTACCCATTTGGGTCAGGCCCAATTGATCTGGGCCCAGACCCAATTGGGTGTCTACAGAGAGAAGTTGCAGTTGATTAAAAAGAAAAAAAGTTTGATACTTGATTATAGATTTGAAGTCTTATGAAAAAACTAGAAAGTTAATTTGTCTTTTGTTAAATGGATATGATTATGATTGTAACAAGTTTACATTTCCTAATTCTTATAATAAATCTCTTGATTTAAGGGTTTGTAAATAATAATTGATTGGTATAACAAATAAATAAAAAATAATATGATTTTAATCCTTCTTAAACTATAATGCATAACATAGGTATACACCCATAAGCGTATACACGCATGGATTTTAACTGCCCAAAAAAATTTTTTCTTGTACCTTTTTATTGGTCTTTTGCAATAAGCTATTCGAATTTCAAAATATTATTAACTAGTTTAACTGAGTGAACTAGATATAATGTATTCACACGAAGAATAGAGCTTATAGATTATTTGATTTCCTTAACAAACTTGATTATCCTTGACATTTGGGAGGAGCCAAAGACCCCTTTTGACTTGTATAACCATCCATCTCTGCCTCATGTTGCTGGGGTTTTTAAAATTTTAAGGGTTCAAGGAGCTTTCAGGCTTGCATAACCATCCGTCTCTGCTAGTGTACTTGAAAGGCATAAAATAGGTTGTTGAATTCCATGCATGTGTTGGGGAACAACGTGAATGTTACGTATTTAGGTCCAAAAGTCGCAAATCCAGCAAAAGATACCCCGAAATGAAAACAAAACAAAGCTAAGGTGACCTTAGGAACTCAGCTTCTTTTAGAACTTTGGAAACATAAATTGAAAGAGAAAAAAATAAAAGAAAAAATAAAAAGCTTAAAGAGAGTGTCTTGGAGACTCTAGGAATGAACAGAGGAAGTGTGGAGGAGGACTTGGTCGAGAAACGAGAGACAAATATATTCATAGCAAAGCTAAAGATTTGCATGGTTTTGAATTTTGAAAAAAAAAAAATGAATGTACAACTTTGGTATATAATTTTTTTGATCCCTCAGACAAACAAGGCCTTTGAGAGAAAATCAGAATCCTCTCAGATACAGTGATCTTCTCTTTCCACTCTCTTTTCATTATTTTAGCTGAAAACTTGGCTAGGCTCATGAGTTTGTTCTCTTGACCTCCAATATCTGCAAGATTTTGGGCATCTTTTCCTAAACTTTGTTGCTTCTTCTTGTACATTTTCTCTAGATTTTCCTGTTGTTATCCTCAATTTTTTTTTATTTGAAAATCCTTGTTTCTTGATTTCAAAGATTTCCTCTTTTCATCAGTTTTTTCTTCTTGAAAAGAGTGGAAACATACAAAAAAAGTGCACATGTAAATAGTGAAATGCTTGAATACCAGGGTTGGAATTGCTAGCATCTTGTTTCTGACTAGTTTACTGTTCTTGGATTTTTCTTCCAATTTTTTTCTTGTGGAAGCTTGTGTTTACATATATATGGAAGCTAGTGAAAACAATGGCGTAAGAACATCAAACCCAAAGGTGTAGCAATAGTAATACTAGCAGTGGTAGTGGAATTGGAAGCAATATTGGTAGATCTTCCAAGAAGCAAAGGCTTAAAAAAGTCCCCAAAAGAGGACTTGGTGTGGCACAGCTTGAGAAGATAAGAACAGAAGAAAAACAACAGAAAGATGCAGCTGTAGCTGCTGCTGCTGCTGCAATTTTGCCTTCCCCATAATCTGTTATTTCACCACCAATTATTCATCATAAATCATCACATCTTTCTTTGCCAATCCCAAAGTTCCATCCTTCAAATCAATCTTCTTCTTCTTCTGCTTCTTCAATTCTATTCCCCACTGAACTTATTTCACCACCAAATTCAATCTTTAGAACACCTTTATTTGCTCAAAATATTGATATAGTCAGTACAGCAAACACTGTTCCATTGACCTGCAGTGGTTCTCCAGGGTGGCATCCTGGTGCAGCAGTACTTTCAGGAAATGACAGTGTTAATAATGGTCATAAAATTTTGTTCTTGTGAGTATAACATTGAAAAAGAGTGTTCTCGGTTGGACCCTGGATTGGCTTTCAGGACAAATTTGAGTTTGCCTTATGAATCTGAATCCATTTGGCTTTGCCTAGTTTGATGAAAAGGTTACAACCATTTCAACAACCTTCTTCTTCAGTGGTAAGAAAATTGATTTTGTGTTGTAACTTGTGGTAGTTGGAATCTTTCATTTATTTTTTAAAAAATATTTTCATTTCTGGCAACGTTGATGGACAAAGAATTAGGCGAATTAATGGAATTCTATTTTTTATGTTGGTGAATTTGTCATCAAGAACTTCATCAACACCTGTTCTGAGTTTTCAGATGAAGCCCCCTTCAAACCAAAGCTATTATGGAAATTTTACACTTTTATTGCCTGAAGAGAAGGTGTTTGTCTTCAATCATGTATAGCTTATTATTGATCCAATGATAAATTCTAGTTTTTAATATCTCTTTCCATTTACTAATTAATATGATGTTACTTGTGAAATTCATGAGGTTTATGGTCTGAATTTCACATCATTTTACCTTTTTTTTTTATTCTGTTTTTTAATTATAGAGGCCTCTAAACATTCCCTTTCACAGTGGGAAAATTGCCTGCTGAATTACCCTAAAAAAAACTTGATTTATACAATAGTTTTATAAAGAATTAGGTTTCCTTTCTTTTTCATCTTTTATAGAAGTATTAAGAATGCAGCTTCTTTCTCTTTTAGACCTTGATATTATGTAATAGTAACAGCCCAACAGGTTTGCTTTTTTTATGTGCGAATTTGGTTACCATAAATTGTAGGTAGTTGGCTTGAAGAGATCATATCCCTTCTCTCTAGACAATGCTCTATTCACAACAAATATCCTCCCATTGCTCATTCCATCATGAACAAGTTAAAGCAGCTTCAAGTAGCAATGGTAGAGCATTCGATTTTAAAACTAGCACCTCGATTTTTAGGTTTGATTTTAATTTTCATCTCTCAAACGTAACGAGTATTGAGGTTTAATATTCAAATCACGGCGTCTCTTTATACTTTCTCATATGTACTGTCATAACATCTAGATCCGGGGATCTATCGCTAGACATTGATTTAAGGGAGTCGCCACCAATCTTTTTTTATCTAGGTGCGATTGGCCACCTAAGGAATCTGTCCTTTCAGGGAACACCTAAGTTTAAGGGTCCCTAAAAGAATAGGTTCAGGTCTACTAACCAGAACAGGGTTCGGGAGTTCAATTACGTGTGAGGAAGGTTATAGCACCCTCACAACGCCCATCAAAAGATGGTACCAGCTTAAATTTGTGTTATCCAAAAGCCTTAAAATTTTACCAAGTAATTAATTATTGGAAATTATTCTCAATTGACTCTAATACTTTTAGCAAAAAATTGAGAAAATTCCCTCACCTCAAGAGTATGCAAGAAAAACTACTGTTTCACTTGCAGAGGCTCCGTCATCGGATTAGTTAAAGAAAAATCAAAATTAAAATCAAAATAGAAAGGAAGGAAAGAGTGATAGTTCTTGTGTAGGAAAAATTGATACTTTCAACTTTTCCTAAAAAAATATTTTTTTGAAATTTATTTTTAAGGAAAATTGATACTTTCAACTTTTCCTCAAAAATATTTTTTTTTGAAACTTTGATTTCCAAGGAAAATTGATACTTTCAACTTTCTCCCAAAAATCCTTTTTTGAAAATTTATTTTTAAGGAAAATTGATACTTTCAACTTTTCCCCAAAAATATTTTTTTTCATTTTTATTTAAAGAAAATAGAACAAAATAAAAGTGAAAATAAATAAAGATAAAAAATAAAGAAAAGTAAAATAAAAATAAGATAAAGATAAAAAATATTAAATAAATCTAATCTAATAAAATAAATAAATAAATAAATAAATAAAATAAAAAAAATTCCAAAAAAAAAAACCTGGAGCGGCTCGGCTATCGGCTCGGCTCAAGGAAGAGAAATGGCTCGGGGGCAGCTTGGGAAGCTCGGCTCGGCTCGGAGGGGGGCAGGCACGCGCAGGTCAGGAAGCGGGTCGACGCTCGGGTCGGGTCGGGTCTCGGCAAAATGCGCGGATCCTCTGGGTCACTTAAGGCCAAAACGACATCGTTTTGAGAGGGTATAAAAGGCAGTTCCCTTCGTTTTCGACAGAAACCTTCTCTCCCCTCTCTCTCTCTTCTTCCCTTTTTCTCTCCCTTCTCTCTAAAAAGCTGAAGAACTCCGGTGGAATGTTTACCGGATTCTGAAAAATGTCACCGAAATCTAGAAAATTTCACCGGAAGTTGGCCGAAAGATCACCGGTTTCTGGGATTCTTCGCCGGAAACTGGGCAGGTCGTCAAAAACTTCAAGGTTGGCCGGAATTTTCGTCAGAAAATTCAAACTTCGTCGAAAAATTCATCGGAATCTGGAATTTCTAGAAATTCCCAAAAAAAAAAATCGCCAAAAAACTTCAAAAAATTTTTGCTAACTCCCAAAACACTCCTAAACCTTCTCTTAACTCTCTATACGCCCCCTATTCTCTCAATCAGTAGCTTTTGCTTACTGTTTTCTGTGAGTCCAGCATCTGTTCCAGGAGGTCCCTTTTATAGGGATTGATCAAGAGTTCTTGATCAATCCCAATTCCTCCTTGGACAGGGATTCAATCTTTGAATCCAACTGGACTCTTCTGATTGAATTCCCATTCACAGTGGGATTCTCCAACTTTCAATCCCAGCCCTCAAAAAGGAAAAAAAAATAATCGGATAATAAAAAAATGAGATAAATGAATAAAATAAAATTGACAGATAATTAAAAAAATAAAATAAAATAAGATAAATCCAAAAATATTACAAAATAATAATATATATAATAATAAATATATAACTATATAAATAAAATACATATAAATATTAACAAAAAAAGAAAAAAAGAAAAAAAATAAAGATATATATATTAATACATAATAATAATAATAATAATAAATAATAAAATACATAAAACACAAAATAAGAAAAAATAATAATAAAAATAATACAAGATAGAAATTGAATTGGACTTACTTATTTGGGCCAGGCCCAATTGATCTGGGCCTGGACCCAATTTCGTGTCTACATGTACTAAAAAGAAAATTTATCATAATAGATTCTGAATAAGTTTTTCCCCATTTATGTTTTCTTTGTATCATTTTCAAGGAAGGACCTTCATGTTCAACATCAAATTTGGATTCAAAGTCCAAGAAGGGCATCAAACAAAATGGGGTCTTTGATGGAGATTTTCTCACATTAGCCGTTCCAATAACTACTTCAATGTGTTCAAGCTCAAAATTCAAGCATCCTTCATCCAATTTAAATTATTACAATTATGAATTGCCCAAGCTCGAGTTATTAGCTTATCAAGTGAGCTTAAACAACAAATTACACCATCGCCATTTTCATAAATTTTATGCTTTTGTATGATCATTTGTTCCTCAGTTGCTCATATATAATTTTGTTATTTGTCAAAGGCAAGCTTTGAAGATTCAATTATCCGGCAAGGAGCTAGTGGATTAAATATGTACTATCGACCTTACTATAGCTTCTTTCCACCAGCAATGGTGCAAATTGACCGAGCAACTGCAATATTGCCAATTGTAAAGGTAGTGAAGTAGGCGGACATGTTGATCTTAATTTGAAACTGTAAAATACTTGAAAAGAGATATCAAATCTCTTGTACTCATTCTTTTGTATCATTAAAATTCTCCTGTATGATTAACCATGAAAACAAACAAAAAACAAAAAATTCAAATCTTAGACTTTGAGTTATTGAATCATTGATTCAAAAGTCATGTACTATAAAAAAGAATTGAATTTCCCATTTCTTATAGTTTTCCTTATCGGTATTCTTGTAATAACTATTTTATATATAGATTATAAAATTTTTCATCATAAACAGTTTTATACATACAAGTCATATGTCTATGTAATTGTAAATAAAAAAAAAAAAAAGAATTACATTGACATGTATAATTAACATGAACAGTTACAGGCATCTAAACTTGTTTTTTAGAGATCTATAACATCATTAATTATTAAAAATATAATCATTATTTAATAAATGTAAAATTTTATATAATTACATAAACTCAATTACATAAATATAAAAATTTATAAAAAAATAATCTAAGATGTTTTTATATCATCTTTAAAACACAAAAATGTCAACTAAGGCTTTGTATCACTAATAAGAGAATAAAAATCTAAAACGCATTTCAACCTAAATCTTGGCCAAGTTGTACATGTTAGTTTTGGTGTTGATGTGTTAGTTGTAACAAACTTTTGCACGTGGGATTTGTGGGGATCTGATTATGCTTTATCCTGTCTATGTAAGATGGGTCCCCCAAATCGGACCCTTCATCATGTAAGTTGCAGATGGTGACGTCTAGAAGGGTCCACACTAGATTATAGAGAGAAAGAAGAGAGTACTATTGCTGAAAACGTAGAAATTAATAGTAAGTTGAATTGTAATTAGAGGACTTGTTAATAAATTAACACACTTCTTAATTAATAAAATAATCTCCAAAAATTTTTATATAATATTAAAATTTATTTATTTATTATATAATAATTTATTACTTATTAGTCTATTTATTTGTTAGTTTATTATAGTAAAATTTATTTATTATATTAAATTAAATAATAATAAAATTATTTTATAAGTTTAACAAAAAATCAAAATAAAAAAAGGGAACCTTCTAATGACAAAAGTCTTTCAATCTTTACGAGCCTACATGCTTAAATAAAAAAATTATTTAATGAATTAGGACCAATGACCCTTATAAGCTTCTCATGGTTCAAGAGTAAAAGTGCAAAAACCAACATCAATTGGGCATCGGTAAATTTCCCCTTCAGTGGATCACTAAGCCTTGGCTCGATGAGAATGCAGCTATTGCACTAAAATGAGAACTTCCAAATGGGTGTTCAATTTAGTTGGTTTCAATTTGAGGGTTAAATTTCATGGCACTGAAAATATGATGAAATCTAAATTAGCTCTTAGTCTATATCCCAAAGTCAATGATCCTTGGGTGTCAATGGAAAAAAAAATTGAGTTTGCCAACTTTTAGAATCTTCCAGCAAAAAATTTCTACGTTGGGTGGGGCGACACCCTTCCAAATGTGTTTTCATAGGTTGAATTAGAAACTGTTGTGGAGTTCAGAACTTCTCTGAAAGATTTGGTGCTGAAAACAGCATTTGCGGTGTGCTGCCATATGATCCTATCGTGATCTGTGGGGCAAAGAGTCACAGAGTTTAACAGGTTCATTAGCTTGATCCGCGATTCCAGTTCCCAATTGAACAGGTTTCTACGTAGCTGAATTCTCCAACTTCAAGTTTGAACCGATCCAATTTCTAAATTCTTTAATTGGGCCCTCTTTGTTGACAGCAAGAGAATAAATCCTCTGAAATTCAATTTTCAAAATATATCCACACTTGTCAT
The DNA here is from genome assembly GCF_047325235.1 of Durio zibethinus. NCBI lineage: Eukaryota > Viridiplantae > Streptophyta > Magnoliopsida > Malvales > Malvaceae > Durio > Durio zibethinus. The sequence continues at coordinate 6,503,566 of NC_143176.1, read as the reverse complement.
GCCAGAAATGGATTTTATCTCCATTCCTTGTAAAAAAGAGAAAATTAGAGTTTATAAAGTTAAATTTTAAATTTTAAAATCTACATTTCACTTTTATTATTCTCAAATTGTGACCTTCTTTATATTAAAAAATGTAACAATGTCAAAATAATTAACTAACTCTTAATTTGGATTTACATTGACACATTAAAATTAAGAATTAGTTAATTATTTTGACATTATTTTATTATTTAATATAAAGAAAGTTGTAATTTAAAAATAATAAAAGTGAAATATAGATTTTAAATTTTAAAATTTTTAAAAAATTATGAGTCAATTAAGTTAAATATAAAATTAAACATTATTATATTTTTGTAAACAAACAACACGTTTGAAAATGAAAGTACATTTTATAATTAAACTATTAGTAAGTTTAATTTTTTAATCACTTTAATTAGCAAATTATATTTAATTTGAGTATTATAATACTTAGACATAGTTTGATTGCAAATTTAACTGAAATTATTTCTTCTATATCCTATACACAATAAAAAAAAAAATTTTATTGGCACTTATAAGTGCCAGTAAAAGATTAAAAAATGCTGCTATTACTTTTGTGGACAGTTTTTTGACCGCCGGCAAAGTAAGTATTGGTGAAAACTTTTTGACGGTCAAGTCATTGGTGTTAGAGTTACACATGTATTTGTCAGCATGAATTTTTTCAACACTTTAAACTATCATTATAAGTAAAAAAAATAATTGAAAACATTTTAAAGTTTCAATAAAAATCACATTTTATTCAAATTTTTTATATTTATTAAGTAAATTATATTGACACTTAAAACTGACCTAAAAATATTATTTTATTTTTTAAAAATAATTTTCACATTTATAATTGCTGTACCAATAAAATAAAAAAACAATTCATTTTTGTTTATTTTCAATATCTCTGAAACTACAACTTATAAATGTTCTAGAAAACTTTTGATACCATGGTAATTTGATAATTTCATTATAAATGGACTTAAATTGTCATCCTCAAGTTTTTGTTCATTGACGGATACATGATCTAAGACCGATTATTTGAATCGGCAAAACATTTATATGGCGATCATGGCTTGAGGTCATAGGCATGCAGAAGAGACAGGAAAAAGTCACATAATCATGTCTTTCTGGATGCAATTTTAAACGTCGTACATGGATTAACCAAACGATACAAACTGAAACGTCTAACCAAACATTTTCTTGTAACTACTCAGACCTTAGTGAAAGCATAGTTAATTACTTTCTCGATCTATCTAAAATCGCAGCTAGCTAGCCCATCAGCTGTTCTCGGAGAGAATCTAGGGCCTGGTCAAAGACTATTTCATACATTTTTTCTGTTGGATGAACAGCATCCCAGAATACATATTTTGATGCATCAGCGCATGTGCTCATGCCTTTGCATGTATCTCCATACTTCACTGTCCCCGTTCCACGACATCCTTTGGAAGTTTCAGCCAAACCTGTCAATTTTTTTGGGGGTCTCAGAAATATATATATATATATATATATATCATTCTTTTGCATTTTAAAACCAAATAAAGAAGAAGAAATAATAAGGATTGATCAAAGCCAATTACCATATTTTTTGGGGTTGTTCACAGCATCCTAACAACATATTTCCGTTGGAGTCTTGAAAAAGGGCATGCAGCCCAAGGGAGGGATCCCAACAACGACTAATCGTGTAATTCCAAGCCTATGCATCGTCTGCAATAATCATACAACATGGAAAATTAAACGTAAAACCAACAGAAGGTAGCTAGGAAAATAATTATTGAGATTTGCAAAAACTTTTTAATTAATATTTCATGCTCCTGATGTAAATATTGAAATTTGAATCACACACATCTTAAATGTTATCTTTTAAAGATAATTACATAAATTAACTAAATTAAATTTCGGATTAATGAAATTTTCTTTTTTCTAGGCTCATTCCCTGTCTTGGGTCATCAATTACAAAATCATTAATTATCCTAAAAGCAATAATTTAGGGCTATAAGCAAAAAATTGTTAGAATAAAGGCATGGCTCAAATGTGATTGATCATTTAAACCTATATATGTAAAGAACATCTATAACTTATAGAAGACTACACTATTAAAGTGAAGCATAACATCAAGCTTTTAGTCATAATAGACAGCAAATTCTGCGCTGACCGCTTTTCTTCTTTGCATAAAATTTCATATAACACCAGCCTGGCACTTATACATGTTGCCTCAAGCGTTGACATTGAACTTACCACTTCAAGTACAGAAGCCCCCTCTCTAAGTCCCACTTTCTGTCCTGGATCTTTAGCAAAAGGTGGTGCTGCTGCTGGATCAAGATTTTTCCCCTCTTTAGTAACAAGACCCTTAACAAGTAATAAACAACAGAAAATTAAGTATTTATCCACCATGTGGAGGATGAAATTAAAATTACCAGATGGTCAATTGACATATAATTAAAGTCCGAGTATTTAGATTCCCAGAGTCAAACCATAATCATTTTCTAATAAGAAATAAGAAATTAAAAAAAAAAAGATCATTTTTCTAGTAAACCTTTTTGCACTTATTCTGTTCATGCAAGCCTCATCTTTATTACACAAGAGAATGGGCATGTTACGTATCTAAAAGAAGGAAAGGCTTTGCACAAATAGGATGAAGAGTAGTAGAGTAGTGGAAGTATAAAACCATACATTTTATCAAGTAGGAAAAAGTTGTGTGCAGCTATTTTGGGTTTTCCTGTCATCCTCGCAACAGCTTGCACAGCCATGCTAAGAACATCAAGCCCTGCACTGGAAGACAGAAAGGTGGACATGAGAAATAAAGCCAAGAGAGAATCGGCGCAGAGAAACAGATGAAAAAGTTTGGTGAAAGGCTGAAAGCCAAAGCCTTATCTATAAGTTAGTCAAGTACCTTCCAGCTCCCACCACAACTATCTTTTGGTTTGGAAAGTCAGCCAATGATCAACCTTGTGCTCTTACAGTTTCTAACAATCCAGAAAGTGTAACTCCAGAAGTTCTCTAAGAGACATTAAGCACAACTTTATAATAATGGTGGCATTCATAGTAATTTCAGAGCAATCTGCATTACACTAGACACTAATCTAGTCCATAAAAGTAGAAAGTTGTTGCACCAAGAGTTTACCCTTTTATCATCATTAAACATGCAAAACCTTTTCCGATGGTGTTCCAGAGTTTCAAAGGTCCCTTTCATTTGAAAATCCTCAAACTGAATGGTGTAACCATCAAATAAACAACATGATATAAACCAAGCATAACACAAAATTCTCACTTGTGAAAGAAATCAACCTGTACAATAGCCTTAGGCCAACCTGTGAAAACTGCTTCCATGAACTCATCAACAATTGATAGATATTCTTCCCCTTCTAACCTAGGTTGTCTTAATCCTAAATCTGTCAAGCTAAAAGAACTTGTCAAAGAAATCCTAACAACCTATCACATAGTCACAGCAATCATATCATATGGTCGACTCTGCAAAGGTAACAACTTCTTAAGAACAAAGTAAATGAGTACACATTTTAGTCACAAAGCCGGTTTTCAAGTAGCCTTTGATTGTTAGTACCAACATCTAGCATAACTGGGAGTATCTGTCAGAGACAGATACTGATTGAATAATTAAAGTTAAAAGGCATGACAAGAGTCACCATAGCAAGAAAAAATTGAAATTTATGGAAACAAACTTTCAAAGCAAGATATAAATCAACTCGACAGCTCTAAGACAGCAGTGACCAACTTTGCGATTTTTCTTGGAAATTATTTGCTAAAGAGTTTTCAATGACAATAGAATAAGAATTTATATCCTTTCTCTTTGATTCACATAAAGCTCTAAAGGAGGCAGGTTCTGCAAATGAATGGAAGACAACCACATTGCAAAGTTGAACTATAATCAGTGCAACCACATTCCAAAGATTTTTTTGAGGCAAGATTCGTTTTGCTTTCTTTGTGCTTGTTCAAGATACTAGCATTTACATAGTTTTTCCCCATAATCATTCCCAGACAACAACTTACCCATATGCCCTCACTGAAACTCTATAACAATATGTTATTAAAACTATACACTCTTTTACTTATTTTACACAAAACACGAAATGAGTACACAAAAAGCAACTAGCTCATGCTCATGCTCATGCAAAATAGCCTATTTGGATCAAGATTCTTTATGAGCAATTCTCACTCAAATTGGAAATTAAATTGATACTTACAGTAAACATCGCAAACTACAACTATTTATCAACAATATTCAAGTCAAATTGTTTTGTATGCATTTTCCTACCTGTGCTTAGTATAGTGAGAAGCAACTATGGCTCAGTCTTCACAGGGTCTTCAACAGAGCTTCTATACTTGGCTATCAGATCCCTAAAATTGGAAGAAAAAAAATGCACACATTCATCAAGTAGAAACATTCAATTGCAAAAAACACAAATCAGGACCAACTACTTGCCTCTGATTTAGCAATTGCTCACTTTCCTCCAGCTTTCGCTGTTGTCCTTCAATAGTCTACATCCAACATCCACAAATTCCCAAGTTATAGAAAGAAATACTAATACTAACACAGTACCACATTTTAAGAATCTATCATCACAAAACCTAAAAAAAAAAAATGACATTAAAATTATATATTTTTGTTGTGATATTTGTAATATATACTTATAATTTTGTGCTAATTACTTATAAGAAATCAAGTTGAACTAAAACTCAATCTAACCTAAAGTAAATTTTCTAAATTTAAGTTGAACTCAAATTTCATATCACAAACTTTTTAACTCAATTATACCTCGAGCTGAACTAGTAATTAATGTATTTGATATGTACTCAATTGTGTTTATGCTAATAGAAAGTTTGATACAAGTGATATAAGATTAATTTATCAATTATCTATCCGATAATTTTTATATTCGTATAGTCTAAAACACTTAGTGTATTAGTATTATGTTTTATGCAAAAATTGAATATTACATTTCATATCAACATGAAAAATACGAAAAATAATTTTTTAGTTTTTGTTAAACCCATATATAAATTTTATTAAAATTTTAACTCATGTTACTTGCTTGTCTTTTTTATATTATTTTCATATTATATTACTATATTATATTTTAAATTATCAAATCTATCCAACTTTTTAAAAGATTTGGATTGTAATACCTTCAATTGTTATAAGGTATATTTTTCACAATAAATTATCAATAATCGTAATTTCATATTAGATTATTTAATTTAGTAATAAATATATATAATATTATAGAATAAATGGACAAATAGTTTGACTAACTATTTGTAAATATGTTCAAATTATATTTATTTTTTTAATTTTAATAAACGATTATAAACAATATTTTAAGTTTTTTAATTAAACAAACATATCACAAACATAACAAAATTTATTCATATTCGATTCATTTATAAAAATTAATATAATGTTTTACAAACAATTCGTGAATATTCTTAATTTTTGTTTATTTATTAAATTTAACAAATAATTATAAAAAATATTTCATGGTTCATTAATTACATTACCAGAACTATATTTAATACCAATAGAATTTTTTGACAAATTTTTTTCATAGATAATTACAAATAGAATACCAACGAATTATCAATGAAGTTGAAAAGTGAAATTATCAATTTATTACCATTGAAATACTGATAATTTCCATCAATAAATACAAATGAAAATTTTTTGCATAAAAAAAATACAAATGAAATAATTTCCATCAATAAATTTTTTACATGTCTATCAAATTTCGACGCTGTACTTACGAATGAAAAATTATACAAATAACAATGTAGACACATTTTACCGATGGAATATCAAGAAAAAATTTTGTTGATTAATAATTTAGGTGTGAAAATTTTTTTTAATTAATAAATAAAATTTTATATTTTGAAATTTTTAAATCCATTTTCGTCGGTATTTCTTTGGTGATTTTCATTTAGGAATAAAATCCCTAACTCTTCTCTTAAACATTTATCTCCCTCACTCACAGTTCTCTTTTCCCACCCCCTCCACTAGACTGTCATCCCTCTTTTCTATCCTCAATTCCTCCTCTGACGGCCTTTCTCCTCCACCGTTCACTGCTATAACATCATTTGTGACTGAGAACATCTCAAAAATGGGTAATCGAGGAAGCATCAGGTGAAACTACATATATTTTTAAATTGATGCTTCTTTTAATCATTTTTAGAGCCACACAAGCACTAAAGCAGAAGAAATGAGATGCATAGGTGATGGGAGATGGGCATAATGGGTTGACAGCCGCGGCTTACTTGGCTCGTGGCAGCATGTCCGTAGCCGTGCTCGAGCAATACCTGTCCATAGAAGCTTCAGGTGAAATTTTTTATTTTTTTTATTTTTTTAAATTTTTTGTTAATAATATGAGTTTTTATATGGCATTTAATTTGAAAAAAAGGAAAAATTAAAGAGACATGTTTGAATTTGTCGAAGCTAATAAGGACGACGTTTACTAATTGGCTGAACAACTTAAAGAAAAGTAAAATTTCGAGGAAAATGAAATCTCTAATTTCTTTGATGCTATGTGTGATGAATCATGCTCTCTTTTGAATGTCCACCATGTCTCAAATTTGTATTTTATTTTTATAGTCTCCTTCCAATTTTCAACAAATCAGACAGAACTTTGATGTTTTTTTCTAGGTTTTGATGTAACGGTAAAGTTGAAATTCATTTTAGCTTTTTAAATTTTCCATCAAGTATATTTTCTATGCAATTTTAAACTTTGATTTGTGATGAACTAGAGCTAGTTAGAAAGTCGATTCAATTTGTTGAAACACCAAATCATCTTATTTGAGATATAGTATGGTACAAAGGAAGTGAAAATGCTTGCTTATTGTAAGCCAATAAATAACATATTTAAATTTACTAAGTTCTTATTGAGGTTTGTTTGTAATGAATGAGTTGAGAATCTTTTGTTCTGTTTCTAATTAAGGTCATGGCTATTTGAATTAATATAGTTAACATCACTTAGTGTTAGCAATAAGCCATTTTACAATTTTATGAACCATTGTCAAATGTGACTTGGTGTTTTTCATTGTCTATGCTTTTTATTGAATTTAACTTTTATTTCTAGTACTTAACTAATTCATCTGTAGGTTCTTTGTCTTCACTTTTCCTGCAATTCATCTATTAACTAATGCCTTCTAAGGGACCAAGGTCCAACCTTTAGCATATAACAAGAGCTAGGTGTCAAAAGGTAATAGTTTCTGAGGTTCTTATAGCTCTCTTTTGTGGTCTCTTATAATGTTATTATTGTTGTTAGTGTCATCATGCATGAACATACATGCACATGCTTAACCGTAAAGAAGTTTAAAGATGAAATCTTTGTGGAAACTTAACATTTTTAAGAGTGAATTTATATTGAGTATTGGCTTAACTGTCATGAACTTTTTGTTGTACCTTAGTTTCTAAATTGCTTTTGGCTGGAAGCAATTAGTTGTTATTTTCTAATACAAGTGAGGTTTTCTTTTGACTTGTGCTTTTTAAGTTTCATTAGCAATTATAGTTTGAATCCATCTCCTAATTGTAAATAAAATCCAGTTTTATAAATGTTCTTCAAGAACATCTACCTACACATAAATGAGTAAATCTTTCAAGAATGTGAAAAGAAGAATTCCATACTCTAAACACTTGGTGATGTGTGTCAATTTGCTTGGCATTAGTGCTAACATGGTGCTTGTCCAAGATGAATTTTGTTTTGTTCTGCATATTCTGCTTGGCATCATTTTGTTTTGTTTCCAAGCCTATCATTTATCTTGGCCTTTTGTTTGCTTAATATGGTTTTGCGTTATATCTTGTATGCATACAAAAATTATGATTTTTTAGTTCATTTCACATGATTTTACTTTAATATTATTTTTAATAAAGCTTCCAAATTTGTTATGGAAATAGATTGCTCTAGTAATTGAGCCCAAGAATACGGAAGCAAGTCCTATGTACAGACAAGTTTAGGAGGTGTGGCCAACGGCCAATGTCAAGTTCAATTGCTTTGGTTGGAATTTTGTATTGATAAATTTTTTATTAGCTTGATTTAGAGTTTGTATGTTCTCTTGGTGATGCTGCTAAAAAATGTTAATTGTTTTGTTTTGTGATAAGGAAGTTAATGATTGAATATGATGGACGAGCCAAAGTTAGAAGGTAGTCCTTGAAGTGAACAGAGTGTGGTTGCCACTCCAACGAGACCAGAACCCAACAAGTCCTTCTAGTCAATCTTGTTCTACACTTATTTTAGTCAGTTGTTGATATATTTGCTTTAGTAACTATATTTAAGAACTTGAACCGGTGAATATTGGTTCTCGTAGACTGCAAGAAACTGGTACTTCAGGATTGTAAAATATTATTATTCATGTAATTACTTAAAAAATAAATTAAAAAACTAGAATAAAATGAGAGAATTTATAAACAAAGTAGAATTATATATGATTAAAAACCAAGTATTATCAGTCGGAAATATTAACTATTACCAATGAAATTTTAACTATTAAAGACGGAGGTTTTTTTTTTTACAAAATTGAAAAGAAAAATTATTAAAATAATATACAAAATGAAAATTTGGTAGGTAAAACAAAAATTCATGGTAAATTACAGATGAACTTATATTATAGATTTTGATTATATTGAAGAAATTTTTGTCAGTAAATTTATTGATAATATTATTATAAACAAAAAATAAAATATTATCAATAAAAATTTTTATTGATAATATTTCATCTTTTGATAATGTTAAACGAACAAATCATAAATATAACAAAAATTATTTATGTTTAGTTTATTTACATCTCTAATAATATATTTAAAAAAATAAGTTAAAATTCTTCCAAATTAAAAAAATTTTGAATGTGTTTATGCACTTGGAACTATACACTAGCTTGATAATCAATAATATGATTAACTTTACTCAAAAAATAAAAGGAGTATTAAGATCACCATCACCATTCTCATCAATTTTCTCAAATAACTTATCAGATTCTGTTTAGAGAGCTCTGTAAATGACAAGTTTTTCTTAAATGTCAAGATTAAACTTATAGTTTCACAATTTATCTCATTTTCTTATAAAAAAAAAAGAGATTATTTTTTAATTAAAAGTTTCCGATAGCATTCTTTTCTAATATTTTTTAGTACAATTTAAACAATTATCACTGGATCTTGATACAAACTTGAAAAAGTAATTGATAAGAATAACATAATAGAACCTGAGTTTTGATAATCTATTAAGTATCAAATTTAAAATTAATTGATAATTAAAATGTGCACATTGATGTTTTAAAAGATCCTTGTTTTCAGTCTGCTAGTGGAAAGGACAACAAACTATAAACTTTTAGCTGATAACAACAAGACATAAATAAACAGGAATGCAGTCTTTGTACCCTCATAGAAATTTGCATTCTAATATGATCGCAATATTTGTCTGCAAGTCTATGAAGTTGGGTGAAAGGTTTGTGAAATGCTGCAGCAAATTGACAACTGCTTCATTCACTTGCATCTCCTCAAACTCACATTCATTTCTTCATCTCCCTCCTCTGAAAAGGTGTGTTATCCACTCCATGGTCTACACCACTCTATATCACTACCAATTGGCCATGTTGTTTGTTGAGCTGTAGTAGAGTCTTCCACTATATTTTCATCAATTGATCGGATTGCCTGCAAAACAAATTAAGGCATGGCGTGTGAAGAACAAGAAGCATGTATAACTCAGTAAATTGAAATAATAGCGCAATAGGGACCATTGAATGAACCCAATAAGAAAGATTGCCACCCAATAGAACAGGGAAGTAATATTGCCAGCCAATTGCATTTTCAATTTCATTAGGAACTAAAACAAACACACGGATGACATATTTCAATTGAAATCCATAACAAGTTCCCTATAACAGACGAGATTAATATTGCATAATCAGTAAAGGTGAAAGAGGAAATGAAAGCATGAAAAATGTAAAACAGATGAACCTCTCAGTTCATAAGCTTATACAAGTCGAGCTATACAAAAGGCAGGGCAGCTTTTGATACTTTTGTATTGAGAGTTAGGGAGCGTAGCGTACCTCTGTTTTGGCATGCCCAGATTCCTCTGAATCAACACTAAAGCTTGTGCTTATATTGGGAGAACCTCTTATGGCTAAAAATTTCAAAGATGGGAATACGAAATGATAACCCACAGAGCTGAAGCTCACAAGGTTCGGTAGCTTTTCAAGAAGTAAGGTGCCCAATTGAGGTATCTGTATCACTTTCCCTTTTTCCTCGCTACCATTTGCCTCATCTCCTGATTGTTCAAATACTTGTTCTAATTTGGAGACGTTGTTAACACATAGAATTTGTAGTTTTGGAAGGCCATGAGCAACACTCACCGGAAAGAGACATTTCAAGTTTTCACATGAATAAATGCGTATGTCAGTCAGATCAGGGAAGCGTATAGGTTGGAGATGATGGCCTTGTGATGAAGTTTGACCATCCTTTTCAATAATTTGCTCCAATTTCTCACACTTATCTATCCATAAAGAGCTCAATTGTGGCAAATTCCGAGCGATGGTAGGTGATAAGATATATCTTAACCTTCCGCAACTAAAGACATGCAATTTAGTAAGGTTTTGAAAGTTGACAACTTGGATGGGATCTTTCCATGCCACCCGCAATTCAGGTAGATCCTCCAATATTAGTTCCTTCAAACTTGAAAAATTATATCCACCATCAAATAACTCTTCAAAATTAGTGATGGTTAAATATTCCATATTTGGTAATTTCTGTACCAATTTAGGAACTATCATATTGTATGATTGCTTCTTTTCTACCATATTCATAAATTTCAACACCTGCAATCATATCATTTAATTATTAATTCCAAAAATGTAAAAAATAACTAAAAACTTATTTATTCTTTATTTTAAATTTTATATAAAATTTTGATTTTAACAATCTTATCATTAAATTAAACATATTGCTTTAAAGGTCCATTTAAATCATGATTAAATGAAATGACCAATATAAGGAAATCTAATGTCAATTAAGTTTAAAATTTAAATTTCTTAAATTTTTTATTCTAATCAATTAAAATTTAAAAAAATCCTTAATTTAGAACCATATCTCTTATAATTATTATAGTACAATTAACTAATCATAATTTAGTATTGTGCAAGGCCCATCAAAAAATTGTTTAGAAGCCACATTTTAAATGGCGGCTACATAATTCTTAATTGTGATTGGTTAACTATAATATAGTAACAAAGATAATTATAAATGAAATACTCTCAATTCATTAATTTAAGTCAAAGACAAATAATTTAATTAAAATATAAAACAACAGTTTTGAAAAGATTAGTTCTATATCATGAATAAAAATGAATCCATATGAAACGTTTAAAAACACAAAGTACTAATACATACTACATATGGCTTTTCAATATATCTAAGAAATAAAGTTTGTTCTAAGAATTATGATAAAAGAAATATATTTTCTTATATGCATTAAAATATTTACAAAAATATTATTACTTTTAATTAATTTTTTTATTTGGTTTAATTTTTAACTCAAAACTAAATTATTAATTCAGTTTGGTTTGAAAAGTTTTTGGCGTTAAACTAAACTGAGCCAAATCACCTAGTTCAACTTGGTTTTTCTGTTTTGACCAAATAAAGCTCACACTACTCTCAATAGTGCTAAATGGTGATATTAAGGGTTTTTTAGTTCATGGTATTAATTATTTATGCTTTTATGAGAAGAAAAAACAAATTTCTGTGCTACCATGCTATTATTTCTAGACTCCCTGATATGCATGTCAGGGATAGGGAATCCTTAGAAAACCAGAGTAATATTGTTCTGTAGCCCCTGTTATGCCAGCAATAGGGAATTCTTAGAAAACCGGAATCCAATAGGGAATACTTAGAAAATCTCGCAGATCTTTTTGGATATTTCATTTGAGTGACTTGAAAATTAATGCATTAAGATAAGTGGGTTAATCAGACAGAATATCATCATTAAGATATGAAATGCATTTTTTCAATATTTAAATATAATTATAATTTTTTTTATTTATATTTTCATAAAAAATGATATACTTGCAATCGTAATTAGTAAAATCAAAACTAATTTTATATTAAAAAAAGTAGATAAATAATGCTAAATAGTACGAACATTATGTTTTTATGAGAAGAAATAACCAATTTGTGATATTAATTATTTAAGGCTTTTTTTATGAGAAGAAATGACTATTTAGCATTTTATGCAATAATTAATTGAACTTAAAATGAAATCTCCTAGCCACATATTTCCTAAAAACTCAATCTCCTAAAACATTAAAATAACTAAATGCGATAGATATAAACAACTCAATAATCTAAATATAGTAAATTCCTAAAAATTGAAAACAAAAAGTAATAACATAATTAGAATGGACAATTCCTACCTCAAACATAAAGAAAAAGACAACTAGAAAAGAAAATGTCAAAAAAAAAATTAAAGTAAATTACACCATACATCCATGATTTTTGTGCAATATTTCATTTTCATTCATGATTTTAATTAAAACTCAAAATTTTCATTCACGAGCTTTTTTAAAATATTTTAAATTCATCAATTTCAACAATCAATCGTTAAAATTTAACTAAATTTGTTATCTCAAAATATTGTCTGTGTGTATGTATAATCATGTAAACATGCACGTGATAAAAAGATGAGTTTTTTTTTTTTAACTTTTTAAGTTAAAATTCTTGTCCTATGCACATCCATGTGACATTAAAATGGATTTGTTCCACTAATTTTTTAATAATAATTGGTGTAATAAATAAATTTAAAATATTTTAAAAGCTGTAAATGAAAAAATTGAGTTTCAAAATATCGTGGATGAAAGTAAAATAATATTACACAAAGCTTCTGGATGCTTGATGCATTTTAATAATGACAGCTATTTTAAAAATCCACAATTGAAATTTTAATTATCACTACTTAAGTAGAGAGAAGAAGATTTCACATTAGTTTTACCCAAAGTGATACAAAATCCATCTTTTAAATATTGTAGCACTTGAAAACTTTTTGGTCACCAATTTATCAAGAAAAAAAATTTAGTCAACGACACACAACGTAGTCAAATTATTTTACTTCGTGTTTGTTTCCAAAGATAAAAAATTAGAAAAAAGGTTTTATTTAAGAAAAAAATAATTCTCTCTTCCAATTTAAATGAATTAAGTTTCCATTTTTTTTATTTCCGCTCTCTTATCTATTCTTCCATTCTTTATATTCCTCCTGTAAAGTATAGTTGAAAGAGTAAACGCAAATAAATAGGCTTACCTGTATTTTAGCCGAAATGATAAAAGGAGTCAATTGTGGACAATCTCTCACACGCAACTCTTGCAAAGATGGCAGCGTGAGTACAATGTCATTTCCATCCCTTCCTTTTAATTCAGGCAAACGATGCAGTGAAACCTCATGCAGCTGTGGAAGACCTTCAGCCATTGAGATTGGAAAAGTATATTCCAATCGAGAGCAATCCCAAATCGTAAGTGTTGTCAATTTCTCCAAAATTTGACCATGTGACAGTGAGGAAAGAGACGTCATGTTATTGCAGCCATGCACATATACTTCGCTTAGACTTTGGAGATTGATGTTTGACACTTCCGTTTTGGGAATTATTTCTTCCAATTCCAAGCAGCCGAATATGAGCAGTTCTTCCAGTTGTCCAAGACTTTGAGCAACAGACGTGGGGAACAGATATCTCAATTTATTGCAGTTGTCTATTCTTACAACCTTCAAACTTTGTAAGCTTACATGATGACTGGGTCCTTCTTGTATGCTCCTCACTTCAGCAATCTGCAATAGCACTTGCATCTCATCATAAATGTCATAAACAGTGATTAAAATTTGACAAACTATATCATCTCCGAATCATGTGTATGTATGTCCATGTGAACTATCATGTGGTAAGATGGTGTTCTTAGACTTTTTAAGTTAAAACTCATGTCATATGCACATCTATTAAATTTTTAATAATGATTGGAATAATATATGAATTTAAAATATTTTAAAAAGTTTCATTCTATTAAATTTTTAACAAGATTGGAATAATAGATGAACTTAAAACATTTTAAAAAGTCGTACACGAAAAAAAATTGAGTTTTATAATATCGCAGATGAAAGTAAAACAATATTGCACAAAACTTATAAAGGAAAGTAAAATAAAAAAAGCTATCTTAAAATTTCACAACTGATCTTTAAATGATCATTGTTTAAGTAGTGAAGAAGTAGATTTACGTTAGTTTTACACAAAGTGATACAAAGTCTATCTTTTAAATATTGTAGCTCTTAGACTTGAGCTTTTCGAACACCAGTTTATCAAGAAAAAAAAATTCTGTCGACAACATTAACACTATGTTTAATGGTTGGAAGAAAAATAAAGAGAGGGAAAAAGGGTGAGGAAAGCAAAAATAAATGATAGAAAAGAAAATCAATTTTCTTTTTTATTGTTTGGTACCAAAGATAAACAAAAAAAAAAAGGATTAGAAGAAAAATTATTTAAAAAAAGGTTTTATTAAGTATAAAAGAATGTTTTTCTCCCAATTTAAAAGGATTAAATTTTGATCCTTTTTTTTTTCTTTCCACTCTCACTTTAAAAGTGTTGTCAATTTCTCCAAACTTTGACCATGCAACAATGAGGAAAGAGATGTCAAGTTACTGCAGCCACTTACAAAACCTTCCCTTGGACTTGGGAGATTGATGTTTGACACTTCCGTTTTGGGAATTATTTCTTCCAATTCCAAGCAGCCGAATATGAGCAGTTCTTCCAGTTGTCCAAGACTTTGAGCAACAGATGTGGGGAAGAGATATCTCAATTTATTGCAATTGTGTATTGTTACAATCTTCAAACTTTGTAAGCTTACATGATGACTGGGTCCTTGTTGTATGCTCCTCAATTCAGCAATCTGAAATAGCACTTGCATCTCACCATAAATTTCATAAACAGTGATTAAAATTTGACAAATTATATCATCTCCGAATATGTGTATGTATGTCCATGTGAACTATCATGTGGTAAGATGGTGTTCTTTGACTTTTTAAGTTAAAATTCATGTCATATGCACATCCATTAAATTTTTAACAATGATTGGAATAATAAATGAATTTAAAATATTTTAAAAAGTTGTATATGAAAAAAATTGAGTTTTATAATAGCATAGGTGAAAGCAAAATAATATTGCACAAAACTTATAGATAAAAGTAAAATAAAGAAAGCTATCTTAAAATTCCACAATTGAGCTTTAAACTATCACTGTTTAAGTAGTGAAGAAGTAGGTTTACATTAGTTTTACCCAAAGTAACACAAAGCCTATCTTTTAAATATTGTAGCTCTTGGACTTGAACTTTTCCAACACCAATTTATCAAGAAAAAAAATCTGTCGACAACATTAACACTATGTTTAATTGGTTGGAAGAAAAATAAAGGGAGGAAAAAAGGGTGAGGAAAGCAAAAATAAATGATAGAAAAGAAAATTAATTTTCTTTTTTATTGTTTTGTACCAAAGATAAAACAAAAAAAGAAAAAGGATTAGAAGAAAAATTATTTAAAAAAAGGTTTTATTAAGTACAAAAGAATGTTTTTCTCCCAATTTAAAAGGATTAAATTTTGATCGATTTTTTTTTTCTTTCCACTCTCTATTTAAATGTGTTGTCAATTTCTCCAAACTTTGACCATGCGATAATGAGGAAAGAGATGTCAAATTACTGCAGCCACTTACAAAACCTTCCCTTGGACTTGGGAGATTGATGTTTGACACTTCCGTTTTGGGAATTATTTCTTCCAATTCCAAGCATGAGGATATGCGCAGTTCTTCCAGTTGTCCAAGACTTTGAGCAACAGACGTGGGGAACAGATACCTCAATTTATTGCACTTGTCTATTGTTACAACCTTCAAACTTTGTAAGCTTACATAATGACTGGGTCCTTGTTGTATGCTCCTCAATTCAGCAGTCTGAAATAGCACTTGCATCTCATCATAAATTCAATAATGCTAAATGGTGATATTAAGGGTTTTTTAGTTCATAGTATTAATTATTTAGGGCTTTTTTATGAGAAGAAATGACCATTTAGCATTGTATGTAATATTTAATTGAACTTAAAATGAAATCACCTAACTAGATATTTCCTAAAAACTCAATCTCCTATAACATTAAAATAACTAAATGAAATCAATTTAGACAACTCAAGAAACTAATTATAGTAATCTCCTAAAAATTGAAAACAAGTAGTAATAACATATTTGGAATGGACAATACATTCTTCAAATATAAAGAGAAAGACACCTAGCAAAGAAAATGTCGATGAAAATTAGAATAAATTACATCACGCATTTATGATTTTTGTAAAATATTTCATTTCATTCACGGTTTTAATTAAAACTCAAAATTTTTATTCACGAGTTTTTAAATTCAAATTCATCAATTTGAACAATCAATCATTAAATTTTGACTAAATTTATCATCTAAAAATATTTTTTGTGCGTATGTGTGTAGAACTATGTAAACTTGCACGTGATAAAAAGGTAAGAGTTTTTAAACTTTTTAAGTTGAAATTCATGTCATATGCACATCCATTAAATTTTTAACAATGATTGGAATAATAGATGAATTTAAAATATTTTAAAAGATTGTGTTCTATTAAATTTTTAATAATGATTGGAATAATAGATGAACTTAAAACATTTTGAAAAGTTGTAGATGAAAAAAATTGAATTTTATAATAACGTAGATGAAAGTAAAATAATATTACACATAATTTATAAATGAAAGTAAAATAAAGAAAACTATCGTAAAATTTCATAATTGAGCTTTAAATAATCATTGTTTAGGTAGTGAAGAAGTAAGTTTACGTTAATTTTATGCAAAATGATACAAAGTCTATCTTTTAAATATTGTAACTCTTGGACTTGAAATTTTCGAACACCAATTTATGAAGAAAAAATTAAATTCTGCCGACGACATTAACACCATGTTTAATTGGTTGGAAGAAAAATAAAGGGAGGGAAAAAGGTGAGGAAAGCAAAAAGAAATGATAGAAAAAAAATTAATTTTCTTGTTTATTGTTTGGTACCAAAGATAAAAGAAAAAAGAAAAAGGATCAGAAGAAAAACTATTAAAAACAAGGTTTTATTGAGTATAAAAAAATGTTTTTCTCCCAATTTAAAAGGATTAAATTTTGATCGATTTTTTTTTCTTTCCACTCTCTATTCTTCCACTCTTTTCCACTCCATCCAACCAAGCACAGTTGCAAGAGTAAAAGAAAAAAATACAAATAAATAGGCTTACCTGTATTTCAGCCGAAATGATAAATTGTGTACACTGTCTCATTTGCAACTCTTGTAAAGATGGCAGCGTGAGTACAATGTCATTTCCATCCTTTCCTTTAAATTCAGGCAAACCTTCCAATGTAACCTTATTCAGCTGTGGAAGACCTTCAGCCATTGAGATTGGAAAAGTATATTCCAATCGAGAGCAATCCCGAATCGTAAGTGTTGTCAATTTCTCCAAACTTTGACAATGCGACAATGAGGAAAGAGATGTCAAGTTATTGCAGCCACTTATATGTACTTCCCTTAGACTTTGGAGATTGATGTTTGACACTTTCGTTTTGGGAATTATTTCTTCCAATTCCAAGCATGAGGATATGTTCAGCGTTTCCAGTTGCCCAAGACTTTTAGCAACAGACGTTGGGAAGAGATATCTCAATTTATTGCATTTGTCTATTATTACAACTTTCAAGCTTTGTAAGCTTACATGATGACTGGGTCCTTCTTGTATGCTCCTCAATTCAGCAATCTGAAATAACACTTGCATCTCATCACAAGATTTAACTTCCAACCTTTCAAGACTTTGTAGAATTGGAATTGCATTGGTTAGCACCTGCTGCTTTGTAGTATCAATGAGACATTTCATATGCTCGCAACTCTCGATACCCAGAGAAGTCAGCTTACTGAATACCACTTGGCCCGACTCCAAGCTTGGAACAAGATTTGGGTAACCCACCATATTTTTCAGATTAAGAGATTCTGTATCCCCAAATAACTGCTTGCATGCCTCTATTACAGACCCCTCAATCTTTAAAGATCTCGAGAATGGGCAGATCTCAAAGTCCATCTTCAATCTATAAAAATTAGAAAAGCCAAAGCCAACGCATACATAAAACCTTTGTAATTTACAGAACACAAAGTCTCTTGGAATATCTTCAGAACAAACCTCTAAAGATAATACAATCAAGTTTGAGAGGGAATTCAACTCTGATAGACTGGCAAATCTTTCTTCTCGAACAGTGTTCTCAGTGGCCCATTTTAATAATTGACAACCACGCAAGTATAGTTCTTCTAATTTGGACAATCTAGGTATTAACTGAGAAGGGATTCTCTGTAGTTGTACACAATATGATAAATCCAACAATTTAAGATTATCCAAATCACCTATTTCTTCTGGCAATTCTTTGATATCAGAGCAACTAAATGAAAGAACTTCAAGTTTCTTCAACTTCCCAAGCACTGAGATGTCCAAGAGTTTGCAACTTTCCAAATGTAGAGTTGTAAGGTTTGTTTGAAACTGAAATGCATCCAGAGATATCAATCTAGAATTCAAAGCGCAAACTTTTAATGCTGTCATTCCTTCAAAGAATTCACTTGAAGTTGTCATCTTCCTATCTCCACCAAGTACAAGAATTTTGAGATTTGGGCATAGCAGTCCTTTAGGAAGTTCAACAATCCGACTAGTCTTGAAGGAGACTGCTTTGTAAGGCTCAAAACTTTCATCCTTTGGCCACAATTCAACAACATCTGATCTTATCATAAAAGAAAACTCCGTTCTGTTTGATGCTATCCACAAAGCAAAGTCACGAACCAAGTCATGCATTTTAACATGCCTTTCTCCACAATTTAACAACAAACAAGAATCCTTGAGGATGTCCATCGCCGCAAGCACTTCACTCCTCACCACTTCAATTGAGCCCATACCTTTATACAACTCTATTCCCCATGCATATCTCACCAGCTCCTCTACATAAATCTCATAATCTTCAGGAAATAAAGAGCATAACAAGAAACACATCTTGGTCTTCTTATTCTTCAGATAATCAAAACTTACCTCAAGACATAGGTAAGCATTTTGTTGATCAATGTCTTCTATGTCAAGCAATGTACGGTTTCCGAGTCCCCGATATGCTGCTTCCCACCCATGACGACTTTTACCTTTCAGAGCACTTGCCAATGTAACTATAGCTATGGGCAGACCTTTACATTTTTTGATAACTTTAGTTGCCACATCCTTAATAGAAGCATCAGAAGAGTCGTTTAAACCAGCTTTGGCGTTAAATAAAGCCGGAGCTTCATTGTCTTCTAAACAACCAAGTGGTATTGTCCTTTGACATTCCACAGCATCACATACTTGTTGACGGCGAGTTGTTAAAAGAATTTTGCAGCCTTTATGATCCTCGGCAAATGGAATTCCTATCTCCACCTTCAAGTCAATTTTTGCCCAAACATCATCAAGGATTATTAGAATCCTTTTCTCCTTCTGCAGTTGCTGCAGTTTCAACCAAAACTCTTGGATTGATCTTCTTCCTTGTCCATTCTTCATATCGAAATCCAAGTATTTTGCAATTTCATCTTGAATTCTTTCAAAGTTTGGCTTTTGAGACACAGTAGCAATCGCAACTTTGTCAAACAGATTTAATTTTTTGGCATGAATTCCAACTTCACGGACTAAGGTTGTCTTGCCCACCCCTGGCATCCCCCACAATCCGGTCATGCTGACCTTGTCATCCTGTAAGGCTTCAATTATCTGATCGAAAGCTTTTTTTGAAGATTCAAAAACCATAAAATCCTTAGATGAGAGAAATTCTATGGTCTGATTTGTACTAGGTGAACGGTAGCCCACTCGTCCAGGTTGACTAAATTTGGCGATCTTCTCAATAAGCTCACCAATATCAAGAGTTTTCTTCATTGCTTTCTTGCTTAACCAATACCGCCTACTCCAGTTAGGACACCAAATGAAACATCTCATATTTCGTTGCATTTCATTTTCCAGAGTTTCATCAGATAGGATTATGTCTGCCTGTGATAGCAAATCTTTGACATCATCTTCAATTTCTTGAAGTTGCCTTTCAGCATCCTCAATGTCATGTTGCAGCCGATCCCGTGCCTTTTTCAGATCTTTTTTTCTTTTCTTGAGCTTTTCAACATTGTGGTGAAAATGGCAAATGTAGTTAAATTGACGTCCTACTGGCTTCGCCACACAATCCATGAGCAGTGTTCCCATGCAGTTAGAAAGTGCAGACTCGCAAAACCCACAACCCATTCTTGACAAGCTCAAGTTGAACAAACTTCTGCCAAACATAAAAATATTGGCCATGAGATAAATCATGGTGAAGATGCTAAAAAGAAAATTAAAGAATAATGAAGGTGAACTCTCTAAACATACCAAGCAAGGTGAAGATAGTCCACAGTGTGACAACCAACTGCTTTTTCTTCAGTTTTCTGCCAAGTAACACTTTTTAAGCACGTAACGAGGCAAGGTGAGGACAATTCAAAAGTATGAGAACCAAATGCCATCTTCAGCACTCTACCAAGGTGAAAACACATGATAAAAAGCAATATTTTTAGATAATTTATAAGGAAACATTACTCAGAAAACATGAAATAAAAAAATTTGTGTTGATAGGATAGAAAACCAAAAAAATCGTATCATACTGTAACAGTTAAGCAACAGTCTAAAAACGATTAATTACTTGCTTGGTCAAACAATTTTAGTTGATTTTTTATTTTGGACACCAAGCTATAAAAAGTAATGATTTAGTCACCAACATTATAAAGATTTGTTTCTTTGATCATCATACCATTTAGAGTTAAATGTTGGATGAAGATACTACAGGAATATATCATCTGCAATCGTATCACTAACAATAATTATAGTATGCAATTAACCAATTATAATATATAATTGTATGAAGCACATCAAAATTTATAGGAAGTACACACTTACATAAGTGGTGAACCTTACTTACATAATTTTTTATTGGAAACATACCACCTCTAATTATTGTAAAACAATTAACCAACTAAAATTCAATATTTTTATAGGGTTTACAAAAAATATGTGAAATCCACACTTTTAAATGGTGAACCTTTATATAATTTTTTTGATAATTGATTAATTATAAGATTATAAAAAAAAATTTAGATTTATTTTTTTTCTTATGATTGGATAATTATAACATTAAAGTAAAAAAAAAAATTGTAGGATCACTATTATAGGTAAACTGATATTCACACATGGCCTATGCTCAATTACCACACGGTTATGCCAACGTGAATTTATTTAAAAAAACAATTCCTTATAAAAAAAATCAATTTGTTTCATTTTCTAACTTGTCTGACTACCCTACTTCATTTAATAGCACCGCCATCGTACGCCGCTCGTCGGCACCGTTTTCCTTCCCAAAACTCACCCAAGTCTTCTCCTTGATCCTCCATTTCCTCATATCATATCAAGTCTTCCTAAAAACTGATAGAAACTTCTAAATTTAAAACAAAACCCAAGACCATAAAAACTAGAAACGCCACCCTCAACCACTTATCACCACCAATGGCACCGTTTCCTCTCTTCTCTCCTCCGGCTCCCCATCACAACTAGAGAAGCTCCAAAAAACACAAGATCAAAAGACCCTAGAACCCAAAAAAAAAAAATTATCCGCCTTTCTACTCCACTGCAACCAACTTTTTTTGTTGTTTTTTTAATTTTGACAAAAAGAAAGTTAAATGAATATTCCAACCTTACCACTTCTAGATAGAGGTAATAGATCCGAAGCTTTCAAGAGGAAAGTTGCTTGAGAAATAAATCCAATCCTTTTCAGATCTGATCTGCTTCACTGACAAAATTGCAAATTAGATAAAAAAAAATGTAAGAAACACACTTTATTTGTATAAAGAGGAAGCAATGAAGAAGTTGTTGCATTTACCTTGCTTGGTGCGTTCTAAATCTGCCAGGATTTATTCATGACGGATCATTGAAAACAAAGAAAAGAAATTTGAAGATTGGATTTTTTTTTTCTCTACCTTTGTTTTTTTGGTATTTTTTTGATGAAAATGACAAACAAAGTGAAAACTAAAGAGAAAGAAAATATTGAAGAGTAGCTCTTTTTTTTTTTTTTTTGGAAGTTACAAGGAAAGAAATGTAGAATCAAACAAAATTTAACTGAAGTTTTTTCTTTTTTTTTTCTCTTTTTGAGTTGAAGAAAAAGCCAACAGAATAGAAATCAACCTTAAAACTCTTGGCCAAAAGAAAAAAGAAATCAAGATGGCAGTGAAATGATCAAAAAGCTTGGAAATTGAAAAGAGAACGTTCACTAATCTACCTGGAAAATTCGAACAACAGAAATTAACAGAACGATCAACTTCTGATAGCAGAAATGGGTTTTTGCTTTTTTTTTTTTTTTAGATGAAAATGACAAACAAAGTGGAAACTAAAGAGGAAGAAAATATTGAAGAGTAGCACTTTTTTTTTTTTGAAGTTACAAGGAAAGAAATGTAGAATCAAACAAAATTCGACTGACGTTTTTTCTTTTTTTTTTTTTTCTCTTTTTGAGTTGAAGGAAAAGCCAACAAAGTAGAAATCAGCCTTAAAACGCTGCGCCAAAAGAAAAAGGAAATCAAGATGGCACTGAAATGATCAAAAAGCTTGGCAATTGAAACGAGAACGTTCACTAATCTACCTGGAAATTTCGAAAAAAAGAAATTAACAGAACAATCAACTTCTGATAGCAGAAATGGGTTTTTGCTTTTTTTTTTTTCTTTTTGGAGGTTTAATGGGCAAAGGATTTGTTTTAAGATTAGTATGTAAAATGTAGAGAAAAGGAAGACTTATTTTCATGCAAGTCTTCTTCTTTTTCTTTTAATATTGTTATTTCGTTATTAAATTCCGTAGTACCCGACAAAAGCCATTAGCCATCACTTCTTCTCTTGTCGGGATCTTCTTGTTTAATTCTTCCTTTCTTATCTAAGTCATGGAAGACCGCCCAAATATAAGTTCTTTTATTGGCGGAAATTTCCGAATAGTAACGCAAATATTTATTAATTCGCACCATATTAAAAATAATTAGTGAAAAAAATAATATATTAATAAATAAAATTGAAAATTATTTTTATAATCGTAATGCTCAATGATCTTTATTCAAAATTATAATATATGTATATTTAATTAATAGATATGTATAATTATTTTATAAAATATGTACATCCAAAAAATAAAATAAAAAATTACATTTTTGGATATTAATATTATAAACAATAATTTAATTTTTTATTAATTAAATATAAATATTTCCTTCCAATTAATTATTTTTTATTATAATATCAAATAATAAATATTTTTTTTATTAAAACACCTTGCGTAGTTCTTTCTTGTTTATAGAACTATTGTTTCATCCTCTTTATGTCCGATAAACGAAATTCACAACTAATTCAAAAGAATTTCCCATTAGTAAACCAAATCATTCCTAATTCGTGATAGAAAACTATTAAAACAGGAAAAGAGCTGAGCCTGAAAATATTTTCTGTGTTCACTAATTAATAATTAGATTAATTATCATGATTCATCACATAAAAAAATATATATGATACAAACAGCTCAAAAATACAATGAAGATATAATCATATTTTTCATACACTTGAAAATTATATATTAAGTTATTATGAAACAAGCACACAATAATAATACCATTAAAATGGGAAAGCTTTTATCTAAGGCAAGCTTGGCTATTCATTAAGCCTTTTATGAAGGCTATGTCAGCAAATTTCATTATTTTGTCCAAAATAATTACATTATATGATTAAATTTTTTTGTACTTAATTAATGTCTTTTATGTAGAAAAACATACCTCACCTATTATCCTTGTCTCGATTAACTTTAATAATAAAGTATGAAAGAAAAAATAAAATATGATATCCAACAAACGGTCAACACAAGCAATAAAAGACGAACAATAAAAGATGGTGCTCTCGTGTCTACCAGTCACCAAATTAATTGAAACAATACTAAACTAAAAATATTGATGACAGATTTTTAATTTGTTGATTATTTTCTATATTAATTACTTGCTTGCTTGTAGCAGATGACTTTATCATGCCTATGTAATTAGTCATGGATATCAAAATTTTTTAATTAATTGTAGTATTTGAAATAAAATTTCATTATAAACATTTATTTGTTATTAATCTTGTATATTATTTTTTTAATATACTATACATGTTTTTATCTGTATCATTCATTGAAAAAGAAAAAATAAATAAAGAATAAAAAGTAAGTAATGAACTTAATAGTATTCAATTCTTACGATGAGCTATAGAGATAAACTGTTTTGCTTAATTACTTGGAGAACTAAGCATTGACAACTTGTACACTTCCTAAATCATTTATAGTGAGGTGATGATTATTGGATTAAGAGTAGTCCAAAGACCACAGAATAATCCGATTCTAACGGTAAGCTTTAAAATTTACTACTCCATTTTCATCTCTTTTTCATTATAGATACACTTTAAATCTAGGGATATAAATAATAAATTAATTTTTACAAGATTTTTTAATTTAATTTGGTTATAACTTAAATTCAATTTGATTATTATCGATTCAAATTTAAATAGTTTAACAAATTTAAACATTTTAATACTTGACTTGAATAAATTATAAATCTAATTAAATTTTTATATTTTTTTATTATTTTAATTTTTTATCTTTGTATAATCAATTCAACCTTAAATAATATTTAGTTTTATATGTTTTAATAGTTATTATAAATTACATAGTAAATATGATCACATAATAATTTTTTTCGTAAAACTATTTCCTTTCTTAATTTCTAACGTAAGAAAAATATAAATAACTAAAAAGCATAAAAATAATAACAAAGTCAAATTCAGCTATACTTATATAATTCTATACCTTAATTAACCCTCAAACCTCAAATCATTATTTATGATAAGTGTTAACTGTTTAAAAATTAAAGCTTAAAAATCAAAATGAAAACTTTGGATTTAATAAGGATAACTTTAATATAATGGTATTGATGATATTGGTTCTATATTTGCTATTTGAAGTAACATATAAAATAAATATATAAATAAAAGTTAAAAAAAATATTTTTAATAAATTCAAAATGTTTTTAAAAAATAATAAAAATAAACTATTTATTTTTTTTAATTAGAGAGTTATTATTATGGGCTAACCCCTGTCATAAAAAAATGAATCTATCTTTTGCTATCATCTTATTTATTTTTAAAATTTTTTAATTAAAAGTTAATATAGTTATTTTATTATAAAATACATCTATCACTTTTTAGAGATGATTTTTTTTATATGTAGTTTACAGATTATGTAAAATGTACAGGAAAGAAGACTTCTTTTCATCTAAGTCTTCTTCTTCTTCTTTTAATATTGTTATTTCCCTAATAAATTCCATAGTGGCTGACAAAAGCCATGTAACCGATGAAAGCAATGACCTATGACTTCTGTTTTTCTCGATCTTCCTTTTTTATTCTTCCTTTCTTATCTAAGTAATGGAAGACAGCCCCAATATTTGTCCTTTACGGGGAAATTGCCGTAGAGTAAAAAAAAAATTATTTAATTGATAGAATGATAATGATTCAATTTGAATAAGATTTGATTTAATTTTTTTAAATATTATTTAATATCATAAAAGTTTAAAAATTAATTTAAATTTAATTTAAATTTTTGTTCGATTTGAATTAAATAAAATTAAATTTTATCAGTTCAATTAAGTTTGATTAATCAATTTTTAATTTTTATATATTATTTTCATATAAAATTTTAATATATTTAAATAAATTTTTATATAAAATTATTATTTTTGTTTTATAAAAATTTACATTGCAGGATCAATGTTTTTTAAGTAGAATACTTTAACTATCATCTTTGCTTCAATTAGTTTCAATAATTAAGTGTGAAGGAAAGAAACTGAATATGATATTTAACAAACAATCAAAACAAACAATAGACAAAAATAGAGTTATCGTGGGTCAGCAAATTAATTGAAATAATATTAATTTAAAGATATTCATGAGAGATTTAATTATTTATTGATTACTTTCTACATCTTTGCCTCAATTAGCTTCAATAATAAAGTGTGAAAGAAAGAAACCGAATATGATATTTAACAAACAATCAAAACAAAAAATAGACAAGAATAGAGATATCATGGGTCAACAAATTAATTGAAATAATACTAATTTAAAGATCTTCATGAGAGATTTAATTATCTATTGATTATTTTTTACATTAATAACAAGCCTACTTGTGGCAGATGACTATAGTTACTCATGGATATCAAAATTTTATAATTAATTATAGTATTTGAATTAAAATTTCATTGTAAACATTTATGTATTATTAATCTTATATTATTATTTTTTTAATATACTATACGTTTTTTTTTCTCTATATCCATCATTGTGAAAGAAAAAAAAAAGCAAATAATAAAAGATAAGCAATGAACTTAACAAGTATTCAATTCTTACAAGAAACTATAAGGGTAAATCGCTTTTTTAATTACTTGAAGAATAAAGTATTGATAAGTTATAGATTTGCTAAACTTAATAGGTGTCATAACATATAGATCCAAAAATTTATAGTTAGACACAAACTAAGGAATTACCACCAATTTTTTTTATTTAGGTGTGATTAGTTATATAATGAATCTATTTTTTTAAGAAGCTCCTAAGCTTGACAATGGGTCCCTAAAAAAAAGATTCTAGTTTACTAATCAGAACAAGGATTGGGCATTTGATTACATATGGGAAAGGTTATAGCACCTTCATATGCCCATCCAAATGATGGTACCATTTTATTTTAAATTTATCCTAAGGTCTTGATTCTAATGATTTTAAAATTTAATATTCAAATATTGAAAATAATTCTTAAGATTCTCTACCAATCTAGCAAAATTATTAAAAATATTTTATCACTTCAAAAGTATTCAAGAATCTCATTTATTTTCTTCAAAAAGCTTTATCATCGGAAAAAGATTTAATTATTGTTTTATTTTATTTTTTTGGTTTTTATTAAAAATATATCTAATTATTCCACCATTTGAGCCAAATTAGAAATATCTTCTTCTTTTTTTTTTCGAATTTCTAAATTCTTCACCATTTGGACCTATTTAGAAATTCTTTTTTTTATTTTTTTATCTTTGGCAAGAAAACATTATGACAGTTATTTTTCTTGAAGTTTCATTTAAATTCTTACACCATTTGGGACAAATTTAAAGAAATTTCTCACCTAGAGATTTCTTAGGAATTTACCGTTTGAAATTTCTAAAAATCTTATTCTTGGATAATTATCAAATATTTTCAACCAAAAAATTTTTATTTTTTTCTTTTTTTGTTTGAAAATAAATATTAATAATTATTATTGAAATTTTATCTAAATTATTCCACAATTTGGGACAAATTTAGAAAAAAATTCTTCACTTAGAAATTTTGTAAAAATTTATTATTTGAAATTTCTAAAAATTTCATCATTGGATAATTAATATTTATTCTCAAAACATATTTTATCTTATTTTATACATTTTTTTATTCTTCACTAAAATTTGATCATGCAAAAATACTAAAAATAAATAAATAAATAAATAAAAACCAAAATGGCTCGGCTTGATGGCTACAGCTTGGCTCAGCTTGAGACAAAAGCTATTCGTGGGTCAAACGTGGGTCAACACTAGGGTTGACTTGAATAGAAACACATGGATCTTGAGAAGTTGCTTAATGCCAAAACAATGTCATTTCAAAGCGGTATAAAACGCCAAGTTCCAGCTTTCTGTTTTAGATTTCTTTTTTCTTCTCTCTCTCTCTTTTCTCTTTTTTTTTGCCTTCTTTTTTTAGAACCGGATGAATTTCGATTGAATCTTCATTGGATTTTGAAAAAACTCACCAAAATTTGGATAGGTTCGTCGAAAGTTCACTAAAAAATTCAACCTTCATCGGAAGCTTCAATCAGATTCTGAAAAACTTGTTGAAAAATTCAACCAGCATCGAAAAACTCACCAAAAAATTCAACTGGCATCAGAATCTGGGAATTTTCTAGAAAATTCCTAAATTAAAAAAAAACCCAAGAAATCTTCAAAAAAAATTTTTGATCATTTTTTGCTTTTCTGTATGATCTATCTCTGATTTTCGTGTTATTGTTGCTTGCCATAGCCATGTATTTATAGGGTTTCAAATCTAAGAATCCTAAATAAAAAGGAATTTGAATCCCTTTTAAATTCAAACTTTAATACTGATTTTAACCTAAATTGATAACCATAAACCTAAACAAATTAAACCACCCTAAATTTTCCTAATTTTTCATTTTTTTTCTATTTTTTCATTTTTCATTTTTTATTTATTTTTTATTAACAAAATCTAAACCAAGTAAACCCCCTGACAGATTGGAGTGTCTATAGTGGTCCCTCTTTGTATATTTTTTGTGAAATAGGAATTGTGCAAAGACGTAGACAACCTCATCCAAATCAACTCGATGCACTTTTTTTTTTGTTTTTTTTAAACATACTCACAATTTATAAAAACTCCTCTATACAGAAGCTTCACGACTTTTGAAAAAAAAATAAAAGCTCCTTTAAATAGAAGCTCAATGACTTTGAAAAATAAATAAGGTTTCTCTAATTAGAGGCTTAACAACTTTGAAAAAAAAATAAATAGGGCTTATTTAAGTAAAGGCTCAATAACTTTGAAAAAATAAATAGCTCCTCTAATCGAGGCTTATCAA
Source organism: Durio zibethinus (assembly GCF_047325235.1). NCBI lineage: Eukaryota > Viridiplantae > Streptophyta > Magnoliopsida > Malvales > Malvaceae > Durio > Durio zibethinus. The sequence continues at coordinate 6,474,749 of NC_143176.1, read as the reverse complement.
CTTTGAGAAAATAAATAAGACTTCTCTAATCAAAGGCTCAACAACTTTGAAAAATAAATAAATAAGGCTCATTTAATCAGAGGCTCAATAACTTTGAATAGCAAATAAAGCTCCTCGACAATCTTGTCCAAAGGAGTCATGGATCATGTTGGAAACTCAAAGATTCACAATTTGAGTTCGAAATTCAAAGGTTTGCAATTCAAAGACTCATAAGAATTTTCAAATTCACTCGAATTTTTAGATTCGCAAGAACCTTTCAGCTTCACAAGAATTCACCAATATTTGATTCTCAAAATTTCAGTTTCATGAGAATTTAATTCGTAAAATTTCAGATTTGTAAGATTTTTCAACTTCATAAAAATTCAGATTCGCAAGATTTCAAGATTCACATTTATGAGATTCTCATTCAAAATTTTAATTCAAGGATTCACATGCAAATTACAAGGCTCACATCCAACATTTAAAGATTCAAATTTTGGAGATTCACATTCGAATTCTAGAGATTCACACCCAAAAGATTTTTTTAAAAATTTTGAGGGATTCATTGCTTAGATTTCAAAGATTTTGATTCAAAAATTTCTAATTTAAAGACTTTAGGATTTCATCCAAAATTTCAATCTCCTCATTTGAATCAAAGATTTACATTCAATAAATCTTAGAGCTTTACATCTAAGTTCAAAGGTTCACAGTTGATAAATTTGGGGTTCACATCCAAAAAGTTTAAAGCTCTTCAAAGATTCACATTTGAATTATTTTTAAGTTTCTCATTCAAAGGTTTTCATTCACAAATTTAGAGATTTGCATCCAAAAGTTGAAAGCTTCTTATTATAGTTTGAAATTCACATCCAACAAATTTTAAGGTTTTGCATCTCGAAGATTCTCATTTTAAACTAAAAAATTCTCATTTGAAACTCAAAGATCTCATTTGAAACTCAAAGATTCTCACTTGAAAAATTAAAGATTTTCATTTGAAAACTCAAAGATTCTCATTCGAAACTCAAAGATTCTCATTTGAAAACTCAAAGATTCTCATTTGAAACTTAAAGTTTTATCTTAAGAGGCTTCATCAAAAGATTCAAAATTTTTTAGATAACTTTCAAACTTTTATCAAAGTTAAAATTTTGTATGTGATGAATGTCATAATCAATGATGCAAATGAAACAATCTAGATTCTCACAATAATGTAGATGCCATACTCTAGGTCATAATTCAAATGTTTGTTGGTTGATGCATGTCCAAACAAAGTTTTAAATATTCACCAAATTATGTGCATGTATTGTTCTAACTTACAATGCAAATGTAATACATGTAATACAGATGTCATAAAATTCTAATTAATTATGGTAATATGGTTCTCAAGACTTTACCATCTCGCATTTTTCCCTTTTAGCTTCTTAGCAGTAGCCATGAATTTCATCCATTGATCCACATTATTTTCATCATTTGATCATATCTTATAAGTTAAGTTGACCAATCCATCACCATATTCATTTGGTCACACCATGTGTCTTTCCAAATCATCTTTTCAGATTTCTATCATTTTTTTTCATTCTTTTATCCCCTATCATCCTGGATTTCTTTTCAAAAGAATGCAAGAATATTTTATGAACGTCATGATTCATTCATCATCATTTTAATTTTTGACAAATATAATGCAATCAGACATTTTTTCAATTTATTCTGGAAATGTAACAATAAAAAAGCTCAACGTAAATTAGGAGAAAGGTAATCAATGAGAAGTAAGTCTAGTAAAGGAACAAATTCAAAGCATGTCATTAGGAACGGTATTGAATGGTACCTCAATGTCCAAATAATGAATACTTAGACAATTCTCAATATTAATCCAGAATTCTTTTTTAAAAACTCATTTGATTGACTTCTGAAATCAATTTTGAGCTTATTGAACTCTGCCCCAACTTTAAGAGACCTTCAGATGCCTGTGATCTTCCATATATTTGAATTGTTCATCCAACCTTCAGTTCAAAAATTTTTCTACCTAAACTATCCTTTCGGGTTTTCAATTTGAGTTTTCATTTTCTTCCCTTTCACATTTTTTCTTTTTCATTTTTCATTTTTTTTTCATTTTTTCACTTCCTTTCTTTTTTCATTTTTTTGATATCTTCCATCAATCTCTAAAACACAACAACATAGCACAATTTCATTGCTCCATCATAAGTATGCCTTAGCCCAACTTATGATTATTCAATTCAACCATCCACACTTGATCAAAATAGACTTTTAAAGGTTGTAATGTAGGCTGTGGTGAGGGGTCATGACAGAAATGGCTAAAAAAGGCTCAAAATATGTGTTTAAAGGGTTCAAAACCAAAGGATCATTTCTCATCATTTGATCCAACTTGGCAATTTTTTCCATTCCATATCATTTCACTAGTTTTTCATTCATCTCATTCCTCACCAAAGGATTCTCATTACTTTGTCCTAAATTATTTATGGCATTTATTTTTTTCTCTTTTTTTCCTTTGTTTTTCTTTCTTTACTTTTATTTTTTTCTATCTTTAAGACCTTTTACGATCTTTTACTTTTTTTCTTTTTCAAATATTACCCTCCGATTTGGAGAGTGATCCTTGGTTGGGGGTTTTTTTTTTAAAAAAAATCACAATAGGCTTAAAAGAGGTAACAATGGATGGTTTTTTTAATGGTAAAAAAAATATGATCAATTTTCATCTCAAATGTAAATGCTTTCCTTGAAAATCATCTATTGAAAAAAAATAAGTTCATGGATCTTTACAAAGGACTACATAACTTCAAGAAATATCTATTTCACCTTTGCCAATCAGTTTGCTATTTTTGCTCAAATGGTCTTCATATATCAATGTGAATGAGTTTCCAAAAGTAAATTTCAAAATTATTATTATCATTGTCTAAACATTCATGATTTGGAATTTGAGAATGGGAATAAAAAGATGCAGCAAATAGCAAAGCATGGAATAATCACCTGGATGAAAAAAAAAATGTAATGAAATGCATCAACTTGTCTTTTATGAAAATGATAACAAATGAAATCTTATTGCATGAAAGAATTCCTAACATTACTTTGAAAGAAATCTTAAAATGACATGCAACTTCCAACCACCCTTAACAACATTTTCAATGTTATGCCTTTGTGCAATCATGTGAAGGATTTTTATTGACATTTTACCCTCATAATTCGTTAAAGCTCATTAAGCCTTTTCGAATCAAATTTTACATTTTTTGTTTGAAAGCAAGATATGTTTTAATAGAATGACCCATGTTTCCATTATGATAATCACACATTGTATTAGCATTATACCACTTTGGATAAGATGGCTTTAATGGTTCTAAAATAACTGAAGATACCAAGTTATTCTTGACCACTTCTAAGAATAATTCAGTGTAAGTCATGGGGATCAACATGTGCCTTTTCTTGGTTATCCTAAGATCTTCTTAAACCACTTACTTTATTGTTAGGCTTTAAAGTTGATGCAGGTACTTGAAAGGTTGATTGGTAGGTTGGTGGCTAAGCTAGTTATGGATATGGTTGGTAAGGGACCTGCGCAATACCATTAATTATGGGGTAGTAAATAAGATGAACTGGCAATGGATGTAGGGCATAGCTTTTGTATTGTTGCCTACCAAAGTTCATAGCTTAGGCTTCAGCTTATTTCTTTTTAGGAAACCTTTCTTTCTTGGTGGTTTCTCCCTCTTGGAGCTTGCTACTTTTGATGGCATTTTCAATGATTTCTCCTGAAATTATCATATCAGCAAAGTTTTTCATTACATTCTCTATCATTTTTTCATAATAAAAAAATTTAAAATGCTTACAAACAGCCTTATGGTCTTTTTTTCAGTCAGAGGTGGTTGAACTTGAGTAGCTATATCTTTCCACCTCTAGGCATACTTTTTAAATGATATAGTCACCTTTTCTTCTATATTCTACAAAGACAGACAATTAAAAGTTAAATCTATGATATGCCAACACTGACTAATAAATTCACGGGCCATATCACTTCAAGACTGAATATGAGTCATGTCTAGCCGGACGTACCACCTAGTAACAGAACCCAAAGTTTATCTTAAAAAATGTGCATAAATAATTTTTTATTATTAGCATGGGCACCATTTTTCGATAATACATGGTGATATGAGTTTTTGGGCACTTTGTGCCATCATATTTTTCAAACTCTGATACTTTGAACTTCGAAGGAATAATAACATCTAGGACTAAACAGAGCCCAACAGCATCCATAGAACCATAAAAATGAATTCCCTCCAATGCTTGTAACCTTGCCTATAAAAGTTTATTTTTTATTTAGCTTTTGAGCCTTTTAAAGCCTTTTTCTCCTTAGGCCTCAGCTTTTCTTTCTCTTCTGTATCATTCAAGTTAGGAATTGATCCTGGTTCTACTACCTTCTCAGTAAAGATAGGATTTACATAACTCTGGTACTATCTTAGGTTTGAAGCTAATGGCATTCCAGGGTATGTGTACCCTATAAGATATGTGAATTGCTGTGGTGATGGATCTTGTATGGATTGCGCTTGATGTGGCTCAAAACCAAGATAGTATAAAAGGTCAGTCACTTTTTATGATGGATGTTCCTGCTGGCTAGTATTTTTCTCTATCCCTTTCTCTTTATTTAACTTTTTCAAGGCATTCAGAATCTTATTCAACTCCCTTTCAAGCTTTTCTTATGCTTTTTTATCCTTTTAAGGTGATTGAAAATTTTCTGTTTCATTTGTCTAGCTCGAGCTCTTGTATTGTATTGGTGAGTTGGGTTCTTACTTGGTGGAGCTATCATTGAACCTTAAGTACCACAATTACATTATCAGAAATGCTAGGCTTTGTGTTTGGTATGTTGATGCATAAATGGAATGTACATTTTCATGGATAAAATTTGATATGAAAATAATGCAGATGCACAATGTTACATATGACAATGAAAATGATTCATGACATGATAATGTAAATGCATAAAGTCAAACAAAATTGTTAGATAATCAATATATCACACAAATTATTCCTTTTTGCGTCCTACCTTCAGGTTACATCTATCAATGGGTAGAAAGGGCTCTATCATAGGGTTGACCTCTTAAGTGTAGATTATATACAGGATTAAATGATTTTGACCACTAAAAGTTTTTAAATTATTCCTTACATCATCATCGATTACAGACTGTTAAGGTAGTCCAATCCTTACCTATCACAAGCTACCAACAAAAAATATTCAATTTGAGTGAAGTATTTCGCTAGCCATTACGAAGATTATCATCTCATAAGAGCATAGGTACTTTACTTCCTCTTAAGAGGGACGAAGCTTGGGTATAAAGTTCATGTAATGAGAATGTATGTGATAGTGTGTGTGAAGGAATATATTAGTTTCTGACCCTAAAAATAAAAGACAAAACTTTAGTAAACAAATAACTTATCATTACAATTTTAAACCATTAGATCAAAGGATAGGATATTTTTAAAATTTATGGCTTGACTCTTTAGTAGTCCCCAACGGGGTCGCCAAACTTTTATAACATATAAATCCAAAAATCTATAACTAGACACAAATTAAGGAGTCACCACCAATCTTTTTTTATCTAGGTGTGATTGGCCACCTAATGAATCTATCCTTTTAAGGAGCTCCTAAGCTTGACTAAGGGTCCCTAAAAAAATAGGTTATGATATACTAATCAGAATAGGGTTCGAGAGTTCGGTTATATATGGGAAAAGTTATAGCACCCCCACATACCCATTCAAAGGATAGTACCATTTTAATTTAAATTTATCCTAAGGTCTTGATTCTAATGGTTTTAAAATTTAATGTTCAAATATTAAAAATAATTCTTAAGATTCTCTATCAATATGGTAGAATTCTTAAAAATATTTTTTCACCTCAAGAGTATTCAAGAATCTCATTTATTTTCTTGAAGAAGCTCCATCATTGAAAAAATGTTTAATTATTTTCTTATTTTGTTTTTTTGGTTTTTATAGAAAATATATCTAATTATTCCACCATTTGGGCCAAATTAGAAATATTTTTTTTTATTTCTAAATTCTCCACCATTTGTGCCTATTTAGAAATTTTTTTACTTTTTTATCTTTGGTAAGAAAATATTATGACAATTATTTTTCTTAAAGTTTTATTTAAATTCTTTCACCATTTGGGACAAATTTAAAGAAATTTCTCACCTAGAGATTTCTTAGGAATTTACCATTTGAAATTTCTAAAAATTCCATCATTGGATAATTAATATTTATTCTTAAAAACTATTTTATCTTGTTTTATATTTTTTATTTTTCCCTAAAATTTGATCATGCAAAAATACTAAAAATAAATAAATAAATAAACAACAACAAACAAAAACCAAAATGGCTTGGCTTGAGGAAGAAAACCAAGAACGGCTCGTGATGATGGCTTGGCTCAGCTCGGCTTGAAACAAAAGTTGATCGCGGGTCAAACACCGGTAAACATTCGGGTTGGATTGACTCAAATATATACACATGGATCCTAAGAAGTTGTTTTAACACCAAAACGATGTCGTTTTATTAATTTATATATATTAATTATCATTTTAATATTATCATTTTAAGATTTTTGACAAAGAATCTAAAAGATTTTTTCAATGAAATTTACAATTTGAATTAATAAAAAATTGTCATGAGTCCCTTTCAATCATTTGTCGATTTTTTTTATCAAAATCTTAAGATGATTAAATTCAAAGTAGTAAGGATAATAATATAGATAAGAGAAGTGCTTAAGGAAAAGGACTAATCAAGCCTATCATAAATGGTCAAGTTGAGTTTAAAAAACAAAACAAAATACAATCACAACTTGGGTTGGTGTAGAGTAGTTCGTTTTTAAAGATATGTCATGATATTGAGTGTGTATATATATATATATATTAAAGAGTAGCTCTTTTTTTTTTTTTTTTTGAAGTTACAAGGAAAGAAATGTAGAATCAAACAAAATTCAATTGAAGGTTTTTTTTTTCTTTTTTTGAGTTGAAAGGAAAGCCAATAGAGTAGAAATCAACCTTAAAACTCTTGGCCAAAAGAAAAAAGAAATCAAGCTCACATTGAAATGATAAAAAAGCTTGGAAATTGAACAAAAGAGATTAACAGAACTCTCAACTTCTGAGAGCAGATATGGGTTTTTGCTTTTTTTTTTTTTTCCTCTTTCTTTTGGAGGTTTTATGGCCAAAGGATTTATTTTCTATATTAATTACAAGCCTACTTGTCATGGATGACTATACCATGGTAATGTAGCTATTCATGGATATCAAATTTGTATAATTAATTATAGTGTTTGAATTAAAATTTCATTGTAAACAATTATGTATTATTAGTCTCATATATTATTTTTCTTTTTAATATACTATATGTTTTTTTATCTATATCCATCAGTATGAAAAAAAAAAAAAAGGTAAGTATGAATTTAACAAGTATTCAATTCATACAAAGAGCTATAGGGGTAAACTGCTTTACTTAATTACTTCAAGAACAAAGCATTGACAAGTTATAAACTTGCTAAACCTAGTAAGATTAATAGTGAGGATATGACCAATGAATTGAGAGTAATCCAAAGGCTATAGAATAATCCGATGGTTAGTTTTAAACTTTATTACTCCATTTTCATGTGTTTCTTATTATTGATACATATTAGAGATATAAATAATACATCAGGTTTTGCAAGTTAATCGAGTTTAATTTGAATAAAATTTGAATTTGAACTCAACTTGTCAAGCGAGTTAAAATCAAGTATCTTAATGCACCATTCGAGTTGTTCATGAGTCTAATGAAACTTTTATATTTTAATTAAAAATTTTATTATTTTATCTTTTTATATATATATCAATTTGAACTAAATTTGAATATATAATTGAGTTTGAAATTAAGTATGGGAATTGAGTTCATTTTTTATTAAGCGAGCTTAATAGAACAAGCTCAAAAGTTTGATTTTTATCTTGAATTGAACTCAAACTTGAAAAATTAAAATTTGATCAGGTTTCTTGGTTAGGTTTATTTGATAATCCATTTGTAGGGCTATTGCAAGGTTCTTATGTTGTTTTCGATGGGCGTTTTAACTAAAAAATATTAAAATTTTCACCATTCATCAACTTTTAAATGAATTTCATTAAAGAATTTTTGTTTTAATTTTTTGACATATTATTCACCTAGTCTTTGAATTTTATGATCAATCTATTGATTTTCATTTTATTTATAAATATGGTAAAATCATTTACATAAAAGTTAAAAATATTAATTTCTACATATATAAAAAAATATCATTTTAATATCTTTTTGACAAAGAATCTAAAAGATTTTTTTCAATGAATTTTATAATTTTGATTGATAAAAAAATTATCATGAGTCCCATTCAGTCATTTGATATTGATACGAAAATATGAGATATATTTTTTTGGTTTTGTTAAATCCATATATAGTTATTATTAAAATTTTAAACCGTATCACTTTCACATCTATTTTTCATATTATATTTATATCGTGTTACTATGTCATATTTTAAATTGTCAGATATAATCCTTAGGTCATTTTTTTTTTACCTTTTACCTTTTTTTAATTGGATAAATTTTGCAAAAGAAAAAAATAAATAAATAAAATTGACAAAATAAAAAAAAATTTGCCTTCATAATGCGTGGGTATCATATAATAAAAGTAGCAAAATATTAATTTATATATATAAATTAATTATCATTTTAAGATTTTTGACAAAGAATCTAAAAGATTTTTTCAATGAAATATACAATTTGGACTAATAAAAAATTGTCATGAGTCCCTTTCAATCATTTGCCGATTTTTTTATCAAAATCTTAAGATGATTAAATTCAGAGTATTAAGGATAATAATATGGATAAGAGAAGTGCTTAAGGAAAAGGACTAATCAAGCCTATCATAAGTGGTCAAGTTGGGTTAAAAAAACAAAACAAAATACAATCACACCTTGGGTTGGTGTAGAGTAGTTCATCTTTTAAACATATGTACATGATTGTTGAGTTTGAAAGGTATGTGAAACTTCTCTATGTTAAGAAAATATAATGTTTTATATATATATATATAATACTTATTTTAAATTCATATTCAACAAAGATTTTCTGTTATTGATAAACTCCATTTTTTTTTTTAATACAGCCATGCAAGAACATTGATATTGAGTGTATACATATATGTATATAAAATATATATATATATATATATATTCCATTGTCACTTGTTACGAACTACAATATCGATTGGCGTCCTCCAAATCCAACCTATAAGTCCTCAAAAAATAAAAAAATATTCATTTATTTATTTATTTAGGAATAAACCTATAGTGAAAGAGAATCTTAGTAATAGATGCCCTAAATGGGGTACTAATATTTTGTGTATCTAACAAAATTTTGGCATGTTATATGACAAGAAGGATGTTGTCATCCTTGAAATTAAGGATAGAGAAGAAAGGATGACAACTTAGCAATTGGATGGGTTTATTGAAGAAAAAAGTTTTGCTTTCTTTACAGGAAATTAAAAGATGGTTTGTTGTGGCTAAGCTGGGTCCATAATGGAAAAGATTGACATGGGATTTGATTATCGACATAATTAATAAGGAATTTTCTTGAATTGCTCCAAAAAGAAAATATATCGTGCAGGGTTCAAAAATATATTGTTGTTAATAAAAAATAATTAATAAGAGATTTTCATCTTTCTATCTATACCTTAACCTCTTACCTTGAATTTTCCTATCTTTCTTTGATATTCTCGTCATTAAAGGTAAAGTTTTTCTTATTAGAAAATTTTAACAATTATATAATTATAATAAAAGTCCTTAATAAGGGATATTAGAGAAGGTGATTAATTACTTAATACATATGTTATTAGGTCACACATCAAAAGCAAATTTATCTTTTATCCTGATATTATAATGTTTAATTCGAATTTATATATTTTCATAGTACTAAGAGAAAAAATTATATATCCCAGAGGAGAGGAAAATTATTGAATCCTGAATTTCTAACTTGGTAAGCCATTAATATTAACTTAGAAATTAAATTGTAAAAACTCGAGATTTACTTAATTGGTTCATGAAATTATTTTTAAGAAATATTATCCATCAAGTGTGGAATTTAAATCTTAATACCTATAATTTATTTTTCTATTTTCAAATTACAAATTTTTGTATAAAAAATTAAATTATAAACTATCATATATTGAAAAAGTGTAGGTTAATCGGGAAGATTATTATTTAGGATTGAATTCTTCTGTTACTTAAAGAAAAATTATTTATAATATTGCATCATAATGCATATAAGTTTGATAAAATAAATATAGGCTATATATTGTTATTTCGTTCAAAAATTAATTCTATACAATTAGTCAAAATGAGAGAGAGTGAGAGAGAGAGAGAGAGAGAGAGTAGGATAAAGAAGCATTTCTCAGTTCTATACTTTTATTTTACTGATCTTTTGCTAGTGTAATATTAAATTATAAGACCTAAGTGAAGTTTCTTACCTGCAAATTAATTAGGTTAATTCCCTCTAAAATATTATTACATGTGTTATAACCCAAGAAGGAGTTAAAATTTAGAAAATTAAGGTGGGTTAATACTTGATATTAAGTCAGCAAATTTAATACATGGCTTGATTTGATTAGGAACTTATATATTGCATTGAGTTAATTACACAAATGTTACTCAGAACAATAAGAAATTAGTATCTAAACAATATATATATATATAATTTACATTTTAAACTTTCAGGTATAGTAATAATCTATCCAATAGTAAAAATCATTAAGTATTTGGCCTTTGCCTAGTTTGATTCAAAGGGCACAGCCATTTTAACAACCTTCTTCTTCAATGGTAAGAAAATTGATTTTGTGTTGCAATAGTTGGAATCTTTAATCTATTTTTTGGAAAATATTTTCATTTCTGGTATCGTTGATTGATAAAGAATTAGGTGAATTAATGGAATTCTAATTTTTATGTAGGTGAATTTGTCATCAAGAGCTTCATCAACATCTTTTTCTCTTTTTTAATTATAGAGGCCTCCAAACATCACCTTTCATAGTTGGAAAATTGCCTGCTGAATTAACCTAAAAAAATAGATTTATAAAAGAGTTTTATAAAGAATTAGGTTTCCTTTCTTTTTCATCTTTTCTAGAAGTTTGGTGGTGAATGACTCAGGAAGAGGCAGGCACTGCTAACAGACTTTTGCGTGTGGGGTTTGTGGGGATCTGATTACGCTTTGTCCTGTCTATGTAAGGTGGGTCCCCCAAATCGGACCCTTCATTATGCAAGTTGCAGATGGTGACATCTAGAAGGGTCCACACTGGATTATAGAGAGAAAGAAGAAAGCAATATTGCTGAAAACGTAAAAATCAATTTCAAAGGCTTAAGGCAAAATTTGAATGGCCCGAATTTTAAGGGCCATTTAAATGTAATAAGATTACATTAAGTGAGATTAAAAATAAAGACGAAAGTGATATTAGTCACTATAATGGTGATATCTTATATCTTATATAAATATATAAAAACTAAAGTTTTTTGGCAAAAATGAAAAAACAAAAACCTATGTGGATAGCTTAAAATATTTATATATGGATAATCTTAAAAATCGTGACATGTCATCTAATAAATATATGTTATTTTATTTAATACATTTTTAATATAAAAATAATTCAAAAAACTAAATTAATTATATTTATATTTTTATTATTAACCTTAAACCACTCACAATTTAATTCATATTGAAAGCATTAAAATTTTAAAAATTTCTTAATTTGATAAATTAAATCAATAATATATAATTAATAAATTGATAAATACTAAATTATATTATAAAATAGTTTATTTTCTAGTCAGTTATTTGATCCATTTATATTTGATTAAATATAGATTCTAGCAATTAATGTATTTCACGTGTAAATATATAAAGCAAATATAATTCAAAAAACTAAATTGATTATATTTATATTTTTATTATTGATTTTAAATCACTCTCAATTCAATTCATATTAAAAGCACTAAAATTTTAAATTTTTCTTAATTTGACAAATTAAATCAATCAATATAAAATTAATAAATTAATAAATACTACAATTATAATTATAAAAAAGGTGATTCTCCAATCAATTATTTGATACATTTATATTTGATTAAATATAGTATTCAGTAATTGATGTATTTCATGTGTAAATATATAAAGCAAATATAATTCAAAAAACTAAATTGATTATATTTATGGTTTTATTATTGATTTTAAATCACTCTCAATTCAAGTCATATTAAAATTTTAAAATTTTAAAAATTTCTCAATTTGACAAATTAAATCAATCAATATATAATTAATAAATTAATAAATACTATAATTACAATTATAAAATAGTTGATTCTTTAATTAATTATTTGATACATTTATATTTGATTAGATATAGTATCCATTTGAGTAATTGATGTATTTCATGATGTATGTAAATATATAAAGCTAATATATGAAACTAATTCTCCATAATTAAATTAATGGAATAAAATATTTTATAAATTTATATTTGATTGATACATTTATATTTCATTAAATATGATTTCATTTGATAAAATATTAATCCATGTTGATTTCATTTGTAACATTTTATAATTTTATTATTTAATATTAATGTAAGTTGATTTAATTAAAATTTAATTTGTTTTATTGTCATTATTAAATATAATAAATTTAATTTGTTTTATTGTCCTTATTAAATATAATAAATTTAATTTGTTTTATTATTCTAAATTAAGATCTCTAAATGTTAATAGCAGAATAAAATATTTCAATGTCAATCAACTTGCTATTGTTATACCATTATTGACTCATAATTTTTATTATTTCAATTTTAAATTTCATAATTTAAAATAATCTTATTAATTGACTATATTTTTATTTTTATTATTGACTTTAAATCACTCTCAATTCAATTCATATTAAAAGTAGTAAAATTTTAAAAATTTCTTAATTTGACAAATTAAATCAATCAATATATAATTAATTAATAATTTAATAAATACTACAATTACAATTATAAAATAATTGATTCTCTAATCAATTATTTGATACATTTATATTTGATTAAATATAGTATCCAATTGAGTAATTGATGTATTTCATGTGTAAATATAAAAAGTAAATATATCAAATTAATTCTCCATAATTAATTAATAAAATAAAATATTTTATTAATTTATATTTGATTGATAGATTTATATTTCATTAAATATGATTTCATTTGATTTCATTAGGTAAAATACTAATGCATGTTTGGTTTCATTTGATAAAATATTAATGCACTTGGATTTCATTTGATTTCATTTGTAATGTTTTATAATTTTAAAATCGAGATAGTAATGCACATTAATTTAATTAGAATTTAATTTGTTTTATTGCCATTATTAGATACAATAAATTTAATTTGTTTTATTATTTTTAATTAAAGGATCTCTAAATATCAATAGTAGAATAAAATATTTCAATATCAATTAACTTGCCATTGTTAGACAATTATTCACTCACAATTTTTATTATTTTCATATTAACTTTCATAATTTAAAATTATCTTATTAATTAACCTACAACACACCTTTTGTATAAGTAGCTCTAGGTTAAGCATAATGTATCTTTAACCACTTTTCACTAATTTTATATTTTTTTATCACTATTCAACTCTACTTTAATTTTCTCTCTATTTTTAACTTTGCATCCTTTCTTGGTCTGTGCTGCTCAAAGGTTATTATCTTTTTATACTTATATTTTATATTTCATTAACTATGATATTAGCTTTCTTTTTTTAATATTTTTTTGTTGATGATTGATTTAAAGATGGTTGGGTATATACGGGGAAAGTCTTTCACTAATAGAGTCACTATCATAAAAGTTGATGTCACCTTTGGTTGGTACTACATGTCACGTGGGTGTAACAAGAAACTATTTGAAATTGTTAAGAAATTTCAATATTATTCCTGCAAGGTTGATGTCCCTAATCCAACTCCAAGGTAATTTGTATTTATATTTTTTATATTTGATACATAAAAAATTATTATTCCATGATGATAATAAAAGTATTTTAAATTATTATATTATATTTATAATTATAGAATCTTGCATTTTTTATAGGTACAAGTTGAATATTGGAGTATATGATAATTCTAGAAGGGTAATGTTCGTACAGTTGAATACAAAATCTAAGGATTTAATTAATAGAGATATTGACAATCTTTATGAAATATCTGTTAAAATATTGAGTTAAAAATTATTTTAATATTATTTATTATTCAAATTAATTGAATGATATATTTATACCTATGTTAAGGAAAATGAAAATTATAAAATCCAAGAGATATTTAAAGATCTTTAAGATAAAATTTGTGTGTTCGAAACAAGAGCAATCAAGTATAATCTTGAGACAAGTAGTACCAAACTTGTAGTGAATAAGGTGTATGATTATGATCTTAAGCTTGAATGTCAAAAATTATTGGTTGAGATAAGTATAAACTTATTATAATGATTATGTTTGTTATAAAGTTATATAATCTAGATTATAATTCAACTGTTGTCAAATTATAGATTATTGTTTTATTTATCTCTTTACCCCTATATGTGAAATCTATTGGCTCATAAGTAAAATGACACCTACTTCAAAGATAGCAAGAAATACTGGAGAAACAATTGCTGCATCTTTGCTTCAACAACTTATGGAAAAATCTCCCATGAAAAAAGTTTGTATGTGAGACTGATTTTAAGGATGACATTTTTAATTTCTTGAAATCGAAAACATTATTGTCTTTTTTTAAAAGATTATTTGGATTTAATAAATTATAGTTTTGAGTTTTCTTTAAAACTGATGATAATTGCATAAGTATATTCAATATGTAATTAATTTATTTTATTATATTAAAATATATAAATTTAAATAAAAATGATTATATAAGTTATGAGTCGTTCATAAACTTCATAGCTTATATTATCATTTTAAAAAAATTTATATTTATATAAAATTTATTGATAAATGAATATATTTTCGTGTATCACATAAGTTTAAAACTAGTTAAAATTAATTATGAAAATATATGTTTGGATGTAAATGCAGCAGTGATAATGAGTTGAATTGTAATGAAAAGAGAAATATCATTAAAAATATTAATTTAAAATGTGTAAATTATTTAATATTTATAAAATTAATAAATTGTTAAAAATTATTAAATTAATTTTATTTCAAATAATAAATTTATCAATAAATGATTAAAAATTAATAAAAATAATATTAATATATCAAATAATATTTTTCTTTATTTTTTATTATTTTATGTAGATACTTGTTAATTAATAAAATAATCTCCAAAAATTTTTATATAATATTAAAATTTATTTATTTATAATTTATTATATACTAATTTATTATTTATTAGTCTGTTATAGTAAAATTTATTTATTATATTAAATTAAATAATAAAATTATTTCTTAATTTTAAACAAAAAATAAAATAAAATAATAAAAAGAAGGAATCTTCTAATCACAAAAGTCTTCCAATCTTTACAGGCTTACATGCTTAAATAAAAAATATATATATTTAATGAATTAGGACCAATGACCTTTATAAGCTTGTCATGGATCAAGGGTAAAAATAAAAAAAAAACCAACATCAATTAGCAACTGATGAATTTCTCCTTCAGTGGACCACTGAGCCTTGGCACGGTGAGAACGCAACCACCGCTCTGAAATCAGAACTTTTAAATGGGTAGCCAATTTATTTGGCTTCAATTTGAGGGTTAAATTTCGTCGTACTAGAGATACGATAAAATCCAAATTGACTTTTAGTCTCTATCCCAAAGTCAATGATCCTTGGGTGTCAATGGAAAAAAAATTTTGAATTTACCTAATATTCAAGTAATTTTAGGAGGAAAAGTTAAGCAATAATTAGTAAAACTATTTTAATTTTAATGTGCCGGTGTAAATCTAAATTAAGAGTTAGTTAATTATTTTGACATTATTATAATTTTTTAATATAAAAGAAGTCATAATTTAAAAATAATAAAAGTAAAAGATAAATTTAAAATTTTTTTGAACAGTAAAAGATATTTATTATTAATAGACAAAAATTACAACCACTACAAAATCATCTCTTCTAAAAACACCCAATTTGGCCAACAAATCTGCAAAGTGATTGGCCTCTCTGTAGATATGGACAAAAGGAACTTTTCTCACTCTAGAATAGAGATTATACAACTTGTTGAGAAGATCATCGTACTTCCAGAGATTGATGCTTACTTTGTTCATTCATGCTGTGACTACTTGAAAGAGCTTCTATTACCGCCATCAGCTCTGCAAGAATAGAGTCTTTAAAGCCAATGCTTTTTGAGAACATAAACAGAACTTCTTCTTTGCTATTACGAATTACTCCACCAATACCTGCAGGACCTGGTCTACCAACAGCAGATCCTTCAACATTAATTTTCCAGACACCAGATGTTGGCGGAGACCAATGAATGTTCTTCCTTGGATATCTTCTGTGCAGCGGATGGTTAAGTCTTGAATGTTGTACATGAAATTCAAGTCTAAAAAATTCAGATTAGGGTATCTTGCCTTCATCCACAAACCAAGTCTAGACAATATTAAACTGATAACTTGATCAATTGAAATTATTTTTTGCTTGAAGATTTTCTCATTTCGAGCCAGCCAAGTCTACCATAGAATTGCATAAAGCAGTGTTTCCCTAATAACTTTCTGGTTACTACTTGCAACAAGACTATTCCAAGACAGCAAAAGAGATATGATCGAACTTGGAATAGACCAGCTAATATTCCATTGAAGACAGCATTTGTACCAGATTTGACGTGCAAAAGAGCAGAGCTGAAAGAGATTATCAGTAGTTTCTGGTTCCTTGTAGAATGAGCATTTGTTCATCACGCTAAACATGCATCTTCTTTTATGAAGTAGATCAATGACAGGGATACCGCCTTTTGGAGTCTTCCAGCAAAAAATTTCTACTTTGGGTGGGGCGATACCCTTCCAAATGTATTTTCATAGGTTGAATTAGAAACTCTTGAGGAGTTCAGAACTTCTCTGAAAGATTTGGTGCTGAAACACCATTTGCTATGTGCTGCCATATGATCCTATCGTAAGCTGTGGGGCAGAGAGTTTCAGAGTTAAACAGGTTCATTAGCTTGATCCATGATTCCAGTTCCCAATTGAACAGGTTTCTACGTAGCTGAATTCTCCAACTCCAGTTTGAATCGATCCAATTTCCAAATTCTTGTAATTGGGCCCTCTTTGTTGATAGCAAGAGAATAAATCCTTGGAAATTCAATTTTTAAAATGTATCCCTCAATGCGCTTGCCATGCCAAAAACGGATTCTATCTCCGTTACTTGCACAAAAGAGCAAATTAGAATTTATAAAGTTAAATTTTAAAATTTAAAATTTAAAATCTACATTTCACTTTTATTAATTATTTTGACATTCTTTTATTATTTAATATAAAGGAAGTCACAATTTATGAATAATAAAATTAAAATATAGATTTTAAAATTTAAATTTTTTAAAAAATTATATGAGTCAATTAAGTTAAATATCAAATTAAACATTATTATATTTTTGTAAACTAACGACATTTTTGAATATGAAAGTAGACTTTATAGTTAAACTATTAGTAAGTTTAATTTTTTAATATCACTTTAATTAGTAAATTATATTTAATTCAAGTATTAAAATACTTAGACATAGTTTGATTGCAAATTTAATTGAATTTATTTTTTTTCCATATCCTATATTTGTATGATATACTTATAATTTTGTGCTAATTACTTATAAGAAATCAAGTTGAACTAAAACTCAATCTAACTTAAAGTAAATTTTTTTTACTTCAAGTTGAACTCAAATTTCGTATCACAAACTCTTTGACTCAATTATATCTCAAACTAAACTAGTAATCAATGTACTTGTATGTACTTCATAGTGTTCATGCTAATAGAAAGTTTGATAAAAGTGATATAAGACTAATTTATCAATTATCCACCTGGCAATTCCTATGTTCATATCATCTAAAATACTTCGTGTATTAGTATTGTCTTTTGTACAAAAATTAGATATTACATTTCACATCAACATGAAAAAAACAAAAAAATATTTTTTTTTAAGTTTTTGTTAAACCCATATATGAATTTTATTAAAATTTTAACTTATGTTATTTTCATGACTTTTTTTATTATTTTTGTATTGTATTAGTATATCGTATTTTAAATTATCAAATCTATCTAATATCTTAAAAGATTTGAGTTGTAATACCTTCAATTGTTATAAGGTATATTCTTCACAATTAATTATCAATAATCGTAATTTCATATTAAATTATTTAATTTAATAATAAATATTATAATATTACAGGATAAATGGATAAAACATTTGACTAACTATTTGTGAATATGTTTGAATTATATTTGTTTATTAATTTTAACAAACGATCATAAATAATATTTTAACACTTTTTAATTAAATGAACGTATTACAAACATAACAAAATTTGTTCATATTCGATTCATTTGTAAAAACTAATATAATGTTCTACAAACAATTCATGAACATGCTCGAGTTTTCTTCATTTATTAAGTTTAACAAATGAGTATGAAGAATATTTCATAGTTCATTAATTACATTGCCAGAAATATGCTTATTACCGATAGAATTTTATCAATGAATTTTTTTATCGGTAATTACAAATAGAATACCGATGAATTATCAATGAAATTGAAAAATGAAACTATCAATTTATTATCATTGAAATACTGATGAATTATTAATAGAAAATATAGACGTCGATAAATTTTTTGCATGTCTATAAAGTTTTGACGCCGTACTTATGAATGAAAAATTATGTACATAATAATGTAGACACATTTTACTGATGGAATATCAAGCTTTGATAAATAATTTAGGTTGTGATAACGTCTAGATCTGTGGACCTATCGCTAGACATTGACTTAAGGAGTCGTCACTAATTTTTTTTTATTTAGGTGTGATTGACCACCTAACTGAATCTATCTTTTTTTTAAAGAAAAATCCTAAATTCTTAGGTATCCTTAAAAGGTAGATTCAGTGTTTGTGAAACCAAGACTAGGTCTAGGAGTATGGTTACGTGTGAAGAAGGTTATAACACCCCCACAACGCCCATCGAAAAATGGTAGCAGCTTGATTTTGTGTTATCTGTTAAGCTTTAAAAACCTTACCAAGTAATTAATTATTAGAAATTATTCTTAATTGACTCTAATACTTTTGGTAGAAAATTAAGAAAATTCTCTCACCTCAAGAGTATACAAGGAAACTACTGTTTCTCCTATAAAGGCTTCATCGTCAGATTATTTGACATTAAAAAAATTTCCAAAAAAGGAAAAAAAAAAGGAATAATGCTTCAACTTTTGATAGAGATCTTTTTTTTTTATTATGTTGTTTTTTAAGAAAAAAAACTCATGCTTTTATACAAGAAAAATTGATACTTTCAACTTTTTCTCAAAAATACCCCTTTTTGAAATTTTTATTTTCAAGAAAAGTTGATACTTTCAACTTTTCCTTAAAAATTCTTTTTTTTGAAAATTTTATTTTCAAGGAAAATTGATACTTTCAATTTTTTCTCAAAAATTTCCTTTTTAAAATTTTTATTTTCAAGAAAAATTGATACTTTCAACTTCTCCTCGAAAATACCTTTTTGAAATCTTTATTTTTTAGGAAAATTGATACTTTTAATTTTTCTTTAAACTATATTTTTTAAATTTGATCTTTAAGGAAAATTGATCCTTTAGCCTTCTTTTGAAATTTTGGAATTATTTTTATTTTTAGTATCATTTTTAGAATAAAGATTATTCAAGAAAAATAAATAGCAAAGAAAAAAATATAAATAAATACCAAAGTTTACGTAGAAAACTAACTCGACTTTACATTCTGAAATAGCTCAAAAGCTGACCGGCTTGGCTGATTGGCTCAAGAGATGTGGTTGCAGGCTCAGGATGGGCTTAGAGACTTAGTGGCTTGGTTTCGGTTCAGACATAGCTTCACAGCTTAGAGTCAGGTTTTTGAAGCAGGTCATTATCGGGTTGAGTCTTCAAGTGCACTAGAGTGCAGATCTTTTAAAGGATCCGGTTCTTCTTTTATTCCTAAATGATGTCATATTTTTAAAGTATGGTTTGGTTTCTCTCTTTATCCTCAATTATTCTCTCCATCTTTCTTGCTTTTTCTTTCATTTTTTAGTTTGGTTTCTCTCTTTATCCTCGATTATTCTCTCCCTCTTTATTTACAACATATGAACAATGGTCGAACAGTTCAAAGGGTTTTCAGACTTCGGTGCTAACTTCGTCGTTCTAGATTTTTGTGCCAACTTTGCCATCGACCAACCACCGTTGAGGCTCAAATTTCACCCAAAAGCTTGTCTCGATCTCCTTCTTTGCATGATCTAGTTGGTTCCTTTAGAAACCCACAAGATTTGCATAAATCTAAAATCCTAGTTGCGGTCTCCTCTTCCTCCACCACTTCTTTTGTCGCCACTTAAAGGTATGCTCTTTACATTTCCTTTGGCTATTTTCTCAACAAATTTTAAGTCTTAAAATTCCTAGGAAAGGGTTGAACCAAAACCCATGAACACTATTCTATCTATTTTTATTTTTTTATTTTTGGCTTCTGATTCTAATTTGTTTTTCTTGAATTTGTGGTTTGAATCTTTGTTGGAATTTGTTTGCAGGCTCAACTAGAATTGGTTGCCAAAGTTTGCTGTATAGTTGTTGGATTTCTGAGATTATGGCATGGTCTTTGTTCACAGGCTATCGGCTAACTTGACAATAGGTTTCTTTGGAATTCACTTGCTAAAATCTGGGTTGAATTTTGTTGTTGCTGTTTGGTTTTTTGGGGTTTTGCCTAGTATTGGCCTTGGGGTATGAGTTGTAGGTTTAGGCTTTTAATGATCAAGCTGCTGGTGACAATGGCATTGGCACTGATGGAGAGTTGTGTTTTACGATAGAGCTATGGTGGTTTGGCAAAAATGGTAAAATAGTAGTGTGTTTATGTGTAGATTGTGTTGGTGGGATTTTGGTGGTGGGGTGATGCTATTTCCTGGCAATGGTGATGAGAGAAGGTGGATTTTTGGTCAAATGACTTTTTCTGTGTAGTTGTGAAGCTTTCTGGGTTTGTGGTTATTATGTTGTTTGTGGTTTTCATGACTATGTAAGGATTGGTTATGGATGAAGATAGTGGTTCTAGTAGCAATGGTGGGAGTTTGGCTTAAGTGGAAATGGTAGTGTAATATGAAGTCTGATTTTCAATTTGGCAATGGCATCATATGGGGCTATGGTTGGTGATGGCAATGGCAGATAAGGGTGATGTTGGGCTAACTTATTGCTGGAGTGGAGGAAATGGGTGAAGATTGAGGTCTTTTTATGATTCTTTCTTTGTTTGTTTTCTACCCCCCTATGTAGTGTAATGGTTATTGCTTAAATAGGGACTCAGTCCCCATAAAATGGAAGATCAAAATGTTATCCGGTTGAATGAGATTTTCCTTTATTTCTTTTAATTTCAATTTTAAACTCAACCAGTTTATCCTTTGATTCTAATTTAAATTTAAACATAATTATTTATCTCTTGAGGTAAGGCAGACTATTACAAATATTATGGGCCTAAAGTTCAAAGCAAGCCCAGAACTCAAATCCAAAGCCCAATTTAAATTAACCATAGATTTGAGGATAACCCGGGATAAAATAAGGTGTTTATAGTTGCCCTTCTTTACAAAGTTTCTATGAAACAAAAATTGCACAAAAATGTAAACACCCATCATGATCTTCATTCAAGGAAGAAAACATTTTGGTATAGATGGAACTGAGTCTGAAAATGGATTGATCGAAAGATGGATTTGACATAGGTTAAAATCTAAAATAAAATGACTTGGATCGAACTGAAATTTAAAATGAATAATTTGGACTAAGCTAAGTAAGGATTTGACAGCAGTCAAAATCTAAAACAAAATTACCTGAACTGAATAGAAGTTTGAAAAACAAAATGATTTAGACTGATCCGAAGTTTGAAATGAATAACTTGGACTAAGATAAAAAAGGATTTGACAGAAGTCGAAATCTAAAACAAAATAACCTAGACTAAACCAAAGTCTGAAATGAATAACTTAGACTAAGCTGAAGAAAGATTTGGAAAAAGTTGAAATCCAAAACAAAATGACTTGGATTGAACCGAAATTTGAAATGAATAACTTGGACTAAGCCGAAGAAGGATTTAACAGAAGTCAAAATCTAAAACAAAATGACCTAGATGGAATCAAAGTCTGACTTTACAACAATTACAAAATTTCAAAGGTTCACAATTTGAAGCATTCAAAAATTTCATAATTGAAAATTCACAATACAAGTTGAAACTAAGATTCACAATTTGAGTTCAAAAGAAAATCACAAATTAAAAAATTCAAAGATTTGCAATTTAAAGATTCACAAAGTTCAAAGATTCGCAAGAATTTCAAATTTGTAAAAATTGGAGATTTACAAGATTTTTAGATTTGCAAGAATTAGATATTCACAAAATCTTCATATTCGCAAGATTTAGAGTTTCACAAAATTTGGAGATTTGTAAGATTTTCATATTTATAAGAATTAGAGATTTACAAGACTTTTGGATTTGTAAGATTTGGATTGAAAATTCGCAAGATTGGGAGATTTGCAAAAATTATAAATTTGCAAAATCTTTATATTCGCAAGAATTAGAGATTCACAAAAATTAGAGATTCACAATATTTTTTAGTTCAAAAGATTTGAAGATTCCCAAAATTCAAAGAAAAAGCTTATAGAGACTCATAACTAGAATTTCAAAGGTTCTCATTCAAAAAAATTTTAGGATTTCATCCAAAATTTCAAAGATTCTAATTCAAAAACTTTGGGGATTCACATAAAAATTTTTTCAATATTCTCATTTAAAACTTAAAGATTCTCATTTGAAAATTATTAGAGATTATGCCTGGAGGTCTTACAAATCATCCTCAACATTGAAAATGTTTCTTCAAAAGGTTTCACAACTTTAAATTTTGAAATGTTTTCCTTGTCAAAAATCTCATAATGAAAAATTTTCCTTATTTAAGGTTTCAAAAATTCAAAATTCTCCTACCAAAGTTAAAATTTGTATGATAATGATGCAAATGCTTTCTCAATGTTGCAAATGCAACAACCCATATTCTCATAATAATGTAGATGCCATACTCTAAACCATGATGCAAATGCAATGTAATGAAAATGTCACTAAAATCAATACCATGACATTCTAAATGATTGTGGTAATAAAGTTATCAAAACTCCACCATTTCACATTTCCTTTTTAACTTCCGAGCACTAGCAGTTTCAGAATCAATTTACCAATTTCATCAACTAATCCATGTTATTTTCAGCATTTGGTTACAACTCACATATTACTATATTCACCATTTGGGTATCACATTTAACTTTTCAAATAATCTCCTTCACCTTTTTACATTTTTTTCATTTTCTTTTTGTCTCTATCATCATAGATTTCTTTTCAAAGGAAGGCATAAATCTTTTATGAATATTATCATTCATTCATTATCATTTCAATTCATAGCAAACACAATGCAATCATATATTTTCTCGATTTATTATGGGGAAGCCAAAATGAGTGAGGGTAAAGTGAATTAAAAGAAAAGGGAATCAATACAAGAACAAGTCTAGTACAAAAATAAATAGATTAAGGAACAACTTCAAAGTATGTTACTAAAGCAAGTGTTTGAATGGTATAACAATATCCAAATAATGAATATTCAAATAATTTTTAACGTTAATCCATGATTCTGTTTCAAAAACTCATTCTATTGACTTTCAAAATCATTTTGAGCTCACACTCTGCCCCAGTTTTAAAGGATCTTCAGATGACATTGGCCTTTTATATATTGAACCATCCTTCTAGTTTTTAGCTCAGATTTTTTTTACCCAAATTGCCTTTTCAAATTTTTAATTTGAGTTTTCTTTTTCCTCTTTTTTTATTCTTTTTTCACTTTTTTAATTTTTAATTTTTTTGCTTTTTCCATTGTTCACTTCATCTATTATTAGTACCCCCTTAAATATCAATATCTAAAACATAAGAACATAGCACAATTCCATTGCTCCATCACAAGCATGCCTTAATCCAACATATGATCATTCAATTTGAGCATTCATGTTTGATCAAAATAGACTTTTAAAGATTGTAATGCAGGCTATGGTAAGGGGTCATTAAAAAAATAGATAAAATAGGCTTAAGACAAGTGTTTAAAGGGTTCAAACCAAAGGATCATTTCCCATCATGTGATGCAACTTGGCATTTTGCCCCATTCCACATCATTTCACTACGTTTTCCTTTTTCATTCATCTTATTCCTCACAAAAGGATTCTTACTATTTTGCCCCAAATCATTTATGGCATTCATTTTTCTTTTTTCTTGTTTTTTTTTTATATATAAGGGGTTATTCTTTCTTTTCACTCCCTATCTTTGAAACCTTTTGTGATCTTTTTTTTTTCTTTTCCAAGTAAGTTTTTTTTAATATTTACCATCTGATGTAGAGGGTGATCTTTGGTTAGGATTTTTTAGAAAAAAAATCATAACAAGCTCAAAAAGGGATAACAATGGGTGATTTTATTTTTATGAATGGTAAAAGAAAGATGACTATTTTTCATCTTAAATGTGAATGCTTTATTTGAAGACCATAGTTTGAACAAAAACAAACTGATTAGATGCCTCCAAGACGTGCATTTTTCATGAATGATATCTGCTTATAAATTACTTTTTGCTCAAATAGTCTCCACAGATCAATATAAATGAGTTTGCAAAATTAAATCTCAGAATTATTGTTTATCATTGTCCAAACATTCACCATTTGGAATTTGAGAATGGGAATACGATGGGTATGAGAAGTAACAAAAAATAATGATTTGGATGAAAGAGAATATGTAATAAAATGCATCAACTTACCTTTTATTAAAATAATAAAGAATGAAATTTTATTGCATAAAAGAAAATCTTGGCATTACTCTAAAAAAAATCCAAGCAACTTTCAGCCAGTATCAATATCTTTGTCCTTCCCTAAGATTATGTCCCTGTGAGATCAAGTGAAGGGTTTTTACTACCATATGATTTTTCTGATTCATCGAAGCTTACCAAGCCTTTTCAGATCAAACTTTGCACCTTATGCTTAAAAGCAAGGCAAGTTTCTATAGAATGACCCACATTCTCATTATGGTAATCATTTGTGGCATCAGCATTATACCATTGGGGATAGGGTAACTTTAATGGTTCTAGAATAATTAGAGATACTAAGTTATTTTTAGCTAATTTTGAGAATAACTTAATGTAAGTTATAGGGATAGGATTAATGTGGGCCCTTTCTTAATTATTTCAAGATCTCCTCAAACCACCCACTTGGGTATTAGGCATTGAAGCTGGTGTAGAAATAAGACAATGCCCATATGTAGGTGTTTGAAAAATTAGTCAAAAAATTGGATGTGGAATAGGATGGTAAGAGACTAGTGCAACATGATTAATGGCTGGATAATAGGTAGGATATACTGGTTGTGGGTATATGGTATAACTTTTAAACTACTATTCTTCAAAACTTAATGCTTGAGCTTCACTTTCTTTTCTTTTGGACATCTTACCCTTTTCTGTACTAGAGGTCTCTCATTCTTTAAGCTCGCCATTCTTAATGGCATTCTTTATCATTTCCCTAAAGATCATCATATCAATAAAATTTTTGGTGGCATTCCCAATCATTTTCTCATAATATAAAGCCTTTAAAGTAAATAAAATAGTCATTTTTTTCAGTAAAAAGTGGTAGAACTTGAGTAGTTACATCTTTCCACCTTTGTGCATACTATTTGAAGCTTTCAGAAGGTTTCTTTTCAATACTTTGTAGAGATAGATGATCTAAAGCTAAGTCTATAATGTGTCGGTATTGGGCGATGAATGCCTTTGCCAAATTGTTCCAACACTAGATGCAGGTTTGGTCTAACTAGACATACTACCTCCCGACTGAGCCAGTGATACTATCTTAAAACACATGCATCAGTAATTTCTCATCATGAGCTTGGGCAGCCATTTTGGGGCAATACATGGTAACATGAGTTATAGGGCATTTTGTCCTATCGTATTTTTCAAATTCAGGGACTTTAAATTTTGGTAAGATGACCACATCTGGCACTAAGCATAGTTTAGCTACATCTATAGAGTTAAAATAATACATTCCTTCGATAGCTTGTACTTTTTCTTCTAAAAGGTTCATTTGTTGCACGCTCGGGTCTTCCATCACCTTAGAAGTCTTCATCTTCAATCTCTCTTTCTCCTTAAGATCATCAAAATCAGGATCCTTAATTGGATCATATGCATTTACCCTAAAGGTAGGGTTAGTGTAGCTATGAAATGACACTTTAGGATATGCCCTAGAAAATGACATCTATGGGGCTTATGCATTTTGAGGAGATTGGCCTTAATTTGGGCCAAACCTTGAAGGGTGTAGAGGATCCACAATATCTTATTTTTCATTTGAATTTGGGGTCCCTTTTATTGTTTTACCTTTATCTAATTTCTCTAGCATCTCTATCATCTTTATTAACTCCTATTTTACCACTTATTGAGCTTTTTCGATCTTGTCCATACAAGTGCTTTGTTCCTATTCCATTTGCCTTGCTCTCAATTGAGTATTATAAGGGAGACGTGCAGGTTGGCTTGAATTTATCGACGGTTGAGCTATCCTTAAACCTTTGATTACCATAAATTAAGATGCTTGCATTGCTACATGCTTATGTCATGGAAGAAGGACTATAATCTTACTATGCAACCACCAAGATTTCAAGTTAACACATGTGAAATGAATGCAAAAAATATATGCAACCTAATGTTATTTTGCTTTAAACGAAAGAAAAATAGATGAGAGGAAAAAAATTTCCACTACCATGCACTTTTACATGATTTCATGCAACATGACATGTACAAAAGTTAATTTCCACACAAGAAAAATCAATCATTACAAAAATGTAGCTTAACTGTTGGTTTTTTTCTACAAAAGGGGAAAGTAAGGCTCTAACTGGAGGTTGTGTTCCTTATGGTCACTATATGTGGTTTAAGGTTGATAGTCTAAAAGTTTTCAAATTGTTCCTCACATCCTTGTCCATCACAAACTAGTAAGGTACTTCGATCCTTGCCCATTATAGGCTACAAGTGGAAATAGTTCAATTTAAGTAGGAGTATTTCACTAGCAACTGCGGAGACATTAAAACCTCATGAAAGCATAGGTACTTTACTCCTTCCTAGATAGATGAGCTCGGATATAGAGCCCATGTCATGTACATGCACATAAATGACATAGTTAGCGAAATAAATAAATAGAATGAATAAATAAATAAAAAATCACAAATTTAATTTTATTAGGCTTTTGGATAACATAAATTCATTTGCTGGCTTGACTCTCAGCTTGTCCCCAGTAGAGTCACTAAATTGTCATAACGTCTAGTTCTGTGGACCTTTCGCTAGATATTAACTTAAGGAATTACCACCAATCTTTTCTTATTTAGGTGTGATTGGTCACCTAACTAAATCTATCCCTTTTTAAAGAAAAATCTTAAGTTTTACTTATGTATTCTTAAAAGGTAAATTCAGTGTCTACAAAATCAAAACTATGTCTGAGAGTAGGATTACATGTGAAAAAGGTTATAGCACCCCCACAACGCCCATCAAAAGATGTTACCAGCTCGATTTTGTGTTATACATTAAGCCTTAAAAACCTTACCAAATAATTAATTATTAAAAATTATTCTTAATTGACTATAATACTTTTGGCAAAAAATTAAGAAAATTCCCTCACCTCAATAGTATACAATGAAACTATTGTTTCTCCTGCAAAAGCTCCGTCGTCAGATTATTTGACATTAAAAAATTTTCAAGAAAGGAAAAGAAAAAAGGAATAATGCTTCAACTTTTGATAGAGATCTTTTTTTTTTTGTTATGTTGTTTTATAAGAAAAAAAAACCCATGCCTTTATATAAGGAAAATTGATACTTTCAACTTTTTGTTAAAGCATTTTGACACTTTTTATTTTCAAGAAAAATTTATACTTTCAACTTTTACTCAAAAATGCTTTTTTGAAATTTTTATTTTCAAGAAAAGTTGATACTTTCAACTTTTTCTGAAAAATGCTTTTTTTTTATTTTATTTTCAAGAAAAATTGATACTTTCAACTTTTTATCAAAAATACCCTTTTTTGAAATTTTTATTCTTAAGAAAAATTGATACTTTCAACATCTCCTAGAAAATACCTTTTTGGAATCTTTATTTTCAAAGAAAATTGATACTTTCAATTTTTTCTTAAAGTATATTTTTTAAATTTAATCTTTCAGGAAATTTGATCCTTTAGCCTTTTTTTTGAAAATTTGGAATTATTTTTATTTTTGGTATCATTTTTAGAATAAAGATTGTTCAAGAAAAATAAATAGCAAAGTGAAAAAAAAATACCAAAGTTTGCGTAGAAAAATAGCTCGGCTCTACACTTCAAAATAACTTAAAAGCTGATTGACTCAGTTGAGTGGCTTAGGAGATATGGCTACAGGCTCAAGATGCAGGTCACGGGCTATGCTTTCTCTCAATGAAGCAATAAACCATGTGGCATTTGAATCGATGCTTCCACCCAAGTTAGCCAAGGATAGTTCGATATCTGAATAAGAAACCAAGAAGCCATAAGTTAGTCTCAAGCATACACAACGATATGTCGAGGCAAAATAGGAGCACAAAAAGGTTATCTCAACTTTTTCGTATATAAAAATTATATATTTTATTAATATCAAAGATAGTACATCGAGTCTTCTCACCATCATTAAGCCAAAAGGGTAGTTCTAGATGGGTGATCTAGCACATACCTTAACCAGTGAGGTAGTCCAACAATATATTGACTGCTCACCCCCTCTAAAAATCAAGTGAAATTTTATAGCTATCCTACTTATAGCCATTACAATGCTTGAAATAGGAACACTTTTCCTAGCATATGAGATCTACCTTCCCCTTTGGCACCTCTACCCAGTTATGGCCCTATACATGGGTAGCTTATAACAACCTATGCCTAGTCATGACCCTATATAAGGTTGGCTCATGACATCTTCCCCTACCTATTCTATCGATATCTTTGTTGACTTGTTGGCTTGGAATTCTTTGATCTTTCACTTGAATGCTCAGAGGTCATGATCTCTTTCTCAGCTAGTTTCTTCTGGCCATAAGCCTTCCCACTTCACTAAATATTTAAGAATTATTCTTTGAGATACCCTGGATACCCTGTGAGCTAAAATCTTTTCAACTTGATGTTCTGATGGTGGTTTCTTGACGATGGCAGCCTTGAATGACTCTCTACCATTTGCATCTGTAAAATTTGCATGGAAAGAATTTAAGTTGCTCACATAGAACATTGGATGCGCCTTCATCCATTTTAGTGGGTTAATTTTGAAAGAGGCATTCCCCACCTTGAAAAGTATCTTCATTAGACCCTCATATTTACGGACCAACCTACGATCTTGCTTATTTAAGAATCCGATTTGTTAGGGCACTAGTCTGACAAGAATAAGATCACTAATTTTGAATTATTGTACCTTCTAACCCTTATCTACCCACTTCTTCATATGCTTCGATGCTTTCTCCAATTATGCTCGTGCAATTTTCATATTTTGTCTTCATTCTTTGCTAAGGTTGAATGCACGTGGATTTTTCCCTCCATAGGCTTAAGGGATGTATGTGGTAGTCTTGGTAGTTGTCTTGTGACCACTTTAAATGGACTCTTGTTTATGAAAGAACACTTGTTGGAATTAAACCAAAGCTAAGCTACATCCAACAATAAAGGCTAATTCTTTTAATTAGCTTGAATGAAGTATCTCAAATACTCCTCCAACAACCCATTAAATTGTTCAATTTGACCATCCATTTACGGGTGATAACTTAAAGAGATGTTGAGTTGGGATCCCAAGATCTTGAAAAGTTCTCTCCAAAATGACCTGGTGAATCTCAGATCCCTATCACTAACAATGTTTTGAAGAAGGCTCCAATACTTAATTACATGTTTAAACATTAATCGGGCTGTGTTTTTCGTAATGCAATACTTTTAGGTGAGAATGAATGTGATGTATTTTGAGAAGCAGTCAATCACCATCAAAATAGACCCAAATTTGCCAACTTTGGGAAAACCCGATATGAATTCTAGGGAGATACTTTCCCGAGGCTAGTGGGCACAGGTAGTGGTTTTAGCAAGTCAGCTAATTTTTTCATTTTAACTTTATTCTGTTGGCAAATGGGACAAGTTTTAGTATAGTCTATTACATCTTGCCACATATAAGGCCAATAATAGCCTTGTTTCAGTAGAGCCAAAGTACGTTGCCAACTAAGATGACTTGTCTATGGTGTGTCATGGCATACTCTTATTAGCATCTATCTCAAACCTCCTATTTTTGGCACGAACAATTAAGGACATAAGACCCCATTTTCTTGCCAAAAATATTTGGACTTTTCTTCTTCTACTACTTTCAAGATGGTACTGGCTTGCAGATCTTTCCTCAGATTATCTTTAATTTGCTTGCAAACATCTATTGTGACTTTACTAGCCTTCATTAGCTATTCTCTTAAGGGCAGCCAACTTGGTTAGTCTACTTAATGCATTTGCCACTTAATTGGTTTTTTTAGCTGTGTGCTCAAAACAAAATTTAAATTCGGCTAAAAATTCTTACCATCTAGCTTGTTTAGCTGTGAGCCTTGACTGGGTAAGAAAATGACTAACTATCGCATTGTCTGTCTTCATGACAAATTGTGAACCTAACAAATAGTGTCGCCATGCTCTTAGACAATGAATTACTACTAAAAGTTCCTTCTCTTGAGTCGTATATCTATTTTTAACTTCTTTGAACTTTTGAATATCAAAAGCTATTGAGTGCCATTCTTGTAGAAGTACTCCCCCAATAGCAAAATTAGATGCATCTATTTGAACTTCAAAAGGCTTTGCAATGTCAAAAAGAGCCAAAATAAGGTCTTTCATCATAGCTTCCTTCAATCTTTCAAAAGCCTCTTGACATTCACATGTCCAACACCATTTATGCTCATTTTTCAATAACTCTGTGAGGGCTGTGATTCTGTGAGAGTACCTTTCCACAAATCTCCTATAGTAATTGGCTAATCCCAAAAATGAGTGAAGTTCACTGACATTCATTAGTGTTGCCCACTTTTTGATAACCTTAACTTTTTTCATGTTCATTCGAATGTTGTCTTGTTCAATAATATGGGCTAAAAAGTGGATTTATGTCAAAAAAATACACATTTCTTTCTTTTAATATACACTTAGTGGTCTTGTAATATTTGAAACACAAGACGTAGGTGCTCTTAGTGCTCTTTCAAGGTAGAACTATAAACCACTACATCATCTAAATAAATGACCACAAACTTGTCAAAGTAGTCATGGAACACCTGATTCATCAAGGTACAAAATGTGGTAGGGGCTTAGTCAATCCAAAAGGTATAACAAGAAATTCAAATGCACCATACCACGTTACATAAGTGGTCTTTAGCTCATCTCCTTCAGCAATTCTGACCTGATGATAACTAGATCTTAAGTCTAATTTGAAGAAGTACTTGGCCTAGTTTAGTTAATCAAATAAATTCGTAATAAGTGGGATGGGATTTTTTTCTTCACAGTGACTTTGTTCAAGGCCCTATAGTCTACATACAACTATAAACTCATATCATGTTTTCTTTGAAATAGTACAAGTGCTCCAAATGATGCTTTTGATGGTCTAATGAACCCAACTTATAAAAGCTCATCTAATTGTTTTCTTAATTCAACCAACTCAAGTGGAGCCATGTGATAAGGAGCTTTAACTAGTGGTTTGACTCCTGAAAGAAGCTCAATTTCATAGTCCACTGATCTTCGAGGAGGTAAGACTTTGGGCAATTACTTCGGCATCATACTCTCAAATTTTTCCAATAATTTTTTCACCTTATCAGGTACCTCTTCCAACTCAATCCCTTCTTTGTAGATTGGCATAGCCACATAAGAGGGCTCCCCTTTCTTTACCTCTTTCTTGAATTGTAAGGCTGAAATCATTTTTTTTCCATTCTTAGGAAGGATCGTGGTTGGTACAACACATAAGCATTCTTCCAAGAACAATAGACAATTAGCAGCAAGATTGGGATCGCCTGAACCAACATCACGAAGTGCAATCCTAAAACAACATTAAAGCCATCCATGAGAGAGATCATGAAGTCTACATTTCCTTTTCATGGCCTCAACTTGGTCATCACACTCTTGGAGTTTTCACTGATCGTAAAGGCTGGTGAATTAACCGCTTTCATTTATCCACAGTCCTTATTAACCTTGATACCACACCTTTTTACTTCTTCTGGTGTGATAAAGGTATCGGTTGCCCCCATATCTACCATGGCCTTTATGTTTTTCCCATTTACTATAAGATCCACATACATCAGACCTCTCCTAAGTTCTTTCTTTATTATGTTTAGTTGGGTAGAAAGGGCATTAAGGAATCATATTGAACCCATCTTGGTTGGTTTCTCTGCAACTTCTTCGATTATCTCGATCACTTTAATGGACTCTTGAGATGAAACTTTCAAAGCATTAAGGCCACTTTTATGTGGGCATTCAATCACATGATGCAGCCCTTGGCATAGAAAGCAAGCTAGCAGTTGCCTTGATTTGAAAACTGATGTATTGTTTGCCTTGGGTTGGGTATTGTCTTGACCAAAAAGCCTCCTATCTAATCTTCCACCAAAAGGTCGATCCACTCTAGCCATTTTTCTCTCATTCTCAAAGTTGGAGTTACTGTCACCTGATAAAGGATTCTTTTATTTTAAAGGGCCATCATCAAAATCGTGAAGATGTTCGGTAGCAACCATGGTTGTGGCCATATTTTGCACCTTTTATCTTTGTAATTTTACCCTGGCCCAAGGTTTGAAGCCGTCAAAAAAATAGAACATTTTATCCTTTCTAGATATATCTCTAATATCCAACATCAATGTAAAAAAGCTCTTCACAAACTCCCATACTATTCCCATTTGCACCAATTCTCGAAGCCTCTTTCAGGCTATAAACTCCACATTCTCAAGGAAGAATTGGTTCTTTAACTCTTGTTTAAGATCTACCCAAGTTTTTAATAGGGTATTCATCATTTACAAATTTTTATTGCCAACACAACTTGGCATCATCTCTAAACTACATTAAATCCATTGCAACCTTATTCTCTTCTAATTCTATGTGCACAGCTTGAAAACATTGTTCCATATCAAACAAGAAATTCTCAAGCTTTTTGGCATCTCTTGCCCCCTTATACCATCTAGGCTCTGGCACCTTGGCCTTTTTCTTTTTTTCCATCGAGCTTGAATCCAACATGACCACAACCATTTGCAAAATGCTCACTTGGGCCTTGAGCTCCTCAAACTCTCTTTGAAGGACATTCAAAGCATCTCTAGTCTCTTTTCTTAAGTTATATAGAGTATCGAACAACTTCTATTGGGTTGTCTCAATCTCCTTCAATCAATCATTAGTTACCACATAAGCTTTTAAGGCAGCCACTGCAGCCTCAAGCTCCTCAATCTTTTGTTGTTCACTAAATCCACCACTCATTACCATTTTATCAATTCTCTAACACTTTTTAATCGTGCTTTGATACCACGTGTCATAGGCTATGCTTTATCTCAATGAAGCAGTAGACCGTGCAGCACTTGAATGAACACTTGCACCCAATTCAGCTAAGGATAGTTTGATATCTGAATAAGAAACCAAGAAGCCTTAAGTCAGTTTCAAGCATATACAATGATATGTTAAGGCAAAATAGGAGCACGCCAAGGTGACCTCGACTTTTTCATATATAAAAAAAATATATATTATTAATATCAAGGATAATACTCGAGTCTTCCCACCATCATTGGGCCAAAAGGGTAACCCTAGATAGGTGATCTAGCACATACTTTAACTAGTGAATAGCCCAACAATATGTTGATAGCTCATCCTCTCTAAAGAGCAAGTGAGATTTTATAGCTATCTTACTTATAGCCATTACAATGCTTGAAATTGAGACATTTTTCCTATCATATGAGATCTATCCTCCCTTTTGGCACCTCTACCCGGTCATGGCCTTATACATGGGCGGCCCATGACAACTTATGCCTAGTCATCACCCTATACAAGGTTAGCTCATGACAATGGGCTTAGAGGCTCATTGGCTTAGCTTCGGTTCAAACATGGCTTCACGGTTCAGAGTCAAGTTTGTGAAGTGGGTTACTCCCGGGTCAAGTCTTTAAGTAGACTAGAGTGCATATCTTTTAAAGGATCCGAATTCTTTTTTTATTCCTAAATGACATCGTATTTTTAAAGTATACAAGCCCTTTTTCCAACTTTTTCTTCCATTTTTCGATTTGGTTTCTCTCTTTATCTGTAATTATTCTCTCCCTCTCTTTCTACAACATATGAACAATGGCCGAAAAGTTCCAAAGGTTTTCAAACTTTGGTGTCGACGCCATCATTCTAGATTTTTGTGCTGACATCACCGTCAACCAACCACTGTTAAGGCTCAAATTTCACCCAAAAGCTTGTCTCGATCTTCTCCTTCATATGATCTAGTTGGTTCCTTTAAAAACTCATAAGATTTGCATAGATATGAAATCTCAATCGCGATCTTCTTTTCCTCCACCACTTCATTCGTTGCCACTTTAAGGTATGCTCTTTACATTTTTTTTGGCTATTTTCTCAGCAAATTTTGAATCCTAAAATTCCTAGGAAAGGGTTAAACCAAAACCCATGGAAACTCTTCTCTCCATTTTTTTTTCTTTTTTGGCTTCTGATTCTAATTTATTTTTCTTGAATTTATGGTTGAATCTTTGTTGGAATTTGTTTGCACGCTTAGCCAAAATTGGTTGCCAAAGTTTGCTGTATAGTTGTTGGATTTCTAGGATTGTGGTATAGTCTTTTGTTTGCAGGTTGTCAGCTAACTTGACAACAGGTTTTTTTGTAATTCGCTTGTTAAAATCTGGGCCTAATTTTGTTGTTGCTGTCTGGTTTTTTAAGGTTCTGCCTAGTATTGGCCTTGGGGTCTGGATTGTAGGTTTAGGCTATTGATGATCGAGCTACTGGTGACAGTAGCACTGTTACTGATGGAGAGTTATGTTTGACGATAGAGTTGTGGTGGTTTGGCAAAAATGGTAAAATGGTAGTATGTTTATGTGTAGATTGTGTTTGTGGGATTCTGGTGGTGGGGTGATGCTATTTTTCGGCAATGGTGATGAGAGAAGGTGGATTTTTGGTCCGATGGCTTTTTTTGTGTAATTGTGAAACTTTTTGGGTTTGTGGTTATTGTGTTGCTTGTGGTTTTGATGACTATGTGAAGATTGGTTATGGATGATGATAGTGGTTTTGGCAACAATGGTGGGAGTTTGGCTTAAGTGAAAATGGTAGTGTAATATGATGCCTGGTTTTCAATTTGGCAATGGCATCATGTCACGGGCAAGACTTAAGCTCTGAACCCGCGTGGCTCCGGGACCCGAGCATTCACTCATCCGGTATCCCAGATCAGCCTGACCGCCACGGTTTACACCCTTGTGAGGTATTATCCGCTCTGGCTCCCCTGGCCTCACGATTTTATCCTACAAAAGGCGCCTCACAAGACGGAGGTAGTGTGAACCCTTATATACCCCAGTGACCCTCCTATTATGTTCGATGTGGGATTCAGGACTCATCCTTAGGTCCGTAACATTCTCCCGCACCCAACCTCGTGACGCCCTCGTCATGGAGGTTGGCCACCCTGCCTACCTCCCTTGAGATGCTTGGAGTGGATCAAACGGTTTAGGGCTGGCTCTGATACCACTTGTCACGGGTTGAGACTTAAGCTCCGAACCCGTGGGGCTCCGGGACCCAGGCATTCAATCATCCGACATCCCAGATCAGCCTGACTACCATGGTTCACACCCTTGTGAGGTATTGTCCGCTCTGGCCCCCCTCGCCTCACAATTTTGTCTTACAAAAGGCGCCTCGCAAGACGGAGGTGGTGTGAACCCTTATATATCCCAGTGACCCTCCTATTATGTTCGATGTGGGATTCAAGACTCATCCTTAGGTCCGTGACAATCACATGGGGCTATAACTAGTGATGGCAATGGCAGAGAAGGGTAATGTTGGGCTAAGCACTACTGGAGTGGAGGAAATAGGTAAAGATCGAGGTCTTTCTATGACTCTTTCTCTGTTTGTTTTCTACCCTCTTATGCAATGTAATGGTTGTTGCTTAAATAGGGACTTTGTCCCCATAAAACGCAAGATCAAAATGTTATTCGATTGGATGAGAGTTTCCTTTATCTATTTTAATTTCAATTTTAAACTCAACCAATTTATCCTCTGATTCTGATTCAAATTCAAACATAATCATTTATCTCCTGAAGTAAGGCAGACAATTACAAATATTCTTGGTCTAAAGTCCAAAGCAAGCCTAAAACTCAAATCCAAAGCCCAATTTGAATTAACCCGAGATTCGAGGAAACCCGAGATGAAATACGGTGTCTACATAAATAAAAAAATTATATATAAAAAATTTTTAAATTAATAATAAAATTTTTTATTTTAAATTTTTTAAATCGATATTTGAAATACCGACAAAGATTTTGTCGGTATTCCGTTAGTAATTTTCATTTAGGAATAAAATCCCTATCTCTTCTCTTAAACATTTAGGAACAAAATTTTCCCGCCCCCTCCACTAGACCGTCATCCTTCTTCTCTATCCTCAATTCCTCCGTCGACGGCCTTTCTCCTCAACCGTTCACTGCTACAACATCATTTGTGACTGTTAACATCTCAAAAACCAGTAATTGAGGAAGCTTCAGGTGAAACTATATATTTTCAAACTGATGCTCCTTTTAATCTTTTTTAGAGTGCCACAAGCACTAAAGGAGAAGAAATGAGATGAATAAGTGATCGGAGATGGGCATAATAGGTTAACAGCTGTGGCTTACTTGGCTCATGGCAGCTTGTCTATTGCCGAGCTCAAGCAATACCTGTCCATAGAAGCTTTAGGTGAAATTTTTTATTTTTTGTTTTTATTTTTTAATTTTTGTTAATCATATGAGTTTTTGTATGGCATTTAAATTGAAAAAAGAAAGAATTAAAGAGACATGTTTGAATTTGTCGAAGCTAACAACAAAGACGTTTACTGATTGATTGAACAATTTAAAGAAAAGTAAAATTTCAAGGAAAATGAAACCTTTAATTTCTTTGATACTATGTGTGATGAATCAGGCTCTCTTTAGAATGTCCACCATGTCTCAAATTTGTATTTTACTTTTACAGTCTCTTTCCAATTTTTAACAAATCAGACAGAACTTTGATGTTTTTTCTAGGTTTTGATGTAAAGGTAAAGTTGAAATTCATTTTAGCTTTTTAAATTTTCCATCAAGTATATTTTCTATACAATTTTAAACTTTGATTTGTGATGAACTAGAGCCAGTTAGAAAGTCGATTCAATTTGTTGAAACACCAAATCATCTGATTTGAGATATATTCTAGTACAAAGGAAGTGAAAATGCTTGCTTATTATAAGCCAATAAATAACATATTTAAATTTATTATGTTCTTATTGAGGTTTGTTTGTAATAAATGAGTTCAGAATCTTTTGTTCTATTTCTAATTAAGGTCAATGCTATTTGAATTAATATTATTTAACATCATTTAGTGTTAGCAATAAGCTATTTTGCAATTTTATGCACCATTATCAAATGTGAGTTGGTGTTTTTGTTGTCTATGCTTTTTATTGAATTTAACTTTTATTTCTAGTACTTAACTAATTCATCTATTGGTTCTTTGTCTTCACTTGTCTTGCAATTCATCTATTAACTAATGGCTTCTAAGGGACCAAGCTCCAAGCTTAAGCATAAGACGAGCTACGTGTCAAAAGGTAATAGCGTTTGAGATTTTTATAGCTCTCTTTTATGGTCTCTTATATTGTTATTATTGTTGTTAATGTTATCATGCATGAACATACATGCACATGCTTAACTGTAAAGAAGTTTAAAGATGAAATCTTTGTGGAGGCTTAATGTTTTTAAGAGTGAATTTGTATTGAGTATTTGCTTAATTGTCATGAACTTTTTGTTGTACCTTAGTTTCTAAATTGCTTTTGGCTAGAAGCAATTAGTTGTTATATTCTAATACAAGTGAGGTTTTCTTTTGACTTGTGCTTTTTAAGTTCCATTAACAATTAAGGTTTGAATCCATCTCCTAATTGTAAATAAAAATCAGTTTTATAAATATTCTTCAAGAATACCTACTTACACATAAATGAATGTGAAAAGAAGAATTCCATATCTTAAACACTCGGTGATGTGTGACAATTTGCTTGGCATTAGTGCTAACATAGTGCTTGTCCAAGATAAATTTTAGAAAATTAGTGCAAATTCCGCTTGGCATCATTTTATTTTGTTTCCAAGACTATCATTTATCTCGGCCTTTTGTTTGCTTAATAAGGTTTTGCAATATATCTTGTACGCATCCAAAATTATGAATTTTTTTTAGTTCATTTCACGTGATATTATTTTAATAAAGCTTCCAAATTTGTTATGGAAATAGATTGCTTTAGTAATTGAGCCAAGGAAAAGGAAACAAGTACCATGTATAGACAAGTTTAGGAGGTGTGGCCAACGGCCAATGTCTAGTTCAAATGCTTTGGTCGGAATTTTGTGTGATAAATTTTTTATTAGCTTGATTTAGAATTTTTATGTTCTCTTGGTGATGCGGCTAAAAAATGTTAACTGTTTTGTTTTCTGATACGGAAGTTAATGATTGAATATGATGGAAGAGCCACATTTAGAAGGTAGTCCTTATAGTGAGCATAGTGTGGTTGCCACTCCAACAATTGCTTCAACTCCAACAAGTCCTTGTAATCAATCTTGTTCTACACTTATTTTAGTCAGTTGTTGATATATTTGCTTTAGTAACTATATGTAAGAACTTGAACCGGTTAGTATTGGTTCTCGTAAACTGTAAGAAAATGGTACTTAAGGATTGTAAAATATTATTATACTCTTTTCTTTTATAAGTGGAAAGGATTGTTTTGTTTATTTATTTTTTCTATTTATTTATATTTTAATATTTATGTAATTATTTTAAAAATAAATTTAAAAAATAGAATAAAATGAGAAAATTTATAAACAACATATATATGATTAAAAAGACAAGTATTATCGGTGGAAATATTAACTATCATTGATTGATTTTTTTTTTGTAAAATTGAAAAAAATTATTAAAATAATATATCAATTGAAAATTTTGTCAATAAATAAAAAAATTACCAGTAAATTGCTGATGAAATTATATTGCTGATTTCATTTATAGTAATAAAATTTTTTTGTCAGTAATATTATCGATGAAAAATGAAGTATTATCGATAAAAATTTTCATTGATAATATGTTATTTTTTGGTAATGTTAAATAAACAGATCACAAATATTGATAGTGTTAAATAAATAGATCATAAATATACAAACAGATTATAAATATAATAAAATTTATTTATATTCTGTTTGTTTACATCTTTAATAATACATTTAAAAAATTAAGTTAAAATTCTTTCCAAATAAAAAATTTTTGGATGGGTTTATGCACTCGAAATTATATACTAGCTTAATAATCAATCAGATGATTAACTTTACTCAACAAATAAGTAGAATATCAAGGCCACACTATCACGATTCTCTTCAATTATCTCTAGCAACTTATTAGATTCTATTTAGAGTATCTATAAATATTAAGAGTACATGAAAAATGACAAGATGTGGCAAGTTTTTCTTAAATGTCAACATCAAACTTACAATTTCAAAATCTATCTCATTTTCTTAAAAAAGGGAGACATTATTTATTAATTAAATAGTTATTGGTAGCATTATTTTCTAAAGTCTGTCAGTCCAATTTAAACAAGCTACAAAATTAATGAGGATTATTATTGGATCCTTGCAACAAACTTGAAAAGAGTAACAAATAAAAATGACAGAACAAAAACCAAACTTTAATAATATATTAAGCATATAATTGAAAATTAATTGACAATAAATGAAGGAGATCCAATTTGAATTTGAGACCATAAAAAATATAATATTTAACAAAAATGTTATAACATCAATTTAACGGTGGAGATCTTGAGAAGGTTAGAACGGGTGATTGGAGAAAAAACTTTTATAAAAATATTTTATATATTAAAAAAAATTTTTTGATGTACAACGATATAAATTGCAAAAATAGGACAATTTATTTTTTAGTGAAAAAACTTTTAAACTAATAGAAATTTTGAAAATGTTTAATCTTATGTAAAAAACTAAAGTGTGATCAATCAAATTAAAATGAAGAAAAAAGGGTTGAAACTTATATTTAAATTTTTATAGGTTTAAAAATGTGATTGATCAAATATATACTGTGGAAAGTAAAATTAAAGTTTGATAAATCAAATTAAAAAAAATCAAATTTGATTTAAAAATTAAATCATCAATGATGAATGAGAATATAAGAATGCATATACTTGATCGGATGTCAAGACAGGATCTTTTTAGCTATCTTATTTTGATCCTTTGATCTAATTAATTTCCCCTTTTCATAAATTATTGCTTACATTCCTCCTCAGTTTCTCAAACAAATTAAAAGAGAGCAAATTCTAATTCCAACAACACCACTAAGCACACAACATGAAAAATTATCTTCAATATAATTAGGTAGAAGAAGGCAACAAGAGAGCTTAGCTCAGGCTAATGATTAAGAAGAAAAGGCCACACAAAAATTTTCAGTTTTATTCTCTTTTAAAATAAAAATAAAACTTTAAAACATATGCTTTGGTTTTCTAAATAAATTTAAAATTTTTTCAAATTTTTATAAATTCAAAATTTTTTTTAGTAAAAATCAAATTGTCCTATTTATTTTTCTAGATTTATATTATCCTATGTGAATTTTTTTAAATAAAATATAAATATTTTCCATATCAACAACATAGAACAAAAAAAATAAATTTTGGATGAAATATTCTATTTTAATCCATAGATGATTAAAATTACATAACAATATAATAAAGTGATAAAATTACACCAAAAAAAGCAATATATATATATATATATGGGATTCTAAGTTTGACTTCTAATATCAAGATTAATTCTCCATGAACTTAGTTGTTTTGATTTATTAGTATTCGAGTAAGTATTTAACTAAGTAAGGTCCGCCATCTTTAAATAAAGCAACCTTTAGAACATCAACTAGGGAAACTTCGTTTTGACTAGCTGTTTTGAAAAAAAAAAATCTAATTGAATGAAATTAAGATGCATGGAATTCTTATAGCAATTCTTATGCCATAAAATAACATATGATTGTCTAATGTCAAGAGGGAGGAAGAAATGCTATTCAACTGAAATTCAGTATTGATGAATTTTCAAGTGACTTCCTTACAGAAACACAAAGATAATAAAAATGCAAGCATTGCTGTTTTTACTTCAAAATCTGTCTCACTCAAATGAATATTATTTCATGTTCATCGTCTCATCCACAATCAACTCCTTAAGCTTAAGCTTTTGGGATAATTGGTAACACAACTTCACATAAACAAAGATTATTGGAAAAGTGTAGTTGGGAGCTAATGAAAATCACGACCAACTGCTAAAACGAATGAAAATCAAAAGTACCAAATGAAAATCCCGACCAACTGCTCAATGAATGGCGTTGTAGTTGACTGTAAAGTGTAAATCCACCGCCTAAAAATGACTGCAAAAGCAAAATGATATCAAGTCTGCTAGTGGAAAGGACAACAAACTATAAACTTTTAGCCAATAAAAAAAGACAAATAAACAGGAATGCAGCCTTTATGTACCCTCGTAGAAATTTGCATTCGAATATGATTGCAATATTTGGCTGCAAGACTATGAAGTTGGGAGAAAGGTTTGTGAAATGCTGCAGCCAATTAGCAACAGCTTCATTCACTTGCATCTTCTGAAACTGACATTCATTTCTTCATCTCCCTCTGACAAAGGTGTGTTTTCAACTTCATTGTCTAGACCTCCACCATATATATATATAACTACCAACTGGCCATGTTGTTTGTTCAGCTTTAGTCGACTCTTCCATTATATTTTCATCAATTGATCGGATTGCCTGCAAAACAAATTAAAGCATGGCATGTGAAGAAAACGAAGGATGTATAATTCAGTAAATTGAAACAAAAACGCAACAAAGACCATTGAATGAACCCAATAAGAAAGACTGCCGCCCCATAGAACTCGGAATTAACATTACCAGCCAATAATATTTTCAATTTCATTAGCAATTAAAACAAACAAATGGATGACAAATTTCAATTGAAATCCATAACAAGTTCCCTTGAACAGAACAGACAAGATTAATATTGCATAATCAATAAAGCTGAAAGAGGAAATAAAAGCATGAAAAATGTGCAAAAGATTAACCTCTCTGTTCATAAGCTTATCCAAGTCCAGCTATACAATGGCACGGCAGCTTTTGATACTTTTAAAGTGAGAGTTTGGGTGCGCAGCGTACCTCTGTTTTGGCTTGCCCAGATTCCTCCGAATCAACACTAAAGCTTGTGGCTATATTGGGACAACCTCTCACAGATAAAAATTGCAAAGATGGGAATACGAAATGATAACCCACAGGGCTGAAGCTCACAATGTTTGGTAGCTTTTCAAGATCTAAGGTACCCAATTGAGGTAGCTGTATCACTTTCCCTTTTTCCTCACTACCATTTGCCTCATCTCCTGATTGTTCAAATACTTGTTCTAATTTGGAGACGTTCTGAACAGTAAAGGATTGCAGTTTTGGAAGGCCATGAGCAACACTCACTGGAAAGAGACTTTTCAAGTTTTCGCATGACTCAACGCGTATTTGAGTCAGATTAGGGAAACATACAGGTTGGAGATGATGATCTTGTGATGAAGTTGATCATCCTTTTCAATAATTTGCTCCTGTTCATCACACTTATATCTGTGTAAAAAGCTCAATTGCGACAAATTCCGAGCGATAGTAGGTGATAAAATATATCTTAATCTTCTGCATCTAAAGGCAACCAATTGAGTGACGTATTGAAAGTTGACAACTTTGACGGGATCTTTCCATGCCATCCGCAATTCAAGTAGATCACGCAAACTTAGTTCCCTCAAACTTGAAAGATTATATCCACTGTCAAATAGCTCTTTAAAATTAGTGATGATTAAATATTTTATATTCAGCTTTTCATCCCAATTGTAGAACTATCATTTTACGTGCTTCCTTTCTCTCATATCCCAAAATTCTAACACCTATAATCATATCATTTAAAAAGTAAATTTAATATTTAGAAAAAACTAAAAAATTTTAAATATTGAAAATTTTTAGAAATTTCTAAATATTAAAATTATAGCATTTGAACTTGAACTTTTCTTTCGGAAACCAATTTATCAAGAAAAAAAATTCAATCGACAACATTAACACTATATTTAATCGGTAGGAAGAAAAATAAAGGGAGGAAATAAGGGCAAGGAATGCAAAAATAAATTATAGAAAAGAAAATTAATTTTCTTTGTTAGTGTTTGGTACCAAAGATAAAAAAAAAAACTAGAAAAAAAGAAAAAGGATTAGAAGAAAATTTATAAGAAAGGATTTATTTAAGTAAAAACGAATGTTTTTCTCCCAATTTAAAAGGATTAAATTTTAATTTTTTTTTCTTTCCGCTCTCTTTCTATTCTTCCACTCTTTCCACTCCCTCACCAGGTATAGTTGTAAGAAAGAAAAAAAAAAAAGGCTTACCGCTATTTTAGCCAAAATGATAAAACGAGTCAATTGTGGACAATTTCCCACTTTCAACACTTGTAAAGATGGCAGTGTGGGTATAATGTCATTTCCATTCCTTCCTTTTAATCGAGGCAAACCTACCAATGTAACCACATTCAGCTGTGGAAGACCTTTAGCCATTGAGATTGGAAAACTATATTCCAATCGAGAGCAACTCCAAATCTGAAGTTTTGTCAAATTCTCCGAAGTTTGACCATGGGACAATGACGAAAGAGATGTCAAGTTATTGCAGCCATTTACATATACTTCCCCTAGACTTTGGAGTCAGACGTTTGACACTTGCGTTTTGGGAATTATATCTTCCAATTCCGAGCAGTAGAATATATTCAGTGTTTCCAGTTGCCCAAGACTTTGAGCAACGGAAGTTGGGCAGAGATATCTCAATTTATGGCAGTCGTCGATTGTTACAAACCTTCAAACTTTGTAAGTTTACATGATGACCGGGTCCTTGTTTCATGCTCCTCAATTCAGCAATATTTTGAAATATCACTTGCATCTTATCACAATATGCAACTTCCAGCTCCTCAAGATTTTGTAGAATTGGAATTCCACATATCATGTCCTTGCAATGATCTATCATCAAGTTTTTCAATTTTAGTAAAAACCCTTGTGGTTGATGACCACTGCACAGCTCTTGCAAACCACGCATATCTTTTAACGATAATTTTAACAAATTAGAGAATGCAATGGTTAGCGCCTGCTGCTTTGTTGTATGTATCAATGAGACATTTCATATGTTCGCAACTCTCAAGACCCAGAGAAGTCAGGTTACTGAATACCACTTGGCCCGACTCCAAGCTTGGAACAAGATTTTGGCAACCCACCACAATATTCAGATTAAGATATTCCGTATCCCCAAATAACTGTTTGCATGCCTCAATTACAGACCCTCAATTTCTAAGGATCCTGACAATTGGTCGATCTCAAAGTCCCTCTTCATTACATATAACTTAGAAAAGCTAACGCATACACAAAACCTTGGTAATCTACGG
The DNA here is from genome assembly GCF_047325235.1 of Durio zibethinus. Lineage (NCBI taxonomy): Eukaryota > Viridiplantae > Streptophyta > Magnoliopsida > Malvales > Malvaceae > Durio > Durio zibethinus. The sequence continues at coordinate 6,429,870 of NC_143176.1, read as the reverse complement.
AACAGAAAGTCTCGTGGAAGATGTTTAGAAGAAACCTCTAAAGATAATACGGCCAAGTTTGACAAGGAATTCAACTCCGATAGGCTGGCATAGCTTTCTTCTTGAACCGTGTTCTCAGTAGCCCATTTTATTCTTTCACAACCATGTAAGTATAGTTCTTCTGATTGGGACAATCTTCGTATTAACTGAGGAGGGATTCTCTGTAGTTGTTTACAATATGATAAATCCAACAATTTAAGATTATCCAAATCACCTATTTCTTCTTGCAATTCTTTGATATCAGAGCGACTAAATGAAAGAACCTTCAACTTCCCAAGCAATGAGATGCCCAAGAGTTTGCAACCTTCCACATGTAGAATTCTAAGGTTTGTTTGAAACTAAAATGCGTCTGGAGATATCAATCTAGAATGCAAAGCGCAAACTTTTAAAGCTTTCATTCCTTCGAAGAATTCACTTGAAGTTATCATGTTTCCATCTCCACCAATTTAAAGAAATTTGAGATTTGGGCCTGCTAGTCCTTTAGGAAGTTCAACGATCTGACTAGTCTTGAAGGAGACTGCTTCGCAAGGCTCAAAACTTTCATCCTTTGCCCACATTTCAATAACCTCAGATTTTATAACAAAAGAAAACTCCTTTCTGTAGAATGCTATCCACAAAGCAACATCACTAACCATGTCATGCATTTTAACATGCCTTTCTCCACAATTTATCAACAAACAAGAATCCTTGAGGATATCGATCGCTGCAAGCACTTCGCTCCTCACTTCTTCAATTCAGCCCATACCTTTATACAACTCTAGTCCCCATGCATATCTCACCAACTCCTCTACATAAATCTTATAATCTTCAGGAAATAAAGAGTACAAAAAGAAACACATCTTGGTCGCCGTATCCTTCAGATAATCAAAACTTACCTCAAGACATAGGTAAGCATTTTGTTGATCAATATCTTCGATGTCACCCAATCTACGGTTTTTGAGTTTCCGATATGCTGCTTTCCACATATGATGATTTTTACCTTTTAGAGCACTTCCCAATGCAACTATAGCTATGGGCAAACCCTCCCATGCATATCTCACCAACTCCTCTACATAAATCTTATAATCTTCAGGAAATAAAGAGTACAATAAGAAACACATCTTGGTCGCCGTATCCTTCAGATAATCAAAACTTACCTCAAGACATAGGTAAGCATTTTGTTGATCAATATCTTCGATGTCACCCAATCTACGGTTTTTGAGTTTCCGATGTGCTGCTTTCCACATATGATGATTTTTACCTTTTAGAGCACTTCCCAATGCAACTATAGCTATGGGCAAACCCTCACACTTTTTGATAACTTTAGTTGCTACATGTTTAATAGCGTCATCAGAAGAGTTATCTAGACCTGCTATCGCCGCAAATAAAGTCCAAGCTTCATGGTCATCTAAACAACCAAGTGGTATTGTCTTTTGACATCCCATAGCAGTGCATACTTGTTGACGACGTGTTGTTAAAAGAATTTTGCAGCCTTTATGATCCTCAGCAAATGGAATTCCTATCTCCTCCTTTAAGTCAATTTTTGCCCAAACATCATGAAGGATTATTAGAATCCTTTTCTCATCCTGCAGTTTCAACCAGAATTCTTGTCTTGATCTTCTTCCTAGTTCATTCTTCACATCGAAATCCAGGTATTTTGCAATTTCATCTTGAATTGTTTCAAAGTTTGGCTTCTGAGACACGTAGTAATCACAACTTTGTCAAACAGATTTAATTTTTTGGCACGAGTTCCAACTTCCTGGACTAGGGTTGTCTTGCCCACCCCTTCCATCCCCCACAATCCTATCACGCTGACATTGTCATCCTGTGGGCCTCAATGATCTGATTAGAAGCTGTTTTTGAAGATTTAGAGTCCATAAAATCCTTTGAAGAGTGGAATTCTATGGTCGGAACTGTACTAGGTGAACGGTAGCCCACTCGTCCAGGTTGACCAAATTTGGTGGTGTTCTCAAGAAGCACAAAAATAACAAAAGTGTTCTTCATTGCTTTCTTACTTAATCGATACCGCCAACTCCAATTAGGACACCAATTGAAACATCTCATATTTTGTTGGATTTCATTTTCCAGAGTTTCCATATCTGATAGGATTTTGTCTGTTTTTGATAGCAAGTCTCTGACATCATCTTCGATTCCTTGAAGTTGCCTTTCAGCATCCTCAATCTCATGTTGCAGCGGAGCCCGTGCCATTATCAGTTCTTTTTTTGCTTGAGCTTTCTAACGTTGTGGCGAAAACGGCAAATGTAATTAAATTGATGTTCTACTGGCTTTGCCACCCAATCCACGAGCAGTGTTCCCACGCAGTTAGAACGACCAGACTCGCAAAACCCATAAGCCATTGTTGATAAGCTCAAGTTGAAGAAACTTCAGCCAAGCGTAAAAATATTGGTTATGAGATAAATCATGACGATGATACTAAAAAGAAAATTAAAGAATAATGAAGGTGAACTCTCTAAACATACCAAACAACGTGAAGATACTCCAAAGTGTGAAAACCAACTTCTTTTTCTTCAGTTTTCTGCTAAGTAACACTTTCTAAGTACATACAAAGCAAAGTAAAGACAATTCAAAGAATGAGATCCAAATATCGTTTCTTCAGCACTCTGCCAAGCTGAAAACACGAGATAAAAGACAATATTTTTAGGTAACTTTAAGAAAATATTACTCAGAAAATAGGAAATAAAAAATTACTTTTGATATGATAGACAACCAAAGATCATATTGTAATAAAAAAAATTAAGCAACAATTTTCAAAATTATTAATTACAGGTTTGGTCAACCAATTTGAGTTGATTTTTTTTTGGACACCAAACTATGAAAAGTAATGATTTAGTCACAAACAATAAAAAGATTTGTTTCTTTGATCATCCAACCATTTAGGGTAAAATGTTGGATTCTGTTACCATGAGAATATAACACCTACAATTATATCATCTACAATAATTATAATATAATTAACTAATCATAAGACATAATTGTGCGAGACACATCAAAACTTTATATGAAGTATGCACTTACTTAAGTGATAGACCCTATATAATTCTTTATTTTGAACATATCACTTGTGATTATTGAAGTATAATTAACATATTTTGTAGATTTCACAAAAAAGAAAAAATGTAGAACCCACATTTTTAAGGGGTGAACCCGTGTATAATTCTTTGTTACAATTGACTAATTATAAGATTGTAGTAAAGAAAATTGTAGATGATTAGAGATGGTAATGGAGTAGATATCTATTATTTTTAAGTTATTAGTATTCGAATCCATTTAAAATTTATAATATTTGAATTCATTTAAATATTTGTTTTAAGTTTAATATCACTATCCAAATTCAAATCTGTTTAAATAACTACTATAAGTTTAAATATCGAAATCCATCAAAATATCCACTTATTTAAATTTTTCATCAAAATATAAAATCAATAAAATTTAAATTCACTCTTAATTAATAACAAATAAAGATTATTGTTAAGGTTATGAACCTTCTAGAAGAACAAAATTTTATATATTTTATATATGTAATCGAATAACAAATTCGGATATCTGTTATTATTCATTAAAAGTTAAATGAATTTAGATGTGGATATCCAAAAACTATTATCTGTATCTTATTTGAATTTATCACGAATAATAAATTTTTATCTGAATCTATTAATTATCTGCTTATAATTATTCAATTCTGACATAAACAAATTGGATAATAACAATTTTCCATTTATTTACTAACTATTACCATCCTTGTAGTCGATACATTTCCTCTTTATTATGACCAGATAATTGTAACATCTGGTAAAAAAAAAATTGTAGGTCACCGTCACAACTGGACTGATATTCCCACATGGCACTACCATGTAAGCTCAATCGCCAGATGGTTATGCCTATGTGATGTTATTAAAAAAAAAGTTTCTTATCCAAAAAAAAAAATTCAATTTGTTTAATTTTCCAACATCTCTAGACTACCGTCTAGTTCATTTAATAGCACCGCCATTGTCGGACCATCCTCTGCCACCATGGTACGCCGCTCGCCGGCAACGTTTTTCTTCCCAAAACTCATCCAAATCTTCTTCTTGGTCCTCACTTTCTTTATATCGGATCAAATTTTTGTAAAAACTCCTAGAAAGTCCTAAATTTAAAACCAAACCCAAGACCTTAAAAACTAGAAACGCCACCCTCAACCACTTATCACCACCACCGGCACCGTTTCCTCTTTCCTGTACTCTCCTCCGGCTCTATCCCGTCACAATTAGAGAAGCTCCAAAAACCCAAGATCAAAAGACGCTAGAACCAAAAACGGCTACCTGTACCCGTCTTTTTACAAGCAAATTTAAAACCAAAAGACCTTTTTTTGTTTTTTTTTAATATTGACAAAAAAAAAAAGATAAATGAATATTCCAAACTTACCACTTCTATATAGGAGTGATAGATCCGAAGCTTTCAAGAGAAAATTTGCTTGAAAAATAAATCCAATCTTTTTGAGATCTGATCTGCTTCACTGAAAAATTGCAAAGTAGATTAAAAAAAATGTAAGAAACAAACTTTATTTGTACGAAGAGAAAGCAATGGAGAAGTTGTTGCATTTACCTCAGCTGGTGCCTTCTAAATCTGAGAGGATTTATTCATAACGGATCATTGATATTTGAAGATTGGTTTTTTTTTTTTTTTCTCTCTCTTTTTTTTAAAATATTTTTAAATGAAAATAACAAACAAAGTGGAAACTAAAGATAAAGAAAATATTGTAAAGTTACAAGGAAAGGAATGTAGGACCAAAGAAAATTCAACTTAAGTTTTTTTTTTTTTTTCCTCTTTTTGAGTTGAAGGAAAAGCCAACAGAGTAGAAATCAACCTTAGAACGCTTGGCCAAAAAAAAAAAAGAAATCAAGCTCGCACTGAAATGATCAAAAAGCTTGAAAATTGAAAAGAGAACGTTTACATATTTGCCTGGAAAATTCGAACAATAATGCAATGTAACAATGAATTATTTATATGATAATTAATGCATGATGGAAAAATGAATTGGAGCATTATGTGATTGTAGAAATAATAAGATAAAAAATTTTGCCTACTTTTTGTGGGTTGCTGCTTTTAGGCTTTATATTTTTGTTTGGATTTTGGACCTTTCTAGTTGAAGTTACATTGAGAAATTGCCATGGACGAAAACAAAATTTCTGGGTTTGTGCTTCACCTTAGGATTGAAAAAATGTAGGACAGTTCGATAATTAAAGTAGTACCTTATGTTACATGGATTCTTTATTTTTCCTTTATGCATAGCATCCAGTATTCAAAATGTCAGACACTTTAAATCTATTAGTATCTCTATCAACTTTTGAATTATCTAATTTTATAAGTAGGAAGACTAATTGAAATATTTAAAATGCTCAATGAATCACATAATACTAATTGTTAGTAATTAATTTGCATTTGATTTGATATATTTTTTTCATGGTAATAACAATTCTAAAATTCTACAAAAAAAATACAAAAGGTAAATTAATTAAAGAGGTCAAGCTAAACTAAGAATGATATTATTAAAAATTATTTCAAATGACTAAAAATATTTAATTATTTTATCAAAAATAAAATAAGTTTTATCAAAAAATAATCAAATGATCAATTCATAAAACATACAAATAATAAATCATTAACATACATGTATAGATAACAGATCAATTAAAACAAAAAATTGAAAAGTAAAAAATAGAAAAAAAAAACAAATATGCTTCAATAACTTAATTCTGATTATTTTTAATGAATTTATTTATCAACATAAAGTACATACGCAATTATTATTACAACAACAAAAAAACAAATTTCATATAATTGTCTTATTGTTATACACACTAATAAATTTTGATCATTTTTATTTGTATTTTTATTTGATATGAAAATCATATTTTGTGTCTCAATGTGAGCCTAATTAAAAATTTCATTTAAATTAAAATTTATAAAAAAATTTACTAATAGTATTTTAATCAATTACTTTTAACATTTTTTGAATTAAAATTTTATTCAGAACATTTTAGTCAATCACTTTTAATTGATGGCAAACAAAATCACTTTTAACATTTTTGAATAAAATTATAAAAAAGTCTAATAATAATAAAAAAGGAAAATTCGTTAAATTTATAAAAATTTACTAAAGGTATCTTAACTAATTACTTTTAACACCTTTGGAACTAAAATTTTAAATAAATTAATTTACAAAGAGTCTATTTTTAATTTTAGTTTATTTAAATTAAACTTAAATAAATCAATAAAAGTTAAATATATTTAAAGATAATTTTTTTAATTTAAAATTTTATTACAATATTTAGATCAATCGATTTTTAACACTTTTGGGAATTCATACCTTTAAATATTAAAAAATAATTATATTTACCTATATTAAAAGGAAAAATAAATTCATTGTCAATATTATTAATTAACTTCAATTCCTATAGTCTGTGTTAGTTATAAACATATTACTATATGACTTAAATGTCATGTGTGAGTCTCCAAGTCTTTGGTTTAGTGGCTGAAGACATTTGAGGGGACATCAAGGTCCTGTTTCCAATCAGGTCTCCCTCATCCCCTTTGTCATAACGTCTAGATCCGGGGATCTATCGCTAGACATTGACTTTTAGGAGTCGCCACCAATCTTTTTTATCTAGGTGCGATTGACCACCTAAGGAATCTGTCCTTTCAAGGAACACCTAAGTTTAAGGGTCCCTAAAAGAATAGGTTCAGGTCTACTAACTAGAACAGGGTTCAAGAGTTCGGTTACGTGTGAGGAAGGTTATAGCACCCTCACAACGCCCATCAAAAAATGGTACCAGCTAAATTTGTGTTATCTAATGAGCCTTAAAATTTTACCAAGTAATTAATTATTGGAAATTATTCTCAAATGACTCTAATACTTTTAGCAAAAAATTGAGAAAATTCCCTCACCTCAAGAGTATGCAAGAAAAACTACTATTTCACTTGCAGAGGCTCCGTCGTCGGATTATTTAAAGAAAAATCAAAATCAAATAAAAAGGAAGAATGATTGTTCTAGTGCAGGGAAAATTGATACTTTCAACTTTTCCCAAAAAAATATTCTTTTGAAACTTTAATTTCGAGGAAAATTGATACTTTCAACTTTTCCTCAAAAATTTATTTTTTTGAAAATTTATTTTTAAGGAAAATTGATACTTTCAACTTTTTCCCAAAAATATTTTTTGGAAACTTTGATTTTCAAGGAAAATTGATACTTTCAACTTTTCCTCAAAAAAAACTTTTTTTGAAAATTTATTTTTAAGGAAAATTGATACTTTCAACTTTTCCTCAAAAATATTTTTTGGAAACCTTAATTTCGAGGAAAATTGATACTTTCAATTTTCCTCAAAAACCTTTTTTAAAAAATTTATTTTTAAGGAAAATTGATACTTTCAACTTTTTCCCAAAAATATTTTTTGGAAACTTTGATTTTCAAGGAAAATTGATACTTTCAACTTTTCCTCAAAAACCTTTTTTTGAAATTTTATTTTTAAGGAAAATTGATACTTTCAACTTTTCCTCAAAAATATTTCTTTTTGAAAATTTTTATTTTTTTGCAAAAAATTAAAATAAAATAAAATAAAAATAAAAATAATACTCCTGAAAATAACTAACACAAAAAAAAAAATAAATAAATAAAATACCAAAAAGAAAAAGATTATCTTGGCTTGAGGAATTCGACGCGGCTCCACTAGATTGTCCATAGCCTTCACCAATTTGACACGATCTCCCCCATTTTTCACGAAGGAAATAATGGCTTGAAGTGTTGTTGAACATAACCATATACTCCCATTTGGTTGCCATACATTTGTTGAGGATACATAGGAGCCGTTTGCTGTGGAAGTATGTCCATATACTGTGCTCCCAGAACTGGTTGAGGATGAAAACCAGCAAACCGGTTTCCCTGAACAGCCTCGTTATTAATTGCTGACAAATGACCGGTTGTGATTGGCTGAATGTACATACCCACCACCTGATCGCTTCTCATATGTTGAGGTCCTTGAGGTTGGCCATGTGTTACACTAACTTGAGTAACCATTGACTGAGGATATTGAGCACCCGCAACTGGGCTAGAGTCTGCTGCCTGTGCTTCCCATAGTGGTGGTGGTAACAAGCCACTTCTCTGAGCACCATAGACAGGTGAAGAGGGCTGCTGTTGTAGAAACAATTGACCATTCCAGGCAGGACCTGTGCCTTGAGCATATGACTGCTCATATCGAGGTGATCCCGTGTTTGGTGCAGCTCCAGTCGCATGAAAACTCTGCTGCTGCTGAGTAGGCTGTCGTCTCTGGTCTGTAAAATTCTCATCAACAACCTTCGCTCCCACAAATGGACACCAACCGGTTCTTCCAGAAATCGACGAAGCTCCAACACCGTCGCCTCTGCATGCCGCTACAACCGCCCACCGTTGATGCTGAATATTCACCATGAACCTCCCTTCGACCTACTCATCTCCTATTTATGGTCGGTTTCTCACCAACCATCCTCCAACAGCGTAGATCTAGAAAGGAATCTGTGAACTTTCTTCACTGTTTTGGTTCCTTTCACTGTCCGATCATTCTGGGTTTTGAGTACGTCAGTGGCCCCTTACTGCTCTTCATTTTTATTATTTTTGATCTCCAAAAGCTCAACGTTCGCTATGGTTTGTCCATCTAAACCCGAAAATTGGGTGTTAACAGAATCAGAGGTGTTGTTACTATCAGAGAACATATCAAAGAGAACAAGGGCATTCTGCTGTGATGTAGGAGTTGTTTGTTGTGTTGTTGCTGATCGGTTCTATCAATAATAAATCATGGTTCTTCGGACTGTGCATCTGCTTCTCCAAAGTCCCATATCCATCAACACATGGACGAAACACGATCAGTATGAACTCTACTGTATAGGTAGAAGCACCATCCCCGGGAAAGATAAAGCCACGCTAATAGTTTGGAAGAAGTGGATGAGTCTCCGATCTACGAATCGATAAAAGCCAGAAACTCAACCTAGCTTAAAAAAAACCTATGCCGCCAATCGTAGATCTAACAGCTATGTCCAGATCTAACTCCATCTCCTCATCGGTCTTGAATTCTGTCTCTCAACAAGGAAAGAAGACATCCAGCCTAATCTGTAGGAAAATCTGAACCAAAAGGCTGTTGCTTTCGATCCACAATCTCGAACTGGGGCGAATGAAGAAAGCTACCTTCATAAAGCATAAAGAAAGACAGCTGGATTGAGTTCCACAGCAAGGCCCAATTCGTCACAGTCCATTGCCGAAATGACTGTGATCTCTTTTTTTTTTTTTTTGGCCCCCTCTCCTATTCGGATTCCTCTTCTCCCTTTTTTCCGTCTCCCCCCAAACTGTGAATCCCCCCACCGATTTATAAAGCCATGCTGTTTTTTATAGAATTTCAGTTCCATTCCACTTAGTCATCCAATGCTAAAGATTAACCACTAGTCATGCTTTCTGATCATCATCCAACTTAATCTCAATCTTTCTTTTTTTTAAAAAAAAAAATAATCAGATAATAAAAAAAAATGATAAATATGAAATAAAAAAAGTCTAAAATAAAAATGACTAAAAATCCCTGCAACTGAACTTGGATTAATCTCAATTGACAAAAAATTCTGAACAAAATGGGATGTCTACACCCTTTACTTGTACTAGGGCTTTGCCCTTCTGATGTAACCAAAAAATGTTATGTATGACAAATATGTTATATATATATATATATATATATGTATGTCTATTGTTTAAGATTTAGTGATATAATTTAATAAAGAATTTAGTTAACTTTCGATTTTTTTTAAAGTTTAAATTAAATAAATTTAACTATATATAAAAATAAATTTATAAAATAGGAGCAAATAATTAAAAAATTATCAAAAACTTGATGTACGTGTCTTCAACACCTTATTCCTGAATTAAGTCAACCACGTAACATACCCAGAAAACAAATAATAAAAATTGGATAGCTTACCATGGGCAAAGTACATAATTGCACTTTTAGGCTTTGGTTTCTTGCTAATTTCAAAAGTTTGGTACACTGACAAATTTCTTGTACAAAAAATGGCAACTTCTTTTTTGTGTTTTATCCTCAAATTTCTTGAGACAACAAAACCTGTATGTTGTTGCGTAAAAATGCATTGCAAATCCACACAGGTACAAAAAGAAATGATATTGAATCACTCCAATGAATTTGCTTAACTATCACCCATCATCTTTACAAGGATGAGCTTTGTCTGATTATAGTTCCTTTAATTTTAGCCATCGGTTGGGGCAACTTTTTTCACTTTTGGAGCTACTTTCCCATTTGGCAAAGCAGATTTCACAAAGGCTGGAACTTTCATCTCTTTCTCTGATTTGCTTTATTGCCTGAAATTAGTTTTCCCTAGGTGGATGGGCTGAGAATGAACCTTGACCTCCGAGGGCCTCGCGGCAATCCGTCGCTTTATCCCGGTCCAAGCGATACTGGCTTGCACTTCCCTTCAACTGCAAATCAACACAATTGATTTTAATTCCCAACATAACATCAAAGTATCCAAGTATCAGGCTTGAACTTCACAGTTCCTAAACTGATGAGAGAAGGCATCAGCCATGGCTCTTTCCCATTTAACTGCTGCTTCTTCTCTCTGTTGAATTGTGGAAAGAATTTCCTGCGTGTTTTCAGAGCCACCCCACCATTCCACCTGTAAACAAATCTAATCTATATGAACGGCTTGATATGTAAGAATCAGAATGCGATGAATTTTCAAAGTAAAGATATTTGTATTATCCTACAAACTTCTATTGCTCGGGCTGACCTACGGGGCGTAACTCTCCATTAATGTAAAAAGATTAATGCGATTTGCAAGTTGACGACTCAATTTATTAAGGTGTTACTTGTTTATTTAATCTTCTATATACTCCTATGGAGCCAACGCAAAGAAAAACCTACGATGGCAGTTAATTTGTTCCATGCAGTGAATTTAACCCCGAAAACAACATAATCCTAACTTGCAGGTGCCATTGATTAAAGCTTTCACACCAAAATTGGTTGAAAAAAATCTCATGTAGCTTTGTATTTGTGAGACCCGTACTCATCCCCACAGGATCAAGAGGAGACTCTCACCGAGAAAAAATGAGGTATTTTGTAGTTTGATCCAAAAAATCTTATGGTTCATATTACGGGTTTAAATTTATACAAATATTCCATAGAGGATCTTCACAAATCCTCATTATTAGTGTGAGATTAAGAGGGCATCACAGTCTTCAACCTGCATTTTTTTTCTCCAATTAAATTAGGCAAAACACTGCCTCCGATATAGAAATAGAAATGTTTTTACATTTTACTAAACTTCATAGTTCAAGTTAACTAGAGGAAATGTTTTTTTTCCTTCTTTATAGATATGGAGATATATAAAAGCCTTTTTAAGAAACATTTTAATTTGGTACCACTGCTTTACTAGATAATTAGAAGTAAGTAAGCAAGTAGGTAATAGTCATTAAGTAGGTACCTACAGTTCATGAAGCTTAGCCTCAAGTTTCAACTAATTTTCCATTTTCTTCTGCTTAAACCTACCTTCTGTAACCATATTCGTATTCTCCGGGTTCTGATTTGAGACTGTACATTGCTCCAGGAATGTAAATAGCTTAGTGTGCTTAAAGTTTGCTTTTTGACTGTATGTCCCTGGATCAATATATTGAATCTACCGGCATCTCTCAGCCGACAAATTGCTTTTCTTGCACAAGAATATGTAATAAAAAGATGAAATCATTAAGCAGCAGAGATGATAGGAATTATTAAGAACAATATCAGAATCTGTACATTATGTATGTATGTATGTTTGTATGCTTACATACATAAGTATGTATGGATGTATAAAATGCATGTGAGCTTGACAGTTCTTAATGGTGTAAGGAAAACTGTTGTCTTTCTTATCCAAGTTCCCTCTTAGAAATGCTTATAGTAATTTACAATTTGCATTATAATGTTTGGTTTATTCCATCCGAATAAATTATGGCAGTGAAAATGTAAATTAATTATTGTTAGTGTGTTAGTGGTTGAAGCAACTAGGTATGGCATTTCTACTAGCACTTTGTAACAGGTTTTGCCATCTGATCAGTTTAGGTAATATGATGGATCTATGCATGGTGATCCATACTGTTAGGCAAACAACTTTTGTAGTAGTTAAATAAACTTTTGTATTTTTGAAGCCTATAAATTAATGAAATGAAGCTCATGATCTATAGAGCCAATTTACTTCAAGTGACAGATTAGTATCTTCTGTTTTTTTGTTCTTCCTCTGCTTTAAATCCTTCAATTGGTATCAGAGCATTCTTTAAGGTCTTAGAGGACCTGTGAGTTCCAAAAATTGAGTGAAAAGCCATCAAACACTTACCAGCCAGCTTTTGTCAACCTTAAATGGCCTCAAGCAATTGCTCCTTACCTCCACCTCCTATTTTTTCTGGTGAGAACTACCAGATATGGGCTGTCAAAATGAAAACCTATTTGAGTGCTTTTAATTTGTGGGAAGTGGTGGAAAATGAGAAGGAACCACCACAACTTCTTGCAAATCCAACAGTAACTCAAATGAAAAATTATAGTGAAGAAAAAGTAAAGAGGTACAAGGCTAAGAGCTGTATTGAGTCTTTAGTTTCTGATGACATATTCATTAGAATCATGACTTGTGAAACTACAAAACAAGCTTGGGATGTGCTTAAGGAAGAGTTTCAAGGTAGTGACAAGACAAGACAAATGCAAATGTTGAATCTTAGAAGAGAGTTTGAAGTCTTAAAGATGAAGGAGTCTGAAAATTTAAAAGAGTACAATGATAGACTCATGAAGATAGTAAACAAGATTAGATTACTTGGTGAGGAGCTGTCAGACAAAAAAATTATAGAGAAGGTTCTTGTTAGCTTACCAGAGAGGTTTGAGTCAAAAATCTCATCCTTTGAAGACTCCAAGGACTTGACCAAGATAACTCCAGCAGAATTGTTCAATGTTTTACAAGCTTAAGAGCAAAGAAGGGCTATCAGACAAGAGGATTCAACAGAAGGTGCTTTTACAGCCAAGGAGAAAGGCAAGATGCAAACAGAAAGCAAAGGCAGAAAACAAGGAGATCAAAGAAACAAAGTTTCTAGAAACAATGAAAAGAAAGGAAAATTCCCACCTTACTCTCACTGCAATAAGACCATTCACTTGGAGAAATATTGTTGGTACAGACCTGACATACAATGTAGGTACTGTAAGCAGCTTGGTCACATAGAGAAGGTATGTAAAAATAAAAAACAGCAGCAACCAGATCAACAACCCAGAGTTGCTGACAATCAACAACAGCTAGAAGAGTAAGTTTTTGTTGCAACTTGCTATGGAACCAGAACCTCCTCAAGTGCATGGCTCATTGACAGTGGCTGCACACACCATATGGCATCTGATATCAACATGTTCAAAGAACTAGACAAGACCTGTACCTTTAAAGTCAAAATAGGTAATGGTGATTTCATAGAAGTCAAAGAAAAAGGAGTAGTGGCAGTTGAGACACCAACAGGTACCAAACTCATTTCAGATGCGTTATTTATGCCTAAAATAGATCAAAACCTATTAAGTGTAGAACAGTTGCTAGAAAATAACTACGCTTTAGTTTTCAAAGACAAGGCATGCATAATTCATGATCCTACTAGCCATGAACTCTTTACTGTTACTATGAAAGGAAAATGTTTTTCTTTGAATTGGCATGAAGCAAACTCCTTTACATATGCTACTTCACATGATGAATCTTCTTTATGGCATAAAAGGATGAGACATTTCAACTACAATGCATTGAATTTCATGCATAAAAATGATCTTGTATTAAACATGCCTACTGTTGAAGTCAGTGCTGGAATGTGTGAAGTCTGTCAGCTAGGAAAACAAAGTAAGTTGCCATTTGCAATTAACAAAGCATGGAGGGCAACTGAAAAACTACAACTTGTTCATACTGATGTTTGTGGTCCTATGAGAACCTTGTCCTTGAATGGCAGTAAATATTTCATTGCTTTTATAGATAATTTTACCAGAATGTGTTGGATTTACTTCATGAAACAAAAGACTGAAGTTGCAAATGTATTTTGGAAGTTCAAGGCTTGGATTGAGAATCAAAGTGGCTGCAAAATCAAGATCATAAGGTCAGACAATGGTACTGAATACACATATGATAGATTTAATGAGTTTTATGAAGTTGCAAGAATTGAACACCAACTGATAGCAACTTACACTCTACAACAAAATGGAGTCAGTGAAAGAAAGAATAGAACAATCATGGAGATGGCAAGATGCATGCTGTTTAAGAAGAATCTTCCTAAGAAATTTTGGGCAGAGGCAGTCAATACCTCTGTCTACTTGCTCAACAGGCTGCCCACAAAAGCTTTGAAGGGAAAAACTCATTTCGAAGCCTAGTATGGAACCAAACCATCAGTGCACCACCTCAAAGTTTTTGGCAGCATCTGTTATGTGTTTGTTCCTGATATCAAAAGGGACAAGCTTGATCAAAAAGCAAAAATATGTATTTTTTTGGGCTATAGCATCTTCACCAAAGGCTATAGGACTTATAATCCACTTACAAGCAAGATGATTGTAAGTAGGAATGTAAGATTTAATGAGCAAGCTGCCTGGAATTGGGAAAAGTCAAAGGAAAAATCAGTCAAGCAAACTACTGCAGACATGATAATCTTTCAAGATTAAGAAGATTATATGTTTGAAAATGAAATCATTGATCATGAACCAGTGAGAGGAATCAGACCACTCACAGATATTTATCAAAGATCAAATGTTGCCATTCTTGAACCTACAACCTTTGAAGAAGCTGTCAAATTTTCAGAGTGGAGGAATGCCATGAAGGAGGAGATTCATATGATTGAGAAAAATCAAACATGAATGCTGGTTGACAGACCAAGCAACAAAAACATCATTGGTGTTAAATGGATTTTCAGAACAAAGTTGAATGCTGATGGTTCCATCAACAAACTTAAAGCTAGATTGGTAGCTAATGGCTACTCCCAACAGCTTGGTGTTGATTTTTCAGAGACATTTGCTCCAGTTGTAAGGTTGGATACCATAAGGCTGCTATTAGCCTTAGCAACTCAGCAAAGTTGGAAAATATACCAACTTGATGTCAAATCTACCTTCTTGAATGGTTATCTTGAAGAGGAGATTTACATTGAACAACCAGATGGTTTTGTTGCCAAGAGACATGAAGGCAAAGTTTATCTACTCAAGAAGGCTTTGTATGGATTAAAACAAGCTCCAAGAGTGTGGAATTCCAGAATTGATGATCATTTACTGAAGTTAGGATTCAAAAAAAGCCTCAGTGAAGCAACATTGTACATTAAAGTTTTTAAGAGTAATGATCTGTTGATTGTTTCTTTGTATGTTGATGATCTTTTGGTGATAGGTAGCAAATCAGCTCTTGTGGAAGATTTTAAGCTCCAAATGCAAGAAATTTTTAAGATGACAGATATGGGAGGAATGTCTTATTTTCTTGGAATGGAGATTCATTAAGACCAGCAAGAAATCTTCATTTGTCAAAGAAAATATGTAAATGAAATCCTAAATAAGTTTGGGATGGAAAATTGCAAACCAGTCAAAACTCCTTTAGCTCAAAATGAGAAACTTATTAAGGAAAATGGAGCTAATAAAGTTGATGGTTCTATTTATAGAAGCTTGGTTGGTTGCTTATTGTATTTGACAGCAACAAGGCCAGACATCATGTATGCTGCAAATTTACTCTCTAAGTTCATGCAAAATCCTAGTGAGTTGCATTTTAAGGCTGCAAAAAGAGTGTTGAGATATGTCAAAGGAACCAATGAACTTGGAATTTGGTTCAAGAAGAATGAAAGTTCAAGATTGGTTGGATTCAAAGACAGTGACTGGGCTGGCTCTCATGAAGACATGAAAAGCACTTCAGGCTATGTGTTTTTCATTGGATTAAATTTGTTCAGCCGGAATTCAAAGAAACAAGGAACTGCAGCTCAATCAACAGCAAAAGCAAAGTATATAGCTACTGCAGCTGCTGTTAATCAAGCAATTTGGCTAAGGAAAATTCTATTGGATTTGAGTCAAAAGCAAGATGATCCAACAAAAAATTTTTGTGATAATCAGTCAGTAGTTGCAATGGTCAAGAACCCTGTGTTTCATGGAAGAACTAAGCATATTAAGATCAAGTATCACTTTATTAGAGAAGTTGAAGCTGAGAATGAAGTGAAACTGGTGCATTGCAAGTCAGAAGATCAAATTGCAGATATTCTGACCAAAGCCTTACCAAAGGCAAGGTTTGAAACATTAAGGAAAAGTCTTGGTGTTTCCAGTAGAAATGCCAAGGAGGAGTGTTAGTGTGTTAGTGGTTGAAGCAGCTAGGTATGGCATTTCTATTGGCACTTTGTAACAGGTTCTGCCATCTGATCAGTTTAGGTAATATGATGGATCTATGCATGGTGATCCATACTGTTAGGCAAATAACTTTTGTAGTAGTTAAATAAACTTTTGTATTCTTGAAGCCTATAAATTAATGAAATGAAGCTCATGATCTATAGAGCCAATTTACTTCAAGTGACAGATTAGTATCTTCTGTTTTTTTGTTCTTCCTCTGCTCTAAACCCTTCAATTATGAGCTTAATGGTTAGTTGCATTAATGAAAAACCTAACACTTTGGATTGGTTTGTTCAATCTGAAGCAAAGGCAATGACATTTATTTATTCTTGTGGTTTGCCCCCAAATAAGAGTATGCTTTCATAAATTATCATTATTAATTTGTACTAATCTAATCTTAATGGATCCAACAGTATCTACCACTCTATGAATATGATCTATATTTGCATTTATTCATCTACAAAACCATCCCAATATTCAATCAAAAAAAAAAAGCTTGAAAAACCACTGGATCATCCTTCAATTACCTTGTTCCAGGGAAAAATACATAGTCTGTCATTTTATCATGTGGATGACAGAAGTAAAATTGAAAAACTATTGATGCAATCATTCTTAAGAATAGATATCTAGTAGATCTAGGGTTCAAATCCCAACATCTGTAATTTCTTTTTCTACTTTCATGTTGCAACCTGCGTTGTACCCAAAAAAAAAAAAAAAAAAAAGCTATTGGTCTTCTCTTTTACTCCCATATAGTATAAAGTTAACTTGGAATAATAGACTAGCTAGACTAAAACAAATCATTGTTTCTCATTATGTGGCTAAACATAATGTTATTGCTTGTTTCCTAGAAATTACAAAGAAACAATGGTAGATGAGTCTCATTTTCTTATACAGAGAAGGGACAAAGTTAGCAATTTTACTCTTCTTAGGATGTAACCCACCAGGCAATGTAGATTAGAGATAAATGTGAAGTTTTGGTCCATTCAAGCATCAACTTCAAATATATGCTAAGGTTGTTGGGAAATAATTGTTGCAAAAAGATGTACCTGGATATAACTGCCTCATAAATTATCATACAGGTTAAATGCATTTTTTATGTTGATATGAATGACATGGCGATAAATTATTATACCCTTTATGCCCGAAAAGCCTTCTGAATTCGAGCAGCTGCTATCTCTACCATTGCCTGTCCAGGAAGACCAGTTGCTGGACTCCTTGCCTCTTTATTAGAATCATGACCCCCTTCACCACCATTTGATTTTTCATTAGCCGAGTGTACCTGTTTTGATGGGGGTCTGACAACAAATTAGTGATGAAGAATTACAGAAACAAGATCGAGGTACAGGCTGCAACATGCTCTGAATAGAGAAACATTTTTTTACAAAGGAAGCCATAGCATACTCTGAATAGAAAAACATTTAATAGTATGTTCACACACAATGAAAAGAATAAATAAAAAAGAAATAGAAGAATGAGAAAGTGAGAAATTTAAGGGAGAGGAGAGCCAATAAGATTGAGTGCTCTTGTAGATACTTTGTGTGACACCTCAATCCTACATCAGAATGTTGGAGGATCTGCTATGATATATAAGCCGAGACTTAAACTCATACTTGTGAGATGTTTTTTGTGGGACAAAACCATGAGAGTTTCATGTCTGCAAAAGCACAGCTGAAATAATGGTGCCCAGCAGTAACATAAGTACTGCTTTCAAGCAGATCCACCCAGGGTTTTCAACACTCTCAGCAACCTCAACACTTTGTTCCTCAGACCCCAACAAATCATGTACTCTCTTGGTTTGCTGCAAAACAATTTGAAGAAGTCAGTCTTTGTAAGTTATAATCTCTAGAGAAGTCGTCAATGCTCAACTTACACGACAAAATCGATCAATAAACTTAAAAGTACCAGAATCAGGTTAACCCCAGTTTGCACTTGAATTCACTTTGTGATACCTTTAGCAAAATTTTCCTATTGAACAAGAGAGTCAAGGGAGGTATCAAAATCCGCTATTACTTTTCTCAATAGCATCATCCTTATCCAGTCTATCTCTTCAAAACGGATTCTTATAATCAATGCTTTCAGTTCAGAAGGTGAAAGACCACACCATCAAGATGCTCATCAATTGTCTCAAAATAATTTGTCGGATTCTGTTTAAAGAGCCTATAAATGTTAAGAGTACATGAAAAGTGGCAGGAGTACCAGTCGAGTGGAATTTTTCTTAAATGTCAAGATCAAACTTACAATTTTACAATCTATCTTTTTTTCTTAAAAAAATGAGATATTATTTGTTAATTAAACAATTTTTGGTAGCATTCTTTTCTAATGTTTTTTCAGTCCAACAAACAAACTGCATTATTCATCAATTGATAATAGGTGAATGGAGTCCAACTTAAATTTGAGACTCCGGAGAGGCTGGGAAGGTTAGAGTGGGAGACCAGAAGAGATAAAACTTACCAACTAGACTCTTCTTTTCCCCTCTTTTCTGATCCAGCTTGACCAATTAAGGTTTTTTTTTTTTTTTTTTTCATTTTCTTTTGATCAATTTGATGGAATACAATATGGATTGCAACATTCTCCTTCGAGTGAAAGAATAAAAATTTATTAAATCAACATAATAGATACTTTAGAGTTACATGGTCATTAGCTGGTTGGCTCGAGAAATTAAGGAACTTCTTTCCATGATTCAAACGAGAATAGGCCTAAATAGGTTAGCCCTGACAGTTTATGGGTCACTTTTCTTAATGACAGGAAACATTTTAACATTGGCCCTCAGTGTATGTTGGTTATTGCAAGTGGGAATGCAATCATTCTATGTTTGTAAAGAGAGCCAATTGCACCCTGATGATGTTGGGAGTAATTAGGAGGTGGTCTAATACCAAGACTAAGCTGTTCTCAAGGAATCCTGGACTCATGTTTGAACGTTGGAATCATTGCATAGAAGATGAAACGAAGTCAGATTGAAAAAAGCTTAAATCTGAATTTATGCTTATGCTGTTATAAATATTACTTGAATATCGTACAAATATGGTTTAAAGAACATGGAGAGATGTAGGATGGAATATCAAGGTAGAATAAGTTTGTTATTAAAAATAGGGAAAATTGTCAAATCTTTTGAATTTATATATATATATATATATCGATTTACTTTTCTTTGTCTGGTTTTATCATTAGTATGATTTTTATACAATTCTAGTAGATATGAATGGAAATAGAATGTTTTAGTCAAAAAAAATTTCTTCTATGTCATGTTGACATAATTTTTTTTTTTTTTTAAATTCATGTATGATAATATAAATTAAAAAAAAAAAGACAATTTAGTTTTTAGTGAAAAAATTTTTTAAAATGTTTAAATTTATTTAGAAAACTAAAGTTTGGTCCATCAGATTAAAATGAAAAAAAAAAGGTTTAAACTTATATATAAATTTTTATAAGTTTAAAAATATGATTAATCAAATATATATATATATATATATATATTGAAGAAGGTAAACTCAAGGTTTGATCAATCAAATTAAAAAAAAATCAAATTTGATTTAAAAATTAAATCATCCATGATAAATGAGAATACAAAACTACATATACTTGATCGGATGTCAAGAAGGGATCTTTATTAAGCACCTTGTTTTGATCCTTTGATGTAATTAATTTTCTCTTTTTCATAAATTATTGCTTGCTTTCCTCCCCAGTTCCTCTAACAAATTAAAAGAGAACAAATTTCGATTCCAACAGCACCAGTAAGCATACAACACTAAAAATTATTTTCAATATAATTAAGCAGAAGAAGATGACATGATAGCTTAGCTCAGGCTGATGATCAAGAAGAAAAACTCGTACAAAAATTTCAAGTTCTGTTTCATTTTAAGATAAAAATAAAATTTCAAAACATATACTTTGGTTTTCTAAATAAATTTCAAAATTTTTTTTACTAAAAATCAAATTGTCCTATTTATTTTTTCCAGATTTATATTATCCTATGTGAAATTTTTAAAAATAAAATATAAATATTTTCCATATCACCAACATAGAACAAAAAAATAAACTTTGGATGAAATATTCTACCTTAATCCGATTAAAATTACATAAAAAATATAATAAAGTGATAAAATTACACCCAAAAAAATAAAATATATATGGGATTTTAAGTTTTGACTTCTAATATCAGGATTAATTCTTCTTTTGCAAGAAATGACGTAGACTGCTAAGCTGAACATAAAAACGCATACCATTTCAGTCCTACATTTTCCATCAACTTAGTTGTTTTGATTTTTTTGTATTCTAGTAAGTATTTAACTCAGTAAGATCCCTTCTTTAAGTAAAGCAACCTCTAGAACATAAACGAGGGAAACTTAGTTTTGACTAGCTTTTTTGAAAAAAAAAAAAAAATCTAATTGACTGAAATTATGATGCATTGAGTTCTCATAAAAATTCTTATGCCACAAAATAATATGTGATTTGTCTAATGTCTAGAGAGAGGAAGAAATGCTGTTGAGCTAAAATTCAGAACCGATGAATTTTCAAGCGACTTCCTTACAGAAACACAAAGATAATTAAAATGTGCGCATTGCTGTTTTAAAAGATCCTTGTTTTCAAGTCTGCTAGTGGAAAGGACAACAAACTATAAACTTTTAGCTGATAAAAAAAAAAAGACATAAATAAAAAGGAATGCATGCTTATGTACCCTCATAGAAATTTGCATTCTAAGATGATCACAATATTTGGGTGCAAGTCTATGACGTTGGGACAAAGGTTTGTGAAATGCTGCAGCAAATTAGCAACTGCTTCATCCACTGGCATCTTCTGAAAGTCAAATTCATTTCTTCATCTCCCTCCTCTGAAAAAGGTGTGTTTTCAACTTCATTGCCAACAGCTCCACACCATATCACTACCAATTGGCCATGTTGTTTGTTGAGCTCTAGTAGACTCTTCCACTATATTTTCATCAATTGATCGGATTGCCTGCAAAACAAATTAAAGCATGGCATGTGAAGAACAAAAAGCATGTATAATTCAGTAAATTTAACAAGAAGCAAGGACCATTGAATGAACCCAATAAGAAAGATTGCCACCCAATAGAATTGGGAATTAATAGTGCCAGCCAATTACATTTTCAATTTCATTAGGAATTAAAACAAACACATGGATGACAAATTTCAATTGAAATCCATAACAAGCTCCCTTGAACAGAGGAGATTAATATTGCATAATCAATAAAGCTGAAAGAGGAAATAAAAGCATGAAAAATATACGACAGATGAACCTCTCTGTTCACAAGCTTACCCAAGTTCAGCTATACAAAAGGCAGGGCAGCTTTTGATACTTTTATATTGGGAGTTAGGGTGCGTAGCGTACCTCTGTTTTGGCATGCCCAGATTGCTCTGAATCAACACTGAAGCTTGTGGTTATATTGGGACAACCTCTTACAGATAAAGATTGCAAAGATGGGAATACGAAATGATAACCCGCAGGGCTGAAGCTCTCAAGGTTTGGTAAAGTTTCAAGATCTAAGTAGCCCAATTGAGGTAGCTGTATCACTTTCTCTTTTTCCTCGCTACCATTTGCCTCATCTCCTGATTGTTCAAATACTTGTTCTAATTTGGAGACGTTGTTAACACATAGAATTTGTAGTTTTGGAAGGCCATGAGCAACACTCACCGGAAAGAGACATTTCAAGTTTTCACATGAATAAATGCGTATTTCAGTCAGATTAGGGAAGCGTATAAGTTGGAGATGATGACCTTGTGATGAAGTTTGACCATCCTTTTCAATAATTTGCTCCAATTCCTCACACTCAATTATCCATAAAGAGCTCAATTGTGGCAAATTCCGAGCGATAGTAGGTGATAAGATATATCTTAACCTTCCGCATCTACAGACATCCAATTCAGTGAGGTTTTGAAAGTTCACAACTTCGATGGGATCTTTCCATGCCACCCGCAATTCAGGTAGATCATACAATTTTAGTAGCCTCAAACTTGAAAGATTACATTCACCATCAAATAACTCTTCAAAATTAATGATGGTTAAATATTCCATATTTGGTAATTTTTGTCCTAATTTAGGAACTATCATATTGCATGATTGCTTCTTTTCTCTCATATCCTTAAATTGTAACACCTGTAATCATATCATTTCACTATTAATTCAAAAAATGTAAAAAATAACTAAAAACTTATTTATTCTTTATTTTTAAATTTTATATAAAATTTCGATTTTAATAATCTTATCATTAAATTAAACATATTGTTGTAAAGGTCTATTTAAAACATGATTAAATGAAACCACCAATATAAGTAAATCTAATGTCAATTAAGTTTAAAATTTAAATTTCTTAAATTTTTTATTCTAATCAATTAATTTAGAAAAATCTTTAATTTAGGACCATATCTCTTATAATTATTGTAGTACAATTAACTAATTATAATTTTGTATTATACAGAATCCATCAAAAAATTGTTTAGAAGTCACATTTTAAGTGGTGGCTACATAATTCTTAATTGTGATTGGTTAACTATAATATTGTAACAAAAATAATTATAAATGAAATACTCTCAATTCATTAATTTAAGTTAAAGACAAATAATTTAATTAAAATATAAAACAATAGTTTGAAAAGATTAGTAGTATATCATGAATAAAAATGAATCCATATGAAACGTTTAAAAACACAAAGTACTAGTTACATACTACATAGGGCTTTTCAATATATCTAAGAAATAAAGTTTGTTCTAAGAATTATGGTTAAAGAAATATATTTTCTTACACGCATTAAATATTTACAAAAATATTATTACTTTTCATTAATTTTTTTATTTGGTAACTCAGTTTGGTTTGAAAAGTTTTTGGCGTTAAACTAAACTAAGCCAAATCAACTAGTTCAGCTTGGTTTTTCTGATTTGACCAAATAAAGCTCACTCTACTCTCAATAGTGCTAAATGGTGATATTAAGGGTTTTTTAGTTCATGGTATTAATTATTTATGTTTTTATGAGAAGAAATAACAAATTTTTGTGCTACCATGCTATTATTTCTAGACTCCCTGATATGCATGTCAGGGATAGGGAATCCTTAGAAAACCAGAGTAATATTGTTCTGTAGCCCCTGTTATGCCAACAATAGGGAATCCTTAGAAAACTGGAATCCAATAGGGAATACTTAGAAAATCCCGCAGATCTTTTTGGATATTTCATTTGAGTGACTTGAAAAATAATGCATTGAGATCAGTGGATTAATCAGACAGAAACTCATCATTAAGATATGAAATGCATTTTTTCAATGCATTTCATCAATACAAATGCAATTAAATAATTATTTTTTATATTATTTTTTATCGATTTAAATAATAAAAACATTGATTTAGTGGTAAAATAAATTTTTAAAAATTAGACGTTTTAAATTTCAATCTTATTATTTATGAATTTGATTTAATTTTATGTTAAATTTATCTTATATATAATTTATTGATTTTTAAGTGAAATATTTAAATATAAATATAATTTCTTTGTTATTAATATTTTATATACTTGCAATCGTAATTAGTAAAATCAAGACTAATTTTAATATTAAAAAAAGTAGATAAAATAATGCTAAATAGTATGAACAATATGGTTTTATAAGAAGAAATAACAAATTTGTGATATTAATTATTTAAGGCTTTTTTTATGAGAAGAAATTACTATTTAGCATTTTGTGCAATAATTAATTGAACCGAAAACGAAATCTCCTAGCTTTTTTTAACTTAAAAGTCCATGTGACATTAAAAATGATTTATTCTCTTTTTTTTTTTTAACTTTTTAAGTCGAAATTCTTATCATATGCACATCCATGTGACATTAAAAATGATTTATTCTATTAATTTTTTAATAATGATTGGCGTAATAGATGAATTTAAAATATTTTAAAAAATGTAAATGAAAATATTGAGTTTCATAAGATCGTGAATGAAAGTAAAATAATATTGCGTAAAGCTTATAGATACTTGATGCATTTTAATAGTGACAGCTATATTAAAAGTCCACAATTGAGATTTTATTGATCACTACTTAAGTAGGGAGAAGTAGATTCATATTAGTTTTACCCAAAGTGATACAAAATCTATCTTTTAAATATTATAGCACTAGAAATCTTTTTGGTTGTCAATTTATCTAGAAAAAAAATTCAGTTATGTAGTCAAATTATTTTACTTTCTTAGTGTTTGTTTCCAAAGATAAAACATCATAAAAAAAGGTTTTATAATTTTCTCTACCAATTTAAATGGATTAAGTTTCCATTTTTTTTCTTTCCGCTCTCTTATCTATTCTTCCATTCTTTTATATTCCTCCTACAAAGTACAGTTGAAAGAGTAAAAACACAAATAAATAGGCTTACCTGTATTTTAGCCGAAATGATAAAAGGAGTTAATTGTGGACACTCTCTCATTTCCAACTCTTGTAAAGATGGCAGCGTCAGTACAATGTCATTTCCATCCCTTCCTTTTAATTCAGGCAAACCACGCAATGTAACCTTATGCAGCTGTGGAAGACCTTCAGCCATTGAGATTGGAAAAGTATATTCCAGCCGAGAGCAATCCCGAATCCTAAGAATTGTCAATTTCTCCTAAATTTGACCGTGCGACAATGAGGAAAGAGATGTCAAGTTATTGCAGCCACGTACATATACTTCCCTTAGAATTTGGAGATTGATGCTTGCCACTTCCGTTTTGGGAATTATTTCTTCCAACTCCGAGCAGTGGTATATCTGCAGTTCTTCCAGTTGTGCAAGACTTTGAGCAACAGACGTAGGGAACAGATATCTCAATTTATTGCAGTTGTGTATTGTTACAACCTTCAAACTTTGTAAGCCTACATGATGACTGGGTTCTTCTTGTATGCTCCTCAATTCAGCGATCTGAAATAGCACTTGCATCTCATCACAAGATTTAACTTCCAACCTTTCAAGACTTTGTAGAATTGGAACTGCACATGTCATGTCCCTGCATTTATCTATCATCAAAGTTTTTAATTTGAGCAAAAACCCTTGCGGTTGATGACCACTGCACAGCTCTTCCAAACCACGCATATTTGTTAAAGATAATTCTAACAAATTAGAGAATGCATTGGTTAGCACCTGCTGCTTTGTTGTATCAATGAGACATTTCATATGCTCGCAACTTTCAAGATCCAGAGAAGTCAGTTTACTGAATACCACTTGGCCCGACTCCAAGCTTGGAACAAGATTTTGGCAACCCACCATACTCTTCAAATTAAGATATTCTGTATCCCCAAATAACTGCTTGCATACCTCTATTACAGACCCCTGAATCTTTAAAGATCTCGAGAATGGGCAGATTTCAAAGTCCATCTTCCTTCGATAAAAATTAGAAAAGCCAAAGCCAATGCATACATAAAACCTTTGTAATTTACAGAACACAAAGTCTCTTGGAACATGTTCAGAAGAAACCTCTAAATATAATACGATCAAGTTTGACAAGGAATTCAACTCTGATAGGCTGGCATAGCTTTCTTCTTGAACTGTGTTCTCAGTGGCCCATTCTATTCTTCCACATCCATGCAAATATAGTTCTTCTAATTGGGACAATCTTTGTATCAACCGAGGAGGGATTCTCTGTAGTTGTTCGCAATATGATAAATCCAACAATTTAAGATTATCCAAATCACCTATTTCTTCTGGCAATTCTTTGATATCAGAGCAACTAAATGAAAGAACCTCAAGTTTTTTCAACTTCCCTAGGACTGAGATGTCCAAAAGTTCACAACCTTCCAAATGTAGAGTTCGAAGGTTCGGTTGAAACTGAAATGCATCTGGAGATATTAAACTACAATATTGCAAAACGCAAACTTTCATTGCTTTCATTCCTTCAAATAATTCACTTGAAGTTATGATGCTACCCCTTCCACCAAGTAAAAGGAATTGGAGATTTGGGCATACCAATCCTTTAGGAAGTTCAACCATCCGACTAGTGCTGAAGGAGATTGCTACATAAGGCTCAAAACTTTCTTCTTCTGGCCTCATTTCAACAACCTGAGATTTTATCACAAAAGAAATCTCCTTTCTGTATGATCCTATCCACAAAGCAACATCACGAACCAGGTCATGCATTTTAACATGCCTTTCTTCACAATTTAACAACAAACAAGATTCCTTAAGGATGTCAATCGCTGCAAGCACTTCGCTCCTCACTTCTTCAATTGATTCCACACCTTTATACAACTCTAGTCCCCATGCATATCTCACCAAGTCTTCTACATAAATCTCTTAATCTTCAGGAAATAAGGAACACAACAAGAAACACATCTTGGTCTCCGTATCCTTCAGATAATCAAAACTTACCTCAAGACATAGGTAAGCATTTTGTTGATCAATGTCTTCGATGTCACCCAATCTATGGTTTTTGAGTCTCCGATTTGCTGCTTTCCACCTACGATGATTTTTACCTTTCAGAGCAGTCGCCAATGTAACTATAGCGATGGGCAAACCTTTACATTTTTTGATAATTTTAGTTGCCACATTTTTAATAGCATCATCAGAAGAGTCGTTCAGACCTGCTTTGGTGGCAAATAAAATCCAAGCCTCATGGTCATCTAAAAAACCAAGTTGTATTCTCCTTTGACATTCCATGGCAACACACACTTTTTGACGGCGTGTTGTTAAAAGAATTTTGCAGCCTTTGTGAACCTCACCAATTGGAATTCCCATCGCCTCCTTTAAGTCAATATTTGCCCAAACATCATCAAGGATTATTAGAATCTTTTCCTCCTTCTGCAATTTCAACCATAATTCTTGCACTGATCTTCTTCCTCGTTCATTCTTCATATCGAAATCTAAGTATTTTGCAATTTCATCTCGAATTGTTTCAAAGTTTGTCTTTTGAGATACAGTAGTAATCACAACTTTGTCAAACAGATTTAATTTTTGGGCATGAGTTCCAACTTCACGCACTAGGGTTGTCTTGCCCACCCCTCCCATCCCCCACAATCCAATCATGCTAACATTGTCATCCTGTAGGGCCTCAATGATCTGATTGAAAGCAATATTGGAAGACTTAGAAACCATAAAATCCTTAGATGAAAGGAATTCTATGGTTGGAATTGTACTAGGAGAAGAGTAGCCCACTCGTCCAGGTTGACCAAATTTGGTAATCTTTTCTAGAAGCTCAAAAGTAACAAGAGTGTTCTTTATTGCTTTCTTGCTTAATCTATACCGCCAACTCCAAATAGGACACCAATTGAAACATCTCTTGTTTTGCTGCAATTCATTTTCTAGAGTTTCCATATCTAATAGGATTTTGTCCGCCTTTGATAGCAAGTCTCTGACATCATCTTCAATTCCTTGAAGTCGCCTTTCAGCATCCTCAATCTCATGTTGCAGCCGGACCCGTGCCATTATTAGTTCTTCTTTTCTTTCTTTGAGCTTTTCAACATTGTCATGAAAACGGCGAGTGTGATTAAATTGATCTCCTATTGGCTTCGCCACCCAATCTACGAGCAATGTTCCCACGCAGTTAGAAAGAGCAGACTCACAAAACCCACAAGCCATTCTTGACAAGCTCAAGTTGAAGAAACTTCTGCCAAGCATAAAAATATTGGCTATGAGATAAATCATGGTGATGATACTATAAAGAAAATTAAAGAATAATGAAGGTGAACTCTCTAAACATACCAAGCAAGGTGAAGATAGTCCAAAGTGTGACAACCAACTGTTTTTTAACTTTTCCACCAACTAACACTTTTTAAGTGCGTAACAAAGCAAGGTGAAGACAATTCAAAGTATGAGAAGCAAATGCCTTTCTTCAGCACTCTACCAAGCTGAAAAAACGAGATTAAAAAGCAATATTTTTAGATAATTTATAAGAAAATATTACTCAGAAATATGAAATAAAAAAATTAGTGTTGATATGATAGAAAACCAAAAAAATATATCATGCTACAACAATTAACCGACAATTTTAAAAATGATTAATTACAGGTTTAGTCAACCAATTTTAGTTGATTTTTTATTTTGGACACCGAACTATGAAAAGTAACGATTTAGTCACCAATATTACAAAGATTTGTTTCTTTGATTATCCGAACATTTAGGGTTAAATGTTGGATGCCTTACTGTAAGAATATATCATCTACAATTATATTAACTACAATTGTAGTATATAATTAACCAATCACAATTTAAAACCAAACCTAAGAACTTAAAAACTAGATACGCCACCCTCAACCACTTATCACCACCAATGGCACCGTTTCCTCTCTCCTCTCCTCTCCTTTCCTCTGGCTCTACCCCTTCACAGCTAGAGAAACTCCAATAACCCAAGATCAAAAGACCCTAGAACCCAAAACGGCTACCTGCATCCGCCTTTCTACTCCACTACAACCAATTTTTTTGTTGTTTTTTTAATATTGACAAAAAAAAAAAGTTAAATGAATTTCCAACCTTTAAATGAATTTCCAACCTTACCACTTCCAGATAGAAGTAATAGATCCGAAGCTTTCAAGAGAAAATTTGCTTAAATAATAAATCCAATCTTTTTCAGATGTGATCTGCTTCACTGAAAAAATTGCAAATTAGATAAAAAATTATGTAAGAAACAAACTTTTTTTGTACAAAGAGAAAGCAATGAAGAAGTTGTTGCATTTACCTCACTTGGTGCCTTCTAATTCTTCGAGGTTTCATTCATGACGGATCATTGAAAACAAAGAAAAGAAATTTGAAGATTGGATTTTTTTTCTCTTTCTTTTTTTTTGGTATTTTTGAGATGAAAATGACAAACAAAGTGGAAACTAGAGAGAAAGAAAATATTGAAGAGTAGCTCTTTTTTTTTTTTTTTTGAAGTTACAAGGAAGGAAATGTAGAATCAAACAAAATTCAACTAAAGTTTTTTTTTCTTTTTTCTTTTTGAGTTGAAGGAAAAGCCAGCAGAGTAGAAATCAACCTTAGAACTCTTGGCCAAAAGAAAAAGGAAATCAAGCTCGCACTGAAATGATCAAAAAGCTTGGAAATTGAACAAAAAAGATTAACAGAACACCCAGCTTCTGAAAGCAGAAATGGGTTTTTGCTTTTTTTTTTTTTTCAATATTGTTTTTTCGTTATAAAATTCATAGTGGCCGGCCCATGACTTCGTTTCTTCTCGGGGTCTTCTTTTTTTATTCTTCTTCTTTAATCTAAGTAATGAAAGACAGCCTGCCCAATATTATTTTTATAATCGTAATGTTCCGTGATCTTAATTCAAAACTATAATACATTTAGTTAATATATATGTATAATTATTTTATAAAACATGTACATCCGAAAAATAAAATAAGTACATTTTTTATATTAAGATTATAAAAAAATTTTATTTTTTTATTAATTTAAATATAAATGTTTCTTTCCAATTAATTATTTTTATTATAATATCAAGTAATAAACATACCATGGCAATGTAGCTACTCATGATATCAAATTTTTATAATCAATTATAGTATTTGAATTAAAATTTTATTGTAAACATTTTTGTATTATTAATCTCATATTATTTTTCTTTTTAATATACTATATGTTTTTTTTTTATCTATATTCATCAGTGCGGAAGGAAAAAAGACAAATAATAAAAGATAGGTAATGAACTTAACAAGTATCAATTCATCCAGGGAACTGTAGGGGTAAACCACTTTACTTAATTACTTGGAGAACAAAGCATAGTCAAGTTATAGATTTGCTAGACCTAGTAGGATTTGTAGTGAGAATATGACTATTGGATTGAGAGTAATCCAAAGACTATAGAATAATCCAACAGTCAGCTTTGAAATTTATTACTCTATTTTCATGTGTTTCTCATTATTGAAACATATTAGAGATATAAATAATACATCAGTTTTTGCAAGTTATTTGAGTTAAATTCGGATAACTTTTGAATTCAAGCTCAACTTATTGAGTGAGCCGAATTCGAGCATTTTAATACACAATTCGAGTAGTTTGTGAATTTAATTAAATTTTTATATTTTAATATATTTTATTTTTAATTAAATTTTATTATTTTATCTTTATATATATTTATTAATTTGAACTAAATTCGAACATATAATTGAGTTTGAAATTAAGTATTGAAATTGAGTTCATTTTTAATTAAGTGAGCCTAATAGAATGAGCTCGAATAATTTGATTTTTATCTCAAATCGAACTCGAACTTAAAAATTAAGATTTGATCGAACTCTAACCGAATTTCGAATCAAGCTCGAATCCAAACTTCTCACTGTATTGAATCGGTTGGACTCAATTACAGCTCTAATCAAACCCAAGAACAAATCCAAACAAGCTTGGGAAAGAAAAGCAAGCCCAAACAAGCTAAAAACAACAAACCCAAACAAGGTCGAGAAAAAAAACTTATAGCTTACAAGATAAAGATTTGTTTTTTATTCTATCATTGCTTACTTAAATGAAACAAATGGCAAGAATCACTGCTTCTTAGAACCTATGGTAGTTAGCATGTGTTAATGTCGAGATGATGATTGGAAAACCACCATGGGATTTTATCAAAAACCTGAAAAACCTTGCGGTGGCATTGCATTTACAAGGGATTTCTTCTCAAAGGTCTGTCATCTTCTTCCTGTTTTATATAGTCTATTATCTGATTCTTTCAATTTGAACCATAACCATTCCAATGAAACTACTAACACTGAAAACATTACTTTATGAAAATAATAACCATTCCAAGACCTTCCTGAAGATCTTGCTAATGGCCTTAGAAACAATGAGATAGCAGTTTTCTCTAAGTGCCTACAGCCATGTAATTTCCAGCAAAATATTGCAAGGGATTTGCCATTGCTGGGCCAACTTTCTAAAAGTGGGAGGCTATGGCCTTAGAAACAATGGCTTACATATGAGAACTATGTTGAAATGGATTTGGATGGTGGTGAAATATTTGCAACATGAACCATGTCAACAATTTCTTTCATATATATGCAAGCCATTGCAAATCAGGAAACAATTCAATGCTTGTACATAAGAATGAATATTGGACATTACTGTTGGCATCTGCAATTAAAAGATTGGTTAAAACCAGAATTAAGCTGTTCTCAGAAAGAGCAAGAAACCCAAAAATTAAGTCTTCATAATACAATTTCCTAAGCTCAAAAGTTTGAATATTAACAACTTGGTCTAGAGGAAGGGAAATTGAAAAAGTGGAATTGGAATTTGCGTATATTTTAATCAATAACATAGGGAATTAGTATAGTTACATTCCAGAAAAAGTGAAAATCAGTGTCCAATGTTGGTTTTGTTTACATTTATGACTTATGGCACCATTGAAGCTTCAGCAATAGGAAACTCATGAGAATGATTATCCAATCTATTTGTAAATGGTGCCACAGCATATTTTGTATATCTAAGAATTAATAAGTCTAATTTTGTTACTTAGGTTATACTACCTATCTCTCATATTCGATCATTTGTAAATAAGTGAGTGGTTTGTTGGGAATAGTGACTAAAATCCCATAAATGATTTATTTGAGATTAGTTAGATATTGCTTGATGGATAAAAAAACTTGCAAAAGAGGAATTCTAAGAGGAAAGAGATTCTTAATAGGTAAGTTTGTATGCTTTTAAATAAGCAAAGTCTCTATAGGGTTAAGTATGAAAAAAAGATGTAAGAGAGTTGTAGGATTTTATCGGATAGATACCCTATAAGACTACCGGGGATTTACGTCTTATGGGTGAGTATGTTTGAATATTTGTGAGTGAACTAGAGGAGATTGAAAGGGTCCACATAGATATGGTGCATTGGTGCATAAGTGCATGGGTGCACATGGTGTGCATGGGTGCACATGGTGTGTATGGGTGCACATGGGTATGTGTTTGTTTGAGTTAAGAATATTTCGTAGGACTAGAGAAGATTAAGAGGGTCTATAGATATTAATTATGAGTGCTTTCTATAGATTGTGTGTTTGTAATTCTCTACAACTAGTGTATCTTATTTCTCATCTATGGACGTAGTTCAGTTGAGTCGAACCATGTTAAATTATTGTCTAACAAGTGGCATCAAAGCTGTAGTAGTCCCTAAAAGTAGTATCAGAGCTAAAGTCTAAGACATCAGAAAAGATAAGCCTAGAGGAGCTTACTTCAAAAGAAGAGTTCGAGTTCGTTTTTTAAGGATTGAGGATCAATTTGCATGAAATGTGAAGACATACAAAAAAAGATGATTGTGAGATTTCCATTGCAGGTGAAGCTAAACATGTCCAGCATGAAAATTGATGATTTGATGGAATTTGAGTCAATGTGGAGATTGTTCAGAATAGTGACTGAAATCCTATAAGTGATTTGTTTAAGATTGGTTAAATATTGCTTGATGGACAACTAGACTTGCAGAAGAAGAATTCTAAGAGAAAAGGGATTTTTAATAGGCAAATTTGTATATTTATAAATATGTGAAGTCTCTATAGGATTAGGTATGAGAAAAAGATGTAAGAGAGTCATAGGATTTTATGGTATAGACACCACATAGGACTACTAAAGATTCATGTTTTATGGGTGTGTGTGTGTTTGAATGTTTATGAGTGGATTAGAGGAGACTGAGAGGATCCACATAGGTTGGTACATGGGTGCATATAGATATGTGTTTTTTTAGGTTGAGAATACTTCATAAGACTAGAGGAGATTAAGAGGGTCTATGGGTATTAATTGTGAGTGCTTGATATAGATTGTATGTTTGTAATTCTCTATAACTAGTGAATCTTGTTTTTCATTCGTGGACATAGGTCAATTTGGCCGAACCAAGTTAAATTATTGTCTCTTATGTGATTAATTAATTGTTTGATTTCGCTTTCATTGGTATGATTGGATTGTGGCTTTTTTTGCCTAACATAGGTTTCCTTGGTTAGGTTTATTTGATAATCCATTTGTAGGCCTATTGCAAGGTTTTTATGTTGTTTTCAATGGGTGCTTTAACTAAAAAATATTAAAATTTTCACCATTAACGTTTGTTTTTATTTTATTTTATTGACATATTATTGATTTAATCTTTGAATTTTACGATCAATCTATTGATTTTCATTTTATTTATATATAGTAAAATCATTTACATAAAAGTTAAAAATATTAAATTTTACATATTCAAAAAAATAATTATCATTTTAATTTTTTTGACAAAGAATCTAAAAGATTGTTTCAATGAAATTTACAATTTTGATCGATAAAAAAATTGTCATGAGTCCTATTCAGTCATTTGTCAAATTTTTTATTGAAAATCTTAAGATGATTAAATTCAAAGTAGTTGGGATAATAAAATGGACAAGAGAACTGCTTTAAGGAAAATGACTAATAAAGCCAATCATATGTGGTCAAGTTGGGTTAAAAAAACAAAGCAAAATACAATGACACCTTGGGTTGGGGTAGAGTAGTTCATCTTTTAAACATATGTACATATAATAATATGTACATTGTAGACACCCAATTGGGTCCGGGCCCAGATCAATTGGGCTTGGCCCAAAGAGGTAAGGCCCATTTCAATCCTGTATTTTTTTTTTCTTTTTCTTCTTTTGTATTTTATGTATTTCATTATCATTATTATTATGTATATCTTTGTGTATTTATTTTTATTTAGATTAGATTTATATGTATTGTATGTATATAGTTATATATTTATTATTATTATTATCTTTTTTTTTTTAATATATTTTTGGGTTTATCTTATGTTATTTTTTTATTATTATCTGTTAATTTTATCTGATTTTTTTTTCCGAATTATCTGATATTATTTTTTTATTTTTATACTATCATATCTTTTGATTATCTAGTATTTTTTTATTTATTTTTTATTTTAATTCTGGATGGCTAAGATTCAAAGTTGAAGAATCCCACTCTGGAGGGGAATTCAATCAGAAGAGTCCAGTTGGATTCAAAGACTGAATTCCCGTCCAAGGAGGAATTGGGATTGATCAGGAACTCCTGATCAACCCCTATAAAAGGGACCCTCTGGAACAATGCTGAACACACAGAAAACAGTGAGCCTGAGCTACTGATTTGAGGGGAAAAAGCGAATAGAAGAGTGTAGAAGGCTAAGAAAAGGTTTAGGAGAGTTCT
Source organism: Durio zibethinus (assembly GCF_047325235.1). Lineage (NCBI taxonomy): Eukaryota > Viridiplantae > Streptophyta > Magnoliopsida > Malvales > Malvaceae > Durio > Durio zibethinus. Next base: position 6,395,417 of record NC_143176.1, on the reverse strand, counting down.
AGGAATCATCGGGAATTTTTTGGGAATTTTTTTGAATTTTTTTTTTCTGGGAATTTCTGGAAATTCCAGATTCCAGTTATTTTTCCGGCCAAGTTTGAATTTTCCGGCGACAATTCCGGCCAAATTTGAAGTTTTCGGCCACCTGCCCAGTTTCCGGCGAGGAATCCCAGAAACCGGCGAATATTCCCAAAAACCGGCCGACTTCCGATCAAATTCCGGCAAAATTTCCAGATTCCGGCGACTTTCCCAGAATTCGGCACCGGTGTTCTTCATTTTCTAGAGAGAAGGGAGAGAAAAAAAGAAGAAGAGAGAGAGAGGGAGAAGCGTTCTGCCAAAAAAACGAAGGGGATTGCCTTTTATACCCTCCCAAAACGACGTCGTTTTGACTTTAAGTTAATCGGAGGATCCGCGCGTTTTGCCGTAACCCGACCCGACCCGGGCGTCGACCCGCTTTCTGACCCGCGCGTGCCAGCCCACTCCGAGCCGAGTCGAGCCGAGCCAAGCCGCCAAGCCGCTCCCCCGAGCCGTTTTCTCTTCCTTGAGCCAAGCCGAACCGAGCCGCGATCCGAGCCGCTCCAGGTTTTTTTTTTTTTTTTTTTTATATCTTTGTTTATTTGTTTATTTTTTATTTATTAGATTAGGTTTATGTAATATTCTTTTTATTTATTTTTTATTATTTTATTTTCTTTAAATAAAAATAAAAAAATTCTAAAAAAATATTTTTAGGGAAAAGTTGAAAGTATCAATTTTCCTTAAGAATAAATTTCCAAAATATATTTTTAGGGAAAAATTGAAAGTATCAATTTTCCTTAGAAATAAATTTCAAAAAAAAAAAAATTTTTAGGGAAAAGTTGAAAGTATCAATTTTCCTTAAGAATAAATTTCTAAAAAATATTTTTAGGGAAAAGTTGAAAGTATCAATTTTCCTTAAAAGAAAAATAAATTTCCAAAAAAAAAGTATTTTTGGGGAAAAGTTGAAAGTATCAATTTTCCTTGAAAATCAAAATTTCAAAAAAAAATATATATTTTTGGGGAAAAGTTGAAAGTATCAATTTTCCTTAGAAATAAATTTTCAAAAAAGGGGTTTTTGAAGAAAAGTTGAAAGTATCAATTTTCCTTGAAAATCGAAATTTCCAAAAAATATTTTTGGGGAAAAGTTGAAAGTATCAATTTTCCCTAAAAAAAAATCATTCTTTCCTTCCTTTCTATCTTAATTTTGATTTTGTTTTTTTTTCTTTAAATAATCCGACGACGGAGCCTCTGTAAGTGAAACAGTAGTTTTTCTTGCATACTCTTGAGGTGAGGGAATTTTCTCAATTTTCTGCTAAAAGTATTAGAGTCAATTGAGAAAAGTTTCCAATAATTAATTACTTGGTAAAATTTTAAGGCTTTTAGATAACACAAATTTAAGCTGGTACCATCTTTTGATGGGCGTTGTGAGGGTGCTATAACCTTCTTCACACGTAACCGAACTCCCGAACCTTGTTCTGGTTAGCAGACCTGAACCTATTCTTTTAGGGACCCTTAAACTTAGGTGTTCCCTGAAAGGACGGATTCTTTAGGTGGCCAATCGTACCTAGATAAAAAAGATTGGTGGCGACTCCCTAAAAGTCAATGTCTAGCTATAGATCCCCGGATCTAGACGTTACGACAGCTTGGCGACTCCGCTGGGGACCTTGAGAGTCAGGCCAGCAAATAATTTGTGTTATCCAAAAGCCTAATAAAATTGAACGTTTTTGTATATATATGTATTATTGTTTATTCATGTTTATTTACTTTGTTAATTATGTCATTCATATGCATGAGCATAACATGAGCTCTACACCCGAGCTCCGTCCTCTAGGAGGGAGTAAAGTACCTATTGCTTTCGTGAGGTCTAATACCTCCGCAGTGGCTAGCGAAATACTCCCACTCAAATTGAACCTTTTCCGCTTGTAGCCTGTAATGGGTGAGGATTAGGGTGCCTTACTAGTCTGTGATGGACAAGGATGTAAGGAGCAATTTGAGGACCTTTAGACTCTGACCTTAAAACCGCATGTAGTGAACCTTAAGAGTGCCTACACCTAAGATAGAGCCCTTTCTGCCCAATGATAGATATACCCTATAATTAGGACACAAAAAATGGTGGTTATCTAATCATTTTGATTGTTTAACTTTGTGTATTATTTTTATCATATGTAACATTATGCATCAGCATCACTTTCATTTCATCCATGGAACTAACTATGTTGTTTGTCTGATTGTATGCATCTGTATTCTTTTCATGATCATGTTTCAACACAATCATTTGCATTCATTTCATACTAGATTTCATTCAAAAAATGTACATTTCATTTGTGTATCAAAGCATCATACATAAGGTACAGCATAACATTTCTAATCATAAGTATGGTACTCAAGGTCCGAGGATAGCTCCATCTAGCGAAAACCTTGCTCATCCATACAACACAAGATCCAGAGCAAGGCAAATGGAGGAGAAAAGTTCTCATAGATTTGAAAAGCTAGAAAAAGCTCAGGAGAAAATTGAAAATGAACTTAGCAAAATTCTGGAGGCTCTCAATAATATGAATAAAGGAAAAGGAGTTGAAGGAAGTACAAGCCAGCAAGAAGTGGCTAACCCATTGTACCCTCCAGATTTTGGCCCACCTCAAGCCCAGTCTGCCCAAGAGGTCCCACCACAACATTTTGCATATCCAACATGTCCTGGAATGCCATCAGCTTTCAACCCAGGGCAGTATAATAGCTATATAAATCCTGTCTTCACAGAAAAAGTAGCAGAACCAATTCCTGATCTAGATGATGTAAAAGAAAAAGAGAAGGAAAAGATGAGAGTAGAAGCTGAGGAAAGTTCCAAGATTAGTATGTTAGAGCAGAGGCTAAGGGCTGTGGAAGGATTTAGCTTTTATGGGTCAGTTGACGCTGCTGGGCTCTGCCTAGTTCCTGATGTGGTTATCCCCTATAAATTCAAAGTACCGAAATTTGAAAAATATGATGGTACAAAGTACCCTAAAACCCACATCACCATGTATTGCAGGAAGATGGCAGCTCATGCACATGATGAAAAACTCTTGATGCATGTCTTCCAGGATAGTCTTACTGGTTCTGCTGCCAGGTGGTATGTTCAGTTGGATAGAACCCACATTCGCTCGTGGAGCGATATGGCACATGACTTTATCAGTCAATACCGACATATCATCGATTTGGCCCCTGATCGTTTGTCTTTGCAGAATCTGGAGAAAAAGTCAAACGAGTCTTTTAAAGAGTACGCCCAGAGATGGAGAGATATAGCTTTACAGGTACAACCTCCTCTGATAGAAAAAGAGACCACAGTGCTGTTTGTTAGCACTTTGAAACCTCCTTATTATGAAAAGATGATAGGGAATACAACAAAGAATTTTGCTGACATGGTAATCTCTGGAGAAATTATTGAAAGTGCCATAAAAAATGACAAGTTGAAAGGAGGAGAAACCAAGAAGGCATCAGAAAAGAAAGAAGCTCAAGCTCAAGCTGTGAGCTTCGATAGACAACAATTCAGGGGTTATCAACCCTATCCATCCCAAGGCTACTCTCCATACTATCCCGCTGTGAATAATGCCTCATCCTACCCATACCAGCTAGCTCCCCAACCATCTTATTCATCCACTTATCGCCTTAACATTCAAGCTCCTGTAAGAACCCAAATCCGCCCTACTAACCCAGCCAGTGGCTCGCGAGAACAACGGACTACTCGAGAAAAACCTGTATTTGATCCAATCCCTATGACTTATACAGAGTTATATCGAGAGCTTTATAATAGCCATTTGATTGCCCCCAGCCATGTGGAACCACTTAAACCACCCTATCCAAAGTGGTATGATCCTATAGCCCGTTGTGACTATCATTATGGAATTACTGGCCATTCTACTGAAAATTGCACTGCTTTAAAGTATAAGGTGCAACGGTTGATCAATGATGGAATGGTAAGTTTTGATCAAGGAAAAGCAACAGCACCTAATGTTAGTGTACTGAGCGAAAGTCAAGAACAGAAAGGATCCGGAGATTCACAATGAATTGAGGGGCAAGATGTCAATGGAGATAAGGCTGGTTGAAGGTTTCTTCTGTCATTTTGGGATTTCTTTTCAAAAATGTTAGATTTTTTTTTTGCAATATGACTTCACTTGTTATCATTTTAATAAAAGTAAGTCAATGCATTTCATTACATTTTTCTCTTTCACTTTACCATTATTCCATGCCTTGTTACCTTCCATAACTTCACACTCCCATTCTTAAATTTCAGATGATGAATATTTAGACAATGATAACAATAATTCTGGAATTTAATTTTGAGAACTCATTCACAGAGGAGATGATTTGAGCGAAAATAAAAAGGGTAAGCCATCACCAGAGATGAAAGAGATATATCTTGAAGGTGTGCAATCTTTTATACAAGTTCATGAGCTTTGTTCAATAGATGATGTTCAAGAAAGGTATTCACAATTGAGATAAAAAATGGCCATCTTTCTTTTACCATTTGAAAAACCATTTATTGCTACCCCTTTGAACCTATTATGATTTCTTTTTCGGAGAAACCCCAACCAAGGATCACCCTCTACACTGGGGGGCAATTTTTGAAAAAATTTTCACAAAAGGTCTCAAAAATAAAAAAAATAAAAAAAATAAAAAAAAGAAAAAATGCCACACATGACTTGGGGCAAAGTAATGAGAATCCTTTGTGTGAAGCAGTGAAATGATGTGGGGCAAAATGCCAAGCTGCATCAAATGATCCTTTGGTCTTGAACCTTTTTAATATATGTTTTGAGCCTATTATATCCATTTTTTTATGACCCTTCACCTTGGCCTACATTACAACCTTGAAAAGTCTATTTGGATCAAGTGTGAATACCCAACTTGAATGGTCATATGTTGAGCAAAGATATGCTCATGATGAAGCAATGGAATCATGCTACATGAAAGATATCAACACTGGATGAAAAATAAGAAAAAAAAAAAGAAAAAAAAAAGGAGAAAAAATGAGAAAATGAAAAAAAAAAAAAAAGATCCAAATTGAAAACCTGAAAGGGTGATTTTGGTACCAAAAAAAAAAAAAAGATCCAGGTCAAATGGCTCACATGAATGAAAGATCAAAGACATCTGAAGATCCCTCAAAGACTGGGGCAGAGTTCGCCAAGCTCAAGATGACTTCAACTGTAAATGGAATGAGTTTTTGAAAAAAAATCCTAGATTAATGTTGAGAATTGTCTGAATATTCATCATTTGGACATACCATCCATCCCAATGACATGTATCCAATTCACTTCCTTTCCCATTTGCTTTGTACCAAAACAGATCTTCATTGATTATCTTTACCATAATTCACCTTGCCTTCTCTTATTGTTTCACCCCTAGAATGAATTGAGAAAATGCTTGGTTGCATTGTATTTGTCAAAAATTAAAATGATAATAAATGAATGAATATGTGCTTAAAAGAGTCTTGCATTCATTTGAAAAGAAATCTAAGATGATGGTGGAGACAAAATGAAGAAATGGTAGAAACCTAGAGGAGATGATTTAGAAGGATATATGATGTGATCAAATGAAAAAATAGGGCAGTGATACAATCAAGTGATGAGTACGAGGATGATTTGGTCAATATGACTTGCAAGTTGTGATTGAATGATGAAGACAAAATCTGTTTTGGAAAGGTTAATGCTGAGACACCTATGAGTAATGACCCAATGATGGTGGATGAAACTTGTTTTGAAATTTGCTAGTGCTGAGAAATTCATTGAATGATGGTCAAGGGATTATCGATTGATGAAGCTTATTCCAAAGTATTGAGAAACTAAACAAAGAAGAATGTGAGTGAAAAAGACAATTAAGAGCTACACTGGTTCAATCTTAGAAGAGCAGTGTAATTGGATCCCTGAAGAATCAAAAGGCTGGATGCTTAAGAAAAGAGCTTGAGAAATTTGAGTACCATACATTGAATAGGAATTATTTGGCCAACATTTGCATAACATGCATTGAAATTCATATGCATTTGCATAGCATACACTACTTTCAGGAAAGTATAGTGTACAAATTCAAGAAGCAGGGGTGTTCCAACATCTCACATGGAAAAGACAAATACGAAAAGACTTTGCAAGTTTGAGAAGAAGCTTGTCAGGTAAGTTCCTAATCCTTGAAATAGGATGTCTCTTGGTATTGGGGTTGATTTATAAGACCTTTGGGCATAATCTCCTGAAATCCTCAAACAACAACTTTCAACTCCTTCGGACATGATTGTCTAGGAGTATTTACTTTTCAAAGTTCGTTGCCTCTGTTTAGAGGAGCAATTTACTTTTCAAAAGTCGTGGTGCCTCTGTTTAAAGGAGCAATTTATTTTTTAAAAGTTCGTTGCCTTTGTTTAGAGGAGCAATTTACTTTTTCAAAAGTCGTGGTACCTCTGTTTAGAGGAGCAATTTATTTTTCAAAAGTTCGTTGCCTCTGTTTAGAGGAGCAATTTACTTTTTCAAAAGTCGTGGTACCTCTGTTTAGAGGAGCAATTTATTTTTCAAAAGTTCGTTGCCTCTGTTTAGAGGAGCAATTTACTTTCCAAAGTCGTGGTACCTCTGTTTAGAGGAGCAATTTATTTTTCAAAAGTTCGTTGCCTCTGTTTAGAGGAGCAATTTACTTTCCAAAGTCGTGGTACCTCTGTTTAGAGGAGCAATTTACTTTCCAAAGTCGTGGTGCCTCTGTTTAGAGGAGCAATTTACTTTTCCAAAGTCGTGTTACCTCTGTTGAGAGGAGCAATTTACTTTTCAAAGTTCGTTGCCTCTGTTGAGAGGAGCAATTTACTTTTCCAAAGTCGTGGTACCTCTGTTGAGAGGAGCAATTTACTTTTCAAAGTCGTGGTGCCTCTGTTGAGAGGAGCAATTTACTTTTCAAAGTCGTGGTGCCTCTGTTGAGAGGAGCAATTTATTTTTCCAAAGTCGTGGTGCCTCTGTTTAGAGGAACTTCGGCAAAAAAATAAAAATAAAAAAATAAAAAAAAAAACAAAAAAAACACAAAAAAAAAACAAAAAAACAAAAATTAAAAAAAAAAAAATCAAAAAATAAAAATGTTGAGTTGAGTCTTGATTGGGTGTCTACGTCTTTGCGCAATTTCTGTTTCACAGAAAATGTGCAAAGAGGGGCAGCTGTAGACACCCAATTGGGTCCGGGCCCAGATCAATTGGGCTTGGCCCAAAGGGGTAAGGCCCATTTCAATCCTGTATTTTTTTTTCTTTCTTTTTCTTCTTTTGTATTTTATGTATTTCATTATCATTATTATTATGTATATCTTTATGTATTTATTTTTATTTAGATTAGATTTATATGTATTGTATGTATATAGTTATATATTTATTATTATTATTATCTTTTTTTTTTTTTAATATATTTTTGGGTTTATCTTATGTTATTTTTTTTATTATTATCTGTTAATTTTATCTGATTTTTTTTCCGAATTATCTGATATTATTTTTTTATTTTTATACTATCATATCTTTTGATTATCTAGTATTTTTTTTATTTATTTTTTATTTTAATTCTGGATGGCTAAGATTCAAAGTTGAAGAATCCCACTCTGGAGGGGAATTCAATCAGAAGAGTCCAGTTGGATTCAAAGACTGAATTCCCGTCCAAGGAGGAATTGGGATTGATCAGGAACTCCTGATCAACCCCTATAAAAGGGACCCTCTGGAACAATGCTGAACACACAGAAAACAGTGAGCCTGAGCTACTGATTTGAGGGGAAAAAGCGAATAGAAGAGTGTAGAAGGCTAAGAAAAGGTTTAGGAGAGTTCTAGGAATCATCGGGAATTTTTTGGGAATTTTTTTGAATTTTTTTTTTTCTGAGAATTTCTGGAAATTCCAGATTCCGGTTATTTTTTCGGCCAAGTTTGAATTTCCCGGCGACAATTCCGGCCAAATTTGAAGTTTCCGGCCACCTGCCCAGTTTCCGGCGAGGAATCCCAGAAACCGGCGAATATTCCCAGAAACCGGTCGACTTCCGGCCAAATTCCGACAAAATTTCCAGATTTCGACGACTTTCCCAGAATCCGGCACCGGTGTTCTTCATTTTCTAGAGAGAAGGGAGAGAAAAAAAGAAGAAGAGAGAGAGGGAGAAGCGTTCTGCCGAAAAAACGAAGGGGATTGCCTTTTATACCCTCCCAAAACGACGTCGTTTTGGCTTTAAGTTAATCAGAGGATCCGCGCGTTTTGCCGTAACCCGACCCGACCCGGGCGTCGACCCGCTTTCTGACCCGCGCGTGCCAGCCCACTCCGAGCCGAGCCGAGCCGAGCCAAGCCGCCAAGCCGCTCCCCCGAGCCGTTTTCTCTTCCTTGAGCCGAGCCGAGCCGAGCCGCTCCAGGTTTTTTTTTTTTTTTTTTATATCTTTGTTTATTTGTTTATTTTATTTTTTATTTTTTATTTATTAGATTAGGTTTATGTAATATTCTTTTTATTTATTTTTTATTATTTTATTTTCTTTAAATAAAAATAAAAAAATTCTAAAAAAATATTTTTAGGGAAAAGTTGAAAGTATCAATTTTCCTTAGAAATAAATCGCCAAAAAAAAAATATTTTTAGGGAAAAGTTGAAAGTATCAATTTTCCTTAAGAATAAATTTCCAAAATATATTTTTAGGGAAAAATTGAAAGTATCAATTTTCCTTAGAAATAAATTTCCAAAAAAAAAATATTTTTAGGGAAAAGTTGAAAGTATCAATTTTCCTTAAAAGAAAAATAAATTTCCAAAAAAAAAGTATTTTTGGGGAAAAGTTGAAAGTATCAATTTTCCTTAGAAATAAATTTTCAAAAAAGGGGTTTTTGAAGAAAAGTTGAAAGTATCAATTTTCCTTGAAAATCGAAATTTCCAAAAAATATTTTTGGAGAAAAGTTGAAAGTATCAATTTTCCCTAAAAAAAAAATCATTCTTTCCTTCCTTTCTATCTTAATTTTGATTTTGTTTTTTTTTCTTTAAATAATCCGACGACGGAGCCTCTGTAAGTGAAACAGTAGTTTTTCTTGCATACTCTTGAGGTGAGGGAATTTTCTCAATTTTCTGCTAAAAGTATTAGAGTCAATTGAGAAAAGTTTCCAATAATTAATTACTTGGTAAAATTTTAAGGCTTTTGGATAACACAAATTTAAGCTGGTACCATCTTTTGATGGGCGTTGTGAGGGTGCTATAACCTTCCTCACACGTAACCGAACTCCCGAACCTTGTTCTGGTTAGCAGACCTGAACCTATTCTTTTAGGGACCCTTAAACTTAGGTGTTCCCTGAAAGGACGGATTCTTTAGGTGGCCAATCGCACCTAGATAAAAAAGATTGGTGGCGACTCCCTAAAAGTCAATGTCTAGCTATAGATCCTCGGATCTAGACGTTACGACATACATGATTGTTGAATTTGAAAGGTATGTGAAACTTCTATATATTAAGAAAATATAATGTTATATATATATATTAATTTTCATCTTTCAAAATGCTCATTTAATTAATTATTTCAATAATACTGAAATTTATATATATTTATATATACATATTTAATACTTATTTAAAATTCATATTCGATAAAAATTATCTGTTATTAATAAAATCCCTTTTTTTTTAATACGGCCATGCAACAACATTGATATTGATATATATATATATATATCCCATCATCACTCGTTACTGATTACAATATCGATTGATGTCCACTAAATCCAACCTATAACTTCTCAAAATAATAAAAAATATTCATTTATTTAGGAATAAACCTATAGTGAAAGAGAATATGCCCTAAATGGGGTCCTAATATTTTGTGTATCTAACAAGATCTTGGCTTGTTTTATGACAAGAAGGATGTTGTCATCCTTGAAATTAAGGATAGAGAAGAGAGGATGACAGCTTAGCAATTGGATGGGTTTATTGAAGATAAAAGTTTTGCTTTCTTTACAATAAGTTAAAAGATAGTTTGTTGTGGCTAAGTTGGGTCCCTAATGGAAAAGGTTGGGATAGGATTTGATTATCGACATAATTAATATGAAAATTTTTTTATTGGTAAAAAAAAAAAAACATTGAGCAAAGTTCAAAAATCTTTTGTTGTTTAACAAAAATAATTAATAGGAGAGTTTCATGTTTCTATCGAAATCTTGACCTATAACTTGAATTTTCCTTTCTTTAATATCCTCGTCATTGAATGTAAAGTTTTTTTTATTAGAAAATTTTAACAATTTTGTGATTAAGGGATATGAGTGAGGGTGATTATTTACTTTATATATATATTATTGGTTAACACATCAGAAGCAAATTTGTCTTTTGTCCCAGTATTATAATGTTTAATTCAAATTTATATATTTTCTAGTGCTACGAGAAATATATATATCGAAGGGGAGAGGAAAATTATTGAATTCTAAATTTCTAGCTTGGTAAGGCAAATTATGATTAACTTAGAAATTAAATTATAAAAACTTTAGGCTTACTTAGTTGGTTCATAAAATCATTTTTAAGATATGATATTTATCAAATTAAGAGTTTAAATCCCAATACTTATAATCCATTTTTCTATCTTTAAGTTATGATATTTTTATATAAAAAAATTAAATTTTAAACTGTCTTATATTGAAAAAGTGACGGTTAATATTCCTTAAAGAAAAGTTATTTATAATATTGCATCATAATGCTATAGCTTTGATAAAAGAAATATTGGCTATATATTGTTATTTCATTCAAAAATTAATTCTATACTTTTAGCCAAAAAGGGAGAGAGAGAGTAGGATAAAGAAGCATTTCTCGGTTCTATACTTTTATTTTACTGATTTTTACCTAGTGTAATATTTAAATTATAAGACCTAAGTGAAGTTTCTTACCTGCAAATATTAATTAGGTTAATTCCTTCTAAAAAATTATTACATGTGTTATACCTCAAGATGGAGGAGTTAAAATTTGGAAAATTAAGGTGGGTTAATACTTAATATTAAGTCAGAAAATTTAATACATGGCTTGATTTGATTAGGAAGTTATACATTTGCATTGAGTTAATTACACATATGTTAGAGTCCGAACAATAAAAAAATTAATATCTAAATAAAAATATATAATTTACATCTTAAACTTTCAAATTAGATATCGTATTAATCCATTCAATAATAAACATCATTAACTCAACTTGTCTACCTGACATCTCATAATACAACCATTCCATGTGGAGACCACATATTAAATTACATTATTGAATAATTTTTTAAAAATTTCAAGTGAATGCCACATGGCAACACACTATTGATCCAAGAAAAATTTTTGTCATCACTATTGATCCAAGTCAATTGTCATAGTGATAAATTTTTAATTGTGAGGATATACAGTCAACAACAATATATTATGTTTGATGGTGACAAAAGTTTTCCAAACAAAAAGTAAAGTATTATGTGATAAACTATTCTTTCATCACAACAACGTCTAATAGTAGTGATCACTTTATATCTAGTCACTAATATATTACTTTTTGCCAAAAATCATTTATCGCAAATTTGTGTATTTTATTAGTGACGATTTTATAGTGACAAATAATTTTGTGTCACAAAACATATTTATAGTAACAATTTAATTACAAAAAATTTTATACTGTCACGTTACTGTTGTATTAGTGACTGAATAACAATTTGTTACAATTACTTATTTATAATAGTGTTATAAAAAATTTCGTCACAAAAAATCTAATATTTTTGACAAAATTACTCATAGTTATAATAAAATCGTTACTAAAAATCTTAATTGTTGTAGTATACCTTTTCTTTTCTTTTTTTATTGTGCAATTAAAATAAAAAAAGCATTTTAAGATTATAGAAGTAACTAAAATGAAAAATACCGAAATGAAAAATAATTACAGAAAACTTAAGTTTTTATGTTGTAATGAATTTCTGGTTGATTCTTCCGTTTTGATTCATCTGGGACCGTAAAAAGTAGAAGATTGAAGGTCATTTCAAAGAACTAATAAAATAAAATAAAAAACCATCATTCACATTAAGAAAATCTATGCCTAACTTAAGAAAAACCAATCAATCAATTCCATATTCACTTTTTGGAATCCAAATACCGAAAGCATCCTTATTAGGGAAAGGAAATTGAAAATGAAAACAATCCAACCTCTGTATATATTTATTGTATTCCCAACTTAATACTTTAAGAAAATGATAACTGAACAGATTGAGTTATTTCAAATTAAAAAAAAAAATCAGACCATTTTGAATTCAAATTTTTAAATTTGATATTTAAGTTTTCTAAGTTTGGATCATCGAATTTAGGTTAATTAGAATCAAATTGTTGAATTTTAAATTAATTATATAATTAAATAAAATTTGATTCATTATTCAAATATAAAATGCATTATTGATTGGGAAAATAACTAAAATGTTGACAGCCAAACTCTCAAAGAAGTAGTAAAACCCAAGTGGGCAGTGTACCTGAAAGGCATAAAATAAGTTGTTAATTCCATGCATGTGTTGGGGAACAAAGTGAGGGTCCTGCAATTAGGTCCAAAAGTTGGAAAGCCAGCAAGAGATACCCCGAAATGAAAACAAAACAAAGCTAAGGTGACATTGCCAAGTAACGTAGGAACTCAGCTTCTTTTAGATCTTTGAGAACGGAAATTGAGAATGGAAAAATAAAAGAAAAAAAAAAAGCTGAAAGAGAGGGTCTTGGAGACTATATATAGGAATGAAAAGAGGAAGAGTGGAGTATTTGGGCAAGAAATGAGAGACAAAAATATATTCAATATAAAGCCAAAGACATGCATGGTTTTGAATTTTCAAAAAAAAAATTTTTGAATGTACAACTTTTTATATATAGACGTCACTAGCTTATTACCTATGCAATACATGGATTATCTTTATTTACTTAAATGTATTTAGTATATAAATTAATATTATTTAATCACTTAGATGTTTAATATATATGTATACTACAAATAATATAATTAAAATATCAAAACATAATAAAATTAAATTTGTTTAATTCAAAAATTCAAAACATATAATAATATTTGAGAAAAAATAAAATATCCAAAAGGTTTATGTTTAAATAGTATTATTTAGTTTATCAATAAAATATTAAATTGAAAACTAAAAGTTTCATCACTTTAAATTATCTTCAATTTGTGCCATTTTCTCTTGTGTAATCATTTTTATACACCTACAAGTTTATATAATTGTAAGATAAATTTTATTTATTTAAAAATAATAATAATTTTAAATGTTTAAATAATATACGTGATAGTTTAGTCGCATGTACATTCTTTGCATGAATTTTAGTAATATCTTGATCTTCAATATCTATAAGATTTAACAAATTAATTTTTATATATGTTTTATGCTTTACATTTGATGCAAAATTGTATTACTATAAAAGCTGAAATGAAATAATTTTAAAATTTAAGTAATAATATTAAATTTTAAATAATTATTTTAAAAATTTGTTGTAAAACGATTCAAGGGGAAGGTGTCAATTTCCATTCACATGATTTTATAATAATTTCAAAGGTAAAAAAATTCGCTTTTTGCTTTTACTACTTATGTCTCATTTCTAGGGAAAAAAACCAATAATACTATAAAAGAATTAAATTATAAAAACTTAATGTCAAATAAATAAACATGATTTTATTTTTATGTAAAATAATTATGTTAGAATTAGTATTGTATTTCAGTCATTTGTCTTTATTTATAAATTTTAAAAAATAAATAAATAAAAGAAAAGCCAACAAAATCAATAATTAAAAATAAGCTTACACAGTCTTTTTTAAATAAATAAATCCAAGAAACATTGCTTAAACAATTAAATTAATTTTTTTTTACCTTTAATTGTTGAAATACCTTAGAAGAGTCATTATTATGCTAAACCGATTTTTTTTTCTCTGCTCCAACATCTAAGAATTGACAAAAAAATTTTTATAAGATCCATGCATATACTCAAGAACAAAGAAAATATTCAAAACTTTCATAAAAATTTCAAAAACAAGAAAAAATTATATTGATTTTAACTTTTTAATACATGGATGCATGATTATAAAAGGTTTTGTGCATCTCAAAGGTTAAAAGCCATTTCCTTGCAAGCATAAAGGTTGGGAAAAAAAAAAGAAATAGAATTAACATTGAGAGCATCATTAAAGAATAAATTATCTTATGATGTATGTGATATTTGGTCTTTTCAAATTTAAAAATAATCAAATAATAAAGGATTATTACAAAATCTCTAAAAGTAAAAAACTATATTTTAAAATTTCAGATTTAAAATGACATATATTTAAAATTATTAAAAAAATCTATTTTAAAATATGATTATATTTAGACCTAGCAATTATAAATATGACACAATAACACGATATAATAACAATATAAAAAAATCATTTGTGGGTTTAGTATAATCGTGTTTCGTGTCTTAATTGTATCGATACAGTTAAGATATAACATTATTCGTATTGTGTTCGTGTTAAACAATAATAACATGCTTAAGACGTGGTACTGCTGATAACGTAAAAAAAATTTTAGAAGTTATTTTAATTTATTTAAAAAATAAATTAAAATCATATTTATTTTATCATTTTGGTGTTTAAATAAATTATAGATATTTAATTTTTAAATAGTTTTTTGTTTAAATACTAATTTAAATAAGTTTTTATTTAAACAAATGGATTAATTGTGTCTAATAATGTTATTCATATATAATTATATTAATCATGTTATGTGTGATGTTATTTGGGTATAAATTAATTTGAAATGTATTAATTTTGTCTTGTCACATGTAACACGTATAATAAACGTGTCATGTTTGTGTTTAGGTTATTCGTGTCATTAAAATATTTGTGATATGTTCATGTCAAAATTATTTATGTCATATCTAAAATCATGTCTGACACAAAACACGACACGATAACATGAATTACTGATCTAATTACATTTGAGGTTTTTAGATTTAAAAAGATATATATTTATATTATTAGGAAACCTATTTTAAAAAATAATAAATCACTATATTTGAAAATTTTAAATTGAAAAAAATATATATTTAGATTAATGCATTTTTAAAAAAATAAATATTTAAATTAAAATTTGTTACTAGCAACTTAAAATAATTGAATTGCTTTTTCACTTAAATTTAAAAATTTTGGATAATTAAATGATCTTTAAATATTTATTTTTTGATAAATTGTTTAAAAGGAAATATCTTGAATATCATTATAAAGAGAAGTTTTAGTGATTTTCTTATGTATCAAAAGAAAAACATCCACCTAACGTCCATATAAATAAATTTTATTAGAATTCTATGTATATTATAATATAATATTATATATAATGTGTCTTTGTAATTGTAAATAAAAAAAGTATTACATTGACATATATAGTTAACATGAACATCTGCATACATATAAACTCGTTTTTTAGAGATATAACATATCATTGATTATTAAAAGTATAATTATTATTTATTAGATGTAAAATCTTATACAATTATGTAAACTCAATTGCATAAATGTAAAAATATATCATTCATCTATAGAAAAATAATCCAATAAAATTATACATGATCGAAAATACTTTTAATTTTGAAGGAATTCCTTTTTTTCTTTTCTTTGTTGGTTTGGGTGGTGAATGGGTCGGTAGAGGTGGGCACTGGCAACAAACTTTTGCATGTGGGATTCGTGGGGATCTGGTTATGCTTTGTAATATGGGTCCCTTAAATCAGACCCTTCATTATGTAAGTTGCAGATGATGACATCTAAAGGGTCCACACTGGATTATAGAGAAAAAAAAAGAGTAAATATTGCTGAAAATTTAAAATTCAATTTCAAAGGCTTAAGGCACATTTCGAATCGGACCCAATTTTAGTCTATATCCCAAAGTCAATTTTCCATGGGTGTGAATGGAAAAAAAATTTTGAGTTCGCCAGATATTCAAGTAATTTTAGGAGGAAAAATTAAGCAACAATTATCAAAATTATTTTAATTATAATGTTGTTGTAAATCCAAACTAAAATTTAGTTAATTATTTAGACATTGTTACATTTTTTAGTATAGGGAGGATTCAATTTGAAAGTAATAAAAATGGAATGCATATGTTGAAAATTAAATTTTAAATTTTTTAAAACATTATTTGTTAAAAAATTATAGCAATTAATTGAGTTAAATATCAAATTAAACATTATTATATTTTTGTAAATTAACAACATGTTTGAATATGAAAGTAAACTTTATATATAGACTAATAGCAAGTTTAATTTTTTAATATCACTTCAATTAGCAAATTATATTTAATTCAAGTATTATAATACTTAGACGTGCTTTGATTGTTAATTTAATTGAATTTATTCTTTTTCATATCTTGTATTTACATGATATACCTATAATTTTGTATTAATTACTTATAAAAAATCAAGTTGAACTAAAACTCAATCTAACTTAAAGTAAATTTTTTTAACTTCAAGTTGAACTCAAATTTCATATCATAAACTCTTTGACTCAATTATATCTCAATCTAAATTAGTAATTAATGTATTTGGTACTGTTGTAACGGTCTTGGGACCGCCATATGTAAAGAATTTTAAAATCGAGAAAAAGGTAAGAGTCACCACCAATCATATTTAAGGAGTGATTGGTCACCCAAAAGTTTATCTTTTTAATAAGACTATAAAAGTGGGTTTAAAATTTATCAAAAAGATAAATTTTGATTTACGAAAATCAGGTTGGGTGTGGGAGTCGGTTATGTGTGGGGAAGGATTAGCATCCCTACTACGCCTATAAATTGGTACCATTTAATCATGTGCTATTTTTGGTGTTGGATAAAATGGTTTCAATTTGAAATTTAATACTAATTCCCTTCATTTAAAAAAAATATTTTTTTGCTAAAATTCTTTATTTAAAAATATTGAGAAAATTTTTATGCTAAAAAATTATATTAAAATTCTCCAACATCTACTTTTTTACTTAAGATTTGACACAATATTCCATAAAGTAAAAATTACCTCTTTGTAGAAGATAATTGTTAGTGACTCTTCAACATCTAAGTAGAGTACTGAGAATTATTTCTTTCAGAATGTTATTTTTGTTTTATAAAAAAATTCTTTTTTTGTTTTGTAAAGCACTTTGTATGAGAAAGTAAATAATGGTATTATTAGGTGACAAATAAAGATCAAAGATAGAGAAATGCGAAATGAGTATTAATAATAATATAATGATGTATATATATGCCAATGGATATTATGCTAGATGATGAATGCGATACAAACAAATGGATTCTTAAATATAACGAGACCACCTTGACCTTTCAACATCTAGGCAGAGCTTAGGTGTGACTATTTATATTTAAGATCTCATTTTATTATTATACCTTTATTATTAATCAGTTATTAACCTTATTTGTTTAAGGGAATTAAAGACTCGCCTGAAAAACTTAATGGAAGAAAGTTTCCTCAATATCCCATCATCTAAGCAGCATCCAGGAACAAATTACTCCACTTGAGATTTTCACACGAATCCTTAAAGTTTCGGAATGGCTTTGAATAAAGGTTTAGATCGAGGTTTTTAGAGTTTGGGATTTCAAGATTTTGGAATTTGGGGTTTTGGTTTGAGTTTAAAGGGTTTTAGAACTTGAATTTTAGGGTTTGGAAAGTTTAAGGTTTTGACTTAGGATTTGATGATTGGGTTTTTTTATTTTAGGGTTTTTAAAAAAATTTTAGAAGGTTTAAACTTATTTTATTTATTTCTATTTAAAAACGCGAACATCTCTAAAAATCTCCAACATCTAGGTGGACTTTCGGAGCAAGTCCAATTTTTATAAATCTTTTGTTTTTGAAAATTAATAAAAAAACATATATATTTTTTTGTAAAAAAAAATTACTAATTTATTTACGGTTTTTGTTTTTGTTTTCCTTTTTTATAATAATAATTCCCCAACATCTAGACGAAATTATTATTATTTAAAAGATGATTTAGTTTCCTCTAACATCTAGGTAGGGAAAATTCTTCTTCTACTAATTTATTTCATCACCATTTTATACTTATTTTATTATTATTACTTAAAACTTGGGTTATGATTCATAAAGAAAATTAAAAAGAATCAAAAGTTTTTTTTTTAATTTGTGTTATTGGTGTTATTATTATTATTACTAATATTATTATTATTACTTATTGTAAAACAATAAATTTTAAAAGCCTTAAGTATGCATAAATGGCAATAATGAAATAATAAAATACATAATATATAAAAAAGTAAGAATTAAAAAAAATGAAAAAAAAAATTACCTGAACCGAACCTGTCAACGGTCCTGTCAACGTTGGTTTGATAGGCGATCAATTTGATTGTTTGGTGGTTTGATCCGGTCTGATTGAATCGGTTCAGAGCTGTTAGAGGAAACAGGTTAGCGGATCGGTTGCGTAGATCTCAAGTCAAGTCACGAGCACATGTGGATCCTTCCCCCTCTAAGCGATGTCGTTTTGTTCCTTTGTTTTTATATAAAAGCCACCTTTTTTGTTTAAGATCATTTTTCCCTCCCCTAAAAAAAAAAAACGTTTCAGCCTTTAAAAAAATCCTCTGGCCTTTGCTGAAATCTAGTGTCGTGCCATCACGTCGGCCGCTGCTGAGGTTCACCATCGATGATGGTCGTCGGTGACCAGAAAATGAAAAAAAATTCTAGAAGTTCTCCTCAGCTTCCTCTTTCCAAATTTGACATCCTTTTTGCCGAAAACAGTCTCGATGCGAACAAATTAGACTTTGAAGGTTTTGTTCTCTCTTTTTCTTTTTTTGAAAACTCAAACAAACAATCTCCTTTTTTGTTGCAAGAGAGCTTTGGTGCTGAGGTTCTTCCCTACGGGGAGGACTGTGTTGTTTGTTTTTCTTTTTTTTTTTGGGTTAGGTGTGTAGGGACTGTTTGCTATCTTCTGGTGGGAGAAAGTCTGGTGGGAGTGTGGGAAAGCTTTTGGGTTTTTTGGTGTTTAAGTTTTTTGTTTCTGTTTGAGAGTTCGAGAGCCTGAAAGGGGAAATGTTAGGTGCTTTATAGGGCTAGGAATGGTGGTGGTAGGTAAGGCATGTGCCTGGCAAGGTATGGGTGCCATGACAGGGTAAGGTTGGTGGTTCTAGGCAGTTGGGGCAAGTGAAGTGTAGGGGCTCCTATGGGATTAGGAATGGTAATGGCAGGGGTGTGTGTGGATAGGCCAGTGCCATGCACGGCACCATGCCTGTCCCTGTCCAAACTTTTTCTTTTTCCTTTTTTTTTTAAAATTTTTTTAATTTTAATTAAACCATTATTATTATTATTATTATTATTATTACACAAGAATTGACAATTGTAGACCCGTAAAAAATTTGGTGTCTACAGGTACGTACTTCATAGTGTTCATGCTAATAGAAAGTTTGTAAAAGTAATATAAGATTAATTTATCAATTACTCAACTCGATTTGATAATTCGTATATTTATATCATCTAAAACATTTCATGTATTAATATCATGTTTTATACAAAAATTGGGTATTACATTTCATATCAATATGAAAAATATTTTTTAATTTTTGTTAAACCAATATATGATTTTTATTAAAATTTTAACCTATATTACTTTCATATCCTTTTTTATTGTTTTCATATCATATTATTATATCAAATTTTAAATTGTCAAATCTAGCCAACACCTTAAAAGATAAAGGTTGTAATACGTTCAATTTTTATAAGATATATTCTTCACAATAAATTATCAATAGTCGCAATTTCATATTAGATTGTTTAATTTAATAATAAATATATATATTATTATGAGATAAATGGACATATCGTTTAACTAATCATTCGTGAATAT
This sequence comes from Durio zibethinus, assembly GCF_047325235.1. Classification (NCBI taxonomy): domain Eukaryota; kingdom Viridiplantae; phylum Streptophyta; class Magnoliopsida; order Malvales; family Malvaceae; genus Durio; species Durio zibethinus. Next base: position 6,375,593 of record NC_143176.1, on the reverse strand, counting down.
GATCAAATTATGTTTGTTTATTAAGTTTAACAAATGATTATAAACAACATTTCAAAGTTTTGGTGCAACTATAAAATTTTGGTGTCATACAACGATTACAAACGATTGTAAAAATACTGATGGAATAATTTCTGTTGGTATAGCGTCGATAAATTTTTGGTGCAGTTATAAAATTTTGGTGTCATGCATACGAATCAAAATTCTGTCAATAATAATGTAGATATGTATTTTGCTGATGGAATAGAGATGAAAAATATTCTGTCGGTAATTAATTTTGGTAAAAAAAATTATATATAAAAAAAAAATTTTAATTAATAAATAAAATTTTATATTTTAATTTTTTAAATCAATTTTAAAAATATCGAAGAAATTTTGGTCGATATTCCGTTGGTGATTTTCACTTAGGAATAAAATCCCTAACTCTTCTCTTAACATTTATCTCCCTCACTCATGGTTCTCTTTTCCTACCCCCTCAACTAGACAGTCATCTCCCTTCTCTATCCTCAATTCCTCACATCCGACGGCCTTCCTCCCCTGATGGCCATTCTCCTCCACCATTCACTGCTACAAAAAAATTTGTGACTAAGAATTTCTTAAAAACCAATAATCGAGGAAGCTTTAGGTGAAACTATATATACTTTTAAACTGATGCTTCTTTTAATCTTTTTTAGAGCCACACAAGCACTAAAGGAGAAGAAATGATATGCATTGGTGATCGGAGATAGGCATAATGGCTTGATAGCCACGGCTTACTTGGCTTGTGGCAGCTTGTCCATTGCTGTGCTTGAGCAGTACCTGTCCATAGAAGCTTCAGGTGAATTTTTTGTTTTTTAATTTTTGTTAATAATATCAGTTTTTTGTATGGCATTGAAATTAAAAAAAAAAAAGGAAGAATTAAAGAGACGTGTTTGAATTTGTTGAAACTGATAATGACAGCGTTTACTGATTGGCTGAACAATTTAAAGAAAAGCAAGATTTCGAGGAAAATGAAATCTCTAATTTCTTTGAGACTATGTGTCATGAATCATGCTCTCTAAATTGTCTCAAATTTGTATTTTATTTTTACGGTCTCCTTCCACTTTTCAACAAATCAAATAGAACTTTGATGTTTTTTCTAGGTTTTGATGTAAAGGTAAAGTTGAAATTCATTTTATCTTTTTAAATTTTCCATCAAGTATCTTTTCTATGCAATTTTAAACTTTGATTTGTGATGAACTAGAGCCACTCAGAAAGTTGACTCAATTTGTTGAAACACCAAATCATCTGATTTGAGATATAGTATGGTACAAAGGAACTGAAAATGCTTACTTATTATAAGCCAATAAATAACATATTTAAATTTACTATGCTCTTATTGAGGTTTGTTTGTAATAAATGAGTTGAGAATCTTTTGTTTTGTTGCTAATTAAGGTTATGGCTAATTGAATTAATATATTTAACATCATTTAGTGTTAGCAATAAGCCATTTTACAATTTTATGAACCATTGTCAAATGTGAATTGGTGTTTTTCATTTTCTATGCTTTTAATTGAATTTAACTTTTATTTCTAGTACTTAACTAATTCATCTATTGGTTCTTTGTCTTCACTTTTCCTGCAATTCATCTATTAACTAATGGCTTCTAAGCGACCACGGTCCAAGCTTGAGCATAAGACAAGAAGTAGGTGTCGAAAGGTAATAGTGTCTAAGGTTTTTATAGCTCTCTTTTGTGGTCTTTTATATTGTTATTATTGTTGTTAGTGTCATCATCCATGAACATACATGTGTCACGGACTTAAGAAAGAGTCATGAATCTCATATCGAACATAATAGGAGGGTCATTGGGGTATAAAAAGGTTCACACCACCTCTTCCTTGTGAGGCGCCTTTTGTAGGACAAAACCGTGAGGCCAAGGGGGCCAAAGCGGACAATACCTTACAAGGGTGTGAACCCTAGCAGATAGGCTGATCTGGGATGCCAGAAGAGTGCATGCCCGGGTCCCGGAACCGCGCGGGTCGGAGCTTAAGTCTCGACCCGTGACACATGCACATGCTTAACTGTAAAGAAGTTTAAAGATTAAATCTTTGTGGAAACTTAATCATTTTAAGAGTGAATTTATATTGAGTTTTTGCTCAACTGTCATGAACTTTTTGTTGTACCTTAGTTTATAAATTGCTTTTGGCTGGAAGCAATTAGTAGTTATTTTCTAATACAAGTGAGGTTTTCTTTTGATTTGTGCTTTTTAAGTTCCATTAATAATTAAGGTTTGAATTCATCTCCTAATTGTAAATAAAAATCAGTTTTGTAAATGTTCTTCAAGAATATCTACCTACACATAAATGAGTAAATCTTCCAGGAACGTGGAAAAGAAGAATTTTATATCCTAAACACTCCGTGATGCATGACAATTTGCTTGGCATTAGTGCTAACATGGTGCTTGTCTAAGATGAATTTTGTTTTGTTTTGCATATTCTGCTTGGCATCATTTTGTTTTGTTTCCAATATCATTTATCTCGGCCTTTTGTTTGCTTAATAAGGTTTTGCAATATATCTTGTATGCATCCAAAATTATGAATTTTTTTTAGTTCATTTCACGTGATATTATTTTAATAAAGCTTCCAAATTTGTTATGCAAATAGATTGCTTTAGTAATTGAGCCCAAGAATACGGAAGCAAGTACTATGTACAGACAAGTTTAGGAGGTGCGGGCAACGGCCAATGTCAAGTTCAATTGCTTTGGTTGGAATTTTGTGTGATAAATTTTTATGAGCTTGATTTAGAGTTTGTATGTTCTCTTGGTGATGCGGCTAAAAATAGTTAATTGTTTTATTTTCTGATAAGGAAGTTAATGATTGAATATGATGGACGACCCAACGTTAAAAGGTAGTCCTTGAAGTGAGCAGACTGTGGTTGCCACTCCAACAATTGCTTCAACTCCAACAAGACCAGAATCCAACAAGTCCTTCTAGTCAATCTTGTTCTGCGCTTATTTTAGTCAGTTGTTGATATGTTTGCTTTGGTAACTATATTTAAGAACTTGAACCGGTGAATATTGGTTCTTGTAGACTGCAAGAAAATGATACCTCAGGATTGTAAAATATTATTATTCATGTAATTACTTAGAAACTAAATTAAAAAAACTAAAATAAAATGAGAGAATTTATAAACAAAGTAGAATTATATATGATTAAAAAACAAGTATTACCGATGGAATTTTAACTATTGAGGATGGAGGGTGTTTTTTATAAAATTGAAAAAAATTATTAAAATAATATACAAACTGAAAATTTTATTGGTAAAACAAAAAATTTGGTGGTAAATTATAGAAGAAATTATATCATCAACTTCGTTTATATTGAAGAAATTTTTGTTGGTAAATTTATCAATAATATTATTACAAACAAAAAATAAAATATTATCAATAAAAATTTTCATCAATAATACTTCATTTTTTGATAATGTTAAATGAACAAATAAAAAATATAACAAAATTTGTTCATGTTTAGTTTGTTTGCATCTCTAATAATATATTTAAAAAATTAAGTTAAAATTCTTCCGAAATAAAAAAAATTTAAAAAAATTTGAATGTGTTTATGCACTCAGAAGATATTATTTGTTAATTAAAAGTTTTTGATAGCATTCTTTTTTAATATTTTTCAGTCCAATTTAAACAAGTTATACAATTAACGAGAATTACCATTGGATCTTGATACAAACTTAAAAAAGTAACAGATAAGAATAACAAAATAAAATTGAGTTTTAATAATCTATTAAGTATCAAACTTAAAATTAATTAATAATAGGTAAAGGGAATTCAACTTGAATTTAAACCACAAAAAATTCACTATTTAACGAAAATGGGATATCATTACTTTTAACAATGGAGTGCTTGGGAAGGTTACGGGAGACTTACGAGAGAAAACTTGACCGAGTAGACTCTTTCTTTTCCCTACTTTTCTGATCCAGCTTGACTAATTCAGGTTTTTTTCCTTTTCTTTTGATCCATTTGAGGGAATACAATATGGATTGCAACCTTCTTCTTTGAATCAAATATATATTCTGTGGAAGGTAAACTCAAAATTTGTTCAATCAAATTAAGAAAAAAAATCAAATTTGATTTAAAAATTAAATCATTAATGATGAATGAAAATGTAAGATTACATATAGTTGATTGGACGGCAAAAATATCTTTATTAGCCATCTTATTGTGATCCTTCTCTTTTTCCATAAATTATTGCTTGCATTCCTCCTCAGTTTCTCAAACAAATTAAAAGAGAGCAAATTTTGATTCCAACAATAACACTAGGCACACAACACTACAAATTATCTTTAATATAATTAAATAGAAAAAGGCGACATGAGAGGTTAGCTCTAGCTGATGATTAAGAAAAAAAATTCATACAAAAATTTCAAATTCTGTTCTCTTTTAAAATAAAAATAAAATTTCAAAACATATACTTTAGTTTTCTAAATAAATTTAAAAATTTTTCCAAATTTTTATAAATTCAAAAATTTTTACTAAAAATCAAATTGTCCTATTTAGTTTTTCCAAATTTATATTATCCTACGTGAAATTTTTAAAAAATAAAATATAAATATTTTCCATATCAACAACATATGACAAAAATAAATTTTGGAAGGAATATTCTATTTTAATCCATGGATGATTAAAATCACATTAAAAATATAATAAAGTGGTAAAATTATACCAAAAAAGGTAAAATATATATGGGATTCTAAGTTTTGACTTCTAATATCAAGATTAATTCTCCTTTTGCAAGAAATGACGAAGACTGCTAAGCTGAACATATATACACATACCATTTCAATCCAACATTTTTCATCAACTTAGTTGTTTTCATTTATTTGTATTCTAGTAAGTATTTAACTCAGTAAGATCCCTTCAACTAAAGAACATCAACTAGGGAAACTTGGTTTTGACAGGCTGTTTGGAAAAAAAAAAAATCAGTCTAATTGAATGAAATTATGATGCAAGGAATTCTTATAGCAATTCTTATGCCGCAAAATGATTTGTGATTTGTCTAATGTCTAGAGGGAGGAAGCAATGCTATTCAACTGAAATTCAGAGTTGATGAACTTTAACGTGACTTCCTTACAGAGACACAAAGACAATTAAAATGTGCGCATTGATGGTTTAAAAGATCCTTGTTTTCAAGTCTGCTAGTGGAAAGGACAACAAACTATAAACTTTTAGCTGATAACAACAAGACATAAATAAACAGGAATGCTGTCTTATGTACCCTCATAGAAATTTGCATTCTAATATGATCGCAATTTTTGGCTGCAAGTCTAAGAAATTGGGACAAAGTTTTGCGAAATGCTGCGGCAAATTAGCAACTGCTTCATTCACTGGCATCTTCTCAAACTCACATTCATTTCTTCATCTCCCTCCTCTCAAAAAGGGGTGTTTTCAACTTCTTTGTCAAGACCACCACTCTATAGCACTACCAATTGGCCATGTTGTTTGTTGAGCTCCAGTAGACTCTTCCACTATATTTTCATCAATTGATCGGATTGCCTGCAAAACAAATTAAAGCATGGCATGTGAAGAACAAGAAGCATGTATAATTCAGTAAATTGAAATAATAATGCAACAAGGACCATTGAATGAACCCAATAAGAAAGATTGCCAGCCAATTACATTTTGAATTTCATTAGGAATTAAAACAAACACATGGATGACAAATTTCAATTGAAATCCATAACAAGTTCCCTTGAACACACGAGATTAGTATTGCATAATCAATAAAGCTGAAAGAGGAAATAAAAGCATGAAAAATGTACAACAGGTGAACCTCTCTGTTCATAAGCTTATCCAAGTTCAGCTATACAAAAAGCAGGGCAGCTTTTGATACTTTTATATTGAGAGTTAGGAAGCGTAGCGTACCTCTGTTTTGGCATGCCCAGATTGCTCTGAATCAACACTAAAGCTTGTGGTTATATTGGGACAACCTGTTACAGATAAAGATTGCAAAGATGGGAATACGAAATGATAACCCACAGGGCTGAAGCTCACAAGGTTCGGTAGCTTTTCAAGACCTAAGGTGCCCAATTGAGGTAACTGTATCACTTTCTCTTTTTCCTCGCTACCATTTGCCTCATCTCCTGATTGCTCAAATACTTGTTCTAATTTGGAGACATTCCGAACAGTTAAGGATTGCAGTTTTGGAAGGCCATAAGCAACACTCTTCGGAAAGAGACTTTTCAAGTTTTCGCATTTGTAAATCCGTATTTCAGTCAGATTAGGGAGCCATATGGGTTGGAGATGATGACCTTCTGATGAAGTTTGACCATCCTTTTCAATAATTTGCTCCAATTCCTCACACTCATTTACCCATAAAGAGCTCAATTGTGGCAAATTTCGAGCAATGGTTGGTGATAAGATATATCTTAACCTTCCACATCTATAGACATTCAAATCAGTGAGGTTTTGAAAGTTGACAACTTGGATGGGATCTTTCCATGCCACCCGCAATTCAGGTAGATCACCCAATATTAGTTCCTTCAAACTTGAAAGATTATATCCACCATCAAATAACTCTTCAAAATTAATGATGGTCAAATATTCCATGTTTGATAATTTTTGTCCCAATTTAGGAACTATTAGATTGCATGATTGCTTCCTTTCTCTCATATCCAAAAATTGTAACACCTGTAATCATATCATTTAACTATTAATTCAAAAAATGTAAAAAATAACTAAAAACTTATTTATTCTTTATTTTTAATTTTATATAAAATTTTGATTTTAACAATCTTATCATTAAATTAAACACATTGCTTTAAAGGTCCATTTAAACCATGATTATATAATGTGAATTAAGTTTAAAATTTAAATTTCTTAAATTTTTTATTCTAATCAATTAAAATTTAGAAAAATCCTTAATTTAGGACCATATCTCTTATAATTATTATAGTACAATTAACTAATTATAATTTAGTATTGTGCAGGGTCCATCAAAAAACTATTTAGAAGCCACATTTTAAGTGATGGCAACATAATTCTTAATTGTGATTGGTTAACTATAATATTGTAACAAAGATAATTATAAATGAATTACTCTCAATTCATTAATTTAAGTCAAAGACAAATAATTTAATTAAAATATAAAACAACAGTTTTGAAAAGATTAGTTCTATATCATGAATAAAAATGAATCCATATGAAACGTTTAAAAACACAAAGTACATACTACATATGGCTTTTCAATATATCTAAGAAATAAAGTTTGTTCTAAGAATTATGATTAAAGAAATATATTTTCTTATATGTGTTAAATATTTACAAAAATATTATTACTTTTAATTAATTTTTTTATTTGGTTTAGTTTTCAACTCAAAACTAAATTATTAATTCAGTTTGGTTTGAAAAGTTTTTGGCGTTAAACTAAACTGAGCCAAATCACCTAGTTCAGCTTGGTTTTTCTGTTTTGACCAAATAAAGCGCACACTACTCTCAATAGTGCTAAATGGTGATATTAAGGGTTTTTTAGTTCATGGTATTAATTATTTATGTTTTTATGGGAAGAAATAACAAATTTCTGTGCTACCATGCTATTATTTCTAGACTCCCTGATATGAATGTCAGGGATAGGGAATCCTTAGAAAACCAGAGTAATATTATTGTTCTGTAGCCCTTGTTATGCCAGCAATAGGAAATTCTTAGAAAACCGGAATCCAATAGGGAATACTTAGAAAATCTCGCAGATCTTTTTGGATATTTCATTTGAGTGACTTGAAAAATAATGCATTAAGATAAGTGGGTTAATCAGACAGAAAATCATCATTAAGATATGAAATGCATTTTTTCAATGCATTTCATTAGTACAAATGCAATTTAATAATTATTTATTAAATTATTTTTTATTGATTTAAATAATAAAACATTGATTTAGTGGTAAAATTTTTTTTCAAAAATTTGATGTTTTAAATTTAAATCTTATTATTTATGAATTTAATTTAATTTCATGTTAAATTTATCTTATATATAATTTATTTACTTTTTAAGTGAAACATTTAAACATAATTATAATTTTTTTATTAATATTTTCATAAAAAATTATATACTTGCAATCGTAATTAGTAAAATCAAAACTAATTTTATATTAAAAAAGTAGATAAATAATGCTAAATAGTACGAACATTATGTTTTTATGAGAAGAAATAACCAATTTGTGATATTAATTATTTAAGGCTTTTTTTACGAGAAGAAATGACTATTTAGCATTTTATGCAATAATTAATTGAACTTAAAATGAAATCTCCTAGCTACATATTTCCTAAAAACTCAATCTCCTAAAACATTAAAATAACTAAATGAGATAGATATAAACAACTCAAGAAACTAATTATAGTAAATTCCTAAAAATTGAAAACACAAAGTAATAACATATTTGGAATGGACAATTCCTACTTCAAATATAAAGAAAAAGACAACTAGCAAAGAAAATGTCGATGAAAATTAAAGTAAATTACACCATACATCTATGACTTTTGTACAATATTTCATTTTCATTCATGGTTTTAATTAAAATTCAAAATTTTCATTCACAAGTTTTTTTAAAATATTTCAAATTCATCAATTTCAACAATTAATCATTAAAATTTGACTAAATTTGTCGTCTCAAAATATTGTGTGTATGTGTATAACCATGTAAACATGCATGTGATGAAAAGGTGGGAGTTTTTTTAACTTTTTAAGTTGAAATTCTTGTCATATGCACATTCATGTGACATTAAAAAAGATTTGTTCTGTTAATTTTTTAATAATGATTGTTGTAATAGATGAATTTAAAATATTTTAAAAGGTGTAAATGAAAAAATTGAGTTTTATAAGATTGTGGATGAAAGTAAAATAATATTGCACAAAGCTTATCAATGCCTGATACATTTTAATAATGACAGCTATCTTAAAAGTCCACAATTGGGATTTTAATTATCACTACTTAAGTAGGGAGAAGTAGATTCACATTAATTTTACCCAAAGTAATACAAAGTCTATCTTTTAAATATTGTAGCACTTGAAAACTTTTTAGTCACCAACTTATCAGGAAAATAAATTTAGTCAACGACATTAACACTATGTAGTCGAATTATTTTACTTTCTAAGTGTTTGTTTCCAAAGATAAAAAATTATAAAAAAGATTTTATTTAAGAAAAAAAGAATTTTCTCTTCCAATTTAAATGGATTAAGTTTCCATTTTTTTTCTTTCAGCTCTCTTATCTATTCTTCCATTCTTTATATTCCTCCTACAAAGTATAGTTGAAAGTGTAAAACCATAAATAAATAGGATTACCTGTATTTTAGCCGAAATGATAAAAGGAGTCAATTGTGGACAATCATCCACACACAAATCTTGTAAAGATGGCAGCGTGAGTACAATGTCATTCCCATCCCTTCCTTTTAATTCAGGCAATCTTTGCAATCTAACCTCATTCAGCTGCGGAAGACCTTCAGCCATTGAGATTGGAAAAGTATATTCCAATCGAGAGCAATTCCAAATGTGAAGTGTTCTCAAATTCTCCAAAATTTGACCATGTGACAATGAGGAAAGAGATGTCAACTTACTGCAGCCACTTACTTGTACTTCCCTTAGACTTTGGAGATTAATGTTTGACACTTCCGTTTTGGGAATTATTTCTTCCAATTCCAAGCATTCGGATATGTCCAGCACTTCCAGTTGCCCAAGACTTTCAGCAACAGACGTTGGGAAGAGATATCTCAATTTTATCGCAGTTGTATATCATTACAACCTTCAAACTTTGTAAGCTTACATGATAACTGGGTCCTTGTTGTATGCTCGTCGATTCAGCAATCTGAAATAGCACTTTTATCTCATCATAAATTCCATAAACAGTGATTAAAATTTGACAAACTATATCATCTCCAAATCATGTGTATGTATGTCCATGTCGTGCATGTGGTAAGATGGTGTTCTTTGACTTTTTAAGTTAAAAATCACGTCATATGCACATCCATTAAATTTTTAACAATGATTGGAATAATAAATGAATTTAAAATATTTTAAAAGGTTTCATTCTATTAAATTTTTAACAAGATTGGAATAATAGATGAACTTAAAACATTTTAAAAAATCGTACATGAAAAAAAATTGAGTTTTATAATATCGCAGATGAAAGTAAAATAATATTGCACAAAACTTATAGAGGAAAGTAAAATAAAAAAAGTTATCTTAAAATTCCACAACTGATCTTTAAATGATCATTGTTTAAGTAGTGAAGAAATAGATTTACGTTAGTTTTACACAAAGTGATACAAAGTCTATCTTTTAAATATTATAGCTCTTAGACTTGAACTTTTCGAACACTAGTTTATCAAGAAAAAAAATTCTGTCGACAACATTAACACTATGTTTAATGGTTGGAAGAAAAATAAAGAGAGGGAAAAAGGGTGAGGAAAGCAAAAATAAATGATAGAAAAGAGAATTAATTTTCTTTTTTATTGTTTGGTACCAAAGATAAACAAAAAAACAAAAGAAAAAAGAAAAAGGATTAGAATAAAAATTATTTAAAAAAAAGGTTTTATTAAGTATAAAAGAATGTTTTTCTCCCAATTTAAAAGGATTAAATTTTGATCGATTTTTTTTTCTTTCCACTCTCTATTTAAAAGTGTTGTCAATTTCTCCAAACTTTGACAATGCGACAATGAGGAAAGAGATGTCAAGTTACTACAGCCACTTACATGTACTTCCCTTAGACTTTGGAGATTGATGTTTGACACTTCCGTTTTGGGAATTATTTCTTCCAATTCCAAGCATGAGGATATGTTCAGTGCTTCCAGTTGTCCAAGACTGTCAGCAACATACGTTGGGAAGAGATGTCTCAATTTGTTGCAGTTGTGTATTGTTACAACCTTCAAACTTTGTAAGCTTACATGACGACGGGGTCCTTGTTGTATGCTCCTCAATTCAGCAATCTGAAATAGCACTTGCATCTCATCACAAGATTTAACTTCCAACCTTTCAAGACTTTGTAGAATTGGAATTGCATTGGTTAGCACCTGCTGCTTTGTAGTATCAATGAGACATTTCATATGCTCGCAACTCTCAATACCCAGAGAAGTCAGCTTACTGAATACCACTTGGCCCGACTCCAAGCTTGGAACAAGATTTGGGTAACCCACCATATCTTTCAGATTAAGAGATTCTGTATCCTTAAATAACTGCTTGCATGCCTCTATTATAGACCCCCCAATCTTTAAAGATCTCGAGAATGGGCAGATCTCAGAGTCCATCTTCAATCCATAAAAATCAGAAAAGTCAAAGCCAACGCAAACATAAAACCTTTGTAATTTACAAAACACAAAGTCTCTTGGAATATCTTCAGAAGAAACCTCTAAAGATAATACAATCAAGTTTGAGAAGGAATTCAACTCTGATAGACTGGCAAATCTTTCTTCTCGAACAGTGCTCTCAGTGGCCCATTTTAATAATTGACAACCATGCAGGTATAGTTCTTCTAATTTGGACAATCTTCGTATTAACTGAGAAGGGATTCTCTGCAGTTCTTCACAATATGATAAATCCAACAATTTAAGATTATCCAAATCACCTATTTCTTCTGGCAATTCTTTGATATCAGAGCAACTAAATGAAAGAACTTCAAGTTTCTTCAACTGCCCAAGCACTGAGATGTCCAAGAGTTTGCAACTTTCCAAATGTAGAGTTGTAAGGTTTGTTTGAAACTGAAATGCATCCGGAGATATCAATCTAGAATTCAAAGCGCAAACTTTTAATGCTGTCATTCCTTCAAAGAATTCACTTGAAGTTGTCATCTTCTTATCTCCACCAAGTACAAGAATTTTGAGATTTGGGCATAGCAGTCCTTTAGGAAGTTCAACAATCCGACTAGTCTTGAAGGAGACTGCTTTGTAAGGCTCAAAACTTTCATCCTTTGGCCACAATTCAACAACCTCAGATTTTATCATAAAAGAAAACTCCGTTCTGTTTGATGCTATCCACAAAGCAAAGTCACGAACCAAGTCATGCATTTTAACATGCCTTTCTCCACAATTTAACAACAAACAAGAATTCCTGAGGATGTCCATCGCAGCAAGCACTTCGCTCCTCACTGCTTCAATCGAGCCCATACCTTTATACAACTCTAGTCCCCATGCATATCTCACCAGCTCCTCTACATAAATCTCATAATCTTCAGGAAATAAAGAGCATAACAAGAAACACATCTTGGTCTCCTTATTCTTCAGATAATCAAAACTTACCTCAAAACATAGGTAAGCATTTTGTTGATCAATGTCTTCTATGTCAAGCAATTTACGGTTTTCGAGTCTCCGATTTGCTGCTTCCCAGCCATGACGATTTTTACCTTTCAGAGCACTTGCCAGTGTAACTATAGCTATGGGCAGACCTTTACATTTTTTGATAACTTTAGTTGCCACATCCTTAATAGAAGCACCAGAAGAGTCGTTTAAACCAGCTTTGGCGTTAAATAAAGCCCGAGCTTCATTGTCTTCTAAACAACCAAGTGGTATTGTCCTTTGACATTCCATAGCATCACATACATGTTGACGGCGAGTTGTTAAAAGAATTTTGCAGCCTTTATGATCCTCGGCAAATGGAATTCCTATCTTCTCCTTCAAGTCAATTTTTGCCCAAACATCATCAAGGATTATTAGAATCCTTTTATCCTTCTGTAGTTCCCGCAGTTTCGACCAGAACTCTTGGATTGATCTTCTTCCTTGGGCATTCTTCATATCGAAATCCAAGTCTTTTGCAATTTCATCTTGAATTGTTTCAAAGTTTGGCTTTTGAGACACAGTAGCAATCGCAACTCTGTCAAACAGATTTAATTTTTTGGCATGAATTCCAACTTCTCGGACAAGGGTTGTCTTGCCCACCCCTGGCATCCCCCACAATCCAATCATGCTGACCTTGTCATCCTGTAAGGCTTCAATTATCTGATCGAAACCTTTTTTTGAAGATTCAAAAACCATAAAATCCTTAGATGAGAGAAATTCTATGGTCGGATTTGTACTACGTGAACGGTAGCCCACTCGTCCAGGTTGACCAAATTTGTTAATCTTCTCTATAAGCTCACAAATAACAAGAGTGTTCTTTATTGCTTTCTTACTTAATCTATACCGCCAACTCCAATTAGGACACCAATTGAAACATCTCTTGTTTTGCTGCAATTCCTTTTCTAGAGTTTCCATATCTGATAGGATTTTGTCCGCCTTTGATAGCAAAAATCTGACATCATCTTCAATTCCTTGAAGTCGCCTTTCAGCATACTCAATCTCATGTTGCAGCCGAGCCCGTGCCATTATTAGTTCTTCTTTTCTTTCTTTGAGCTTTTCAACATTGTCATGAAAATGGCGAATGTAATTAAATTGACGTCCTACTGGCTTCGCCACCCAATCCACGAGCAGTGTTCCCACGCAGTTAGAGAGAGCATTCTCGCAAAACCCACAAGCCATTCTTGACAGCTCAAATTGAAGAAACTTCTGCCAAACATAAAAATATTGGCTATGAGATAAATCATGGTGAAGATACTAAAAAGAAAATTAAAGAATAATGAAGGTGAACTCTCTAAACATACCAAGCAAGGTGAAGATAGTCCAAAGTGTGACAACCAACTGCTTTTTCTTCAGTTTTCTGCCGAGTAACACTTTTTAAGTACGTAACGAGGCAAGGTGAAGACAATTCAAAGTATGAGAACCAAATGCCTTTCTTCAGCACTCTACCAAGCTGAAAACACGTAATAAAAAACAATATTTTTAGATAATTTATAACGAAACATTACTCAGAAAACATGAAATAAAAAAATTTATGTTAATAGGATAGAAAACCAAAAAAATCGTATCATACTGTAACAGTTAAGCAACAGTCTAAAAACGATTAATTACTTGTTTGGTCAAACAATTTTAGTTGATTTTTTTATTTTGGACACCAAACTGTAAAAAGTAATGATTTAGTCACCAACATTATAAAGATTTGCTTCTTTGATCATCATACCATTTAGAGTTAAATGTTGGATGAAGATACTACAAGAATATATCATATCACTAACAATAATTATAGTAGGCAATTAACCAATTATAATATATAATTGTATAAAGCACATCAAAATTTATATGAAGTACACACTTACATAACTGGTGAACCTTACTTACATAATTTTTTATTGGAAACATACCACCTCCAATTATTGTAAAACAATTAACCAATTAAAATTCAATATTTTTATAGGGTTTACAAAAAAATGTGAAATCCACACTTATAAATGATGTACCTTTATATAATTTTTTTGATAATTGATTAATTATAAGATTATAATAAAAAAATTTAGATTGATTTTTTTTTATTATGATTGGATAATTGTAACATTAAAGTAAAAAAGAAAATTGTAGACTGTTATTCACACACGGCCTATGCCCAATTACCACATGGTTATGCCTACGTGAACTTATTTAAAAAAAAAAAGTCCGTATAAAAAAAATCAATTTGTTTCATTTTCTAACTTCTCTGACTACCCTACTTCATTTAATAGCGCCGCCATCAAACTCCGATGTAGGACCATTCTCTGCTACTATCGTACGCCGCTCGTCGGCACCGTTTTCCTTACCAAAACTCACCCAAGTCTTCTCCTTGATCCTCCCTTTCCTCGTATCATATCAAGTCTTCCTAAAAACTGATAGAAACTTCTAAATTTAAAACAAAACCCAAGGCCATAAAAACTAGAAACGCCACCCTTACCCACTTATCACCACCAATGGCACCGTTTCCTCCCTCCTGTCCTCCGGGTTCCCATCACAACTAGAGAAGCTCCAAAAACACAAGATCAAAAGACCCTAGAACCCAAAAAAAAAAAAATTATCCGCCTTTCTACTTCACTGCAACCAACTTTTTTTGTTGTTTATTTAATATTGAGAAAAAAAGGTTAAATGAATATTCCAACCTTACCACTTCTAGATAGAAGTAATAGATCCGAAGCTTTTCAAGAGGAAATTTGCTTGAGAAATAAATCCAATCCTTTTCAGATCTGATCTACTTCACTGACAAAATTGCAAATTAGATAAAAAAAATGTAAGAAACACACTTTATTTGTATAAAGAGAAAGCAATGGAGAAATTGTTGCATTTACCTTACTTGGTGCCTTCTAAATCTGCCAGGATTTATTCATGATGAATCATTGAAAACAAAGAAAATAAATTTGAAGATTGGATTTTTTTTTTCTCTTTCTTTTTTATTTTAATTTTTTAGATGAAATGACAAACAAAGTGGAAACTAAAGAGAAAGAAAATATTGAAGAGTAGCTCTTTTTTTTTTTTTTTAAGTTACAAGGAAAGAAATGTAGAATCAAACAAAATTCAACTTAAGTTTTTTTTTTTTTTTTCTTTGAGTTGAAGGAAAAGCCAACAGAGTAGAAATCAACCTTAAAACTCTAGGCCAAAAGAAAAAAGAAATCAAGATGGCATTGAAATTATCAAAAAGCTTGGAAATTGAAAAGAGAACGTTCACTAATCTACCTGGAAAATTCGAACAAAAGAAATTAACAGAACAATCAACTTCTGATAGCAGAAATGGGCTTTTGCTTTTTTTTTTTTTTTGTATTTTTTTGATGAAAATGACAAACAAAGTGGAAACTAAAGAGGAAGAAAATATTGAAGAGTAGCTCCTTTTTTTTTTTTTTGAAGTTACAAGGAAAGAAATGTAGAATCAAACAAAATTTTTTTCTTCTTTTTTTTTTTTTTCTCTTTTTGAGTTGAGGGAAAAGCCAACAGAGTAGAAATCAACCTTAAAACTCTGCGCCAAAAGAAAAAAGAAATCAAGATGGCACTGAAATGATCAAAAAGCTTGGAAATTGAAACGAGAACGTTCACTTATCTACCCGGAAAATTCGAACAAAAGAAATTAACAGAACAATCAACTTCTGATAGCAGAAATGGCTTTTTGCTTTTTTGTTTTTTTTTTAAGGTTTTATGGGCAAAGGATTTGTTTCGAGATTAGTATGTAAAATGTAGAGAAAAGGAACTTATTTTCATGCAAAGTCTTCTTTTTCTTTTAATATAGTTATTTCATTATTAAATTCCATATTGTCCGACGAAAGCCATGTGACCGACAACAGCCATTAGCCATCACTTCTTTTCTTGTCGGGCTCTTCTTGTTTTATTCTTCCTTTCTTATCTAAGTCATGGAAGACCGCGCAAATATAAGTCCTTTTATTGGGGGAAATTTCCGAGAAGTAACACAAATATTTATTAATTCGTACCATACTAAAAATAATTAGTGAAAAAAATAATAATATATTAATAAATAAAATTGAAAATTATTTTTATAATCGTAATGTTCATTGATCTTTATTCAAAATTATAATATATGTATATTTAGTTTATATATATGTATAATTATTTTATAAAATATATACATCCAAAAAATAAAATAAAATAATTACATTTTTGGATATTAATATTATAAAAATAAATTTAATTTTTTTATTCATTTAAATATAAATGTTAACCTAAAGATATTGATGACAGATTTTTAATTTGTTGGTTATTTTCTACGTTAATTACAGGCTTGCTTGTAGCAGATAATTATATCATGCCTATGTAATTAGTCATGGACATCAAAACTTTTTAATTAATTATAGTATTTGAAATAAAATTTCATTATAAACATTATTTGTTATTAATCTTATATATTATTTTTCTTTTTAATATATTATATGTTGTTTTATCTGTATCCATAAGTGCGGAAGAAAAACTAAATAAATAATGAAAAGTAAGTGATGAGCTTGACAAATATTCAATTCTTACGATGAGCTGTAGAGATAAACTGCTTTGCTTAATTACTTGGAGAACTAAGTATTGACAACTTGTACACTTACTAAATCATTTATAGTGAAGTGATGATTGTTGGATTAAGAGTAGTACAAAGGCCATAAAATAATCCAATTCTAGCGGTTCACTTTAAAATTTATTACTCCATTTTCATGTCTTTTTTATTATAGATATACGTCAATTCTAGAAATATAAATAATAAATTAATTTTTACAATATTTTTTAATTCAAATTAAATAAAATTTAAATTTAATTCAAGTTTGAATAATTTAACAAATTTAAACATTTTAATAATAATTTATAAATTAATTTAATCAAATTTTTATATTTTTATATTTTTATTATTTTAATTAAAAATTATTATTTTATCTTTATATTTATATATCAATTCAAGTTCAAAGTTAAACATATAAATAAATTTAAAATGAAGTTATGAAAATTAAATTTATTTTTTATTAAACAAATTTAATAAAAAAAGTTTGAATATTTTAATTTTTATCTTGAATTAAATTTAAGCTTAAAAATTAAATTTTGATCAAATTCGAGTTAAATACAAGAATAAATTTCTCTTTTTGAATTGAAGGAAAAATAAAGTAGAAATCAACCTTAAAACTAATTGAAAAAAAAAAAGGAAAGCTAGCACTGAAATGATCAAAAGGCTTGGAAATTGAAAAGAGAATGTTCACTTACTTGCCTGGAAAATTCAAACAAAAAGAGATTAACAGAACACCGCTTCTGGTAGCAAAAATTGGTTTTTGCCTTCTTTTTCTTTTTTAGGTTTTATGGCCAAAAGATTTGTTTTAAGATTACTACGTAAAATGTAGAGAAAGGAAGACTTATTTTCTTCCGAATCTTCTTCTTTTTCTTTTAATACTTTCCTTATTAAATGCCATAGTGGCCGACAAATGCCGTGACCCATCACTTCTTTTCTTCTAGGGTCTTATTTTTTATTCTTCTTTTCTTATCTAAGGTCTTCTTTTTTTTATTGGTCGTTTCAAATCTATGGAATATTTATTCATTAGTAAAGTTATAATATATTAATAAATAAAAATTATTTTTGTAATCGTAATGTTCAATGATCTTAATTTAAAATTATAATATGTACATAAAAAATAAAATAAGTATTTTTTTGGATTTTTTATTAATTTAAATATAAATATTTCTTTTCAATTAATTATTTTTATTGTAATATCAAATAATAATATAGAGCTATTGCTTCATTCTCTTTATTTTTAATAAACGAAATTCACAACCAATCCAAAGTAATTTTCTATTACTTCAGCCAATGTTCACTAATTACTAATTAGATTAATTACCATGATTCTTCACATAAAAAAATTAATTTAAGATAAAAAATTTTAAATTACTAATGCACTTCGATTGAAGAATTGAGACATTTTAAAAAGACATGATACAAACAGCTTAAAAATATAATAAAAGTATAATCTTATTTTACATATGCTTGAAAATTATATAATTAAGTTATTATGAAACTAACACACAATAATAATACCATTAAAATGGGTAAGCTTTTATCTAAGGCAAGCTTGGCTATTCATTAAGCCTTTTATGAAGACGTCGGCAAATTTCATTATTTGTTCACATTGTATGATTAAATTTCCTGATACTTGATTAATATTTTTTATATGTAAAAAAAAATACTTTACCCATCATCTTTGTCTTAATTAACTCTAGTAATAAATTGTAAAAGAAGGAAATAAAGTATGATATCCAATAATGGTCAAGACAAACAATAATAAAAAATGGAGCTTCTATATCTACTGGTCTACAAATTAATGGAAACAATACTAACCTAAAGATATTCATGATAGGTTTCTAATTTGTTGATTATTTTTTACATTAATTATAGGCTTACTTGTTGCAGACGACTATACCATGATAATGTAGTTACTCATGAATATCAAAATTTTACAATTAATCTTAGTATTTGAATTAAAATTTCATTGTAAACATTTATGTATTATTAATCTTATATATTATTTTTCTCTGTAATATACTGTGAACTTTTTTTTTATCTATATCCATCATTGCAAAAGAAAAAAAAAAGAGAAAATAATAATATGAAAAAAGCAAATAATAAAAGGTAAGTAATGTTCTTAACAAGTATTAAATTCTTGCAAGGAGCTACGAGAGTGAACTATTTTATTTAATTACTTGAGAATAGAGTATTAACAAGTTACAGATTTGTTAAATCTAATAAATTTATAATGAGACGATAACCATTGGATCAAGAGTATCCAAAGGTTATAAAATAATTTGATTCTAACGGTTAGCTTTAAAATTGATTACTCCTTTATCACGTGTTTCTCATTCTACATATATATCAAATTTAGATGTAAATGATGGATAATGTTTGTAAGATATTTTAATTTGATTCGAATAAAATTTTATAATTTAATAATTATTTATTTGAGTTTAAGTAGTTTAATGAGTTTATATATTTTACTATTTGATTTAAATAATTAATTAATTTAATCTCATTTTTATATTTTTAATATTTTTTATTATTTTAATTAAAAATTATTATTTTATCTTTATATTTATATTAATTTGAGTTAAAATTTAAATACATAATCAAGTTTAACATTAAATATAAAATTTAAATTTATTTTTTATTAGATAAAATTAATTGAAAGAGTTCGAATATTTTTATTTTTTTTAAATCGAACTCA
Source organism: Durio zibethinus (assembly GCF_047325235.1). Lineage (NCBI taxonomy): Eukaryota > Viridiplantae > Streptophyta > Magnoliopsida > Malvales > Malvaceae > Durio > Durio zibethinus. The sequence goes on along the minus strand of NC_143176.1, from coordinate 6,356,078 downwards.
AATTTAAAAATTGAAATTTGATTAAATTTAAATCAAATTTAAAATCAAATTTGTTTTTTTGAGTTGAAGGAAAAGCAAAATAAAAATTAACCTTAAAACTCTTAGACCAAAAAACAAAAGAAATCAAGCTCGCAATGAAATGATAAAAAAAGCTTAGAAATTGAAAAGAGAACGTTCACTTATTTAATTGAAAAATTCGAATAAAAAAGATTAATAGAACACTCAGCTTCTAATAGCAGAAATGGGTTTTTGCTTTTTTTTTTTTTTGGTTTAATGACCAAACGATTGGTTTTATGATTATTATGTAAAATGCAGAGAAAAGAAGACTTATTTTCATCTAAGTCTTCTTCTTTTTCTTTTAATATTGTTATTTCCTTAATAAATTCCATAGTGGCCGACAAAAGCAATGACCCGTGACTTCTTTTATTCTCGGGTCTTTTTTTTTTTTTCATTCTTCCTTTCTCATCTAAGTTATCGAAGACAGCCCAAATATTTGTCCTAAAATTTTCGAAAGTAACAAAAAAATTTATTAATTGGTACAATGTTAAAAATAATTAGTAAAAAAATTATAATATATTAATAAAATAATGAAAATTATTTTTATTTTCGTAATATTCAATAATCTTAATTCAAAATTATAATGCATGTACATTTAGTTAATATATATGTTAATTATTTTATAAAATATGTACATAAAAAAATAAAATAAATACATTTTTGGATATTAAAATTATAAAAATAATTTTTTTATTAATTTAAATATAAATATTTCTTTCTAATTAATTATTTTTATTAAATAATTAATAAAGCAATCTTGTAGTTCCATCTTGTTTACGAAGCAATCGCTTCATCCTTTTTATCTCCAATAAACGGAATTGACAATCAATCCAAAAGAATTTCTTATTAGTAAACCATATCATTCTTAATTTATTCTAAGAAACAATTAAAACAGCAAAAGAGCTGGCCTAAAAATATCTGCCCATGTTCACTAATTAGTAATTAGATTAACTATAATGATTCATCACATAAAAAATTAAATTAATACCAAAAATGAAAATTAAATTAGTACTACACTTCGGATGAAGAATTGAGACATGTTAAAAAGATATATGATACAAAAAGTTAAAAAATACAATAAAAATATAGTCGTATTTTTCACACGCTTGAAAACTATATAATTAAGTTATTATGAAACTAACACGCAATAACAATACCAATAAAATGGGGAAGCTTTAATCTAAGGTAAGCTTGGCTATTCATTAAGCCTTTTAAGAAGGCTACCTCGGTAAATTTTATTATTTTGTCTAAAATGATTACATTATATAATTAAATTTTCTGGTACTTCACCTATTATCCTTATCTTGATTAACTTTAATAATAAAGTATGAAGGAAAAATAGAATATAATATCCAACAAACGGTCCAAACAAGCAATAAAAGATTAACAATAAAAGATGCCGCTCTCGTATTTATCACCGAAAGATATTTATAACATATTTTTAATTTGTTGATTATCTTCTACATTAATTACAAACTTATTTGTAGTAGATGACTACATCATGCTTATGTAATTAATAATGGATGTCAAAAGTTTTTAATTAATTACAGTATTTGAAATAAAATTTCATTATAAACTTTAATGTCTTATTAATCTTATATATTATTTTTCTTTTTAATGTATTATATATTTTTTATTTGTATCCATCAATGCGGAAGAAAAAAGGTAAATAATATAAAATGAGTAATGAATTTAACAAGTACATAATTTTTACAAAAAGTTATAGAGATAAACTGCTTTACTTAATCACTTGGACAACGACGCATCGACAACTTAAAGACTTACTAAATTATTTACAATGAGGTGATGATTGTTGGATTAAGAGTTATCTAAAGGTTACAGAATAATCCGATTTTAACGATCAGTTTTAAAATATGCTATTTCATTTTCATGTCTTTCTCATTATAGATTCATGCCAAATTTAAAGATATAAATGATAAATTATTTTTTATAAAACTGTTTAATTTAATTCAAATAAAATTTTAATTTAATTTAATTATTATTAATTTGAGTTCAAATAATTTAAAAACTTTGAACATTTTAATTCTTGATTCGAATAATTTACAAATTTAATCAAAATTTTATATTATTTTAATTAAAAATAATTATTTTATTTATATATTTATATCAATTTGAATTTAAGTTCGAACACATAAATAAATTTAAATTTAAGTATGATAATTAAATTCATTTTCTACTAAATAAGTTTAATAGAAAGAAGTTGAACATTTTTATTTTTATTTTGAGTTAAATTAAACTTAAAAATAAAATTTTAATCAAATTCAAATCTAATACAAGAATGAACTTGTCTTTTTGAATTGAATGATAAATAGAGTAGAAATCAACCTTAAAATTTATTAAAAAAAAAAGTCGGACTCGCACTGAAATGATCAAAAAGCTTGGAAATTGAAAAAACAATGTTAACTTATCTGCCTAGAAAATTCAAACAAAAAAGATTAACAGAACACTCTGCTTCTGATAGCAGAAATGGGTTTTTGCCTTTTTTCTTTTTTGAGGTTTTATGGCCGAAGGATTTGTTTTAAGATTAGTATGTAAAAATGTAGAGAAACAAAGACTTCTTTTCTTCTAAGTCTTCTTCTTTTTCTTTTAATATTCCTTACTAAATTCCATAGTGGCCGACAAAAGCCATGTGACCCACAAAGGCCATGACCCATCACTTCTTTTCTTCTCTGGTCTTCTTTTTTTATTCTTCCTTTCTTATCTGAAAGTCTTCTTTTTTCAGTGTCCGTTTCAAATCTTTGGAATGGAACAGCCCAGATATCTGTCCTTTAAGGGGAAAATTGCCGACAAGTAACAAAAATATTTACTAATTGGTATTATATTAAAAATAATTAATGAAAAAAATATAATATTAATAAATAAAAATTATTTTGTAATCGTAATGTTGAATGAACTTAATTCAAACTTAAAATATATGTACATTTAGTTAATAGATGTATAATTATATTATAAAATATGTACATAAAAAAATAAAATAAGCACATTTTTGGATTTTTTTGTTAATGTAAATATAAATATTTATTCCCAATTAATTATTTTTATTATAATATCAAATAATAAATATTTTTTATTAAAACACTATTTGTAGCTCCTCCTTGTTTATGGAACTATTGCTTCATCCTCTTTATCTTCAATAAACAGAAATCACAACCAATCCAAAGGAATTTCCTATTACTTCTGCCCATGTTCACTAATTCGTAATTAGATTAATTATCATGATTTATCACATAAAAAAATTAATTTAAGACAAAAAAATAAAATTATTAATGCACTTCAACTAAAGATTTGAGATATTTTAAAAAGACGTGCAAGACAAACAGCTCAAAAATACAATGAAAGAATGATCATATTTTTCATACACTTAAAAATTATATAATTAAATTATTATGAAACAAACACACAATAATAATTCCAATGAAATGGGGAAGCTTTAATCTAAGACAAGTTTGGCTATTCATTAGGCCTTTTATGAAGGATACGTGGGCAAATTTCATTATTTTGTCCATATTGGTTACATCGTATGATTAATGTTTTTTATGCTCATCATCTTTGACTCAATTAACTTCACTGATAAACTATGAAAGAAAGAAATAGAATTTGATATTCAGCAAACAGTCAAACAAACAATAATCAAGGATAGAGTTATCGTGTCTAACAGTTAATAAATTAATCGGAATAGTACTAATCCAAAGATATCTATAACAAATTTTTAGTCTGTTGATTATAATCTACATTAATTACAAACTTATTTGTTGCGGATGACTATACCATAACAATCTAGCTACTCATAAATATTAAATTTTTATAATTAATTATAGTATTTGAATTAAAACTTTCTTGTAAACATTTATGTATTGTTAATTTAATATTATTTTTCTTTTTAATATACTATATGTTTTTTCTATCTATATCCATCGTTAGGAAAAAAAAAGTAAATAGTAAACGAGCATTGGATTAAAAAAAAATTTAGATTACTCTGAAATTTTGATTTTCATAATCTAATTTTCACATTTGATTCACAATATTTGATTCTTTGAGATATTCTAAAATTTTCAATAATGTTCAAAAATAACTTGAAATCATAAACCCACTACTCCTTATAGTTTGTTAAGATTCCAAGAAAAAAACTAATTTTATCCTGACCTAAATAATAAAATTTTTAATTTATTTTATACTTAAAAATCAATGTAATTATATAATAAATAGAAATCCATTCTAAAACTAAAATGGGCATTCATAGCCACACGATTAAATAAAATTATAATTTTAACCACATGATTGGACACATAATATATTACATACAATAAAAATAATATTTTTAAAAGAATAAACATAATAGATAATTGCAAATTTATGATTCTGAATTTTTTATTTTCAAAAGCACTACATTTTGTATATATGAAATGAAATAGATTAATTAAAATAATAATAAAATAAATTAAATATTTTTATATCAACAATATTTTTTAATTTGAAAATGTAATAATTAATATAATATTATAGTATAATATTTATGATACTTTTAACTACGTTTTTGCATTAAAAACTATAGTATTTGATAAATAAAAAATGTTATATATATATCAATAATTATATTTTTATTATAAAAATATAATCATTGATAGATGATAGTTTTTATTTTTATAAGCATTATAATTTTATATATGGAAAGTAATTGATTATTTAAAAAAATAACAAAATAAATATAATTTTTTTAATATCAACTATATTTTTAAATATAAAAACATAATAATAAATAAAATATTTATAATAAAATATTTTACCTGCATTTTTATGTAAAAAATATAATTTTTAATATTAATAATTACGTTTTTTATGTAAAAAACATAATAAATGTGTTTGCTTCAAGTAACACAAGACTTTGAATATCGTAATAAAAGAACATAGCTACTCATTGTCCTAAAAAAGTCACCTCTCCTGTTTCTTCATTGCCAAAATTAATTGGAAGTGACACCTTCATTCGTGCTTTTCTTCTTTACTTTTGTCAAACAAGTAACAGATAACACGGAAATTTATATTTTTAATTCACTCCAATTCCATATATCAAAATGTTATATATATATATATATATATTTTAAATTTTGCTGCCTTCTCTTTCCTGGGCATTTACAATTCTGATGAGTTTGCTCGACTTGTTGCTGTAGACTTTATTAATTTGTACAAACTGCAGTATTAATTAATTAATTTTTATTTTATGATGTTGGATTTATCTCTTTATTATGTCATTATGCAAAATAAAATTTTATATTTTATTAGATTTTTTAAATCCATGCTTTGTGCAATTAATTTTATAATTAGGTAGTATTAGAATTTATAAAATTTTACTAATTATATGATTTTATATTTTATCATCAATATTTTATTTTTTTCAATTTGGTCCTTAAATTTAAAATATAACTATGAAAAAATTTCAATAGTAGAGATGAATTAAATTGTTCCTTTTATCCTAACAATTTGAACATAAATGCTAGCTTTATTGTTCTTTTAGTTATTTGAAGACGAAAAAAATATTATTTATATCACGAATTTATTCTATTTAAATTTTATTTTTGTGATAAATGATGTGTTTTATTTATCTAAAAATATGAGACTATCTTGTTACTATTATAAACAATACAAACTATATATTGATAAATACAGATGTAAAATTAAGTGTAGAAAATATTAATGAAAATCGTGTGAGAGTATATTGTCAATCTGAGTAACAAAATGCATTATGAATTTTTATAATTTATAATTGCACTAAAATCTATATTTTTTAAAAAACTTATTTTTGAAGAGCTAAATCCAAGAAAATTCAACCATGCCAATTATTTTGTAGTTGAATTCATTATAAAAATATTATTGGACCAAAACTCTTTATAATTGATTTATGTTAATTATAGTTAAGCAGTTTTGCACTATTAAGATTTAAGCTAAATATTATTTGTGAATCTTTTAATCAAAATATGTTGTATACATAAAACCAAAAATATAAAGACATAAAGAGAATAATAGATTCTTAAGCTTTAATATAATTACATGTTAAAATTTATTCAAAAGAAAATTTTATTACCCCTTACATAAAAATTGATCTTGTGAATTACATTTATGAATTTGTAATTCTAATGCTAAAAAGGACATGTTACTAAATAATTAGTTAGAAAACTTAGATAAAATATTTTTTATATTTAATTAAAAAAGTATGAGACTCGACATTATTAAATCCAATAAAAAATTTTAAAATTAAAAATAAATAGTACAAAGAGCATTTATCATTATTTGTAAATAAAAGAATCAAATAAAAATTATTGAATTTGATTATGCAATTAAAAAATAAAAAATAAATGTAAAACAATATAATTCTTCTTATAACTTTTTGAATTATTAGATGATAAATTTAGAATATATAAAAATTTAAGTTAAAACTTTGTTATCACACATTAGAACTTCTTTAATATTTTAACTTTGTATTAAAATTCAAGTGAACTTGTTCCACGAAATAAAATATTTAAAATTTTAAAAAACAAATAAATTATACTTTGAAAAATATTACTTTTTAATTAATAAAATTGTTAACAAGTATGTTCGTTAATGATCATAAAATTAATTATATAATATATAATAAATTTTAATAATTAATTTTGATAATTAATTTTTTGGGCTTTCTTTACCTTTTTGTTTTCTTCAATTTAAAAGTAATATTTATCTATTAATTGTGTTTTCTTGACTTTCTTGACTTTTTCAATTTTTTTTGGATTTAAAAAAATATATATTAATTAATTATGTATATTTGGCTTTCTTTATCTTTTTCGATTTCTTCAATTTTAAAAATAATATTTGTCTATTAATTATGATCATTGGTTGTGTCTTTTGAGTTTTATTATCTTTTGATTTCTTACGATATTGAAGATAATATTCACTTATTTAAATTTATATTAATTCTGATCATTGATCGTAATTTTTGGTTTTATCTGCCTTTTGAGTTTTTTCAATTTTAAGTATTAATTGTGATAATTGATTGCATTTTTTTTATCTTTTAATTTTCATAATTTTAAAGAGATATATGAAATTGATTATGTATTTCTTTCTTTGCCTTTTAGCTCTACCTTTTTGTGTTTTTCAATAATATTTATTTATTAACTGTGGTAATTTATTATTCATTTTTTTGTTTTTTACCTTTTCAATTTTTTCTACTTTAAATTTATATTTATCTATTAATTGTAATTGTTCATTGTATCTTTTAGGCTTATTTTGTCTTTTAGTTTTTTTAAAATTTTAAATATAATATTTACATATTTAAAATTAGATTAACTATGATTATTGAATTTTTTTAACTTTATTTGCCTTTTGGTTTTTTTCAATCTTAATAAAAATAATGTCTGTTATTAATTGTAATAATTTATTATATTTTTTTTTACTTTTCTTACCTTTTTCATTTTTCGTCATTTTAAAACGATGCATATTATATTATTGTGTGATACTTTTTTTGCCTTTTGGTTTTCAACAGGATAAAAATATATAGTCATGTATGTATATATATTTTTAAACTTTTTATTTATTTAATGAGATTTTCAAGTAATTTGCATTAATATGTGTTTAATAAATTCCACAACAGGAATAAAAAATGTATAAATTTGCTAACTGGTAGAGAGATATATTTACAATAATAGTCCTACAAATATAAATTGCATTATAATAATTTATTTAATAAATAATATTTAAAATTTTTTAGTGATATATTTAATTTTTAATTTTAAATAATTTATTAAAAAATTGATCTTGTAGCACATGGGTTAAAATAACCTACTTGAGCAATGAAAAACATTTATAATGTTAGAATATCATTAAAAGTATTCTTCTAAATGGAATATATTTTTATTTGCTATAAACCAAATTTTGTTTAGGAAATTTTAGTATAAGTTGAAAATTACCAATATTGCAAGTTAACTTGAAAATTGATCAATTTATAAAAGATTGAGGTACAAACAAATTTAAATGAAAAATATAAGAGATTTTAATAAATTAATTATACTTAAATAATGTGAAAAGGTAAGAAATTCATTATTCAATATTGAATATTAAAGCTATTTATCTTTCAAAAGAGGACACAATATTTTTAATGAATGTATCAAGCTCATGAGAAAGAAGAAGTCAGCACCTAGAAGGTAAAGAGATTACTTAGAGTACTTTTCACTAAGTGTTTTATTTTACTTTAAATAAAACTATCATATTTAAATAATGAAATTTGTGAATTTGGCATTAAATCTCTAGTGTTTATTTTGATCTCAAATTTATTTAATAGGAAAATTTTCAACTTTTCTTTTTAGCTATACTTGTGCCTTTTATAAATGAAATTTATAGTTCAAACTTGAGCTTTAAGTCATAATGTGGAGGAAAAATGTAAAAAAATTAATTATCTTTTTGCTAATTAATAAAAACTTAAATTGCCTAAGAATGTAAGACTTTAGACTTGATTTTAGAGCCACTAATCAATATCACGATTAAAAAAAAAAACTATTATCATTGACAAATTCAAGAAATTCTTTTGATCAAAATTAATTTTAAAAAAATATTAAAAAAATTTAATAAATTTAGTTTCAATTGTAGGACTTATGAATTAGCATTAAAGCCAAAAAATTTGTACAAATTCACATATATGTAATTATACTATTAATTTTGTTATGCGCATTTTCTTGATATTGTTAAAGTAGGAATTCAAATCACTTTTAATTCATATTTTCAACCGTGAGTTTGAATGAAAAAAATAAAAGAAGTATATAGAGTATTGTTTTGAGAAGAATTTATTTACAAATAAAATATGAAAATAAATAAATAAATTTAAGTAATCATAAGATTTCTGAAATTAAGATTAAACTCTTAAAATAAGGTTGAGTTTATATATATATATAAAATATAATATAATATAATATAATATAAACACTATCCACCTGCTATTTTACTATAAAGTTTTTATTATATAAATCATTACTCTAACTTTTATTTTAATTAAACAATAGGTGCACAAGAAGAGAAATAAAAATATTTATTAATCAAATTAAAATGTTGATTTATGAATAGTAAATTGTAAAAAAAATATGTAAAAAGAAATTATTATGGTTTTTATAGTATTTATCAATGTTATATTAGACTCCTAGCTTCATTCAAATTCATACAATATTTTTTCAAATAATTTTTATGTGTATTTGATCTTTTTAGATGAAAAAACTATACAAAAATTATATTATTAAATCTTCAATTGAAGCTTATATTTTAAGTAGTTATTTTATAAGAAAACAAATATATCCATTTTTATTAGTTAAGTTATTATTTTGATAAAAATATTAAATTCAAAAATAGTAAAGTAAATAAATTTAGTCATAAGATTTATAAACCCTATATATATATATATATTTAACATTAACATTTTCACTTTCCCTTTGTGAATGTTTGTGTCTTTTAAAAGGAAAAATCTATAATAAAAAAAATTGTATTATTATAACTAAATCATTATCACTCAATACCTGTATTTAACAAAAGAGTATAATGAAATGAAGTAAAAAAATCTGTAAATATTTTAACAAAATACTTTGGTATAATTTTCTTTTATCTATTAAAACTTATCACTTTGATTTTGCTCAATTTAAGACTTATAAAATAAAAATGTTAAGATCTAATTGTCAATTAGCTAAAAAGAAAAAAGTTTTAATCTTTAGAATATTTTTGAAGGCTTCAATTGAGTATTTTATTTTACTTGAAAATTATTGATTTGATTGATTGATTGATTAATTGATTTATTATTATTATTATTAAATCTAATGTTGATGGCAAAAAAATTTTAAGTTTTTTATTAGTAATAATCTAATGTAAAAAAATTCTTAAGAAATAGATAAAAATTTGAAAGTAACATAGATTTTTAAATATTCATAATCTCAAAATACAAAGAAGGTGCTAATATTTTTGGATCTCTTGAAATTATAGCAAGATAAATAATCAAATAAGTACAAAAAGATTTTATTTACTCACAACAAATAAAATAAATAAAATCTTTTTAATAATCTTTTTTCCTAGTTCATTCATAAAAAAGATTTAATTGTTGATAGAGTTTTTTGGAAGATATAAAAAGATAAATAAAATAGAAATTATAACTTTAAATTTAAGATTAAAGAGTTAAAATGTTAAATATATTAAAAATAATTACCCATAAACTGCATAATTTTATATCATAAATGTGATTGCAAGTATGACAGTTCATTTTTAAATACTAAAAATTTAAAGAAAAATATCTTCATTTTAAAATGCATTTATTTTGTAAAGCTTATCAATTTTATAAGTATGTTGTACACTATATATTATAAAATTATAAGAATTATCTGATTTTTTTAGTTATATTATAATTACTTTAATTAGTTTTATCCTTGTAAATCTTTATATCTATAACTTTAATTAATTTGAGAAGTTTAAAAATAAAGGAGAAAATGACCTTTTTTCAGAAAGATGGATAATGCTTTTGTTTTTTTAGAAAAAATTATATTAATCTCAAGTTTTTAAAGAATCTACGTTACTACTTTAACATAAAAAATCAAACTATAATCACTTAGGGAAACCATTAAAAATTAAAAGCAATCTTCTAAAGAAAACATAAATTTATTAACAATATAAATGAATATAACAACATAAAATATCTATATTTTATAGTTTAATTATCATATAAAATTATGGAAAGAAAGAAAAGAAGAAAAAAAATCAAAAAATAGAATAAGAGAAAAAAAAGGAATAACAAAAGAAATAAAAATCTTATTAAAACATTGAAATTTTAGTGTCACCTTCTATTGTCAATGAACTCATAAATTAGTAAAAATTTAAAATTTTTGTAAAAAATTAAACACAATGAAAAAAATAGAAAAAGAAGTAAATTTTATGTTAACTTAATTTCTTAAAAATAAAATATCAATTCGTACTTTTAAAATACAATGAAAAATTATGATACAATTGATAAAATAAACCTTTCGATCTTTATTGTAACAATTTATTTATTATTTTAAAAAAGAAATTCAAAAGCCATATGTAAAAATGTATTCTAAATGTGTCTTAAATGCCAAATATATATTTGATCAGCAAAAACATCAATCACAGATCATATAAAAAATAGAAAATTATAATGATTCAAACATAAAGAGGATGCATAAAAATCTTATAATTAGTAACTTGGTACGTACCGAAAATCTAAAAAATAAAATATATAAAAGATATATAATAAAAAAAATCAAAAGTCATAAATAAAAAAATAAAAAACAATATTCATGCCTACTATTTAACTAAAAAATAATAAAATAAATTAGAGATAAGAAAATAACATCACCAAAATAGAAAAAAAAAAGCATATATACCTTTACATCATTCAACATTATTTTTGTACTAACATATTTAGTCTTAAAATTATATACATTTCACTATCAATAAATACAAATTATAAATCCATTAATCTTTTTTCAGATATAATTATCAATTGTTGTATATTCTAATTTGTTAATAGCCAAGTTTAAATTTAAAAAAAAAAAAAGAAACACAGTAAAAAATTATAAAAATACAAACAATAAAAAATACACTAATTGACTAAGAACCAAACTTGAAATGCAAAAAACAAAATTCATAAATCATGATTAAAAAATTAAAAATTATAAAAATGAAAATATAACAATTAACAAACCTCATTATTAGTAATGGTTAATAGTCAAGCTTAAACTGCAAAATGAAAAAAGAAAAAGATCATGGTAAAAAAGTAAAAATTATAAGAAAAATAAAAACACTAAAAAAATACATCAATTGACTAATAAACAAACATGAAATGTGAAAAAACATGGAACATGATTAAAACATTACAAAATTATAAAATTATCAAAACAAAAACACAATAAAAAATAAAATCTCATAATTAGTAATATGACAAAAAAAAATTTAAAGAAGAAAGTGTAATAGAGGTATAAAAGGCACTCATATAACCTCTCATCCTTAAAAAAATATGAAAAGCCATAAGTCACAAAAAAAAAATCAAAAGGTAAAAATATAAATGTTATAAAACCAAAGATTTGATCAATAAATTTTAATAGATAATAATTTTAAAGAAAATGAATATAAGAAAATCAAAAGTCAATAATTCAAATAATATGACCAAAAAGAATTGGAAGAAAAAAAATGTAAAAGAAACATGAGAACAACTCGTATTACTCTCACCCTTAAAAAAGATATAAAATCATAAATCACAAGAAAATTAAAATTAAGTAAAAAAATATAAATGTTACAAAATCTAAGGTTTGATTAATAAATTTTAACAAGTAATGGTTTTAAATAAATTGAATACAAGAAAATTAAAAGTAAATAATCAAAGTAATATGACAAACAATAATTGAAAGAAAAAAGTGTAATAGAGACATAAAAGACACTCATATAACCCTCACCCTTCAAAGAGACAGAAGATCATAAGTCATAACAAAATCAAAAGTAAAAAACATAAATGTTACAAAACTAAAAGGTTGATGAATATATTTTAAAAATAATGGTTTTAGAAAAAAGAATACAAAAAAATCAAAAGTCAACAATTCAAATAATATATTAGACAATCAAAAATTTATTGTGTTTTATGTAATAAAATTAAAATGCATAAATTTATAATTTATGTAGAAAAGACTTGACATTTATTACAAATATTTGAATTATATATATATATATATGACGATTTCTTAAACATTGCGTTTATTGCCATAGAAATATAGTGTTTGTTATTAATATCGCGTTTATACAATAAAAATGAAGTGATTGGATCACTAATTTTGTTAAAATTTTTTAAAGACTATGTTTATATTAAAAAAATGTTTTCTTTGGACTTTATTATATATATTTGTTTATAATATACAACCTTATTTTAAACATAATAAAAATGAAAACATTCTTTATTTTTGTTATTTAATGGTTGTCACATATTTAATTTTAATAACATCAATTGACAGTAAAAATATTTGTTATATGTTATTCACATGTAATAAAAATATTATAATAAAAAAATTTTATTACGTAATTTGAGATTTCCCAAATAAAATACAAGAATATAACATTCTTATGACGGAAATAATCATTCATTGTTAGGAATCTACACTTCCCAAAAAATCACTCTTCCTCTTAAAATTTAAAATTTTGCGAACTAAACGTCCCCTAAAAGTCAAGTAATAGGTAATTAATGAACTTAACAAGTATTCAATTCTTACAATGAGCTACAGGGGTAAACAACTTTACTTGATTACTTAGGGAACAAAGCATTGACAAGTTATGGATTTACTAGACCTATTAGGATTTATAATGACGCAATGACTTTTGGATAGAAAGTAATCCAAAGGCTATAAAATAATCTAATGGTCAGCTTTAAAATTTACTAAATTTTCATGTGTTTCTCATTATAGATAAAGTGTAAATGATACCCCAATTTTTGCATGTTACTTGAGTTTTATTCAGATAAAGTTTGAATTCAACTTATTCATTGTCGATTCGAGCTTAACTTATAAAGTAAGTTGAGTTCAAATAATTTAATATATGATTTGAGTAATTCGTGAATTTAATTGAACTTTTATATTTTAATTTTTTTATTTTTTTAATTAAAAAATTATTATTTTATTTTTATATATATCCATTCAAACTAATTCGAACATATAATCAAATTTGAAATTAGGCATGAGAATCAAGATATTTTTATTAAGCAAATCCAATAAAACGAGTTCAAATAACTTGATTTTAATTTCAAATCGAACTTCAATTTAAAAATTAAAATTTGATCAAGCTTAAATCAAATTTCAAGTCGAGCTAGAACTCAAACTTCTCAATATGACAATTCGATTTGATTCAATTATACCTTTAACCAAATTTAAAATCAAATCTAAATAAGGTAAAAATAATAACAAATTTTAAAAAGAAGCACAAACAATTTTGAGAAAGGAAAACAAGCCCAGACAAGCTCAAAGACAACAAACCCAAACAAGGTCTAAAAAAAAAAAAAAAAAAGAACGAAAAGATTACAAGATAAAGATTTGCTTTTTATTCTCTCTTATTGCTTACTTAATATGAAACAATGGCAAGCATCACTGCTTCTTAGAACCTATGGTAGTTAGGATGCGTTGGTGTCGAGATGATGACTGGAAAACCACCACGGGATTCTGTCAAAAAACCTGAAAGACCTGGCGGTGCCATTGCATTGACAAGGGACTTCTTGTCAAAGTCAGGGAAAGATATCTTGATGGGGATCCCTGTGAACACTGGACTGCTTATAGGCTACTCTGTCATCATTTCCTCTTTCCTGACCAGACATTATTGGCACCGCAAAGAAGATTTCTTCAAGATGCTTTGGCAGAAACTTACCATGGCTTGGTCAGACAATCAGCTGTTTTCTAGCTGCAGATGTGCATCCTCTTAAAAATTTCTTTTTCTTTCTTTTTTTTTTTTGGCATTCTTGTAAACTTCAGAAATTATTTGTAGAAAATCTCACTCACTATAGTGAAGAGGAAATATTTCAGAATCATTATTGGTTTTATCTGCAAATTTGAGTTTGAACTTTAATTGTCAATTGTTTAATAATAATTCTGATGGAACTCATGGAATTTGCATAGATTATTTTTCATATTATGTAGCCAATTGTTTTATTATATCATAAAAAAGACATAATTTCTTTTGGTTTTAAACCGAAAGAGGAAACAGAATATGATTTGAAAAATGAAACTTATTTCACTGGATTGGCAATTGAACTCTTTAAAGAAGCTGTTAAGCATCTGCCATTTTATTTGCCTTACAGATTCTTTCTTTCCAATGGAAAATATGGTGTAGTTTATTTGAAGGTGGTATGTCATCTATTCCCTGTTTTATACAGTCTATTATAACCTGATTCTTTTAATTTGAATCATAACCATTCCAATGAAACTGCTAACACTGAAAGCATTACTTATGAAAATAATAACCATTCCAAGACCTTCCCGAAGATCTTGCTAATGGCCTTAGCAACAATGAAATAGCAGCTTTCTCCAAGTGCCTATGTCCATGTTATTTCTAGCAAAATATTGCAAAGACTTTGCCATCGCTGGGCCAACTTTCTAAAAGTGGGAGGCTATGGCCTTAGGAACAATGGCTTACATCTGAGAATTGTTTTGAAATGGATTTGGATGGTGGTGAAATATTTGCAACATGAAACATGTCAACAATTTCTCTCATTGTATATGCAAGCCATTGCAAATCAGGAAACAATTCAATGCTTGTACATAAGAATGAATTTTTAATTTTTTTTTACATAATTTAGTCTTTAAAATTTCGATCAATCTAGTGATTTTCATTTTATTTATATATAATAAAATCATTTACATAAAAGTTAAAAATATTAAATTCTACATATATATAAAAAATTAATTATCATTTTAATATCTTTTTGACAAAGAATCTAAAAGATTTTTTTCAATGAAATTACAATTTTGATTGATAAAAAAATTGTCATGAGTCTCGTTCAGTCATTTGACAAATTTTTTTTTTATCAAGAATCTTAAGATGATTAACACTATAAAAAATTTGCTCATGAAAAATTTTTGTCAATAATTCTTAATGAATCACTAATGAATTATTGACAGAAAATAGTTATAAATTAATTCAATATTTACTGTCAGAATATAAAAAAAAATTATTGACAAAAATTATTTGATCGATATTTCATTGATAAATTATTGGTGAGAAAAAAAAATTTAGTGCGAGAAACACTGATAGAATAATCTATCAGTAAAGTAAATACAGACAGATTATTACATTGATAAATTATTATGACAAAAATTATATTAAATCAAATTTTAAAAAAAAAAGAATTAATTTACCGATAGACAGAATTTCTATCGGTAAGGTGGATAAAAATGAAATCCTTAAATCCCTTCTTATTTTCTCCCTGCGTTGAAATCCCTAAACCCCCCCTTTTCACCGTTCTCTCCCCCACTTATCTCTACCATTCTCCCCTCACCGCCACGCCTTTGATCGTCTTTTACGGTGCTGTCGATCGTCGTCAGTAGTCCGGTTGGTTCCTTTCCTCGTCCGATGATGTCGTCCGTCGTCTGGCGTTGGCTCTTTCAACAGGTATAGCCCGTCGGCTTCTTTGTTTTTTTGCTTTGCTTTGCAGAATCTGTGGCTTCCGTGTATTTTGTTTTTTTTTTTTTAATTAATAGTTAATTTTTATTAGGATTTTTAAGATTAATTGTAACTTTAAATGTTCTTTGATTTATTTGTCACTATAATTTTGTTATTGCCATGACGGTTAAGTAGTTGAAGTAGTTGTCCTTTCCATGCAGGCTGATAATGTGGAAAATTCAGAGTCTGAACAACAAGTAGACTACTTAAAGAATGGTTGGAGTTTTGTGAATTAAAACATTTGTGCCCTTCTTTTAAACTTCCTTTTCTGATATGTTGATTTAGGATTATCTTAATATATCTGTTATTACAAATACTTTATGCATGCACTAAAGGAATCTCGTTTGCTACTGTAGTTTCTGAAACTATTTAATTCAAAGATTGCAGAATAGATTTATGTTAGAAATAGGATTTCCACCTTAATCATGACGAAACTTGCTAACCAAATCGAACTAGTCCAGTTAATACCCATTAACTTGTTAAAGCCGTGGTTTTCTGGTCAAGGTGAATGTTGCTAACTCCTGCAATCATCAGCCATACTAATAATAATTTAGTTTATTTATACTAAAAAAAATGCTAATTGCTACAATGGATTCTGCCTTTGCGTACGTAAGTTTGCCATTATGCTAAGCAAGATCCCTTTCATTATGTTACTGTTTGCAGATTTGTGCCATGTTAGCGTGACTGCAGCATCCAGCTTGATAATAGCTTATGGACTGATAAATACCAGCCAAAAAATGCCACAAAGGTGAGATGTTATTAGCTTGTCTGTTCTGAACTGCTATTGATACTAAAAGGCAGATGGGCAGAGGGAAGTAGTAATATAATATTTCATTTGTATTCAAGCAATCAAAGTCTTCAATAACAATTGCAAAATCAACATACACGAAGATGATGATGATTTTTGCTGAGGGTTGAGCTTAGGTCTTTCATAGATCAGATGATGTAATTGAAGAAATTCAATACTATATTATTCAGGACTTGTGTTATGGAATTTATGGATTTCAGTACTATATTTTATAGATTTTAACTTTATAATTTGAATTGTTCTAGAATTTATATGGATATAAACTTTATGATGTGGATTTGATCATTAAATAAATAATATATAAATAATAAGCTTTTAAAATAATTACAAATTTTTTTTTAATTTAATGATTTCTTAAATAATCATGGATGGAATTAATCAAATTATAGATAAAATTTAGATCTTATTGACTGATTTTACTGACAGAACTTTTACTTCTAGTGACAAAAACAAAAAATTGCCTACAAAATACTGATGGAATGTCGATGGAATACTAACGAAATATTGATGAATTTACTGATGAAAATCAACCTTTATTGATTGATTATCAATCAATTACCGATGAATTATCAATGAAATATCGCTGGATTACAAATGAAATATCGATGAATTACCATTACCGATGAATTACCAAACTATATCTTCACTTTTATCTGAATTACTCAACTTTAATTTATTCTAACAAAATCATTAAAAATTACTAAATAAGACAAATATAATCACCTAACTTTTTTATCCAAATTACTAACAGAAAAATGATATAGTTGCCACGTCATATGCCACATAAACTGTCACATAAGCTAAGCCTAAATTATTATTATTTTTTTCATTTCTTTTCTCTCCCTTCCTCTCTCTCTTTCTCTCTGAAGAATTTCAACACTGGCCAGCCACCATTCAAAGCTCAATTTTGGAATATGGTTGCTCTCTCTGCCATCAATCGTTTCTTGTTGGCATGTGATCTTCATCAGAATTTAATTGTTTGCTAATTTCAGCCTCCTCATTCTTGTTTTTTTTTTTTTGGCTCATTTCCTCCTAAAACTTTCTAAATTATCCCAGATCTAACCTGAAAATAAGATCTGCTACCATCTGTTCAGCCTTCTACCACCATTTAGACAACTATAATTCCATTTTCCCATTTCCAAATCAGAAAAGGGAAAATTATTATCAAGTTAGAAAGGAGAAATCCACCACGAACACTCATAATTCCACCCACATTCGACAAACAAATGTATACAATTAGACATTAGTCTTGAAATAAAATCTAGCAAAATTAGTGTTGTAATATTTTATGAGTAGCTAAAACAAGCGCACCTTTCTTTTCTTCCTTTTCATCATTGATAAAGATAAATCCAAGAAATAAAGCCAGCAAAGAAACAATGTTTAAAACATTCTTTTATAGAAACAATCTAAAACATTCTTTCTACTATTTAGGGGCAGCAACTGGAGACAAACAAAGGAGGAGATTTTTGTTTTCGGCTTTGCTGGGGTGCTTCTGCCTCTAGCCTGGTAACAATAACTCTGCTGGGCTCAAAAGTCGACCGTAGGCCTGTTTATGAGGTGTTGGAATGTTGGTTTTGGGTGGCTGCAGATGGAGGCTGAACAATGAAACGGAGAAAGAGTGACATTTAAGGGAAGGAAAGAAAACAAATGAAAAAAAAAATAATTTAGACTTATGTGGCACAAAATGTGGAAGTCATATCATGTTTTTTAGTAATTTGGATAAAAAAAGTTAAAGTGGCCATATTTGTTACATTTAATAGGTTTTAATGATTTTGTTGATACAAATTAAAATTAAGTGATTCAAATAAAAAAAAAAGCATAATTAAGTATCCAAAGATAAAATTTACTTTAATTTAAATGTCGCGGTATTTAAAATTATCAGAAACACTCCCATATGTCCATGACCGTCACAGTAAGGATGTCGCCCACCAATAAAGAGAATAAAAGTGAGAGACATAACGACAGAGTGATGCAATGCAACGAATAGATAGTGCCACGTCGAACAATAGCCAATTGGAAGGGTGATTAGTTACATGAGAGGTGAGAATCAAGAGAAAGAGGAAAAATAGAGAGCCCTCTGGTGCTACTTGAATCGTCGTCTTTGTTGGGCAAAGCCCTCTCTCTCTTTTCCCTAAACCCAAAGCTCTTTTGTTCGTCTTTATCTGTCTACCGACGGTTGAGGCTGAGGCTGAGACTGAGAGTATAATTGGTCCCCGTTATTCTCTCCCGTCTAAAACCCACAAACCGAGCTTTGGGATTGCTATTTAGGGTTTAGAAATATTGACTATATATTGTTATTTTATCCAAAAATTAATTCCATACTTTTAGAGAGAGAGAGATGTATTTCTCAGTTCTATACTTTTATTTTAGTGATCTTTTTCTTAGTATAACATTTAAATTATAAGACTTATGTGTTTGGTATACAAGATTATGATAATATAAGATAAGATGATATTATAAATAAGATTAACTTAAATAATATCATCATATTTTATATTTGATGTATGTAAAAATTAAAATAAAATGATAATTTATTTTATATTGGTCAAAATTACATGTGTTATTGTCGTAACGGTTTTATGTCTGTCCAATGAATTTGAAAAAAAGGAAAATATAGAGTCGCCACTAATCTTTTTTGGCTATGTGCGATTGGCCAGCTATTAAAATTTATCATTTCAATAACATTTTAAAATTAATTAAAATTTATTAAAAAGATAATTTTATGGTTTGCGAAACAGTCTAGATTCAGGAATCGATTACGTGTAAGGAAGGATTAGCACTCTCACAGCGCCCGTTTAAAAGTGGTACTACTTAACTACATGTTATCCTTTGATTTTGATAGAAAATAGTCTTATTTTTGGTATTTAAAAAATAATTTTTTGCTTTTTTTCATTTGTTGGAAATTGTTTTTTATTTGATTTTTATTTTTTAATGCTCAAATTTTATTTGAGAAAAATAAATTAAAACATTTTTATTGAAATAATTCTTAAAATGTTCTAGTACGTTGGTAACATTAAAAGAACATTTTCTCACCTAGAGATTTCTTAGGCATCGCTTCTTGGAATACCTTAAAATCTGATCTTCGGAGGCTTAAATTTACTTTTCGCAAAAAAAACTATGCCATGCATATGATGCAAATGATAATACATTAATGCACACATTTTGTTATTGATTTTTATTTTTTATTATTTATTTAAGTTTTTGAATAAAAGAGAAATTTTTTTTATATTGAAGATTTTATATAAATATTCCAATACACTGGTAATATTAAAAAAAATCTTCTCACCTAGGGATTTCTTAAAGCATCTATACTCGAAATACTTTTAGAATCCCATTATCGGATAAATTTTCTTTTTTCTCATTTTTATCACCTTATTTTTAATTTATTAGTTAAGTTTTTTATTAATAGAAAAAGAAAATTTTTATTATATTAAAATTTTTTTATAAATATTTCAATACAGGTAGTATTTAAAAAAAATATTCTCACCTAAAGATTTCATAAGTATCACTACTCGGAGTGCCTTTGAATCTCATTGTCAGATAAATTTTTTTTCTTACATTTTAAATTATTATTTTTTATGAATTAATTTTTATGAATTATTGTATATTTTTCTTTATTCTTGTTCATTAAAATTTTAATAAGTTTATGTTTAGAATTATTTTAAATTAATTAAATTAAAACTATTTTATACTTTATACCATTTATTTTATATGAAAAATTTATACAAAAATAAAATAAAAATAACATAAAAATCATAAATTAAATAATAGAAATATATAAAAAAATTGAGCAAAAAAATAAAAAATAAAAAGCTATGGTGGAAATACCTAAAATGCCCCTAGTCAACATTGGTCAAAGTTTCAAAATGGCTCAATATGGTCGATCAACCGGCTTGAATATATAGTAAATAGCTTAATTGGCTTGGCTTAGATATACGGCTCAGCTCTGTTCTTAGCTCGACTTGGTGGCTTGGCTACCACTTAATCAAAATGATGTCATTTTAATTTCACTCTAAATAGCCCCCAAAACCACCCCACTCTTTCATTTCTGCCTTTTTTCTCATTCTCTCTTTTTTTTTTTTTCTCTCCTCCACAATTTTTCTTCTTTCTTCTTCTCAGTTTCTGGCAATGCTGTTGCCGTCGTTGAGTATGCCGAAAAATTTCTCAAAAAATACTTAAAAAATTATTTTTGACCTCCTGAACTCAAATCCAACCTCTGTTTTGTGAAACAGCCTCAAACGATGTAGATCGAGGCCCAAAATTTTGATTAGAATAAAGAAAATTTCTTTTGTGTTTTTGGCACTGAGATCCCCATTACCAGGGGTTGTGTTTTTTTTTTGGGTTTGTGTTGTTGTTTTTTTTTTTTTTTTTTGGTTTTCCTAGCTTTTTAACATAGTTTTTTTTTTTGAACTATTTTTCTTTGTTTTTTTGGTGATTTTTTTTTGCAGCGTTTTTTCCCCTTTTTTTTTAGGCTTCATTGATCTATTTATAGAGCAAAAAAGAGAAGACCAAAATCCCAAAAATCTAGGATTTTGGTGGCCTAGGATTAGGGTAGCCATTGGTTGCTAGAACAACTGCTGGTTGCTGTCAGGCGATTGGCAAAAAAGTTACCAAAAAAGAGAAAAAGAAAAAAAATACAAAATGGGTGTCTTCAGTTATAACTCAAGATGGAGGAGTTAAAGATTTGAAAATCAAGGTGGGTTAATACTTTATATTAAGGTAGGAAATTTCATATGACTTGATTTGATCAGGAACGTATATATTTGCATTGAGTTAATTACATAAATGTTACTTAGAACAATAAAAAATTAATATTTAAATAAAGTAATATACAATTTACATCTTAAATTTTCAAATTAGATATCAATTTAATCTATCTAATAGTAAACATCATTAACTCAGCTTGCCTACCTGACATCTCATCAATACAATCAGTCCATTTGTATGCCAAATATTGAATAATTTTATTAAAATTTTCATGTGAATGCCCCATGGCAACACACTATTGATCCAAGTAAATAATTTATTTTTTTTCTTATTGTGCAGTTAAAATAAAAAGAATTTTTAAGTTTGTATAAGTAACTAAAAGGAAACATATGAAAATTAAAATGAATTGCCGAAAACTTAAGTTTATTTGTTATAATTAATTTCTGGTTGATTCTTCCATTTTGCTCCAAATTGAAAAGTAGAAGTAGAAGAATGAAAGTAATTTCAAAGACCTAATAAAAAACAAACCATCATTCAAATTAAGAAAATCTATGCCTAACTTAAGAAAATCCAATCAATCAATTCAATCTTTACTTTTAGTAATCCAAATGCCAACAACATACTTATTAGGAAAAGGAAATTGAAGTTGAAAACAATCCAACCTCTCTATATATTTATTATATTCTCAACTTAAACTTAATACTTTGAGAAGATGACAATTGGACAGATTGAGTTATTTCAAATTAAAAAGAAATCAGACTAAATTGAATTCAAAATGTTTTAAATTTAATAATTAAGTTTTCTAAGTTTGGATCATTAAATTTAGGTTAATTCGGATCAAATTGTTGAGTTTTAAATTAATTATATAATTAAATAAAATTTGATTCATTATTGAAATATGAAATGCATTATTGATTGGGAATATAACTAAAATGTTGACAACCAAACTCTCAAAGAAGAAGTAAAACCCAATTGGTCGTGTACAGTGGCAGATCTTGATATTTAATTTTGATAGAGTCCATTAATATTGGCTTAAGGGTAAAAAAATCCCTCAAACAAAACATCACTCATCAATTAAGCTTCTCATATTTTATTGCAATTAATCAAACCTAGTTGAATCCTTATACATATATTTTTCACTCAATTAAAGCTTCAATTGGATAGAAAAAGTTAACCATTTTTATCTAATAAGGGTTCAATTAATGAAAATAGACATTTGAGGGTTTAATTGATTGTAAAAAAAAAAAGGGCTTAGATGATTATTGAATTTAGTTAGAGCCTTTTTTGACCTTTTTGCCATAAATATTATATTGAATTTTAATTTTTTTCTTCATAAGTAACCTACTATATATATTATCAATATAAATAGAAATATACTAAACATAACTTACAAAATTATAAATTTTATCAATTCATATAAAGAAACATAATACATCAAATAAATCATTTTACTTAAAATTGTGAATGATTTAAAAAAAAAAAACAAATAAACCAATTGCTAAATAACATATTTTCTTATCAAAACAAGAAAAATAAAAATATACCATTAAAAGAATAAAATTAAAACTTTGAGATTAGAAGTTAAATGGATATGATTATAATTGTAACAAGTATACATTTCCTAATTCTTATAATAAATCTCTTGATTTTAAGGGTTTGTAAATAATAATTGATTGGTATAACAAATAAATAAAAAATAATATGATTTTAATCCTTCTTAATCTATAATGCATAACATAGGTATACACACATAAGCGTAAACACGCATGGATTTTAACTGCCCAAAACAATTTTTTATAGTACCTTTTTATTGGTCTTCTGCAAATAAGCTATTCGGATTTCAAAATATTATTAACTAGTTTAACTGAGTGAACTAGATATAATTCATTCACACGAAGAATAGAACTTATAGATTATTTGATTTCCTTAACAAACTTGATTATCCTTGACATTTGGGAGGAGCCAGTGACCCCTTTTGACTTGTATAACCATCCATCTCTGCCTCATGTTGCTGGGGTTTTTAAAATTTTAATGGTTCAAGGAGCTTTCAGGCTTGCATAACCATCCGTCTCTGCTAGTGTACTTGAAAGGCATAAAATAGGTTGTTGAATTCCATGCATGTGTTGGGGAACAACGTGAATGTCACGCATTTATGTCCAAAAGTCGCAAATCCAGCAAAAGATACCCCGAAATGAAAACAAAACAAAGCTAAGGTGACCTTAGGAACTCAGCCTCTTTTAGAACTTTGGAAACATAAATTGAAAGAGAAAAAAATAAAAGAAAAAATAAAAAGCTTAAAGAGAGTGTCTTGGAGACTCTAGGAATGAACAGAGGAAGTGTGGAGGAGGACTTGGTCGAGAAACGAGAGACAAATATATTCATAGCAAAGCTAAAGATTTGCATGGTTTTGAATTTTGAAAAAAAAAAAAATGAATGCACAACTTTGGTATATAATTTTTTTGATCCCTCAGACAAACAAGGCCTTTGAGAGAAAATCAGAATCCTTTCAGATACAGTGATCTTCTCTTTCCACTCTCTTTTCATTATTTTAGCTGAAAACTTGGCTAGGCTCATGAGTTTGTTCTCTTGACCTCCAATATCTGCGAGATTTTGGGCATCTTTTCCTAAACTTTGTTGCTTCTTCTTGTACATTTTCTCTAGATTTTCCTGTTGTTATCCTCAATTTTTTTTATTTGAAAATCCTTGTTTCTTGATTTCAAAGATTTCCTCTTTTCATCAGTTTTTTCTTCTTGAAAAGAGTGGAAACATACAAAAAAAGTGCACATATAAATAGTGAAATGCTTGAATACCAGGGTTGGAATTGCTAGCATCTTGTTTCTGACAAGTTTACTGTTCATGGATTTTTCTTCCAATTTTTTCTTTTGGAAGCTTGTGTTTACATATATATGGAAGCTAGTGAAAACAATGGCGTAAGAACATCAAACCCAAAGGTGTAGCAATAGTAATACTAGCAGTGGTAGTGGAATTGGAAGCAATATTGGTAGATCTTCCAAGAAGCAAAGGCTTAAAAAAGTCCCCAAAAGAGGACTTGGTGTGGCACAGCTTGAGAAGATAAGAATAGAAGAAAAACAACAGAAAGATGCTGCTGCTGCTACAATTTTGCCTTCCCCATAATCTGTTATTTCACCACCAATTATTCATCATAAATCATCACATCTTTCTTTGCCAATCCCAAAGTTCCATCCTTCAAATCAATCTTCTTCTGCTTCTTCAATTCTATTCCCCACTGAACTTATTTCACCACCAAATTCAATCTTTAGAACACCTTTATTTGTTCAAAATATTGATATAGTCAGTACAGCAAACACTGTTCCATTGACCTGCAGTGGTTCTCCAGGTGGCATCCTGGTGCAGCAGTACTTTCAGGGAATGACAGTGTTAATAATGGTCATAAAATTTTGTTCTTGTGAGTATAACATTGAAAAAGAGTGTTCTCGGTTGGACCCTGGATTGGCTTTCAGGACAAATTTGAGTTTGCCTTATGAATCTGAATCCATTTGGCTTTGCCTAGTTTGATGAAAAGGTTACAACCATTTCAACAACCTTCTTCTTCAGTGGTAAGAAAATTGATTTTGTGTTGTAACTTGTAGTAGTTGGAATCTTTCATTTATTTTTTAAAATATATTTTCATTTCTGGCAACGTTGATGGACAAAGAATTAGGCGAATTAATGGAATTCTATTTTTTTATGTTGGTGAATTTGTCATGAAGAACTTCATCAACATCTGTACTGAGTTTTCAGACGAAGCCCCCTTCAAACCAAAGCTATTATGGAAATTTTACGCTTTTATTGCCTGAAGAGAAGGTATTTGTCTTCAATCATGTATAGCTTATTATTGTTCCAATGATAAATTCTAGTTTTTAATATCTCTTTCCATTTACTAATTAATATTATGTTACTTGTGAAATTCATGAGGTTTATGGTCTGAATTTCACATCATTTTGCCTTTTTTTTTTTTTTCTGTTTTTTAATTATAGAGGCCTCTAAACATTACCTTTCACAGTGGGAAAATTGCCTGCTGAATTACCCTAAAAAAAAAACTGGATTTATACAATAGTTTTATAAAGAATTAGGTTTCCTTTCTTTTTCATCTTTTATAGAAGTCTTAAGAATGCGGCTTCTTTCTCCTTTAGACCTTGATATTATGTAATAGTAACAGCCTAACAGGTTTGCTTTTTTTATGTGCGAATTTGGTTACCATAAATTGTAGGTAGTTGGCTTGAAGAGATCATATCCCTTCTCTCTAGACAATGCTCTATTCACAACAAATATCCTCCCATTGCTCATTCCATCATGAACAAGTTAAAGCAGCTTCAAGTAGCAATGGTAGAGCATTCGATTTTAAAACTGCCACCTCGATTTTTAGGTTTGATTTTAATTTTCATCTCTCAAACGTAACGAGTATTGAGGTTTAATATTCAAATCACGGCATCTCTTTATACTTTCTCATATGTACTAAAAAGAAAATTTATCATAATAGATTCTGTATAAGTTTTTCCCCATTTATGTTTTCTTGGTATCATTTTCAAGGAAGGACCTTCATGTTCAACATCAAATTTGGATTCAAAGTCCAAGAAGGGCATCAAACAAAATGGGGTCTTTGATGGAGATTTTCTCACATTAGCCGTTCCAATAACTACTTCAATGTGTTCAAGCTCAAAATTCAAGCATCCTTCATCCAATTTAAATTATTACAAATATGAATTGCCCAAGCTCGAGTTATTAGCTTATCAAGTGAGCTTAAACAACAAATTACACCATCTCCATTTTCATAAATTTTATGCTTTTGTATGATCATTTGTTCTTCAGTTGCTCATATATAATTTTGTTGTTTGTCAAAGGCAAGCTTTGAAGATTCAATTATCTGGTAAGGAGCTAGTGGATTAAATATGTACTATCGACCTTACTATAGCTTCTTTCCACCAGCAATGGTGCAAATTGACCGAGCAACTGCAATATTGCCAGTTGTAAAGGTGGTGAAGTGGGCGGACATGTTGATCTTAATTTGAAACTGTAAAATACTTGAAAAGAGATATCAAATCTCTTGTACTCATTTCTTTTGTATCATTAAAATTCTCCTGTATGATTAAGCATGAAAACAAACAAAAAACAAAAAATTCAAATCTTAGACTTTGAGTTATTGAATCATTGGTTCAAAAGTTATGTACTATAAAAAAGAATTGAATTCCCCATTTCTTATAGTTTTCCTTATCGTTATTCTTGTAATAACTATTTTATATATAGATTATAAAATTTTTCATCATAAACAGTTTTATACATACAAGTCATATGTCTATGTAATTGTAAATAAAAAAAAAAGTATTACATTGACATGTATAATTAACATGAACAGTTACGTGCATCTAAACTTGTTTTTTAGAGATCTATAACATCATTAATTATTAAAAATATAATCATTATTTAATAAATGTAAAATTTTATATAATTACATAAACTCAATTACATAAATATAAAAATTTATTGTCAATTTATAAAAAAATAATCTAATAAATTTTTACATGATGTAAGATGTTTTTATATCATCTTTAAAACACAAAAATGTCAACTAAGGCTTTGTATCACTAATAAGAGAATAAAAATCTAAAACGCATTTCAACCTAAATCTTGGCCAAGTTGTACATGTTAGTTTTGGTGTTGATGTGTTAGTTGTAACAAACTTTTGCACGTGGGATTTGTGGGGATCTGATTATGCTTTATCCTGTCTATGTAAGATGGGTCCCCCAAATCAGACCCTTCATCATGTAAGTTGCAGATGGTGACATCTAGAAGGGTCCACACTAGATTATAGAGAGAAAGAAGAGAGTACTATTGCTGAAAACGTAGAAATTAATAGTAAGTTGAATTGTAATTAGAGGACTTGTTAATAAATTAACACACTTCTTAATTAATAAAATAATCTCCAAAAATTTTTATATAATATTAAAATTTATTTATTTATTATATAATAATTTATTACTTATTAGTCTATTTATTTATTAGTTTATTATAGTAAAATTTATTTATTATATTAAATTAAATAATAATAAAATTATTTTATAAGTTTAACAAAAAATCAAAATAAAAAAAGGGGAACCTTCTAATGACAAAAGTCTTTCAATCTTTACGAGCCTACATGCTTAAATAAAAAAATTATTTAATAAATTAGGACCAATGACCCTTATAAGCTTCTCATGGTTCAAGAGTAAAAGTGCAAAAAACCAACATCAATTGGGCATCGGTAAATTTCCCCTTCAGTGGATCACTAAGCCTTGGCACGATGAGAATGCGGCTATTGCACTAAAATCAGAACTTCCAAATGGGTGTTCAATTTAGTTGGTTTCAATTTGAGGGTTAAATTTCATGGCACTGAAAATATGATGAAATCTAAATTAGCTCTTAGTCTATATCCCAAAGTCAATGATCCTTCGGTGTCAATGGAAAAAAAATTGAGTTTGCCGCCTTTTTAGAGTCTTCCAGCAAAAAATTTCTACGTTGGGTGGGGCGACACCCTTCCAAATGTATTTTCATAGGTTGAATTAGAAACTGTTGTGGAGTTCAGAACTTCTCTGAAAGATTTAGTGCTGAAAATACCATTTGCTGTGTGCTGCCATATGATCCTATCGTGATCTGTGGGGCAGAGAGTCACAGAGTTTAACAGGTTCATTAGCTTGATCCGCGATTCCAGTTCCCAATTGAACAGGTTTCTACGTAGCTGAATTCTCCAACTCCAAGTTTGAACCGATCCAATTTCTAAATTCTTTAATTGGGCCCTCTTTGTTGACAGCAAGAGAATAAATCCTCTGAAATTCAATTTTCAAAATATATCCACACTTGTCATGCCAGAAATGGATTTTATCTCCATTCCTTGTAAAAGAGACAAAATTAGAGTTTATAAAGTTAAATTTTAAATTTTAAAATCTACATTTCACTTTTATTATTCTCAAATTGTGGCCTTCTTTATATTAAAAAATGTAACAATGTCAAAATAATTAACTCTTAATTTGGATTTACATTGACATATTAAAATTAAGAATTAGTTAATTATTTTGACATTATTTTATTATTTAATATAAAGAAAGTTGTAAATTAAAAATAATAAAAGTGAAATATAGATTTTAAATTTTAAAAAATTATACGAGTCAATTAAATTAAATATAAAATTAAACATTATTATATTTTTGTAAACGAACAACACGTTTGAATATGAAAGTACACTTTATAATTAAACTATTAGTAAGTTTAATTTTTTAATCACTTTAATTAGCAAATTATATTTAATTTGAGTATTATAATACTTAGACATAGTTTGATTGCAAATTTAACTGAAATTATTTCTTCTATATCCTATACACAATAAAAAAAAAATTTATTGGCACTTATAAGTGCGAGTAAAAGATTAAAAAATACTGCTATTACTTTTGTCGATAGTTTTTTGACCGCTGGCAAAGTAAGTATTGGTGAAAACTTTTTGACAGTCAAGTCATTGGTGTTAGAGTTACACATGTATTTGTCAGCATGAATTTTTTCAACACTTTAAACTATCATTATAAGTAAAAAAAAAAAAAAAATTGAAAACATTTTAAAGTTTCAATAAAAATCACATTTTATTCAAATTTTTTATATTTATTAAGTAAATTATATTGACACTTAAAACTGACCTAAAAATATTATTTTATTTTTTAAAAATAATTTTCACATTTATAATTGCTGTACCAATAAAATAAAAAAACAATTCATTTTTGTTTATTATCAATATCTCTGAAACTACAACTTATAAATGTTCTAGAAAACTTTTGATACCATGGTAATTTGATAATTTCATTATAAATGTTGGATTTAAATTGTCTTCCTCAAGTTTCTGGTCATTGAGGGATACATTTTTTTCTGTTGGATGAGCAGCATCCCAGAATACATATTTTGATGCATCAGCGCATGTGCTCATGCCTTTGCATGTATCTCCATGCTCTACTGTCCCCGTTCCACGACATCCTTTGGAAGTTTCAGCCAAACCTGTCAATTTTATCATTCTTTCGCATTTTAAGACCAAATAAAGAAGAAGAAATAAGAAGGATTGATCAAAGCCAATTACCATATTTTTTGGGGTTGTTCACAGCATCCTAACAACATATTTCTGTTAGTCTTGAAAAAGGGCATGCAGCCCAAGGGAGGGATCCCAACAACGACTAATCGTGTAATTCCAAGCCTATGCATCGTCTACAATAATCAAACAACATGGAAAATTAAACGTAAAACCAACAGAAGGTAGCTAGGAAAATAATTATTGAGATTTGTAAAAACTTGTTAATTAATATTTCATCTCCTTATGTAAATATTAAAATTTGAATCACACACATCTTAAATGTTATCTTTTAAAGATAATTACATGAATTAACTAAATTAAATTTCGGATTAATGAAATTTTCTTTTTTCTAGGCTCATTCCCTGTCTTGGGTCATCAATTACAAAATCATTAATTATCCTAAAAGCAATAATTTAGGGCTATAAGCAAAAAATTGTTAGAATAAAGGCATGGCTCAAATGTGATTGATCATTTACACCTATATATGTAAAGAACATCTCTAACTTACAGAAGACTACACTATTAAAGTGAAGCATAACATCAAACTTTTAGTCATAATAGACAGCAAATTCTGCGCTGACCGCTTTTCTTCTTTGCATAAAATTTCATATAACACCAGCCTGGCACTTATACATGTTGCCTCAAACGTTGACATTGAACTTACCACTTCAAGTAGAGAAGCCCCCTCTCTAAGTCCCACTTTCTGTCCTGGATCTTTAGCAAATGGTGGTGCCGCAGCTGGATCAAGATTTTTCCTCTCTTTAGTAACAAGACCCTTAACTAGTAATAAACAACAGAAAATTAAGTATTTATCCACCATGTGGAGGACGAAATTAAAATTACCAGATGGTCAATTGACATATACTTAAAATCAGAGATTTAGATTCCCAGAGTCAAACCATAATCATTTTCTAATAAGAAATTAAAAAAAAAAAACATAGATAATTTTTCTAGTAAACCTTTTTCCACTTGTTCTGTTCATGCAAGCCTCATCTTTATTACACAAGAGAATGGGCATGTTACGTATCTAAAAGAACAGGAAAGGCTTTGTACAAATAGGATGAAGAGTAGTAGAGTACTGGAAGTATAAAACCATACATCTTTATCGAGTAGGAAAAAGTTGTGTGCAGCTATTTTGGGTTTTCCTGTCATCCTCGCAACAGCTTGCACAGCCATGCTAAGAACACCAAGCCCTGCACTGGAAGACAGAATGGTGGACATGAGAAATAAAGCCAAGAAAGAATGGGCGCAGAGAAACAGCTGAAAAAATTTGGTGAAAGGCTGAAAGCCAAAGCCTTATCTATAAGTTAGTCAAGTACCTTCCAGCTCCCACCACAACTATCTTTGGTTTGGAAAGTCAGCCAATGATCAACCTTGTGCTCTTACAGTTTCTAACAATCCAGCAAGTGTAACTCCAGAAGTTCTCTAAGAGACATTAAGCACAACTTTATAATAATGGTGGCATTCATAGTAATTTCAGAGCAATCTGCATTAAACTAGACACTAATCTAGTCCATAAAAGTAGAAAGTTGTTGCACCAAGAGTTTACCCTTTTATCATCATTAAACATGCAAAACCTTTTCCGATAGTGCTCCAGATTTTCAAAGGCCCCTTTCATTTGAAAATCCTCAAACTGAATGGTGTAACCATCAAACAAACAACATGATATAAACCAAGCATAACACAAAATTCTCACTTGTGAAAGAAATAAACCTGTACAATAGCCTTAGGCCAACCTGTGAAAACTGCTTCCATGAACTCATCAACAATTGATAGATATTCTTCCCCTTCTAACCTAGGTTGTTTTAATCCTAAATCTGTCAAGCTAAAAGAACTTGTCAAAAAAATCCTAACAACCTGTCCCATAGTCACAGCAATCATATCATATGGTCGACTCTGCAAAGGTAACAACTTTTTAAGAACAAAGTAATCGAGTACATATTTTACTCACAAAGCCGGTCTTCAAGTAGCCTTTGATTTTTAGTACCAACATCTAGCATAACTGGGAGTATCTGTCAGAGACAGATATTGATTGAATAATTAAAGTTATAACGCATGACAAGAGTCACCATAGCAAGAAAAAATTGAAATTTACGGAAACAAACTTTCAAAGCAAGATATAAATCAACTCGACAGCTCTAAGACAGCAGTGAACAACTTTGCGATTTTTCTTGGAAATTATTTGTGTCGTAACGTCTAGATCCGGGGATCTATCGCTAGACATTGACTTTCGGGAGTCGCCACCAATCTTTTTTATCTAGGTGTGATTGGCCACCTAAGGAATCTGTCCTTTCAGGGAACACCTAAGCTTAAGGGTCCCTAAAAGAATAGGTTCAGGTCTACTAACCAGAACAGGGTTCGGGAGTTCGATTACGTGTGAGGAAGGTTATAGCACCCTCACAACGCCCATCAAAAGATGGTACCAGTTTAAATTTGTGTTATCCAAAAGCCTTAAAATTTTACCAAGTAATTAGTTATTGGAAATTATTCTCAATTGACTCTAATACTTTTAGCAGAAAATTGAGAAAATTCCCTCACCTCAGGAGTATGCAAGAAAACTACTGTTTCACTTACAGAGGCTCCGTCGTCGGATTATTTAAAGAAAAAAACAAAATCAAAATTAAGATAGAAAGGAAGGAAAGAATGATTTTTTTTTTGTAGGGAAAATTGATACTTTCAACATTTCCCTAAAAATATTTTTTGGAAATTTCGATTTTCAAGGAAAATTGATACTTTCAACTTTTCCTCAAAAACCCTTTTTTTGAAAATTTATTTCTAAGGAAAATTGATACTTTCAACTTTTCCCCAAAAATATTTTTTTTTGAAATTTATTTCTGAGGAAAATTGATACTTTCAACTTTTCCCTAAAAATATATTTTTTTTTTGGAATTTTTTTATTTTTATTTAAAGAAAATAAAATAATAAAAAATAAATAAAAAGAATATTACATAAACCTAATCTAATAAATAAAAATTAAAATAAACAAAGAAATAAAAAAAAAAAAAAAAAAACCTGGAGCGGCTCGGATCGCGGCTCGGCTCAAGGCAGGAAAACGGCTCGGGGGGAGCGGCTTGGCGGCTTGGCTCGGCTCGGCTCGACTCGGAGGGGGATGGCACGCGCGGGTCAGAAAGCGGGTCGACGCCCGAGTCGGGTCGGGTTGCGGCAAAACGCGCGGATCCTCTGGGTTACTTAAGGCCAAAACGACGTCGTTTTGGGAGGGTATAAAAGGCACCTTCCTCCGTTTTTCGGCAGAACGCTCCTCCCCCTCTCTCTCTCTTCTTCCTTTTTCTCTCCCTTCTCTCTAGAAACCGAAGAACACCGGTGCCGGATTCTGGAAATTTTCGCCGGAATCTGGAAATTTCACCGGAAGTTGGCCGGAAAGTAGCCGTTTTCTGGGATTCTTCGTCGGAAACTAGACAGGTCGCCGGAAACTTCAATGTTGGCCGGAATTTTCGCCGGAAAATTCAAACTTCGTCGGAATTTTCGCCGGAATCTGGAAATTTCCCAGAAATTTCCAGAAAAAATTTTCGCCAAAAATTTCTAAAAATTTTTTTTCACTCCCAGAACACTCCTAAACTTTTCCTAGCTTCCTGTACGCCTCCTTTTCTCTTAAATCAGTAGCTTTGCTTACTGTTTTCTCTGTTTGAACTGTTCCAGGAGGTGCTTTATATAGGGATTGATCAGGATTTTCTGATCAATCCCAATTCCTCCTTGGACGGGAATTCAATCTTTGAATCCCACTGGACTCTTCTGATTGAATTCGCACTTCCAATGGGATTCTTCAGCCTTCAATCTCAGCCCTCCAAAATCAAAATAAAAAAAAACTAGATAATTAGAAAAGAAAATCAAAAATTAAAAATTAAAAATAATATCAGATAATTCGGGAAAAAGAAGATAGAATTAACAGATGATTAAAAAAAAAATAATAACAAATAAAATAAGATAAACCCAAAAATATATTACACAAAAAAATAATAATAATAATAATAATATATAACTGTATAAATAAAATACATATAAATCTAATCTGAATAAAAATAAATAAATAAATAAAGATATACATAATAATAATAATAATAATAATAATAATAGAATACATAAAATACAAAAGAAGAAAAAAATATACAGGATTGAAATGGGCCTTACCCATTTGGGTCAGGCCCAATTGATCTGGGCCCGGACCCAATTGGGTGTCTACAATTTGCTAAAGAGTTTTCAATGACAATAGAATAAGAATTTATATCCTTTCTCTTTGATTCACATAAAGCTCTAAAGGAGGCAGGTTCTGCAAATGAATGGAAGACAACCACATTGCAAAGTTGAACTATAATCAGTACAACCACATTCCAAAGATTTTTTTGAGGCAAGATTCATTTTGCTTTCTTTATGCTTGTGCAAGATACTAGCTTTTACATAGTTTTTCCCCATATTCATTCCCAGACAACAACTTACCCATATG
Source organism: Durio zibethinus (assembly GCF_047325235.1). Taxonomy (NCBI): domain Eukaryota; kingdom Viridiplantae; phylum Streptophyta; class Magnoliopsida; order Malvales; family Malvaceae; genus Durio; species Durio zibethinus. The sequence goes on along the minus strand of NC_143176.1, from coordinate 6,321,731 downwards.
CCCTCACTGAAACTCTATAACAATATGTTATTAAAACTACACACTCTTTTACTTATTTTACACAAAACACGGAATGAGTACACAAAAAGCAACTAGCTCATGCTTATGCTCATGCAAAATAGCCTATTTGGATCAAGATTCTTTATGAGCAATTCTCACTCAAATTGGAAATGAAATTGATAGTTACAGTAAACAGCGCAAACTACAACTATTTATCAACAATATTCAAGTCAAATTGTTTTGTATGCATTTTCCTACTTGTGCTTAGTATAGTGAGAAGCAACTATGGCTCAGTCTTCACAGGGTCTTCAACAGAGCTTCTATACTTGGCTATCAGATCCCTAAAATTGGAAGAAAAAAAATGCACACATTCATCAAGTAGAAACATTCAATTGCAAAAAACACAAATCAGGACCAACTACTTGCCTCCTTTGATTTAGCAATTGCTCACTGTCCTCCAGCTTTCGCTGTTGTCCTTCAATAGTCTACATCCAACATCCACAAATTCCCAAGTTATAGAAAGAAATACTAATACTAACACAGTACCACATTTTAAGAATCTATCATCACAAACCCTAAAACAAAAATGCCATTAAAATTATATATTTTTGTTGTGATATTTGTAATATATACTTATAATTTTGTGCTAATTACTTATAAGAAATCAAGTTGAACTAAAACTCAATCTAACCTAAAGTAAATTTTCTAAATTTAAGTTGAACTCAAATTTCATATCACAAACTTTTTAACTCAATTATACCTCGAGCTGAACTAGTAATTAATATATTTGATATGTACTCAATCGTGTTTATGCTAATAAAAAGTTTGATAAAAGTGATATAAGATTAATTTATCAATTATCTATCCGATAATTTTTATATTCATATAGTCTAAAACACTTAGTGTATTAGTATTATGTTTTATGCAAAAATTGAATATTACATTTCATATCAACATGAAAAATACGAAAAATAATTTTTTAGTTTTTGTTAAACCCATATATAAATTTTATTAAAATTTTAACTCATGTTACTTGCTTGTCTTTTTTTTATTATTTTCATATCATATTACTATATTATATTTTAAATTATCAAATCTATCCAACTTTTTAAAAGATTTGGATTGTAATACCTTCAATTGTTATAAGGTATATTTTTCACAATAAATTATCAATAATCATAATTTCATATTAGATTATTTAATTTAGTAATAAATATATATAATATTATAGAATAAATGGACAGATCATTTGACTAACTATCTGTAAATATGTTCAAATTATATTTATTTTTTTAATTTTAATAAACGATTATAAACAATATTTTAAGATTTTTTAATTAAACAAACATATCACAAATATAACAAAATTTATTCATATTTGATTCATTTGTAAAAATTAATATAATGTTTTACAAACAATTCGTGAATATTCTTGATTTTTGTTTATTTATTAAATTTAACAAATAATTATAAAGAATATTTCATGGTTCATTAATTACATTACCAGAATTATATTTAATACCAATAGAATTTTTTGACAAACTTTTTTCATAGATAATTACAAATAGAATACCAGCGAATTATCAATGAAGTTGAAAAGTGAAATTATCAATTTATTACCATTGAAATACTGATAATTTCCATCAATAAATACAAATGAAAATTTTTTGCATAAAAAAAAATACAAATGAAATAATTTCCATCAATAAATTTTTTGCATGTCTATCAAATTTTGATGCTGTACTTACGAATGAAAAATTATATAAATAACAATGTAGACACATTTTACCAATGGAATATCAAGAAAAAAATTTTGTTGATTAATAATTTTGGTGTAAAAATTTTTTTTAATTAATAAATAAAATTTTATATTTTGAAATTTTGAAATCCATTTTCATCGGTATTTCTTTGGTGATTTTCATTTAGGAATAAAATCCCTAACTCTTCTCTTATACATTTATCTCCCTCACTCACAGTTCTCTTTTCCCACCCCTTCCACTAGACCGTCATCCCTCTTTTCTATCCTCAATTCCTCCTCCGACAGCCTTTCTCCTCCACCGTTCACTGCTATAACATCATTTGTGACTGAGAACATCTCAAAAACGGGTAATCGAGGAAGCTTCAGGTGAAACTATATATATTTTTAAATTGATGCTTCTTTTAATCATTTTTAGAGCCACACAAGCACTAAAGGAGAAGAAATGAGATGCATAGGTGATGGGAGACGGGCATAATGGGTTGACAGCCGCGGCTTACTTGGCTCGTGGCAGCATGTCCGTTGCCGTGCTCGAGCAATACCTATCCATAGAAGCTTCAGGTGAAATTTTTTATTTTTTTAAATTTTTTGTTAATAATATGAGTTTTTATATGGCATTTAATTTGAAAAAAAGGAAAAATTAAAGAGACATGTTTGAATTTGTCAAAGCTAATAAGAACGACGTTTACTAATTGGCTGAACAATTTAAAGAAAAGTAAACTTCCGAGGAAAATGAAATCTATAATTTCTTTGATACTATGTGTGATGAATCATGCTCTCTTTTGAATGTCCACCATGTCTCAAATTTGTATTTTATTTTTATAGTCTCCTTCCAATTTTCAACAAATCAGACAGAACTTTGATGTTTTTTTCTAGGTTTTGATGTAACGGTAAAGTTGAAATTCATTTTAGCTTTTTAAATTTTCCATCAAGTATATTTTATATGCAATTTTAAACTTTGATTTGTGATGAACTAGAGCTAGTTAGAAAGTCGATTCAATTTGTTGAAACACCAAATCATCTTATTTGAGATATAGTATGGTAAAAAGGAAGTGAAAATGCTTGCTTATTATAAGCCAATAAATAACATATTTAAATTTGCTATATTCTTATTGAGGTTTGTTTGTAATGAATGAGTTGAGAATCTTTTGTTCTATTTCTAATTAAGGTCATGGCTATTTGAATTAATATATTTAACATCACTTAGTGTTAGCAATAAGCCATTTTACAATTTTATGAACCATTGTCAAATGTGAGTAGGTGTTTTTCATTGTCTATGCTTTTTATTGAATTTAACTTTTATTTCTAGTACTTAACTAATTCATCTGTAGGTTCTTTGTCTTCACTTTTCCTGCAATTCATCTATTAACTAATGCCTTCTAAGGGACCAAGGTCCAACCTTGAGCATATAACAAGAGCTAGGTGTCAAAAGCTAATAGTTTCTGAGGTTTTTATAGCTCTCTTTTGTGGTCTCTTATATTGTTATTATTGTTGTTAGTGTCATCATGCATGAGCATACATGCACATACTTAACCGTAAAGAAGTTTAAAGATGAAATCTTTGTGGAAACTTAACTTTTTTAAGAGTGAATTTATATTGAGTATTGGCTTAACTGTCATGAACATTTTGTTGTACATTAGTTTCTAAATTGTTTTTGGCTGGAAGCAATTAGTTGTTATTTTCTAATACAAGTGAGGTTTTCTTTTGACTTGTGCTTTTTAAGTTTCATTAGCAATTATAGTTTGAATCCATCTCCTAATTGTAAATAAAATCCAGTTTTATAAATGTTCTTCAAGAATATCTACCTACACATAAATGAGTAAATCTTTCAAGAATGTGAAAAGAAGAATTCCATACTCTAAACACTTGGTGATGTGTGTCAATTTGCTTGGCATTAGTGCTAACATGGTGCTTGTCCAAGATGAATTTTGTTTTGTTCTGCATATTCTGCTTGGCATCATTTTGTTTTGTTTCCAAGCCTATCATTTATCTTGGCTTTTTGTTTGCTTAATATGGTTTTGCGTTATATCTTGTATGCATCCAAAAATTATGATTTTTTAGTTCATTTCACATGATTTTACTTTAATATTATTTTTAATAAAGCTTCCAAATTTGTTATGGAAATAGATTGCTCTAGTAATTGAGCCCAAGAATACGGAAGCAAGTCCTATGTACAGACAAGTTTAGGAGGTGTGGCCAACGGCCAATGTCAAGTTCAATTGCTTTGGTTGGAATTTTGTACTGATAAATTTTTTATTAGCTTGATTTAGAGTTTGTAAGTTCTCTTGGTGATGCTGCTAAAAAATGTTAATTGTTTTGTTTTGTGAAAAGGAAGTTAATGATTGAATAAAATGAGAGAATTTATAAACAAAGTAGAATTATATATGATTAAAAACCAAGTATTACCGATGGAAATATTAACTATTAGCAATGGAATTTTAACTATTAAAGATGGAGTTTTTTTTTTTTAACAAAATTGAAAAAAAAAAATTATTAATACAAACAAAAAATAAAATATTATAAAAAAAAATTTCATCAATAATACTTCATTTATTGATAGCATTAAACAAACAAATCATAAATATAACAAAAATTATTTATGTTTAGTTTGTTTACATCTCTAATAATATATTTTTAAAAAATAAGTTACAGTTCTTCCGAAATAAAAAAATTTTGAAAGTGTTTATGCACTCGGAATTGTATACTAGATTGATAATCAATAAAAAGATTAACTTTACTCAACAAATAAAAGGAGTATCATGATCACACCATAACGATTCTCATCAATTCTCTCAAATAACTTATCAGATTCTGTTTAGAGAGCTCTGTAAATGTTAAGCTACATGAAAAATGGCAAGTTTTTCTTAAATGTCAAGATTAAACTTACAATTTCACAATTTATCTCATTTTCTTATAAAAAAAAAAAAAAGAGAGATTATTTTTTAATTAAAAGTTTCTAATAGCTTTCTTTTCTAACATTTTTTAGTCCAATTTAAACAAGTTATACAATTAACAAGAATTACCACTGGATCTTGATACAAACTTGAAAAAGTAATAGATAAGAATAATAGAATGGAACCTGAGTTTTAATAATCTGTTAAGTATCAAATTTAAAATTAATTGATAATAGTTAAAAAGGAGTCCAACTTGACTTTAAAACCAAAAAAAATTCAATATTTAATGAAAATGAGATAACATTACTTTAACAATGGAGTGCTTGGGAAGGTTAGGGGAGACTTGTATAGAGAAAACTTGACCAACTAGACCCTTTCTTTTCCCCACTTTTCTGATCCAGCTTGACTAATTCAGGTTTTTTCTTTTTCTTTTGATCCATTTTATGGAATACAATATGGATTGCAACCTTCTTCTTTGAATCAAATATATATATATATATATATATATACACTATGGAATGTAAAGTTTGATCAATCAAATTAAAAAAATCAAATTTGATTTAATCCATTTTGGATGGAATATTCTATTTTAATCCATAGATGATTAAAATTACATAAAAATATAATAAAGTGATAAAATTATACCAAAAAAAGTAAAACATATATGGGATTCTAAGTTTTGACTTCTAATATCAAGATTAATTCTACTTTTGCAAGAAATGACTAAGACTGCTAAGCTGAACATATACACATACCATTTCAATCCAACATTTTCCATCAACTTAGTTGTTTTCATTTATTTGTATTCTAGTAAGTATTTAACTCAGTAAGATCCCTTCTTTAACTAAAGAACATCAACTAGGGAAACTTAGTTTTGACAAGCTGTTTGGAAAAAAAAAATCAATCTAATTGAATGAAATTAAGATGCATGGAATTCTTATAGCAATTCTTATGCCACAAATTAATATGTGACTTCTCTTATGTCTAGAGGGAGGAAGAAATGCTATTCAACTGATATTCAGAATTGATGAATTTTCAAGTGACTTCCTTACAGAAACACAATGATAATTAAAATGTGCGTATTGATGTTTTAAAAGATCCTTGTTTTCAGTCCGCCAGTGGAAAGGACAACAAACCATAAACTTTTAGCTGATAAAAACAAGACATAAATAAACAGGAATGCAGTCTTATGTACCCGCATAGAAATTTGCATTCTAATATGATCGCAATACTTGTCTTCAAGTCTATGAAGTTGGGTGAATGGTTTGTGAAATGCTGCAGCAAATTGGCAGCTGCTTCATTCACTTGCATCTTCTGAAACTCACATTCATTTCCTCATCTCCCTCCTCCGAAAAGGTGTGTTATCCACTCCATAGTCCACGCCACTCTATATTACTACCAATTGGCCATGTTGTTTGCTGAGCTGTAGTAGAGTCTTCCACTATATTTTCATCAATTGATCGGATTGCCTGCAAAACAAATTAAAGCATGGCGTGTGAAGAACCAGAAGCATGTATAATTCAGTAAATTGAAATAATAGCGCAATAAGGACCATTGAATGAACCCAATAAGAAAGATTGCCACCCAATAGAACAGGGAATTAATATTGCCAGCCAACTGCATTTTCAATTTCATTAGGAATTTAAAAAAACACATGGATGACATAATTCAATTGAAATCCATAACAAGTTCCCTTGAACAGACGAGATTAATATTGCATAATCAGTAAAGCTGAAAGAGGAAATGAAAGCATGAAAAATGTAAAACAGATGAACCTCTCTGTTCAAAAGTTTATCCAAGTCCAGCTATACAAAAGCAGGGCAGCTTTTGATACTTTTATATTGAGAGTTAGGGAGCGTAGCGTACCTCTGTTTTGGCATGCCCAGATTCCTCTGAATCAACACTAAAGCTTGTGGATATATTCGGACAACCTCTTACAGTTAAATCATACAAAGATGGGAATACGAAATGATAACCCACAGGGCCGAACCTCACAAGGTTTGGTAGTTTCGAAAGATCTAAGGTGGCCAATTGAGGTAGCTGTATCACTTTTTCTTTTTCCTCGCTACCATTTGCCTCATCTCCTGATTGTTCAAATACTTGTTCTAATTTGGAGACTTTGTGAACACTTAGAAATTTTAGTCTTGGAAGGCCATGAGCAACACTCACCGGAAAGAGACATTTCAAGTTTTCACATGAAGAAAGGCGTATTTCAATCAGATTAGGGAAGCATATAAATTGGAGATGATGACCTTGTGATGAAGTTTGACCATCCTTTTCAATAATTTGCTCCAAGTCCTCACACTCATTTATGCATAAAAAGCTCAATTGTGGCAAATTCCGAGCGATGGTAGGTGATAAGATATATCTTATCCTTCTGCAACTACCGACCCACAATTGAGTGAGGTTTTGAAAGTTGACAACTTCGACGGGATCTTTCCATACCACCCACAATTCAGGTAGATCATACAATCTTAGTAGCCTCAAACTCTGAAAAATTATATCCATCATCAAATAACTCTTCAAAATTAATGATAGTTAAATATTTCATGTTTGGTAATTTTTGTCCCAATTTAGGAACTATTATATTGCACGATTGCTTCTTTTCTCTCATTTTCTTAAATTCTAACATATGTAATCATATCATTTAACTATTAATTCAAAAATGCAAAAAATAACTAAAAACTTATTTATTCTTTATTTTTAAATTTTATATAAAATTTTGATTTTAACAATCTTATCATTAAATTAAATATATAGCTTTAAAGGTCCATTTAAATCATGATTAAATGAAACGACAAATATAAATAAATCTAATGTGAATTAAGTTTAAAATTTAAATTTCTTAATTTTTTTATTCTAATCAATTAAAATTTAAAAAAATTCTTAATTTAGGATCATATCTCTTATAATTATTATAGTACAATTAACTACTCATAATTTAATATTATGCAGGGCCCATCAAAAAATTGTTTAGAAGCCACATTTTAAATGGTGGCTACATAATTCTTAATTGTGATTGGTTAACTATAGTATAGTAAGAAAGATAATTATAAATGAAATACTCTCAATTCATTAATTTAAGTCAAAGACAAATAATTTAATTAAAATATAAAACAACAGTTTTGAAAAGATTAGTTCTATATCATGAATAAAAATGAATCCATATGAAACGTTTAAAAACACAAAGTACATACTACATATGGCTTTTCAATATATCTAAGAAATAAAGTTTGTTTTAAGAATTATGATTAAAGAAATATATTGTCTTATATGCGTTAAAATATTTACAAAAATATTATTACTTTTAATTAATTTTTTTATTTGGTTTAATTTTTAACTCAAAACTAAATTATTAATTCAGTTTGGTTTGAAAAGTTTTTGGCGTTAAACTAAACTGAGCCAAATCATCTAGTTCAGCTTGGTTTTTCTGTTTTGACCAAATAAAGCTCACACTACTCTCAATAGTGCTAAATGGTGATATTAAGGGTTTTTTAGTTCATGTTATTAATTATTTATGTTTTTATGGGAAGAAATAACAAATTTCTGTGCTACCATGCTATTATTTCTAGACTCCCTGATATGCATGTCAGGGATAGGGAATCCTTAGAAAACCAGAGTAATATTGTTCTGTAGCCCTGTTATGCCAGCAATAGGGAATTCTTAGAAAACCAGAACCCAATAGGGAATACTTAGAAAATCTCGCAGATCTTTTTGGATATTTCATTTGAGTGACTTGAAAAATAATGCATTAAGATAAGTGGGTTAATCGGACAGAAAATCATCATTAAGATATGAAATGCATTTTTTCAATGCATTTCATTAGTACAAATGCAATTTAATAATTATTTATTAAATTAATTTTTATTGATTTAAATAATAAAACATTGATTTAGTGGTAAAAAAAAATTCAAAAATTTGATGTTTTAAATTTAAATCTTATTATTTAGGGCCTTGATTTAATTTTATGTTAAATGTATCTTATTTATAATTTATTGATTTTTTAAGTGAAATATTTAAATATAATTATAATTTCTTTATTATTAATTTTCATAAAAAATTCTATACTCGCAATCGTAATTAGTAAAATCAAAACTACTTTTAATATTAAAAAATATTAGATAAATAATGCTAAGTAGTATGAACAATATGTTTTTATGAGAAGAAATAACAAATTTGTGATATTAATCATTTAAGGCTTTTTTTATGAGAAGAAATGACTATTTAGCATTTTATGCAATAATTAATTGAACTTAAAATGAAATCTCCTAGCCACATATTTCCTAAAAACTCAATCTCCTAAAACATTAAAATAACTAAATGCGATAGATATAAACAACTCAATAATCTAAATATAGTAAATTCCTAAAAATTGAAAACAAAAAGTAATAACATATTTAGAATGGACAATTCCTACTTCAAATATAAAGAAACAGACAACTAGAAAAGAAAATGTAAAAAAAAATTAAAGTAAATTACACCATACATCCATGATTTTTGTGCAATATTTCATTTTCATTCATGATTTTAATTAGAACTCAAAATTTTCATTCACGAGTTTTTTTAAAATATTTTAAATTCATCAATTTCAACAATCAATCATTAAAATTTAACTAAATTTGTTATCTCAAAATATTGTCTGTGTGTATGTATAACTATGTAAACATGCACGTGATAAAAAAGTGAATTTTTTTTTTTAACTTTTTAAGTTGAAATTCTTATCCTATGCACATCCATGTGACATTAAAATGGATTTGTTCCACTAATTTTTTAATAATAATTGGTGTAATAAATAATTTTAAAATATTTTAAAAGCTGTAAATGAAAAAATTGAGTTTCAAAATATTGTGGATGAAAGTAAAATAATATTACACAAAGCTTCTAGATGCTTGATGCATTTTAATAATGACAGCTATTTTAAAAATCCACAATTGAAATTTTAATTATCACTACTTAAGTAGGGAGAAGAAGATTTCACATTAGTTTTACCCAAAGTGATACAAAATCTATCTTTTAAGTATTGTAGCACTTGAAACTTTTTGGTCACCAATTTATCAAGAAAAAAATTTTAGTCAACGACACACAACGTAGTCAAATTATTTTACTTCGTGTTTGTATCTAAAGATAAAAAATTAGAAAAAAGGTTTTATTTCAGAAAAAAAGAATTCTCTCTTCCAATTTAAATGAATTAAGTTTCCATTTTTTTTATTTCCGCTCTCTTATCTATTCTTCCATTCTTTATATTCCTCCTGTAAAGTATAGTTGAAAGAGTAAACACAAATAAATAGGCTTACCTGTATTTTAGCTGAAATGATAAAAGGAGTCAATTGTGGACAATCTTCCACACACAACTCTTGTAAAGATGGCAGCGTGAGTACAATGTCATTTCCATCCCTTCCTTTTAATTCAGGCAAACCATGCAATGAAACCTTATGCAGCTGTGGAAGACCTTCAGCCATTGAGATTGGAAAAGTATATTCCAATCGAGAGCAATCCCAAATCTTAAGTGTTGTCAATTTCTCCAAAATTTGACCATGTGACAGTGAGGAAAGAGATGTCATGTTATTGCAGCCACACACATATACTTCGCTTAGACTTTGGAGATTGATGTTTGACACTTTCGTTTTGGGAATTATTTCTTCCAATTCCAAGCAGTTGGATATGTCCAGCACTTCCAGTTGCCCGAGACTTTCAGCAACAGACGTTGGGAAGAGATATCTCAATTTATTGCACTTGTCTATTCTTACAACCTTCAAACTTTGTAAGCTTACATGATGACTGGTTCCTTCTTGTATGCTCCTCACTTCAGCAATCTGAAATAGCACTTGCATCTCATCATAAATGCCATAAACAGTGATTAAAATTTGACAAACTATATCATCTCCAAATCATGTGTATGTATGTCCATGATGGTGTTCTTAGACTTTTTAAGTTAAAACTCATGTCATATGCACATCCATTAAATTTTTAATAATGATTGGAATAATAGATGAATTTAAAATATTTTAAAAGGTTTCATTCTATTAAATTTTTAAAAATGATTGGAATAATAGATGAACTTAAAACATTTTAAAAAGTCGTACACAAAAAAAAATTAAGTTTTATAATATCGTAGATGAAAGTAAAACAATATTGCACAAAACTTATAGAGGAAAGTAAAATAAAAAAAGCTATCTTAAAATTCCACGACTGATCTTTAAATGATCATTGTTTAAGTAGTGAAGAAGTAGATTTACGTTAGTTTTACACAAAGTGATACAAAGTCTATCTTTTAAATATTGTAGCTCTTAGACTTGAACTTTTCGAACACCAGTTTATCAAGAAAAAAAATTATGTCCACAACATTAACACTATGTTTAATGGTTGGAAGAAAAATAAAGAGAGGGAAAAAGGGTGAGGAAAGCAAAAATAAATGATAGAAAAGAAAATTAATTTTCTTTTTTATTGTTTGGTACCAAAGATAAATCAAAAAAAGAAAAAAGAAAAAGGATTAGAAGAAAAATTATTTTAAAAAAGGTTTTATTAAGTATAAAAGAATGTTTTTCTCCCAATTTAAAAGGATTAAATTTTGATCGATTTTGTTTTTCTTTCCACTCTCTATTTAAAAGTGTTGTCAATTTCTCCAAACTTTGACCATGCGACAATGAGGAAAGAGATGTCAAGTTACTGCAGCCACTTACAAAACCTTCCCTTGGACTTGGGAGATTGATGGTTGACACTTCCGTTTTGGGAATTATTTCTTCCAATTCCAAGCAGTCGGATATGTACAGTTCTTCCAGTTGTCCAAGACTTTGAGCAACAGACGTGGGGAACAGATATCTCAATTTATTGCACTTGTCTATTGTTACAACCTTCAAACTTTGTAAGCTTACATGATGACTGGGTCCTTGTTGTATGCTCCTCAATTCAGCAGTCTGAAATAGCACTTGCATCTCATCATAAATTCAATAATGCTAAATGGTGATATTAAGGGTTTTTTAGTTCATAGTATTAATTATTCTTTTTTATGAGAAGAAATGACCATTTAGCATTGTATGTAATAATTAATTGAACTTAAAATGAAATCACCTAGCTAGATATTTCCTAAAAACGCAATCTCCTATAACATTAAAATAACTAAATGAAATCAATTTAGACAACTCAAGAAACTAATTATAGTAATCTCCTAAAAATTGAAAACAAGTAGTAATAACATATTTGGAATGGACAATACATTCTTCAAATATAAAGAGAAAGACAACTAGCAAAGAAAATGTCGATGAAAATTAGAGTGAATTACATCACGCATTTATGATTTTTGTAAAATATTTCATTTCATTCACGGTTTTAATTAAAACTCAAAATTTTTATTCACGAGTTTTTAAATTCAAATTCATCAATTTGAACAATCAATCATTAAATTTTGACTAAATTTATCATCTCAAAATATTTTTTGTGCGTATGTGTATATAACTATGTAAACTTGCACGTGATAAAAAGGTGAGAGTTTTTAAACTTTTTAAGTTGAAATTCATGTCATATGCACATCTATTAAATTTTTAACAATGTTGGAATAATAGATGAATTTAAAATATTTTAAAAGGTTGTGTTCTATTAAATTTTTAATAATGATTGGAATAATAGATGAACTTAAAACATTTTAAAAAGTTGTAGATGAAAAAAATTGAATTTTATAATAACGTATATGAAAGTAAAATAATATTACACATAATTTATAAATGAAAGTAAAATAAAGAAAGCTATCGTAAAATTTCACAATTGAGCTTTAAATAATCATTGTTTAAGTAGCGAAGAAGTAAGTTTACGTTAATTTTATGCAAAATGATACAAAGTCTATCTTTTAAATATTGTAACTCTTGGACTTGAACTTTTCGAACACCAATTTATGAAGAAAAAAATAAATTCTGCCGACGACATTAACACCATGTTTAATTGGTTGGAAGAAAAATAAAGGGAGGGAAAATGGTGAGGAAAGCAAAAAGAAATGATAGAAAAAAAAATTAATTTTCTTGTTTATTGTTTGGTACCAAAGATAAAAGAAAAAAGAAAAAGGATCAGAAGAAAAACTATTAAAAACAAGGTTTTATTAAGTATAAAAAAAATGTTTTTCTCCCAATTTAAAAGGATTAAATTTTGATCGATTTTTTTTTCTTTCCACTCTCTATTCTTCCACTCTTTTCCACTCCATCCAACCAAGCACAGTTGCAAGAGTAAAAGAAAAAAATACAAATAAATAGGCTTACCTGTATTTCAGCCGAAATGATAAATTGTGTACACTCTCTCATTTTCAACTCTTGTAAAGATGGCAGCGTGAGTACAACGTCATTTCCTTCCCTTCCTTTAAATTCAGGCAAACCTTCCAATGTAACCTTATTCAGCTGTGGAAGACCTTCAGCCATTGAGATTGGAAAAGTATATTCCAATCGAAAGCAATTCCGAATCGTAAGTGTTGTCAATTTCTCTAAACTTTGACCATGCGACAATGAGGAAAGGGATGTCAAGTTATTGCAGCCACTTACTTCTACTTCCCTTAGACTTTGGAGATTGATGTTTGACACTTCCGTTTTGGGAATTATTTCTTCCAATTCCAAGCAGTAGGATATGTCCAGTGTTTCCAGTTGTCCGAGACTTTCAGTAACAGACGTTGGGAAGAGATATCTCAATTTATTGCAGTTGTCTATTCTTACAAGCTTCAAGCTTTGTAAGCTTACACGATGACTGGGTCCTTGCTGTATGCTCCTCAATTCAGCAATCTGAAATAGCACTTGCATCTCATTACAAGATTCAACTTCCAACCATTCAAGACTTTGTAGAATTGGAATTGCATTGGTTAGCACCTGCTGCTTTGTAGTATCAATGAGACATTTCATATGCTCGCAACTCTCAATACCCAGAGAAGTCAGCTTACTGAATACCACTTGGCCCGACTCCAAGCTTGGAACAAGATTTGGGTAACCCACCATATCTTTCAGATTAAGAGATTCTGTATCCCCAAATAACTGCTTGCATGCCTCTATTACAGACCCCTCAATCTTTAAAGATCTCGAGAATGGGCAGATCTCAGAGAACATCTTCAATCCATAAAATTCAGAAAAGCCAAAGCCAACGCGTACATAAAACCTTTGTAATTTACAGAACACAAAGTCTCTTGGAATATCTTCAGAAGAAACCTCTAAAGATAATACAATCAAGTTTGAGAAGGAATTCAACTCTGATAGACTGGCAAATCTTTCTTCTCGAACTGTACTCTCAGTGGCCCATTTTAATAATTGACAACCATGCAAGTATAGTTCTTCTAATTTGGACAATCTAGATATTAACTGAGAAGGGATTCTCTGTAGTTGTACACAATATGATAAATCCAACAATTTAAGATTATCCAAATCACCTATTTCTTCTGGCAATTCATTGATATCAGAGCAACTAAATGAAAGAACTTCAAGTTTCTTCGACTTCCCAAGCACTGAGATGTCTAAGAGTTTGCAACTTTCCAAATGTAGAGTTGTAAGGTTTGTTTGAAACTGAAATGCATCCGGAGATATCAATCTAGAATTCAAAGCGCAAACTTTTAATGCTGTCATTCCTTCAAAGAATTCACTTGAAGTTGTCATCTTCCCATCTCCACCAAGTAAAAGAATTTTGAGATTTGGGCGCACCAATCCTTTAGGAAGTTCACCAATCCGACTAGTATTGAAGGAGACTGCTTCGTAAGACTCAAAACTTTCTTCCTTTGGCCACATTTCAACAACGTCAGATTTTATCATAAAAGAGAACTCCTTTCTGTTTGATGCTATCCACAAAGCAACGTCACGAACCAGGTCATGCATTTTAACATGCCATTCTCCACAATTTAACAACAAACAAGAATCCTTGAGGATGTCCATCGCTGCAAGCACTTCGCTTCTCACTTCTTCAATTGAGCCCACACCTTTATGCAACTCTAGTCCCCATGCATATCTCACCAAGTCTTCTACATAAATCTCGTAATCTTCAGGAAATAAGGAACACAACAAGAAACACATCTTGGTCTCCGTATCCTTCAGATAATCAAAACTTACCTCAAGACATTCGTAAGCATTTTGTTGATTTTGTTGATCAATGTCTTCGATGTCACCCAATCTACAGTTTTTGAGTCTCCGATCTGCTGCTTTCCACCTATGATGATTTTTACCTTTCAGAGCATTTGCCAATGTAACTATAGCTATGGGCAAACCTTTACATTTTTGGACAATTTTAGTTGCCACATTTTTAATAGCATCATCAGAAGAGTCGATTAGACCTGCTTTGGTGGCAAATAAATCCCAAGCTTCTTGGTCATCTAAAAAACCAAGTCGTATTTTCCTTTGACATTCCATAGCATCACATACTTGTTGACGGCGTGTTGTTAAAAGAATTTTGCAGCCTTTGTGATCCTCACCAATTGGAATTCCGATCCTCCTCTTTAAGTCAATTTCTGCCCAAACATCATCAAGGATTATTAGAATCCTTTTCACCTCCTTCAGTTTCGACCAGAATTCTTCTCTTGATATTCTTCCTTGTTCATTCTTCGTATAGAAATCCAAGTCTTTTGCAATTTCATCTTGAATTTTTTCAAAGTTTGGCTTTTGAGACACAGTACTAATCACAACTTTGTCAAACAGCTTTAATTGTTTGGCATAAGTTCCAACTTCACACACTAGGGATGTCTTGCCCACCCCTGCCATCCCCCACAATCCAATCATGCTGACCCGGTCATCCTTTAAAGCCTCAATGATATGATCTAAAGCAATATTTGAAGATTTAGAAACCATAAAATCCTTAGATGAAAGGAATTCTATGGTTGTAATTGTACTAGTAGAACGGTAGCCCACTCGTCCATGTTGACAAAAGTCACGAATCTCCGTTAGAAGTTCACAAGAAACAGGAGTGTTCTTCGTTGCTTTCTTACTTAATTGATACTGCCAACTCCAATTAGGACACAAGTTGAAACATCTCTTGTTTTGCTGCATTTCATTTTCCAGAGTTTCCATATGTAATAGGTTTTGGTCCGCCTTTGATAGCAAGTCTCTGACATCATCTTCAATTACTTGAAGTCGCCTTTCAGCATCCTCAATCACATGTTGCAGCCGAGCTTGTGCCATTTTTAGTTCTGCTTTTCTTTCCTTGAGCTTTTCAACATTGTCATGAAAATGCCGAATGTAATTAAGTTGACGTCCTACTGGCTTCGCCACCCAATCCACGAGCAGTGTTCCCATGCAGTTTGAAAGAACAGACTCACAAAACCCACCAGCCATTCTTGACAAGCTCAAGTTGAACAAACTTCTGCCAAGCATAAAAATATTGGCTATGAGATACGTTATGGTGATGATATTAAAAAGAAAATTAAAGAATAATGAAGAAGGTGAATTCTCTAAACATACCAAGCAAGGTGAAGTTAGTCCAAAGTGTGAAAACCAACTGCTTTTTCTTTAGTTTTCTGCCAAGTAACACTTTTTTAAGTACATAACAAGGCAAGATGAAGACAATTCGAAGTATGAGAACCAAATGCCTTTCTTCAGCGCTCTACCAAGCTGAAAACACGAGATAAAAAACAATATTTTTAAATAATTTATGAGGAAATATTACTCAGAAAACTTGAAATAAAAAAATTGCTGTTGATATGATAGAAAACTAAAAATTCATATCATACTACAACAATTAAGCAACGATTTTAAAAATGATTAATTACAGGTTTGGTCAACCAATTTTAGTTGATTTTTTATTTTGAACACCGAAATATGAAAAGTAATGATTTAGACACCAACATTACAAAGATTTGTTTCTTTGATAATAAAACCATTTAGGGTTAAATGTTGGATGTCGTTACTGCGAGATTTGTTTCTTATCCCAAAAAAATCAATTTGTTTCATTTTCCTACTTCTCTGGACTACCCTACTTCATTTAATTGCACCGCCATCGTTTTTCAAACTCCGATGTCGGACCATCCTTTGTCACTATCGTACGCCGGCCATCGGCAACGTTTTTCTTCCCAAAACTCACTCGAGTCTTCTTCCTTGATCCTCCTTTTCCTTATATCAGATCAAATTTTCCTAAAAACTCTAAGAAAGTCCTAAATTTAAAACCAAACCCAAGACCTTAAAAACTAGATACACCACCCTCAACCACTTATCACCACCAACGGCACCGTTTCCTCTTTCCTCTCATCCTGCTCTACCCCGTAACAAACTAGAGAAGCTCCAAAATCCCAAGATCAAAGACCCTAGAAACCAAAACGGCTACCTGCATCCGCCTTTCTACTCCCCTACAACCAATTTTTTGGTTATTTTTTTAATATTGACAAAAAAAGTTAAATGAATATTCTAACCTTACCACTTCCAGATAGAAGTAATAGATCCGAAGCTTTCAAGGGAAAATATGCTTGAGAAATAAATCCAAACCTTTTCAGATCTGATCTGCTTCACTGCAAAAATTGCAAATTAGATCAAAAATATGTAAGAAACAAACTTTATTTGTACAAAGAGAAAGCAACGGAAAAGTTGTTGCATTTACCTTACTTGGTGCATTCTAAATCTGCGAGAATTTATTCATGACGGATCATTGAAAACAAGCAAAGAAATTTGAAGATTGGATTTTTTTTTCCTCTTTCTTTTTTTATTTTTTATTTTTTAGATGAAAATGACAAACCAAGTGGAAACTAAAGAGAAAGAAAATATTGAAGAGTAGCTCTTTTTTTTTTTTTTTAAGTTACAAGGAAAGAAATGTAGAATCAAACAAAATTCAACTTAAGTTTTTTTTTTTTTTCTCTTTTTGAGTTGAAGGAAAAGCCAACAGAGTAGAAATCAACCTTAAAACTCTTGGCCAAAAGAAAAAGGAAATCAAGCTGGCACTTAAATGATCAAAAAGCTTGGAAATTGAAAAGAGAACGTTCATTTATCTACCCAGAAAATTCGAACAAAAGAGATTAACAGAACACTCAACTTCCGAGAGCAGAAATGGGTTTTTGTTTTTTTTTTTTTTTCTTTTGGAGGTTTTATGGGCAAAGGATTTGTTTCAAGATTAGCACATGAAATGTAGAGCAAGGAAGACTTAGTTTCTTTAAAGTCTTCCTCTTTTTCTTTTAATATTGTTATTCATTATTAAATTCCATAGTCTCCGATAAAAGCCATGTGACCGACGAAAGTCGTTACCCATCACTTCTTTATTTGTCGGGATCTTCTTTGTTTTATTCTTCCTTTCCTATCTAAGTAATGGAAGACAGCCCAAATATCAGTCTTTTTATTGGGGGAAATTTCCGAAATGTAACACAAATATTTCTTAATTCGTACTATATTAAAAATAATTAGTGAAAAAATAATATATTAATAAATAAAATTAAATTTTATTTTTATAATCGTAATGTTCAATGATCTTTATTCAAAATTATAATATATGTATAATTATTTTATAAAATATGTACATGCAAAAAATAAAATAAAATAATTACATTTTTGGATATTAATATTATACATATAAATTTAATTTTTTGATTAATTTAAATACAAATATTTCTTTCTAATTAATTTTTTATTATAATATCAAATAATAAATTTTTTTTTATTAAAACACTTTTGGTAGTTCGTCCTTATTTATAGAACTATTGTTTCATCTTCTTTATCTCCAATAAACGAAATTCACACCTAATTCAAAAGAATTTTTCATTAATAAATCATATTATTCCTAATTCGTGATAAAAAAAACTATTAAAACTGAAAAAGAGCTGGGCCTGAAAATATCTCGCCGTATTCACTAATTAATAATTAAATTAATTTTCATGATTCACTACATAAAAAAATTAAATTAATACCCAAAAAAGAAATTAAATTAGTAATATAATTTGAGTGAAGAATTGAGACATATTAAAAAGGTATATGATACAAATAAACAATAATACAATAAAATATAATCATGTTTTTCATACACTTTAAAATTATATATTAAGTTATTAGGAAACAATAATAATACCATTAAAATGGGGAAGCTTTTATCTAAGGCAGCTATTCATTAAGCCTTTTATGAAGGCTATACGTCCGTAAATTTCATTATTTTGTCCAAAATAATTACATTATATGATCAAATTTTCTAGTATTTGATTAATGTTTTTTATGCAAAAAAAGATACTTCATCTATTATGCTCATCTCGATTAATTTTAATAATAAAGTATAAAAAATAAAATAAAATATGATATTCAACAAACGGTCAAAACAAGCAATAAAAGATGGTGCTCTCGCACCTACTAGTCAACAAATTAATTGAAATAATACTAAAATAAAGATATTGATGACAAATTTTTAATTTGTTGATTATTTCCTACATTAATTACAGGCTTGCTTGTAGCATATGAGTCATGGATATCAAAATTTTTAATTAATTATAATATTTTAAATAAAATTTCATTATAAACATTTATTTGTTATTAATCTTATATACTATTTTTCTTTTTAACAAACTATATTTTTTTTATCTGTATCTATCCAAAAGAAAAAATAAATAAATAATAAAAAATAAGTAATGAACTTAATAAGTATTCAATTCTTACAATGAGCTATAAAGATAAAATGCTTTGCTTAATTACTTGCAGAATTAAGCATTGACAACTTGTACACTTACTAAATCATTTACACTAAGGTGATAATTGTTGGATTAAAAGTAATCAAAAAGCCATAGAATAATCCGATTCTAACAATAAGCTTTAAAATTTATTACTTCATTTTCATGTCTCTTTCATTACAAATACATGTCAAATCTAATGATATAAATGATAAATTAATTTTTACAATATTTTTTAATTTAATTTGGATAAAATTTAAATTCAATTCGATTATTATCGATTCAAATTTGAGTAATTTAACGAGTTTAAATATTTTAATACTTGACTCAAATAATTTATAAATCTAATTTAGTTTTTATATTTTAATATTTTAATATTTTAATTAAAAATTATTATTTTATTTTATATATATATATATCAATTCGAGTTTAAATTTAAACATATAAACAAATTTAAAATTAAATATAAAAATTAAATTTATTTTTTATTAAATAATTTTAATCGAAAAAATTTAAATATTTTAATTTTTATTTTAAGTTAAATTTAAGCTTAAAAATTAAATTTTGATCAAACTTGAATTGAATGCAAGAATACACTTCTCTTTTTGAATTGAAAGAAAAAAAAAAAAAAAAAACAGAAATCAACCTTAAAACTCATTGAAAAAAAAAAAATCAAGCTAGCACTGAAATGATCAAAAGACTTGAAAATTGAAAAGACTGCCTGGAAAATTCAAGCAAAAGAGATTTATAGAACACTCTGCTTCTGATAGCAAAAAGGGGTTTTTGCCTTTTTTTTTTTTTTTAGGTTTTATGGCCAAAAGATTTAAGACCAAAAAAGAAAATTAAACTAATGTATTTCAGTTGAAAAATTTAGACATTTTAAAAAGACATGAGATACAAACAGCTTAAAAATACAATGAAAATATAATTAGGCTTGAAAGTTATATAATTAAGTTATTATGAAACAAACACACAATAATAAAACCATTAAAATTGAGAAGCTTTTATCTAAGGCAAGTTTGGCTATTCATTAAACCTTTTATGATGGCTACATTGGCAAATTTCATTATTTGTCCACATTATATGATTAAATTTCTTGATACTTGATTAATGTTTTTTATGTAAAAAAAAAAAAAATTTACCCACCATCTTTACCTTAATTAACTTTAGTAATAAATTGTAAAAGAAGAAAATAAAGTATGATATCCAATCATGGTCAAGACAAACAATAATAAAAAAATGGAGATTTTATATCTACGGTCTACAAATTAATGGAAACAATACTAATCTAAAGATATTCATGATAGACTTTTAATTTGTTGATTTTTTTTACATTAATTATAGGCCTATTTGTTGCTGATGATTATAGCATCGCTATGTAGTTACTCATGAATATTAAATTTTTATAATTAATTATAGTATTTGAATTAAAATTTCATTGTAAACATTTTTTTATTATTAATCTTGTATATTATTTTTTTCTTTAATATACTATGTGTTTTTTTTTTATCTATATGCATCATTGCAAAAGAAAAAAAAAACAAATAATAAAAGGAAAACAGCATATAATAAAAGGTAAGTAATGCACTTAACACATATTAAATTACTACAAGGTGCTACAAGGGTAAATCACTTTACTTAATTACTTGAGAATAAAGTATTGACAAGTTATAAATTTGTTAAACCTAATAGTTTTATAGCGAGACGATGATTGTTGGATTATAAGTATACAAAAATTATAGAATAATTTGATTCTAACGATCAACTTTAAAATTAATTATTCCTTTATCATATGTTTTTCATTATACATATCAATCAAATCTAAATGTAAATGATAGATAGTGTTTTTGAGATTTTTTAATTTGATTCGAATAAATTTTATAATCCGATGATCATTTATTTGAGTTTGAGTAGTTTAATGAGTTTAAATATTTTAATATTTGATTTAAATAATTAATTAATTTAATCATATTTTTATATTTTTAATATTTTTAATTAAAAATTATTATTTTATTTTTATATTTATATCAAATTAAGTGAAAATAAATACATAATCCAGTTTAACATTAAATATAAAGATTAAACTTATTTTTTTTATTATATAAGATTAATTTAAAGAGTTTGAGTATTTTAATTTTTATTTTGAGTCAAACTCAAATTTAAAAATTAAAATTTAATTAAACTCGAATTAAATTTAAAATCAAATTTCTCTTTTTGAGTTAAAAGAAAAGCAGAATAGAAATCAATCTTAAAACTCTTAGAAAAAAAAAATCAAGCTTGCGATGAAATGATCCAAAAAGCTTAAAATTTGAGAAAAGAACATTTGCTTATCTGATTGAAAATTTCAAATAAAAGAGATTAATAGAACACTCAGCTTCTAATAACAGAAATGAGTTTTTTTTATGAATTTCAACACTGGCCAGCCACCATTCAAAGCTCAAATTTTTACGCTGTATGGTTGCTCTCTCTGCCATCAATCGTCGCTTGTCGGCATTTGATCTTCATCAGAATTTAATTATTTGCTAATTTCAGCCTCCTCATTCTTTTTCTTGGCTCATTTCCTCCTAAAACTTTCTAAATTATCCTATATCTAACCTGAAAATAAGATCTACTACCATCTGTTCAGCCTTCTACCACCATTTAGACAACTATAATTCCATTTTCCCATTTCCAAATCACCCGCATTCAATAAACAAATGTATACAATTAGACATTAGTCTTGAAATAAAATCTAGCAGAATTAGTGTTGTAATATTTTATGAGTAGCTAAAACAAGCGGACCTTTCTTTTCTTCTTTTTCATCATTGATAAAGTTAAAACCAAGAAATAAAGCCAGCAAAGACACAATTTAAAACATTCTTTTTTCTATTTAGGGAGAGCAACTGGAGACAAACAAAGGAGGGGATTTTTTTTTTTTTTTGGGCTTTGCTGGGGTGCTTCTGTCTCTAGCCTGGTAGCAATAACTCTGCTGGGCTCAAAAGTCAACTTCAGGCCTATTTACGAGGTGGTGGAACGGTAGTTTTGGGTGGCTGCAGATGGAGGCTGAACAATTAAATGGAGAAAGAGTGACATTTAAGGGAAGGAAAGAAACGAAATGAAAAAAAATAATTTAAACTTATGTGGCATAAAATGTGGAAGTCATATCATTTTTTTTAATTAGTAATTTGGATAAAAATAGTTAAAGTTGCCATATTTGTTACATTTTATAATTTTTAATGATTTTTTTGATACAAATTAAAATTAAGTGATCCAAATAAAAATAAAAGCATAATTCAATAACCAAGGATAAAATTTACTCTTATTTCAATGTCGCGGTATTTAAAATTATCAGAAACACTCCTATATGTCCATGACCGTCACAGTAAGGATGTCGCCCACCAATAAAAAGAATAAAAGTGAGACATAACGACAGAGTGATGCAATGCAACGAATAGAGTAGTGCCACGTAGAACAATAGCCAATTGGAAGGGTGATTAGGTGCGTGAGGGGTGAGAATCAAGAGAAAGAGGAAAACTAGAGAGCCCTCTGGTGCTATTTGAAACATCGTCTTTGGTTGGGCAAGCCCTCTCTTTCTTTTCCCTAAATCCAAAGCTATTTTGTTTGTCTCTATCTGTCTACCGACGGCTGAGACTGAGACTGAGACTGTTCTCTCCCGTCTAAAACCCACAAACTGAGCTTTGGGATTGCTATTTAGGGTTTAGAAATATTGACTATATATTGTTATTTCATCCGAAAATTAATTCCATACATTTAGAGAGAGAGAGAGAGAGAGAGAGAAGAATAAAGAAGCATTTCTCAGTTCTATGGTTTTATTTTACTGATTTTTTCCTAGTATAATATTTAAATTATAAGATTTAATGTATTTGATATATAAGATTATGATATGATAAGATAATATTATAGATAGAATTAGCTAAATAATGTCATTTTATTTTATATTTTATGTGTGTAAGGATTAAAATGAGATAATTTATATATTAGTTAAATAATATTATCTTAGTTTATATTTGTGTGTGTAAAGATTAAAATGAGATAATTTATATATTGGTTAAATAATTTATATATTGATTAAATAATATCATCTTATTTTATATTTGATATGTGTAAACATTAAAATAAGATGATAAATTATTTTATATTGGTCAAAATTACATGTGTTATAACTCAAGATGGAGGAGTTAAAAGTTTGAAAATTAAGGTGGGTTAATACTTAATATTAAGGCAGAAAATTTCATATGGCTTGATTTGATTAGGAGCTTATATATTTGCATTGAGTTAGTTACACAGATGTTACTTAGAACAATAAAAAATTAATATTTAAATAAAATAATATACAATTTACATCTTAAAATTTTAAATTAGATATTGATTTAATCAATCTAATAGTAAACATCATTAACACGGCTTGTCTATCTGGCATCTCATCATTAGAATCAGTCCATTTGTATGCCAAATATTAAATTAAAATCTTGAATAATTTTATTAAAATTTTCATGTGAATGCCCCCATGGCAACACACTATTCATCCACGTAAATAATTTATTTACTTTTTTTTTATTGTGCAATTAAACTAAAAAGAATTTTTAAGTTTATAGAAGTAACTAAAACGAAACATATGAAAATTAAAAAGAATTATTGAAAACTTAAGTTTATTTGTTGTAATTAATTTCTGGTTGATTCTTCCATTTTGCTCCAAATTGAAAAGTAAAAGTAGAAGATTGAAAGTAATTTCAAAAACCTAATAAAAAACAAACCATCATTCAAATTAAGAAAATCTATGCCTAACTTAAGATAAACCAATCAATCAATTGCATCTCCACTTTTAGTAATCCAAATGCCAACAACATCCTTATTAGGAAAAGGAAAATGAAGATGAAAGCAGTCCAACCTCCCTATATATTTATTGTATTCCCAACTTAAACTTAGTACTTTAAAAAAATAACAATTGAGCAGATTGAATTATTTCAAATTAGAAAAAAAATCAGACTAAAATGTTAACAACCAAACTCTCAAAGAAGAAGTAAACCCAATTGGTTAGTGTACAATGATGGATCTTGATATTTAATTTTGAGAGAGTCTATTAATATTGGCTTAAGGGTAAAAAAATCCCTTAAACAAAAAATCATTTATCAATTAAACTTCTCATATTTTATTGCAATTACCCAAGTTTTAAATCTTTTATTTCAAATTAATTGAATTTTTAAACATTTATTGTCATCTAAGTGAATCCTTATACTTATATTTTCACTCAATTAAGCTCTCAATTGCAAATTTAATTGAATTTATTTTTTTCTATATCCTATACACAACAAAGAAAAAGTCATTTTTATTGGCACTTAAAGTGCCAGTAAAAGACTAAGAAAAAATGCTGCTATTAGTATTGCCAGCAGTTTTTTAATCGCTAGTTGACCGCCGATAAAGTGAATGTCAATGAAAACTTTCATGCGGTCAAGTCACTAGCGACAACTATACATGAATTTTACAGCATAGTTTTTTTCAACCGGCGCTTTACACTAAAGTCATAAATATAAAAAGTTTTTAAAAATATTTTAAAATGTAGATAAAAATCACATTTTATTCAAAATTTTTATATTTATTAAATGAATTATATTGACACTTAAAACTGCCATTGAAAATACTACTTTAATTTTTAAAAATAATTTTCACATATATAATTGTTATACCCAACAAAATTAAAAAACAATTCATTCTTGTTTATTTTCAGTGACTCTGAAACTACAACTGTAAATATTCCAGAAAACATTTGATACCATGTTAATTTGATAATTTCATTATAAATGTTGGACTTAAATTATCTTCCTCAAGTTTCTGTTCATCGAGGGATTCATTTTTTCTGTTGGATGAACAGCATCCCAGAATACATATTTTGATGCATCAGCGCATATGCTCATGCCTTTGCATGTATCTCCATACTCTACTGTCCCCGTTCCACAACATCCTTCGGAAGTTTCAGCCAAACCTGCCAATTTTTTTAGGGGTTTAAGAAATATATATATATTTATATATACACACACATATATCATTCTTTTGCATTTTAAAACCAAATAAAGAAGAAGAAATAAGAAGGATTGATCAAAGCCCTTTTACCATATTTTTTGGGGTTGTTCACAGCATCCCAACAACATATTTCCATTAGAGTCTTGACAAGGGGCATGCAGCCCAACGGACGGACCCCAACAACGACTAGTCGTGTAATTCCAAGCCCATGCATCCTCTGCAATAATCAAACAACATGGAAAATTAAACGTAAAACCAACAGAAGGTAACTAGGAAAATAATTATTGAGATTTGTAAAAACTTGTTAATTAATATTTCATTCTCCTGATTTAAAAGAGTAATAAAACTTAGTATTGCACTTTCACTTCTAGTTAAATAGATTTTTTTTTTTTATATAAAAGGGATTGCAACATGAGTAAGAACTAAGGAGGTTATAGACATTGAAATTTGAATCACATATATTAAATGTTATCTTTTAAAGATAATTACACGAATTAACTAAATTAAATTCCGGATTAATAGAATTTTCCTTTTCTAGGCTCATTCCCTGTCTTGGGTCATCAATTACAAAGTCATTAATTATCCTAAAAGCAATAATTTAGGGCAATAAGCGAAAATTTGTTAGAATAGAGGTATGGCTCAAATGTGATTGATCATTTAAACCTATATATGTAGGCTCAAATGTGATTGATCATTTAAACCTATATACGTAAAGAACGTCTATAACTTATAGAAGACTACACTATAAAAGTGAAGCATAACATCAAACTTTAACTTATAGAAGACTATATTATTAAAGTGAAGCATAACATCAAACTTTTAGTCATAATAGACAGCAAATTATGCACTGACCGCTTTTCTTCTTTGCACAAAATTGCATATAACACCAGCCTGGCACTTATACATGTTGCCTCAATCGCTGACATTGAACTTACCACTTCAAATAGAGAAGCCCCCCTCCCTAAGTCCCACTTTCTGTCCTGGATCTTTAGCAAATGGTGCTCCTCCTGGATCAAGATTTTTCCTCTCCTTAGTAACAAGACCCCTAACTAGCAATAAACAATAGAAAATTAAGTATTTATTCACCATGTGGAGGAGGAACTTAAAATTACCAGATGCTTAATTGATATAGAGTTAAAATCAAAGTATTTGGATTCCCAGAGTCAAACCACAATCATTTTCTAATAAGAAATAAGAAATTAAAAAAAAAGAAAAACTTAGATCATTTTTCTAGTAAACCTTTTTTCCACATGTTCTGTTCATTCAAGCCTCATCTTTATTACACAAAAGAATGGGCAGGTTACGTATCTAAAAGAACAGGAAAGGCTTTGCACGAATAGGATGAAGAGTACTGGAGTAATGGAAATATAAAACCATACATATTTATCAAGTAGGAAAAAATTGTGTGCAGCTATTTCGGCTTTTCCTGTCATCCTCGCAACAGCTTGCACAGCCATGCTAAGAACACCAAGCCCTGCACTGGAAGACAGACAGAAGGGTGGACATGAGAAATAAAGCCAAGAGGGAATGGGCATAGAGAAACAGCTGAAAAATTTTGGTGAAAGGCTGAAAGCCAAAGCTTTATCTATAAGTTAGTCAAGTACCTCCCAGCTCCCACCACAACTATCTTTTGGTTTGGAAAGTTAGCCAATGATCAACCTTGTGCTCTTACAGTTCCTAACAATCCAGCAAGTGTAACTCCAGCTGTTCCGTAGGAGACATTAAGCACAACTTTATAATAATGGTGGCATTCATAGTGATTTCAGAGCAATCTGCATTACACTAGACACTAATCTAGTCCATAAATGTAGAAAGTTGTTGCACCAAGAGTTCACCCGCATATCCTCATTAAACATGCAAAACCTTTTCCGATAGTGTTCCAGAGTTTCAAAACCCCATTTAATTTGAAAATCCTCAAACTGAATGGTGTAACCATCAAATAAACAACATGATATAAACCAAGCAGAACAAAAAATTCTCACTTGTGAAAGAAATAAACCTGTACAATAGCCTTAGGCCAACCTGTGAAAACTGCAACGATTGATAGATATTCTTCCCCTTCTAACCTAGGTTGTCTTAATCCTAAATCTGTCAAGCCAAAAGAACATGTCTAAAAAATCCTAACAACCTGTCAGAAAACAAAGTCTCAGCAATCATATCATATGGTCCACTCTGCTATGGTAACAACTTCTTAAGAACAAAGTAATTGAGTACACATTGTACTCACAAAGCCGGTCTTCAAGTAGCCTTTGATTGTTAGTACCAACATCTAGCATAAATGCGAGTATCTGTCAGAGACAGTTATTGATTGAATAATTAAAGTTATAAAACATGACAAGAGTCACCATAGCAATAAAAAATTGAAATGTATGGAAACCAACTTTCAAAGCAAGATATGAATCAACTCGACAGCTCTAAAACAGCAGTGACCAACTTTGCAATTTTTCTTGGAAATTATTTGCTAAAGAGTTTTCAATGACAATAGAATAAGAATTTATATCCTTTCTCTTTGATTCACACAAAGCTCTAAAGGAGGCAGGTTCTGCCAATGAATGGAAGACAACCACATTGCAAAGTTGAACTATAATCAGTGCAACCACATTCCAAAGATTTGTTTGAGGCAAGGTTCATTTTGCTTTCTTTGTGCTTGTGCAAGATAGTAGCATTTACATAGTTTTTCCCTATATTAATTCCCAGACAACAACTTACCCATATGCCCTCACTGAAACTCTATAACAATATGTTATTAAAACTATGCACTCTTTTTCCCATTTGCTGGTTCTGCAAATGAATGGAAGACAACCACATTGCAAAGTTGAACTATAATCAGTGCAACCACATTCCAAAGATTTGTCTGAGGCAAGATTCATTTTGCTTTCTTTGTGCTTGTGCAAGACAGTAGCATTTACTTAGTTTTTCCCTATATTAATTCCCAGACAACAACTTACCCATATGCCCTCACTGAAACTCTATAACAATATGTTATTAAAACTATACACTCTTTTACTTGTTTTACGCAAACACGAAATGAGTACTCAAAAAGCAACTAGC
Source organism: Durio zibethinus (assembly GCF_047325235.1). Taxonomy (NCBI): domain Eukaryota; kingdom Viridiplantae; phylum Streptophyta; class Magnoliopsida; order Malvales; family Malvaceae; genus Durio; species Durio zibethinus. Next base: position 6,293,446 of record NC_143176.1, on the reverse strand, counting down.
TCATGCTCATGCAAAATAGCCTATTTTGATCACATTCTTTATGAGCAATTCTCAAATTAAATTGATAGTTATAGTAAACACTGCAAACTGCAACTATTTATCAACAATATTCAAGTCAAATTGTTTTGTATGCATTTTCCTATCTGTGCTTAGTATAGTGAGAAGCGACTATGGCTCAGTCTACACAAGGTCTTCAAGAGAGCTTCTATACTAGGCTATCTGATCCCTAAAATTGGAAGAAAAAAAATGCACACATTCATCAAGTAGAAACATTCAATTGCAGAAAACACAAATCAGGACCAACTACTTACCTCCTTTGATTTAGCAATTGGTCACTTTCCTCCAGCTTTCGCTTTTGTCCTTCAACAGTCTACATCCAACATCCACAAATTCTTAAGTTATAGAAAGAAATACTAATACTAACATATTAGCACATTTTAAGAATCTATCATCACAAAATCAAATGTCAACAGAACTGATGAATGAATCATTTGGACCAAGGGAAAATGATCAGCAATGAGAAGCAAAAACAAGTCATAGCAGAACTGCAAACTCTGTCTCATGCAATTACACCTGAGGATAATGTGATCCACCCATTAGCAGACTGGTTCTGCGTTGCATCTGGTTTCAGCTACTGTTTGTAAGAAATTTAGAAGCCATTAGCATCCCTATATGATTGTGGATGGAAATAAACAAGTAAAGAAGAGTAGGACAAAATAACACAAGTTGTGGCTTGTGAATATGCCATGAATTCTTCATATGTAGACAACCTAGCCGCTAGCTACAATCTCATGAATGGAATCACTAACAGCGATCTAACAATAAGTTTCATTGCTACATCCTTTGGACCGTCATTAGTGCCTAATGGTGGTTTCATTTTTGTTAGGAAAATACAGGGTATTAAAGGAAAGCTCCGGCAGTTTCTCAAACCCTCAAAAAATAAATTCCATTAAAATTATATATTTTTGTTGTGATATTGGTATGATATATACTTATAATTTTGAGCTAATTCTTTATAAGAAATCAAGTCGAATTAAAACTCAATCTAAAGTAAAGTATATTTTTTTACTACAAATTAAACTCAAATTTCATATCACAAACTCTTGACTCAATTATATCTCTAGTTGAACTAATAATTAATGTATTTGGTATGTACTCCATAGTGTTCACGCTAATAGAATGTTTGATAAAAATGATATAAGATTAATTTATCAATTATCCATCTGATAATTCTTATATTCATATTGTCTAGTATTGTGTTTTATACAAAAATTGGACATTACATTTCATATCAACATGAAAAATATGAAAAATATTTTTTTAGTTTTTGTTAAATCCATATATGAATTTTATTAAAATTTTAATTCATGTTACTTTCTTTTCTTTTTTTTCATTATTTTTATATCATATTATTATATCGTATTTTAAATTATTAAATATATCCAACACCTTAAAAGATTTGGATTGTAATACCTTCAATTATTATAAGGTATATTCTTCACAATAAATTATCAATAATCACAATTTTATACTAGATTATTTAATTTAATAATAAATATATATAATATTATAGGATAAGTGGGCATAACGTTTGATTAATTGTTCATAAATATATTCAAATTATATTTGTTTATTAATTTTAACAAACAATTATAAATAATATTTTAAGGTTTTTTAATTAAATGAACATATCACAAACATAACAAAATTTGTTCATATTCGATTCGTCTATAAAAATTAGTATAATTCTACGAATAGTTCATGAACATGCTCAATTTTTGTTCATTTATTAAGTTTAACAAATGATTATGAAGAATATTTCATGGTTCATTAATTACACTACCAGAAATATACTTATTACCGATAGAATTTTATTAATAAATTTTTTCATCAATAATTACAAATAAAATATTGACGAATTATCAACGAAGTTGAAAAGTGAAACTATTAATTTATTACTAAAACATCGATGGATTATCGAAAAAAATACAAACAAAATAATTTTCATCGATAAATTTGACGTAGTACTTTTGAATGAAAAATGATGTAAATAATAATGTAGACACATTTTACCAACAGAATTTCAACGAAAAAATTCCATCCATTAATAGTTTAGGTGTAAAAATTTTTTTAGATTAATAAATAAAATCCCTAACTCTTCTCTTAAACATTTATTGCCCCTACTCACAAGTCTCATTTCCCACCCCCTCCACTAGACCGTCATCCTTCTTCTCTATCTTCAATTCCTCCTCTGACGGCCTTTTCTCCTCCACCATTAACCACGACAACATCATTTGTGACTGAGAACATCTCAAAAACTGGTAATCGAGGAAGCTTCATGTGAAACTATATATATTTTTAAACTAATGCTTCTTTTAATCCTTTTTAGAGCCACACAAGCTCTAAAGGAGAAGCAATGAGATGCATAGGTGATCAGAGATGGGCATAATGGGTTGATAGCAACGGCTTACTTGGCACGTGGCGGCCTGTTCGATGCCGTTCTCGAGCAATATCTGTCCATAGAAGCTTCAGGTTAATTTTTTGATTTTTTTTAAAATTTTTGTTAATAATATGAATTTTTGTGTCGCATTTAAATTGAAAAAAGGAAGAATTGGAGAGATATGTTTGAATTTGTCAAAACTAACAATGACAGCGTTCATCGATTAGCTGAACAATTTAAAGAAAAGTAAAATTTCGAGGAAAATGAAATCTCTAATTTCTTTGATACTATGTGTGATGAAACATGCTTTCTTTAGAATGTCCACCATGTCTCAAATTTGTATTTTATTTTTACAGTCTCCTTCCAATTTTCAATAAATCAGACAGAACATTGATGTTTTTTTCTAGATTTTGATGTAAAGGTAAAGCTGAAATTCATTTTAGCTTTTTAAATTTTCCATCAAGTATATTTTCTATGCAATTTTAAACTTTGATTTGTGATGAACTAGAGCCCATTAGAATGTCGATTCAATTTGTTAAAACACCAAATCATCATATTTGAGATATAGTATGGTACAAAGGAAATGAAAATGCTTGCTTATTATATAGGCCAATAAATAACATATTTAAATTTACTATGTTCTTATTGAGGTTTGTTTGTAATAAATGAGCTGGGAATCTTTTGTTCTGTTTCTAATTAAGGTCATGGCTATTTGAATTAATATATTTAACATCATTTAGTGTTGGCAGTAAGCCAGTTTACAATTTTATGAACCATTGTCAAATATGAGTTGATGTTTTTCATTGTCTATGCTTTTTATTGAATTTGACTTTTATATTTGGTACTTAACTAATTTATTTATTGGTTCTTTGTCTTCACTTTTCCTGCAACTCATCTATTAGCTAATGGCTTCTAAGCGACCAAGTTCCAAGCTTGAGCATAAGACAAGAGCTAGGTGTCAAAAGGTAATAGTGTCTGAGGTTTTTATAGCTCTCTTTTGTGGTCTCTTATATTGTTGTTGTTGTTGTTAGTGTCATCATGCATGAACATACGTGCACATGCTTAACTGTAAAGAAGTTTAAAGATGAAATCTTTGTGGAGACTTAATGTTTTTAAGAGTGAATTTATATTGAGTATTTGCTTAACTGTCATGAACTTTTTGTTGTACATTAGTTTCTAAATTGCTTTTGGCTGGAAGCAATTAGTTATTATTTTCTAATACAAGTGAGTTTTTCTTTTGATTTGTGCTTTTGAAGTTTCATTAACAATTATGGTTTGAATCAATCTCCTAATTTTAAATAAAAATCAGTTTTATAAATGTTCTTCAAGAATATCTACCTACACATAGATGAGTAAATCTTCCACAAATGTGAAAAGAAGAATTCCATATCCTAAACACTCGGTGATGTGTGACAATTTGCTTGGCATTAGTGCTAACATGGTGCTTGTCTAAGATGAATTTTGTTTTGTTTTGCATATTCTGCTTGGCATCATTTTGTTTTGTTTCCAAGCCTACCATTTATCTTGGCCTTTTGTTTGCTCAATATGGTTTTGCATTATATCTTGTATGCACCCAAAAATTATGATTTTTTAGTTCATTTCACATGATTTTACGTTAATATTATTTTGAATAAAGCGTCCAAATTTGTTTTGGAAATAGATTGCTCTAGTAATTGAACCCAAGAATACGGAAGCAAGTACTATGTAAAGACAAGTTTAAGAGGTGTGGCCAACGGCCAATGTCAAGTTCAAATGCTTTGGTTGGAATTTTGTGTGATAAATTTTTTATTAGCTTGATTAAGAGTTTGTATGTTCTCTTGGTGATGCGGCTAAAAATAGTTAATTGTTTTGTTTCCGATACAGAAGTTAATGATTGAATATGATGGAAGAGCCACAATTAGAAGGTAGTCCTTGTAGTGTGCAGAGTGTGGTTGCCACTCCAACAATTGCTTCAACTCCAACAAGACCAGAATCCAACAAGTCCTTCTGGTCAATCCTGTTCTACACCCTTTTTAGTCAGTTTTTGATATATTTGCTTTAGTAACTATATGTAAAAACTTGAACCGGTGAGTATTGACTGTGGTAGACTGCAAGAAAATGGTAACTTCAGGATTGTAAAATATTATTATGCTCTTTTTTTTAATAAATGGAAATGATTGTTATTTATTTATTTATGTATATTTTATTATTCATGTAATTACTTTAAAAATAAATTAAAAAAACTAAAATAAAATAAGAAAATTTATTAACAAACTAGAATTATATATGATTAAAAAACATGCATTACCGATGAAAATATTAATCATTATCGATGGAATTTTAACTATTATCGATGGAGTTTTGTCTTTCAAAATTGAAAAAAAATACTAAAATAATATATCAACTAAAAATTCTATAAGAATATCACCGATGAAATTATATTATCAATTTTGTTTATATTAACAAAATTTTTGTCAGAAATATTATTACAGACAAAAAATGAAGTATAATCAATAGAAATTTTCGTTGATAATACTTTCTTTTTTGGTAATGTTAAACAAACAAATCATAAATATAATAAAATTTGTTCATATTTAATTTGTTTACATCTCCAAATTAAGTTAAAATTCTTCTTAAATAAAAAATTGTTAAATGGGTTTATGCACTCGGAATTATACACTAGCTTGATAATCATCAGATGATTAACTTTACTCAACAAATAAGTGGAGTATCAAGAAACAAACCTTAGAAAATGTTAGAGATGCAGTCCTCTGCTTTTTCCGGGTAGCAAAGATAATGGCTGAGACAGATTCAATTGAGTTGGTAGCCAATGGCAATACAATGCAATGAATGAGATAAAAAAGATGGAATACTTATCGCGTCAGAAAAATTATAACAGGCATCAATCTACCAGTGGATCTGCGAATGCAGCGGCAATAATGGTGCCCAGCGGTAACATAAGTACTGCTTTGAAGGAGATCTACCCATTCAACACCCTTAACAACCTCATCACTTTGTTCCTCAGACCCCAACATATCATGTGCTCTCTTGGTTTGCTGCAAAACAATTCGAAGAAGTATAGTCTTTTTAAGTTATAATCTCTAGAGAAGTCATCAATGCTCAACTTACCTGACAAAATCGGTCAATAAATTTAAATGTACCAGAATCAGGTTCAAGATATAAGCAACCCTAATTTGCTTTGCCTCTTGAATCCACTTCTTGATACCTTTTACAAAATTTTCCCATTGAACAAGAGAGTCAAGGGAGGTATCAAAATCTGCCATTACTTTTCTCGACAGCATCATCTTTATCCTATCTATCTCTTCAAAACGGATTCCTATAATCAATGCTTTCAATTCAGAAGATGATAGACTACATAATCACAATTCTCATCAATTGTCTCAAATAACTTATCAGATTCTGTTTAGAGAGTCTGCAAATGTTTAGAGTACATGAAAAGTGGCAGGAGTACCAGCAGAGTGGTAAGTTTTTCTTAAATATCTATATCAAACCTACAATTTCACAAACCAACTCATTTTCTTAAAAAAGGGAGATATTATTTATTAATTAAATAGTTTCTGGTAGCATTCTTTTCTAATGTTTTTCAGTCCAATAAACAAACTATACAATTCACCAACTAACAATAGGTAAAGGGGTCGAACTTGAATTTGAGACCATAAAAAATCTAATATTTAATAGAAATGGGATAATAGCACTTACAACGGAGAGCTTGGGAAGGCTAGAATGGGAGACTTGAGAGAAAACTTGACCAACTAGACTCTTATTTTCCCCTCTTTTCTATCCAGCTTGACCAATTAAGGTTTTTTTTTCTTTTTCTTTTGATCAATTTGATGGAATACAATATGGATTGCAACCTTCTTCTTTGAGTGAAAGAATTAAAATTTATTAATTTAAGATGATAGATACTTTCGAGTTACATGGTCATTAGCTGATTGGCTTAATAAATTAAAGAACTTCTTTTCATAATTCAAACGAAAGTAGGCCTAAATAAGTCAGTCCTGACAGTTTATGGGCCACTTTTCCCACTTACAGGAAGCTTTTCAACATTGGCCCTCAGTATACGTTGGTTATTGCAAGTGGGAAAGCAACCATTCTGTGTTTGTAAACAGAGCCAATTGGTCCTGATGATGTTGGGTGTAATTAGGAGGTGGGCTAATACCAAGACTAAGCTGTTCTCAAGGAATCCTGGACTCATGTTTGAACGTTGGAGTCATTGCATAGAAGATGAAACCTAATCAAATTGAAAAAGCTTAAATCTGAATTTATGCTTATGCTGTTAGAAATATTACTTGCGTACTGTAGAAATATAGTTTAAAGAACATGGAAAAATGTAGGATAACATAAATTCAAAAGAAGAGGACAATTTAGTTTTTAGTTAAAAAATTTTAAACTCATAGAATTTTGAAAAATATTTAAACTTATTTAGAAAACTAAAGTTTGATCAATCAAAAAATGAAAAAAAAAAGATTTCAAACTTATTTTTAAATTTTTATTAGTTTAAAAATATGATTATTCAAATATATATACTGCAAAAGGTAAACTCAAAGTTTGATAAATTAAATTAAAAAAATCATATTTGATTTAAAAATTAAATCATCAATGATGAATGAAAATATAGGACTACATATACTTGATCGGATGTCAAGAAATGGATCTTTATTAACCATCTTATTCTGATCCTTTCATCTAATTAATTTTCCCATTGCTTATATTCCTCCTTAGTTTCTCAAACAAATTAAAAGAGAACAAATTCTAATTCCACCAACACCACTAAGCATACAACACTAAAAATTATCTTCAATATAATTAAGCAGAAGAAAGCCACATGAGAAATCAATTCAGGCTAATAATCAAGGAAAAAAATTCATACAAAAATTTCAAGTTTTGTTTTCTTTTAAAATAAAAATAATATTTCAAAACATATACTTTTGTTTTCTAAATAAATTTCAAATTTTGCCAAGTTTTTATAAATTCAATTTTTTTTTTTACAAAAATATCAAATTGTCCTATTTATCTTTTTTCCAGATATATATTATCCTATGTGAAGTTTTTTTACAATAAAATATAAATATTTTCCATATCAACAACATGGAAAAAAAATAAATTTTGGATGAAATATTCTATTTCAATCCATAGATGATTAAAATTACATAAAAATATAATAAAGGGATAAAATTACACCAAAAAAAAAGTAAAATATATATATGGGATTCTAAGTTTTGACTTCTAATATCAAGATTAATTCTCACTTAGACTGCTTATAAGCTTAATGTATATACACATACTATTTCAGTCCAACAATTTCCATGAACTTAGTTGTTTTTATTTGTTAGTATTCCAGTAAGTATTTAATTCAGTAAGATCCGCCATCTTTAAATAAAGCAACCTCTAGAACATCAACTAGGGAAACTTAGTTTTCAAGTCTGCTAGTGGAAAGGACAACAAACAATATATTTTTAGCTGACAAAAAAAAGACATAAATAAACAGGAATGTAGTTTTATGTACCCTCATAGAAATTTGCATTCTAATATTATCGCAATATTTGGCTGCAAGTCTATGAAGTTGGGACAAAGGTTTGTGAAATGCTGCAGCAAATTAGCAAGTGCTTCATTCACTGGCATATTCTGAAACTCATATTCTTCATCTCCCTTCTCTGAAAAAGGTAGTGTTTTTAACTCTATTATCTCAGCCACCCTATATTACTACCAATTGGCCATGTTTTTTGTTGAGCTCTAGTAAACGCTTCCACTATATTTTCATCAATTGATCGGATTGCCTGCAAAACAAATTAAAGCATGGCATGTGAAAACCAACAAGGATGTATAATTCAGTAAATTTAAATAATAACGCAGCAAGGACCATTGAATGAGCCCAATAAGAAAGATTGCCACCGATAGCACTGGGAATTAATATTGCCACCCAATTACATTTCAATTTCATTAGGAATTAAAACAAACACATGGATGACAAAGTTCAATTGAAATCCATAACAAGTTCCCTTGAACAGACGAGATTAATATTGCATAATCAAAAAAGCTGAAAGAGGAAATAAAAGCATGAAAAATGTAAAACAGATGAAACTCTCTGTTCATAGGCTTATCCAAGTTCAGCTATACAAAAGGCAGGGCAGCTTTTGATACTTTTATATTGAGAGTTAGGGAGCGTAGCGTACCTCTGTTTTGGCATGCCCACATTGCTCTGAATCAACACTAAAGCTTGTGGTTATATTGGGACAACCTGTTACCAAAAAGATTCGCACAGATGGGAATACAAAATGATAACCCTCAGGGCTGAAGCTCACAAGGTTCGGTAGCACTTCAAGACGTAAAGTGCCGAACTGAGGTAGCTGTATCACTTTCTCTTTTTCCTCGCTACCATTTGCCTCATCTCCTGATTGTTCAAATACTTGTTCTAATTTGGAGACGTAAAGAACAATTAACTTTTGCAGTTTTGAAAGGCCATGAGCAACACTAATCGGAAAGAGACTTTTCAAGTTTTCGCATTTATAAATCTCTATTTCAGTCAGGTTAGGGAGGCAGATAGGTTGGAGATTATGACCTTGTGATGTAGTTTGGCCACCCTTTTCAATAATTTGCTCCAATTCCTCACACTCATGTATCTGTAAACAGCTCAATTGTGGCAAATTCCGTGCGATGGTCGGTGATAAGATATATCTTAACCTTCCACATCTAAAGACAAACAATTTAGTGAGGCCTTGAAAGTTGACAAGTTGAATGGGATCTTTCCATGCCACCCGCAATTCAGGTAGATCACCCAATATTAGTTCCTTCAAACTTGAAAGATTATATCCACCATCAAATAACTCTTCAAAATTAATGATGGTCAAATATTCCATGTTTGATAATTTTTGTCCCAATTTAGGAACTACCATATTGCATGATTGCTTCCTTTCCCTCATATCCTTAAATTGTAACACCTGTAATTATATCATTTAACTATTAATTCAAAAAATATAAAAAATAACTAAAAACTTATTTATTCTTTATTTTTAAATTTTATATAAAATTTTGATTTTAACAATCTTATCATTAAATTAAACATATTGCTTTAAAGGTCCATTTATACCATGATTATATAATGTGAATTAAGTTTAAAATTTAAATTTCTTAAATTTTTTATTCTAATCAATTAAAATTTAGAAAAATTCTTAATTTAGGACCATATCTCTTATAATTATTATAGTACAATTAACTAATTATAATTTAGTATTGTGCAGGGTCCATCAAAAAATTATTTAGAAGCCACATTTTAAGTGATTGCTACATAATTCTTAATTGTGATTGGTTAACTATAATGTTGTAACAAAACTAATTATAAATGAAATACTCTCAATTCATTAATTTAAGTCAAAGACAAATAATTTAATTAAAATATAAAACAACAGTTTGAAAAGATTAGTACTATATCATGAATAAAAATAAATCCATATGACATGTTTAAAACAACAAAGTACATACTACAAAGGGCTTTTCAATATATCTAAGAAATAAAGTTTGTTCTAAGAATTATGGTTAAAGAAATATATTTTCTTATATGCGTTAAAATATTTACAAAAATATTATTACTTTTAATTAATTTTTTTATTTGGTTTAATTTTTAACTCAAAACTAAATTATTGATTCAGTTTGGTTTGAAAAGTTTTTGGCGTTAAACTAAACTGAGCCAAATCACCTAGCTCAGCTTGGTTTTTCTGTTTTGACCAAATAAAGCTCACACTACTCTCAATAGTGCTAAATGGTGATATTAAGGGTTTTTTAGTTCATGGTACTAATTATTTATGTTTTTATGAGAAGAAATAACAAATTTCTGTGCTACCATGCTATTATTTCTAGACTCCCCGATATGCATGTCAGGGATAGGAAATTCTTAAAAAACCAGAATAATATTGTTCTGTAGCCCCTGTTATGACAGCAATAGGGAATCCTTAGAAAACCGAAATCCAATAGGGAATACTTAGAAAATCCAGCAGATCTTTTTGGATATTTCATTTGAGTGACTTGAAAAATAATGCATTAAGATAAGTGGGTTAATCAGACAGAAAATCATCATTAAGATATGAAATGCATTTTTTCAATGCATTTCATTAGTACAAATGCAATTAAATAACTATTTATTAAATTATTTTTTATTGATTTAAATAATACAACATTGATTTAGTGGTAAAAATTTTTTTCAAAAATTTGATGTTTTAAATTTAAATCTTATTATTTATGAATTTAATTTAATGTTAAATCTATCTTATATATAATTTATTTACTTTTTAAGTGAAATATTTAAATATAATTATAATTTTTTTATTAATATTTTCATAAAAAATTATATACTTGCAATCGTAATTAGTAAAATCAAAACTAATTTTATATTAAAAAAGTAGATAAATAATGCTAAATAGTACGACCATTATGTTTTTATGAGAAGAAATAACCAATTTGTGATATTAATTATTTAAGGCTTTCTTTATGAGAAGAAATGACTATTTAGCATTTTATGCAATAATTAATTGAACTTAAAATGAAATCTCCTAGCCACATATTTCCTAAAAACTCAATCTCCTAAAACATTAAAATAACTAAATGAGCTAGATATAAACAACTCAAGAAACTAATTATAGTAAATTCCTAAAAATTGAAAACACAAAGTAATAACATATTTAGAATGGACAATTCCTACTTCAAATATAAAGAAAAAGACAACTAGCAAAGAAACTGTTAATGAAAATTAAAGTAAATTACACCATACATCCATGATTTTTGTATAATATTTTAATTTTCATTCATAGTTTTAATTAAAACTCAAAATTTTCATTTATAAGTTTTTTAAAATATTTCAAATTCATCAATTTCAACTATCAATCATTAAAATGTAACTAAATTTATCATCTCAAAATACTGTTTTTGTATGTGTAGAACCATGTACACATGCACGTGATAAAAAGGTGAGGTTTTTTTTAACTTTTTAAGTTGAAATTCTTGTCATATGCACATCCATATAACATTAAAATGGATTTATTTTGTAATTTTTTAATAATCATTGGTATAATAAATGAATTTAAAATATTTTAAACGGTGTAAATCAAATAATTGAGTTTCATAAGATTGTGGATGAAAGTAAAATAATATTGCACAAAGCTTATGGATGCCTGATGCATTTTAATAGTGACAGTTATTTTAAAAGTCCACAATTGAGATTTTAATGATCACTACTTAAGTAGGGAGAAATAGATTCACATTAGTTTTATCCAAAGTGATACAAAATCTATCTTTTAAATATTGTAGCACTTGAAAACTTTTTGGTCACCAATTTATCAAGAAAAAAAATTTAGTCAACGACATTAACACTATGTAGTCAAATTATTTTCCTTTCTTAGTGTTTGTTTCCAAAGAAAAGAAATTATAAAAAAAGGTTTTACTTAAGAAAAAAAGAATTCTCTCCCAATTTAAATGCGTTAAGTTTCCATTTTTTTCCTCTCTGCTCTCTCATCTATTCTTCCATTCTTTATTTTCCTCCTACAAAGTATAGTTGAAAGAGTAGACACAAATAAATAGGCTTACCTGTATTTCAGCCGAAATGATAAAAGGAGTCAATTGTGGACACTCTCTTATTTCCAACACTTGTAAAGATGGCAGCGTGAGTACAATGTCATTTCCATCCCTTCCTTTTAATTCAGGCAAACCTTCCAATGTAACCTTATTCAGCTGTGGAAGACCTTCAGCCATTGAGATTGGAAAAGTATATTCCAATCGAGAGCAATCCCCAATCCTAAGTGTTGTCAATTTCTCCAAAATTTGACCGTGCGACAATGAGGAAAGAGATGTCAAGTTATTGCAGCCACTTACTTGTACTTCCCTTAGACTTTGGAGATTGATGTTTGACACTTCCGTTTTGGGAATTATTTCTTCCAATTCCAAGCATTTGGATATGTTCAACGTTTCCAGTTGTCCAAGACTTTTAGCAACAGATGTTGGGAAGAGATGTCTCAATTTATTGCAGTTGTCTATTCTTACAACCTTCAAACTTTGTAAGCTTACATGCTGACTGGGTCCTTGTTCTATGCTCCTCAATTCAGCAATCTGACATAGCACTTGCATCTCATCATAAATTCAACAGTGCTAAATGGTGATATTAAGGGTTTTTTAGTTCATGGTATTAATTATTTAAAGCTTTTTTTTTTATCAGAAGAAATGACTATTTAGCATTGTATGTAATAATTAATTGAACTTAAAATGAAATCTCCTAGCTATATATTTCCTAAAAACTCAATCTCCTATAACATAAAAATAGCTAAATGAGATCAATTTAGACAACTCAAGAAACTAATTATAGTAATCTCCTAAATATTGAAAACAAATAGTAATAACATATTTAGAATGGACAATAACTACTTCAAATATAAAGAAAAAGATAACTAGTAAAAAAAAATGTCGATGAAAATTAGAGTAAATTACATCACACATCTATGATTTTTCTATAATATTTCATTTCATTCACGGTTTTAATTAAAATTAAAAATTTTCATTCACAAGTTTTTAAATTCAAATTCATCAATTTGAACAATCAATCATTAAATTTTGACTAAATTTATCATCTCAAAATATTTTTTGTGTATGTGTGTGTATAACTATGCAAACTTGCATGTGATATAAAGGTGGGAGTTTTTTAAACTTTTTAAGTTGAAATTCATGTCATATACACATTCATGTGACATTGAAAATGATATGTTCTATTAATTTTTTTTAATCATGATTGGTGTAATAGATGAAAATAAAAAATTTTGAGAAGTTTTAAATGAAAAAATTGGGTTTTATAAGATCGTTGATGAAAGTAAAATAATATTGCACAAAGTTTATGGATGTCTAATGCATTTTAATAGTGACAGCTATCATAAAAGCCCATAGTTAATATTTTACTGATCATTATTTAAGTAAAGAGAAGTAGATTCACATTAGTTTTATGTAAAGTGATACAAAGTCTATCTTTTAAATATGGCAACACTTGGAAACTTTTCAGTCACCAATTTATCAAGAAAAAATATTCAGTCAACAATATTAACACTATGTAGTTAAATTATTTTACTTTCTTAATGTTTGATTCCAAAAATAAAATATAGAAACAAAATGATTAGAAGAGAATTTATAAAATAAGGTTTTATTTAAGAAAAAAAGAATTATTTTTCTCTCAATTCAAATGGATTAAGTTTCCCTTCTTCTTTTCGCTCTCTTTCTATTCCTCCTACCAACATAGTTGAAAGAGTAAAAACACAAATAAATAGGCTTACCTGTATTTTAGCCGAAATGATAAAAGGAGTCAGTTGTGGACAATCAGCCACACACAACTCTTGTAAAGATGGCACCGTGAGTACAATGTCATTTCCATCCCTTCCTTTTAATTCAGGCAAACCTCCCAATGTAACGTATTTCAGCTGTGGAAGACCTTCAGCCATTGAGATTGGAAAAGTATATTCCAATCGAGAGCAATCCCCGATCCTAAGTGTCGTCAATTTCTCCAAAATTTGACCGTGCGACAATGAGGAAAGAGATGTCAAGTTATTGCAGCCACTTACAAATACTTCCCTTAGACTTTGGAGATTGATGTTTGACACTTCCATTTTGGGAATTATTTCTTCCAATTCCAAGCATGAGGATATGCTCAGTGTTTCCAGTTGTCCAAGACTTTCAGCAACATACGTTGGGAAGAGATATCTCAATTTATTGCAGTTGTGTATTGTTACAACCTTCAAACTTTGTAAGCTTACATGATGACTGGGTCCTTCTTGTATGCTCCTCAATTCAGCAATCTGAAACAGCAATTGCATCTCATTACAAGATTTAACTTCCAACCTTTCAAGACTTTGTAGAATTGGAATTGCACATGTCATATCCCTGCAATCATCTACCATCAAAGTTTTTAATTTTAGCAAAAACCCATGCGGTTGATGACCACTGCACAGCTCTTCCAGACCACGCATATTTGTTAAAGATAATTCTAACAAATTAGAGAATGCGTTGGTTAGCAATTGCTGCTCTGTAGTATCAATGAGACATTTCATATGCTCGCAATTCTTAAGAACCAGAGAAGTCAGCTTACTGAATACCACTTGGCCCGACTCCAAGCTTGGAACAAGATTTTGGCAACCCACCACATTTTTCAGTTTAAGAGATTCTGTATCCCCAAATAACCGCTTGCATGCCTCTATTACAGACCCATCAATTTCTAAGGATGTTGACAATGGGCAGATCTCAAGGGCCATCCTCATTCCATAAATATTACAAAAGCCAACGTATACATTAAACCTTTGCAATTTACAAAACACAAAGTCTTTTGGAACATGTTCAGTAGAAACCTTCAAAGATAATACTTTCAAGTTTGACAAGGAATTCAACTCTGATAGGCTGGCGTAGCTTTCTTCTTGAACTGTGTTCTCAGTGGCCCATTTTATTCTTTCACAACCAAGCAAGTATAGTTCTTCTAATTGAGACAATCTTCGTATTAACTGAGGAGGGATTCTCTGTAGTTGTGCACAATTTGATACATTCAACAATTTAAGATTATTCAAGTCACCTATTTCTTCTGGCAATTCTTTGATATCAGAGCAACTAAATGAAAGAACTTCAAGTTTCTTCAACTTCCCAAGCACCGAGATGTCCAAGAGTTTGCAACGTTCCAAATGTAGAGTTCTAAGGTTTGTTTGAAACTGAAATGTATCTGGAGATATCAATCTAGAATTCAAAGTGCAAACTTTTAATGCTTTCATTCCTTTAGGAAGTTCAACAATCCGACTAGCCTCGATGGAGACTGCTCCGTAAAACCTTTCATCCTTTGGCCACATTTCAACAACCACAGATTTTATCATAAAAGAAAATTCCTTTCTGTTTGATGCTATCCACAAAGCAACGTCACGAACCAAGTCATGCATTTTAACATGCCTTTCTCCCCATTTTAACAACAAACAAGAATCCTTGAGGATGTCTATCGCCGCAAGCACTTCGCTCCTCACTTCTTCAATTGATTCCACACCTTTATACAACTCCAGTCCCCATGCCCATCTCACTAAGTATTCTACATAAATCTCCCAATCTTCAGGAAATAAGGAACACAACAAGAAACACATCTTGGTCTTATCATTCTTCAGATAATCAAAACTTACCTCAAGACATAGATAAGCATTTTGTTGATCAATGTCTTCTATGTCAAGCAACCTACGGTTTTCGAGTCCCCGATATGCTGCTTCCCACCCATGACGACTTTTACCTTTCAGAGCAGTTGCCAATGTAACTATAGCTATGGGCAAACCTTCACATTTTTTGATAACTTTTGTTGCCACATTTTTAATAGAATCATCAGAAGAGTCATTTAGACCTGATTTGGTTTCAAATAAAGTCCGTGCTTCATTGTCATCTAAACAACAAAGTGGTATTGTCCTTTGACATTCCATAGCAACACATACATGTTGACGGTGTGTTGTTAAAAGAATTTTGCAGCCTTTATGATCATCAGCAAATGGAATTCCTATCTGCTCCTTTAAGTCAATTTTTGCCCAAACATCATCAAGGATTATTAGAATCCTTTTCTCCTTCTGCAATTTCAACCAGAACTCTTGGATTGATCTTCTTCCTTGGCCATTCTTCATATCGAAATCCAAGTATTTTGCAATTTCATCTTGAATTGTTTCAAAGTTTGGCTTCTGAGACACAGTAGCAATCGCAACTTTGCCAAACAGATCTAATTTTTTCGCATGAATTCCAACTTCACGGACTAGGGTTGTCTTGCCCACTCCTGGCATCCCCCACAATCCAATCATGCTGACCTTGTCATCCTGTAAGGCTTCAATTATCGGATTGAAAGCTTTTTTTGAAGATTCAAAAACCATAAAATCCTTAGATGAGAGAAATTCTATGGTCGGATTTGTATTACGTGAACGGTAGCCCACTCGTCCAGGTTGACTAAATTTGGCGATCTTCTCAATAAGCTCACCAATAACAAGAGTGTTCTTCATTGCTTTCTTGCTTAACCAATACCGCCTACTCCAGTTAGGACACCAAATGAAACATCTCATATTTCGTTGCATTTCATTTTCCAGAGTTTCATCAGATAGGATTATGTCTGCCTGTGATAGCAAATCTTTGACATCATCTTCAATTTCTTGAAGTTGCCTTTCAGCATCCTCAATGTCATGTTGCAGCCGATCCCGTGCCTTTTTCAGATCTTCTTTTCTTTTCTTGAGCTTTTCAACATTGTGGTGAAAATGGCAAATGTAATTAAATTGACGTCCTACTGGCTTCGCCACCCAATCCACAAGCAGTGTTCCCACGCAGTTAGAAAGAGCAGACTCACAAAACCCACAACCCATTCTTGACAAGCTCAAGTTGAACAAACTTCTGCCAAACATAAAAATATTGGCCATGAGATAAATCATGGTGAAGATGCTAAAAGAAAATTAAAGAATAATGAAGGTGAACTCTCTAAACATACCAAGCAAGGTGAAGATAGTCCAAAGTGTGGCAACCAACTGCTTTTTCTTCAGTTTTCTGCCAAGTAACACTTTTTAAGCACGTAATGAGGCAAGGTGAAGACAATTCAAAGTATGAGAACCAAATGCCTTTCTTCGGCACTCTACCAAGCTGAAAACACGTGATAAAAAACAATATTTTTGGATAATTTATAAGGAAACATTACTCAGAAAACATGAAATAAAAAAATTTGTGTTGATAGGATAGAAAACCAAAAAAAATCGTATCATACTGTAACAGTTAAGCAACAGTCTAAAAACGATTAATTACTTGTTTGGTCAAACAATTTTAGTTGATTTTTTATTTTGGACACCAAACTGTAAAAAGTAATGATTTAGTCACCAACATTATAAAGATTTGTTTCTTTGATCGTCATACCATTTAGAGTTAAATGTTGGATGAAGATACTACAGGAATATATCATCTACAATCATATCACTAGCAACAATTATAGTACACAATTAACCAATTATAATATATAATTGTATGAAGGACATCAGAATTTATATGAAGTACACACTTACATAAGTGGTGAACCTTACATAATTTTTTATTGAAAACATACCACCTCCAATTATTGTAAAACAATTAACGAATTAAATTCAATATTTTTATAGGGTTTACAAAAAATATGTGAAATCCACACTTATAAATGGTGAACCTTTATATAATTTTTTTGATAATTGATTAATTATACGATTATAATAAAAAAATTTAGATTGATTTTTTTTTTTATTATGATTGGATAATTGTAACATTAAAGTAAAAAATAAATTGTAGGATCACTATTATAGGTAGACTGATATTCACACATGGCCTATGCGCAATTACCACATAGTTATGCCTACGTGAGCTTATTTAAAAAAATAAATCCTTACAAAAAAAAATCAATTTGTTTCATTTTCTAACTTCTGACTACCCTACTTCATTTAATAGCACCGCCATCGTACGCCGCTCGCCGGCACCGTTTTCCTTCCCAAAACTCACCAAGTCTTCTCCTTGATCCTCCCTTTCCTCATATCATATCAAGTTTTCCTAAAAACTGATAGAAACTCCTAAATTTAAAACAAAACCCAAGACCATAAAAACTAGAAACGCCACTCTCAACCACTTATCACCACCAATGGCACCGTTTCCTCTCTCCTCTCCACCGGCTCCCCATCACAACTAGAGAAGCTCCAAAAACACAAGATCAAAAGACCCTATCACCCAAAAAAAATAAAATTATCCGCCTTTTTACTCCACTGCAACTAACTTTTTTTGTTGTTTTCTTAATATTGACCAAAAAAAGTTAAATAATATTCCAACCTTACCACTTCTAGATAGAAGTAATAGATCCGAAGCTTTCAAGAGGAAATTTGCTTGAGAAATAAATCCAATCCTTTTCAGATCTTACCTGCTTCACTGACCAAATTGCAAATTAGATAAAAAAAAAAAAAGTAAGAAACACACTTTATTTGTATAAAGAGAAAGCAATGGAGAAGCTGTTGCATTTACCTTGCTTGGTGCGTTCTAAATCTGCCAGGATTTGTTCATGACGGATCATTAAAACCAAAGAAAGGAAATTTGAAGATTGGATTTTTTTCTCTTTTTTTTTTTATCTTTTAGATGAAAATGACAAACAAGGTGAAAACTAAAGAGAAAGAAAATATTGAAGAATAGCTCTTTTTTTTTTTTTTTTTGAAGTTACAAGGAAAGAAAGGTATAATCAAACAAAATTCAACTGAAGTTTTTTCTTTTTTTTTTTTTTTTGTTTCTCTTTTTGAGTTGAAGGAAAAGCTAACAGAGTAGAGATCAACTTTAAAACTCTCGGCCAAAAGAAAAAAGAAATCAAGCTGGCGCTGAAATGATCCAAAAGCTTGGAAATTGAAAAAAGAACGTTCACTTATCTACCTGGAAATTTTGAACAAAACAGATTAACAGAACACTCAGCTTCTGATAGCAGAAATGGGTTTTTGTTTTTGTTTTTGTTTTTTTATTTTTTAGGTTTTATGGGCAAAGGATTTATTTTAAGATTAGCACGTAAAATGTAGGAAAGGAAGACTATTTTCATGCAAGTCTTCTTTGTCTTTTAATATTTTTATTTCCTTATAAAATTCATTAGTGGCCGACAAAAACCATGTGACCGGCACTTCTGTTTCTTTGCGGGTTCTTCTTATTTTATTCTTCCTTTCTTATCTAACTAATGGAAGCCAGCCCAAATATCGGTCCTTTTATTGGGGGAAATTTCTGAAAAGTAACACAAATATTTATTAATTCGTACCATATTAAAAATAATTAGTGAAAATATTATAATATATTAATAAAATTAAATTAAAAATTACTTTTATAATTGTAATATTCAATGATCTTTATTCAAAATTATAAATTTAACGTTCAATTACCAACAAATAGTTGATTTAATTGATTAAAATTTATCTTTTTTTACAAAAAAAACGTTGGATTTGAATCATGTTGATGATCATTTGTTGGGATCATATCGAATGTACGATTTGTAATCACCTATTTTAAGCTGTCAGATATAACATATTTTATCTTGATCCAAAAGATTGAATAATCTAGTTACGTTCGAATTTTTTTCTTATCAAAAAAGTTATAATATATGTATATTTAGTTAATATATATGTATAATTATTTTTGGATATTAAGATTATAAAAATAAATTTAATTTTTTTTATGAATTTGAATATAAATATTTCTTTCCAATTAATTAATTTTTATTATAATATCAAATGATAAATTTTTTTTATTAAAACACTTTAGTAGTTCTTCTTTGTTTATAAAACTATTGTTTCATCCTCATTATATCCGATAAACGAAATTCACAACTAATTCAAAAGAATTTCCCATTAGTAAGTCAGATCATTCCTAATTCGTGATAGAAAACTATTAAAACAGGAAAAGAGCTGGGCTTGAAAATATTTTCCCGTGTTCACTAAATAATAATTAGATTAATTATCATAATTCATCACATAGAAAAAAGATATATGATACAAACAATTCAAAAATACAATGAAGGTATAATCATATTTTTCATACACTTGAAAATTATATATTAAGTTATTATAAAACAAACACACAATAATAATACCTTTAAAATGGGAAAGCTTTTATCTAAGGCAAGCTTGACTATTCATTTAGCCTTTTATGAAGGCTATGTCGGCAAATTTCATTATTTTGTCCAAAATGATTACATTATATGATTAAATTTTCTGGTACTTGATTAATGTTTTTTATGTAAAAAAAGATACTTCACTTATTATCCTTATCTCGATTTACTTTAACAATAAAGTATGAAAGAAAAAATAGAATATGATATTCAACAAACAGTCAAACAAGCAATAAAAGATGGTGCTCTTGTGTCTACCGGTCACCAAATTAATTGAAACAATAGTAACCTAAAGATATTTATGACAGATTTTTAATTTATTACTGGCTTGCTTGTAGCAGATGACTATATCATGCTTATGTAATTAGTCATGGATATCAAAAATTTTAATTAATTATAGTATTTGAAATAAAATTTCATTATAAACATTTATTTGTTATTAATCTTATATATTCTTTTTTTTATATACTATATGTTTTTTTTTATCTATATCCATCAGTGCAGAAGAAAGAAATAAATAAATAATAAAAAATAAGTAATGAACTTAACAAGTATTCAATTCTCTCAATGAGCTATAGAGATAATCTGCATTGCTTTATTACTTAGAGAACTAAATATTGACAACTTGTGCACTTGCTAAATCATTTATAGTGAAGTGATAATTGTTGGATTAAAAGTAGTCCAAAGGCCATAGAATGATCCAATTCTATCACTCAGCTTTAAAATTTACTACTCCATTTTCATGTCTTTTTCATTATAGATAAATGTCAAATCTAGGGATATAATAATAAATTAATTTTTACAAGATTTTTAATTTAATTTGAATAAAATTTGAATTCAATTCGATTATTATTTATTCAAGTTTGAGTAGTTTAATAAGTTTGAACATTTTAATGCTTTACTCGAATAATTTATAAGTCTAATCAAATTTTTATATTTTATATTATTTTAATTAAAAATTATTATTTTATTTATATATATATAAATTTGAGTTCCAATTCAAACATATAAATGAATTTAAAATTAAGTATGAAAATTAAATTTATTTTTTATTCAATAAGCTTAATCAAGAAAGTTTGAATATTTCAATTTTTATCTTGAGTTAAATTTAAATTTAAAAATTAAATTTTGATAAAATTCGAATTGAATACAAGAATGAACTTCTCTTTTTGAATTGAAGGAAAAATAAAGTAAAAATCAACCTTAAAACTCATTGAAAAAAAAAAAAAGGACTGAAATGATCAAAAGGCTTGGAATGGAAAAGAGAATGTTCACTTACCTGCCTGGAAAATTCAAACAAAAGAGATTAACAGAACACTCTGCTTCTGATAGCAAAAACAGGTTTTTGCTCTTTTTTTTTTTAGGTTTTTCAGCCAAAAGATTTGTTTTAAGATTACCACGTAAAATGTAGAGAAAGGAAGACTTATTTTCTTCCAAGTGTTCTTCTTTTTCCTTTAATACTTTCGTTATTAAATTCCATAGTGGCCGACAAAAGCCATGACCCATCTCTTCTTTTCTTCTCGGGTCTTCTTTTTTTATTCTTCTTTTCTTATCTAAAGTCTTCTTCTTTGATTGTTCGTTTCAAATCTACGGAATATTTATTAATTGGTAAAGTTATAATATATTAATAAATAAACATTATTTTTGTAATCGTAATGTTCAATGATCTTAATTTAAATTTATAATATATATATACATTTAGTTAATATATATGTATAATTGTTTTATAAAATATGTTCATAAAAATAAAATAAGTATATTTTTGGATTTTTTATTAATTTAAATATAAATATTTCTTTCAATTAATTATTTTTATTATAATATCAAATAATAAAATTTTTTATTAAAACACTATTTGTAGTTCCTCCTTGTTTATAGAGCTATTGCTTAATCTTTTTTATCTCCAATAAACAAAATTCACAATCAATCCAAAGGAATTTCCCGTTACTTCTGCCCATGTTCACTAATCAGTAATTAGATTAATTACCATGATTCACCACATAAAAAAAATTAATTTAAGATCAAAAAATTAAATTACTAATGCACTTCGAAGGAAGAATTGAGACATTTTAAAAAGATATATAATACAAACAGCTTAAAAATATAATGGAAGTATAATCTTATTTTTTATTCGCTTGAAAATTATATATTAAGTTATTATGAAATAAACACACAATAATAATACCATTAAAATGGGGAAGCTTTAATCTAAGGCACGCTTGGCTATTCATTAAGCCTTTTATGAAGGCTACGGCGGCAAATTTCATTATTTGTCCACATTGTATAATTAAATTTCCTGATACTTGATTAATGCTTTTTATGTGTAAGAAAAATACTTTATCCATCATCTTTACCTCAATTAACTTTAGTAATAAATTGTAAAAGAAGGAAATAAAGTATGCTATCCAATAATGGTCAAGACAAACAATAATAAAAAATGGAGCTTCTATATCTAGCAGTCTACAAATTAATGGAAACAATACTAACCTAAAGAGATTCATGATAAATTTTTAATTTGTTGATTATTTTTTACATTAATTACATGCCTACTTGTTGCAAATGACTATACTATGGCAATGTAGTTACTCATGAATATTATATTTTTATAATTAATTATAGTATTTGAATTAAAATTTCATTGTAAACATCTATGTATTATTAATCGTATATATTATTTTTCTCTTTAATATACCATGTGTTTTTTTTTTTTTTTATCTATACCCGTCATTGCAGAAGAAAAAAAAAAAACCAAACAATATAAAGATAAGTAATGTACTTAACAAGTATTAAATTCTTACAATAAACTACAAGAGTAAACCGCTTTACTTAATTACTTGAGAATAAAGCATTGACAAATTATAGATTTGTTAAACTTAGTAGATTTATAGTGAGATGATGACCGTGGGATTAAGAGTATCTAAAGGTTATAGAATAATCTGATTCTAATGATCAGTTTTAAAATTGAGTACTCCTTTATCACTTGTTTTTTATTATACATATACGTCAAATCTAGGATGTAAACAATAAATAGTGTTTGTAAGATTTTGTAGTTCGATTTGAATAAAATTTTATAATTTGATGGTTATTTATTTGAGTTTGAGTAATTTAATTTGTTTAAATATTTTAATATCTGATTTGAATAATTAATTAGTCTAATCTTGTTTTTTATATTTTTTATTAATTTAATTTAAAATTAATATTTTTTCTTTATATTTATATTAATTTGAGTTTGAATTTAAATACATAATCGAATTTAACATTGAATATGAAAATCAAACACATTTTTTTTATTATATAAGATTAATTAAAAAATTTTAAATATCTCAATTTTTATCTTGAGATGAACTTAAACTTAAAAATTAAAATTT